>NC_080749.1:34175578-34800578 GCF_020826845.1 Diceros bicornis minor
AAACTTTTGTGTGACAGGATATTCAATTATCAAGAACAATCCATTTTCTAAATTACTGTGTGTGTGTGTATATGCACGTGCATGCATTTTAAAAATAAAAATGTATTGTAACTGTGATTTTTGTCAGTTCTCCACCATCAGACACTTGAATTCGAAGGGCAGGGACATTGGCTACTGTGTATTATCTCCAGTGAGTGACGTCCCCAGTCCTGGGGCTGTTCTCTGCACAGAGTGGGGCTCATTGTTTGCCGGTGCCTGACTGTATGAATGTGCTGCTCCAGGAAGGTTGGTCCAAATCAATCATTCCTGATGTTGAAAATTTACATTTGAAAAAGGCTGTTCCCAAGTACCATGAACACAACTGTCAAAAGAGCGAAAAACCAGTGAAATGTCTGGTTTGATTGTCGTGATGTTGGTCATGGTGGTTTATTTTGTTTTTTTTTGTTGTTGTTGTTGTTACATGAATCTGAATCTAAATGCTTAAATGCATTTTCATCCTGAACTGATTCAATTAATTAATTAATTTATCTTTGTATAAAAACCTCTAGAGAGGAAATAATGAATTCAGAAGCACAAGAGAGAGGAGGGGAGAGAGAGAGAAAAGAAGAACGATGAGTAGTGGGAGGATAACTAGACAAAATCATCTTCATACCTAATATGTTCTGGTCCCAGGTTCCTCCAGCTCACATCTTTTGTAAGTAGCTTCCACGGCGTCTTAATGTGGCCAATGAGTGTTTTGCCGGATTCAATATAAATATAACAAGACTCTTCAGATATGACCCTGCTGTTTGCCTCACCAGCCTGGAGTAGCTGTTTACATAGCACATAGATAAATAGAAAACTCATCTGCTTGTTTCCAGTAACCATATTAGCAAAAAAAGAAAGTTAATGAAGGACACTGCAAAGGAGTATGGTGTGTTTAATAAAACACTTCCCCCAGGAATTGAAAGAAGCCTCTGCATGTGGGATGCAGCAGCTTATCACTAATTCAGAATCTCCCTTCAGCCTCAGACTTTTGTCTTTCTTTTTCCTAGTAGCCGCATTTTCAAGCATGATGGCTTGCTTTGTAGTGTATGTGCTCTGGAAGAGAGCTCGGGGGAAACAGAGCGAGAGAGTTCATTAGGGATATTTCACAGTCACTCAGATCCCAGGGTCTCTGTCTCATCTTCGCAGATCACGCTGTTCACGGAGAGTCTTTCTTTATTTTGTGACTTATCCTTGTACTGCCAGAAGTCTACAAAGACCAGGGCTCCTGCATATTTCCATTCACATCAGTGGAATGTGAGCACAATTCAAAGTGAGTCTGTACTGGTGTGCATTCACTGATTGCAAATCAGCTTATTGTATTTTTAAAATTCCACATTTTCTTGAAAATGCAGCATTTGAAGATGAAAATCTTATTCTAACAGAAGCATATTACAAAAAGGAAAAAAGAAAAAGAGATGAGAGAGAAAGAAGAAAAGGAAAAAGGAACAAAGAAAGCAAAGACAAATGGACAAAGAGAAGGATCAGATCAGGTAGGATTATATTTTCAAATCCAGACAGCTGACCTATGAAAATCAAATTTTGTTTGAAGCTTTAATTTACTTTTACATATTTATTTCTTTTCAGAAACTTCTCCTCAAAGCCAATCAGCATTGCTAATGTGTTGGTCTCTTTCTAGCCTTGAGAAGTCAAACTGAGCCAACATTATTAGCACTCTGCAAAATCAAAAGAGTCAGGACGGTTCTCCATCAAATGGTCCCGTTTCTCTTTCACTTTTCTGGATGTGGACCCTTGATTACAGCACCTTCTCTTAATTATAAGGTCTACTTTGAACATACTGCTTTATTCCTAGAAAGCCAATGGCCATTAATGATGTTATCATTGAAATCCATAGTCACAGGTGGGCATTTGCAGTTTTAACATGAGCTGTCTGTTCAAAGAGAACATATTTAATATTATTTAATAGGAGCTATACACTTTTTGGATCCATAGAGGAATTCATCTCTGATGAAATGAAACTTCTGAAGCTCCAAAGAATGTCTGGATGGAAAAATGGGCTGAATTCTCCTACTCAAAAACCTCTGTGTTCTCCTCTCTGTGCAGATACAGTATTTATTTCATTTAGTCTATATTAAATCTAATTCTCACTAGGCTCAAGCTCATCTTTAGGGCAGAAAGGCTGATCTAGGAAGGAAGAAGCTGGCTACATACACTTTCCTTTATGAAAAGGACAACTTTTCTAAATTTGAGCAACCCTCTCAGGCTTCTCTTTCTTTGAGTGGTTGTTAACTTTAAGTTCATGTCTTTGGTTAGTGGAATGCATATGTGCAGACTGCTTTGTACCCAGAAGTAGAAACATGTATGACTTTTCACAATATTTTAGAATCCAAAGAGTGTTTATTCAAAGCAGCAGCACTGTGTTAACTGAGGCTCAGGGTCTTTTTTTCCCAAGACCACTGAAGTGATACGAAAGAGTTTTTACAGTACACCAAAATTCCCTGGATTGCATCAAATCAACAAGCACCTACCAGGGTTACCAGGGCTGAATTGCGCAACGACAGGAAGCACCATCAACAAAATGTGAATAATGTCCTTGGAGTTTGCAATGTGGGGGTCCTGATGCCTACTATGGGCAAGGAATTAGGATAGGTACTATGGAAATAAATATACCATAGACCTTGACCTCACGTTGTTTAGACTCCAATAGGAAGACATTCCCTATGTATGTATAAAATAAAACAATAATTTAGGAGCTAAGTTACGATATATGAGAATATAATATGTATCACAAGACGTTGGGGGGTTCAATGCCAAATGTCTGCATAAACAATGAGTGTTATGAGTTCAGATGAATAGCATGAGCTCATATTAAACACTGTACCTTGGAGACAGTGAGAGCAGTCCTCACTTCTGAGGCAACGTAACTATTTTCTACACGCGCAGAACATGCCCTGACCACTTGGGCACGCCAGTGGAACACAGTGGTCACACTTCTGTTTTAATATGCTGATCCATTTTCATTTCAGCCCTGCTGTCTATTCTGTAAACTTTTCCTTTTTATTCATTTATACTTTGAAAGTCTGATCTTAGACTCTGAGCTTTAATATTCTGCATTTCCAATTCTGTTAGTTTTCTCTGCAGCCAAATGTGCTTACATTCTTGCTCACCCAGTGTTAATAAAAGGGAAGTTTGCACAGCAGGGAGGCATATTCTCATTTATCTCTGACCAGAAATGTGAAGAATGGAATGGTCTGATGGCCATTATCTTAACCCTATGTGACTGCAAACATTTTGAAGTACAGGAGGAGACAGTTGGGCACTGAAACCCACATCAAAGTTTGCTTCCATCAGCTATAGACTGCAGATTAAGTCCCCAGTCACATTTCTTACATAAAACTTTTTTTTTGCAATAAGTAGATATAATATTATTTTGTGTTCAGCAAAATAGAGTCACCTAACTCGAAAGACTGCAAAACTCATGAGTTCAAAGTTCAGTGTGAGTTACTTGGCATATGATTCTTTGAAATTCTTCCCACCCTATTAAAGAGAAACATTAAAGGTCATGACAGTGTTCCTCTGTTATGATGTCCTAGCCATCCTTTGGAAGGGAGTCAAAGCTATGGAAAGCTGTTTCTATTATTTCAAGAGTGACAGGATTTCATATTCAACTTGCCGTAAATAAGATTCAAACATAAATGAAAGAAAAAGGATGAATGTATTGGTCTACTCCTCAAAAGGAATATAAGCAATTCTAAGACTTTACTCTGATAAGAAATTCATTGAAAGTAGTATAAAAAGCAATGACACACAGTCACACACACACATGCACACACACCCCACTCAATTCTAGTATTTCTAAACAAACTATAATCGACAAAGCACAATCACAAAGACTCTTTCAGTAAATGCTCTCTCTGATGACTAGATCCTCACTTATGGAAGAGCTTTCCAGCATTTTTGAACAGGAACATGAGCTTAGTCAATAAGTAGCAAAGACCAGATTCTCTCTATATCATTCCCCCTAAATTAAGGAGTTGAGCACAAATTAATCTAACAACTCATGTTTCTTGGATATCTATTATGTATCTAACACAGAAGGGAAAAAAAATTAAAGAAAGAGAGACAACTCTGTCCACTGTCTAATATCCTTGAGAGAAAATAAAGCAATTTGTAAAAAGTCTACTTTGAACCCTGGTAATAAAATGCTGAGTAAACAAAAGGCTGAAGCAATGTGACCTGGGATGCTATTGGACAATGCAGATATGGAATGGGAAAGGTCAGAAAATGGCAACATTAGAGGGGATGTTTTCACTGAGGAACCACAGCTTAAGCGAGGCTTTGAAGGATGATACTATAAAGGATGGTACTAGAGAGGTACAATTGAGGACTTGAGTCAAAGTGCCAGAACAATTGACTCTTTGGATCACTTCCTACTAGAAACACTACTGAAACACCAAATTCTCATCAAATCTCTCCTTGGCTGTTGGAGGAGTTACCATCTTAGAACAAAGGAGAGGTGGCGTCTCCTGGTCTCACATAACCCGTAAAGGATCTTAACTCCTCTTGTCCACTCAAGGGACCTTAGGCTCCTTTCCTCTGACTCTGACTTGGTGGATATCACACTTCAGGAGGAATGCACACTCCCCGCAGCCACCTAAACCTTAATGACATTGTAGCCATTCCATAGTCCCCTGCTCTGAAGACAAATCTGGAGAGAACTGTTATAATCCAGGTTGAAGTATTGAATCAGGGCAAAGAATCAAAGTCAACCTGAGAAAAGTGACTCACAGAATGAAAGAAAACAAAGTGTCAAAATGATAATAATTACATTAGATGTGGGGGTCCCAGAATTCTGTCTCCCTACCCAGTCCCCCATGGAGGTCCCTGTCACTCTTCTGTGAAGATCTATGGAAAACCACTAGCCCAAGCTTAATGTCCAGTCTGTTGTCTTTACCCTTGTTGCTCTGAGTAGTTGAAGCTTGTGGTCGGGACAGATAGCTTGAGGGTCCATGTTCCTAATGCAGAAGCAGTTACTAGTATGCAGTAGCTACTGCACTAGCCCCTGGCTCAAACAGCCACATGCCAGCATTCCTGGATATGAAGTGTTTAAGAATATTTGATGAAAGAATGAGGGAATTCTGTGAAAGAGTTGAGCTCTTTCCACACACAACTATTACGGGGAAAAACAAAATAAAAACATATGTGGTCTGAATGGTTATCCTAGGCCCGAGACAGACACTTCACTCTGGTGGTTCAAAGATTATCTTTTTATACCCCTTTTATGTATTAGGATTTGAATGAGCCGCAGAGAAGCAGCAGCAGCAGATGCTGTTCCCACGAGATTTCTGGAATCTACTTGGCCACTGTTCACCGCAACAGCCGGGTATTTTGACAACATATTGGAACAGCAAGCCTGGCATTGAAACTTCTGTGAGGTTCGTTTTGATGTGCTCCCAGGCCTGAGGTCCCCGGGCAGCTAAGAGCTGTTTCTCACACTTCCTCGTTGTTTCTATGTCTCCATCCTAGGAGGGAGGACATTTGTTAATATTTAGGAAGACAGGGGCTTTGAACTGCACTTCTTGCCCACAGTGAAAGGTGGGCTCTGAGCCCCGGAGCACCAAAGTGTCCAGAGAAATAAGAGCTTCCTCTTTTCTACCATCTGTGAAAAATGTGGCAGGCCCACAGAAGAGACAAAGGAAACAAACAAAATTGGCCAGTTTGCTGTCAGGGCCTTAAATGCTACAAAGCGAACACTGTGGCACTCCTCCCAAAGGTGAGAGGGGCCAACTGAGGTTCTTTCAGCCAGACTGAAGTTCCTCGTCCTGTGATGTCTGTCAATAAGTGAGTCCACGTTGTTGCTGGACTGCATGCTCTGCAGAGAACGTGATAGAGAAATGAGAAATTTTCCCCCAAAATTTTCTTATTTGATTAAAAAAATTTTTTTAAATACAATTTATTTTATTAAAGATGTATTTTATTTCATCATTTTGTTTTATTAAAATTTTTAAATTTTATTAAAGATTTTTCTCAAAATTTTAAGATTATTAAAAATTTTTATTAAAATTTTTATTTTATTAAAAATAATATCCTTGGGGCTGGCCCTGTGGTGCAGCGGTTAAGTGCGTGCAGCCACTTCGGTGGCCCGAGCTTAGAAGGTTCGGATCCTGGGCGCAGACTGACCCCCTGCTTGTCAAGCCATGCTGCAGCGGTGTCCCATGTAAGGTAGAGGAAGATGGGCACAAATGTTAGCCCAGGGCCAATCTTCCTCAGCAAAAAGAAGGGGATTGGCATTGGATGTTGGCTCAGGGCTAGTCTTCCTTACGCACAAAAAAATAATAATAAAATAAATAATATCCTTAGTCTAGTCAATCATCTATGCAACAGTGAAGAAAAAAGACACTTAACAATTGTTCTGCTAATATCGGGTGATTCAAGTGCTCAAAATGCAAGTCAGGTCATGGCAGTCACTAAGTATTGTCAAGTCTCCCCTTTTCCTGTGTCTTGGCTCAAGCAGCTGCTCCCTGGTTTATGAGGCGGGGCAATTCAGCTTAATTCCGCTCCGTGTATATTGTGTAGGGCACACCCAGTTTAGAAATGGAATGAGGAAGCGGAGGTTTGCTTAGCTCTGGCACCAAGTCATTTCACCGGCTCCCATAATGCCCTGCAATCTGCCAGGAGAGTTCTGCCCTGCCCTGGACTCCTAATCTGAAAGTTGAGGAGGTGAGCACATCCGGCTTCCAGGATTTCAGCCGGCCGTGGAGCAGCACAGTGGCAAGAACATCTTCACCTGGCTTACTGGTTCTAAGGACGCCTGAGGGAAAAGCTGGTGCCCCAACTGAGTGCAGGCTGAACCAGTCTTTCAGAGGAGCTGAAGCGTGTTAGTGAAGGATGTGTGTTCATCTCCTACCAAGAAGGAGAAAAGCCTTATTGGAAAGATCCAAATAATGACTTCAGAAAAAACTTGCAAGTCACTGCAGTGCCTACACTGTTTAAATATGGAACATCTCAAAAACTGGTAGAATCTGAGAGTCTTCAAGCCTCCTTCGTGGAGATGAGGTTCTCTGAAGGTTAAGATTTGATGAAGGCAATTGTGTCCTGATTTCTTTTTTTTTTCTATGAGGAAGATCAGCCCTGAGCTAAAATCCATGCCAATCCTCCTCTTTTTGCTGAGGAAGACCAGCCCTGAGCTAACATCTGTTGCCAATCCTCCTCCTTGTTTTCCCTTTTATTCCTCAAAGCCCCAGTAGGTAGTTGTATGTCATAGCTGCACATCCTTCTGGTTGCTGTATGTGGGACGTGGCCTCAGCATGGCTGGACAAGCGGCGCGTCGGTGTGCGCCTGGGATCCGAACCCAGGCCGCCAGTAGCGGAACGCACGCACTTAACCGCTAAGCCACGGGGCTGGCCCCGTGTCTTGATTTCTTTATTTGCTCCAGTATAAAAGAAACTGCATACTTGCTTTGAATTCATGTTACTAATAAAGAAATTATTATGATAAAAATACTGGTATATGTCTAAATAATAGAGAGTGCTGTTAAAATGCTCATGAAGCCTCAAAAAACAATGGCCTTCAAGGGGCCCCTGACCTGAGGTGAACTGTGTCATGAGGAGGTCGGATGTTTGGACAAAAGGACTCTCTCGGGAATAGACACCACACACGAACTTAACTGCCCTCACGGCACACTGCTTATTACCACCACCACTTAGAGCACGGAGCTGACTGATCTCGTGCAAATTACAGTCGTCTCCATATGTGGCCGAAGAAACACGGAGGTGATAACTTTTAGGAGAACGGGAACTCCTACAATGACCTCTAATTACAGACATCAAACAAACTGAAATCAGTTCCTTCTTTCTCATTTATGGGGATTCCTGGGGTTTAAAAGGCCCACAAAGCACTTCCTTCCACAAATGTAACCAATACACTAGTAAATGCACATCACTTACACTGAAAAACAATATTTATAAGTGTGTCAATAAAATTATAAAACAAAATACTAACAATGCTCGAGTTGTTAACTCTTAACTTTATCATCAAAGCTACAAAATACAGTCACAGTCCTAAGGTCACAGCTTAAAGCCGGAAGCTGTCAGGGCCACTTCAGAAGTTCACCCCTGGTCTGGTGTAAACTGGTTCCCATGCGCCTATACTTCTGATATTGGAAGCCCAGTTCCTCAATCACTCACAGCTGGTGAGGGGTGAGCTATGACAAAGCAACATACCCCCCCCGGAACTATTGAGAGGCAAACCACTCTCACCACCGCCACCACACCCCATCTCTCCCTCTCAGGGACTCTGAGTGAGCAGTCAGATCCCATTGACAGCATCTATAATTGGCTTGAGCCCTCCCCCAGTGTTTCTGGAATATCCAACTCTAGGGCCTTCCAGAATGTTTTTTTCTTTCCTGACTGGAACGGGAGCTCTATTGAAATCATTTCTACCTCCCTCTCAGATTGTCTGGATAGACAGTGCTGACTCTCAAATGTTGATTCATGATTCAGGGAAAGAGAGCAGTGGAAGCCTGGCTTATGTCACAACGGACTTGTACTGTATCTGGTCCACATGGCCTGCCCAGTGTTTTAAATGTGAATTAGTTGTCAATGTTAAAAAAGAATCAGAAGATGTCCCATAAAAATCAATTTATGGCTTCTTTTGAAAATGTTGAATATTTGGCAACACTGGGCCTGCATTCCTCCATGGTGCCAATTAGCTGGAATTGATCTGACTCTTTGCACAGGGCATGCATTCTCTAGATCACTGTCTTCACGGTGCCCCAATATAAGTTTGATGCTAAGGCCGGGTGACTGGAGCTGTGGCACCTTAACCTGAGCCGCCTTCATTCATTTGCGTTATCTGCCTGGCTTCTTTGTGAATTTGAACTTGTGAGCCCTGCTCTAAGTCATGCAGTCTCCTTTCTACACCACTTCTCCCGCTGCTCATGGTAGCTGGCCTGGAAATTTTAGTTCAGCCTCAGTGGCACCTGCTCCGCAGAACACCTCCCAAGCTGACTGCCAGAAGGGGCACAATCTAGGGATTTCTTTGGTAACCTTGTACCTCTTATTCTGTTAAAACATCCATGAGAAGTGTTTGAGAAGAAGTGATACACAAGCCATTACTTCTTCAAGAGGAATCTAGATTCGGGTATCGAGTAGATTTGGCACCAGCTTCAAATTAATATCTATGTATCCAAAGAGAATGACCATCTGGTGCAAATTAAGACTCTTGAGCATAAGTAGAGGCTCTATAATTCCTCCAGATAAAAAATGTTGCCCTAAGTCTCATAAGTACTTTAAAGGACCTGTGACAGAGTTACTCTGACAAATACAGTTTCTGAAACACAGTGGGAGAGTAAGACATGGAAAGCAAGGCTGATTCCGCTAATAAGTAGTGAGTGCATGAGAGCTCAGAGAAGGGAGAGGCCACGGGGGAAGTGCACTTCATAGAGGTAGCATTTCAGTCGGGCCTTGAAGAGTGAGCAGGATCTGAACAGGTAGAAAGGGAAGGGAGGATTTTCTGTACAGAAATAACAATCTGAGAAAAACACGGAAGCGGGGATATGTGGCAGAATACTGTGAACAGAAAGAGAGCAGTTCAGTTTGCCTAGAGTGTAGCTAGGGCTCTCACCTTAAGAATTCTCAGCTATTTAAAGTTGAAGATTCCTGGGTCCACCTCCAGAAACTTATCTTCTAATCATCATCACAAGTGGTTCTGTTGTGGAGGGACCACAGTCCACACTTTGAGACAAACTTGTGTTGTGCGTATAGTGGGTGGATGTGGGAGAAGTGGCAGCGTCCAGGGTACAGACAGCCTTGACTTCAGGCCACAGAGTTTATAATTTTTCTGTGGGTAACAAAGAGCTACTTTTCCTGGCAGTTAAATATTCAATATTGGGATAAGGGAGAAGGGTGCCTTAAAGATGACACCCAAGTTTGGACCCTAGGAGACACCACTAACAGAAGCAGGGAACAGGAGAGAGAGAGAGATTGGGAATGGTCCTTGGTTCACTTTTAGCCTTTAGGTTTGGTTACTGTCTGCTTCCCTTGGATTGCCTCTAACACCAAGAGCACTAGAGAAGTAGATACCCACGGGCGCTGGTCCAGATCCTTCCGGTCTTGGGCTGGGCACACAACCCTTCCAGGACTCACTTCCTCATCTGTGAAATGGAGATGAAAATAGTATCTTTCCTGATCTGTTCAGAATCTAAATTGGATAAACTATATGAAAGGCCTTGGAGAACTACACATATGTAAGAAATTATTTTCCTGGGGTGAAGAGTAGATTTTTAAAGTTCCTAGCATAGCTGAATGAATGCCAGTACACCTATGTCATAGTTTATAAGTGTTTCCAGAGTATGCAATGGTAATGCTCATTATAAAACACTAAGAGGAAAAAAATAAACTGGATACAAAATTATATATCTAGAGTAATTATACTTCTTAAATTACTGTATTATATGTGGGAAATATAGCCATATTTCAGCAGTGGTTTTCTCTAGGGGTGAGACTGTACAAAAATTCCTTTTTTTCTTGATTTTTTCCTGTTGCATTTTCAAAATTATCTTCATGAGCATGTATTACTTTTGTAACCAAAAAAAGAAACTACTTTTTTTAGTCCCAGAGCCCTAAAGCCATTTTGAAATCAGTGAAGTTAGGGAGGGGTATGCTTTTATGGTCTTTCTTCGAAAACCCCATTCTCCCATTATTTTGACTTTTTCTGCTTGAATACAGACCCATTTTCTTGATTGAGTGTGTGTGTGCAGTTTTGATAGAGTCCTCAGGGAAAAGGAAAGGAAAATACCGAAATGCATGCCTTGAGTTTGTGAAGACTAAGTCGATTTATCTCAATTAGAACCAGGAATCCTTCCAATATTTACTTTGGATTTGCTTCCAAATGTTTGCCTTTTTAATGGATTGTAAATAAATTTGGAGGAGTACAGCACTGGAGCACAATAAACAGAGAGGATGCTAACGTCTGGAGAAAGGAAAAGAAGGGAATTTGTAGGAACAAGCCAATTTTAGATCCAGAAGGGGACATAATCATTTTTCTCTAATTTTATTGGGATTTGGGGCAGTGAAAAAGCAGAGGTAAATGAGAAGAGACTTGAGGCCTGACTTGCATCGTACCCCGGGCTTCCAGAGAGACAAGAACCGGTGTCTCTAGGATGTTTAACATCTGCTCACAGCTTGAAGCCAGAATAAGATCAAACTACATACAAAGCTAGGACTTACTAACATCAGTATGGCAGACTTCTAAGGCTTGGAAATTAACAACAAGAGTAGAGAGAGGCCTGTGTCTTCGTTATGTGAGTTACTGGAATTATTAGAATGAAGGACAGAGACCAATTGGGCCATTAAATACAGGTAGTGAGTGTTTCGGAAGCTGTCTCGAAGGTGGAAATCATGACCATCCAAACGGGATTTCCAATTTATTGATTATTTGTTCACAAAATTTATTCAGGCCAATGTTATAAGAGACAAAATGACCCCCTACGTTTAGTCCTACCTCTTTTTGTTCAGAAGAATGTGAGAGAGTTAGGGAAACTGGAGGTGGATAGCAAAGAGAAAATTTAGCAGTACAAGAGGACCATAGCAGTCCATACTCTGTTAACAGGTTTTCAATATTAATTGCAGGCGTGAGTTTTCAAACATTACCAAGAGAAGAAGGTGTTTAATCTAAAGATGGAAGCCTGGTGTCCCATCACGCTTTCAGGCCAACTCCATATTTTTTCCACCAGAAGTTATTTCAAGAAAGCAAATAAAAATATGTATGAATATGATCTAGAAGTGATATGAAATATTTGTATGTGTGTTGAATTTAGCCACTAGCTTTCTCCTAGTCCTCACAGGAATGCTTTTACAAGACATAAAGCCTTTATTTTTATTTCAAAAGCCATTTATTTTCCTATTAAAGAAAAGACAAAGTCCTCTAAAATGACTGTCATCTGGAATGTTTGGTGATTGAGGTCTTAATTTTAGTATTTGTCTTTGTGTACTTCTTTTGCTTTTGTTTTCATTTTTGGAGGTGGAAGATAGGGTGGGTTGATTCAAACCGATAACTATTTTAGTTTAGCTGGTATAGAACTAATATAATTATGTCTCCAGATAATAATTGTGATTATCCCTATGTATCAGAAGAATAAACCATATGTAAAACAGAAGTACGTCTATACCTATAAATCTTTTGCTGGCTTGGCTATATTTTTGTTTTGAAGTATTAATATTACCATTTAAAAATACTTAGATTCTACTTATCTCATTTCAATAGTCTCTTGTTTATCAAAACATTCCATTGTTCTCCTTAGGCATAACCTTAGAATTCTATCACCAAACACTGGTATTCAGGAATCCTGAATAAAAATACAACAAAGACAAAGTGTAATGCCATGATTTTTCTTCTATTAGGTTCAAACTGAATGTTTTTGGGTTTTACAAGTATATGTTCGTGCCTGGCTTAGCCAATAAAGAATATACAGATCTATGCTTTAAAAGTTCAATACTGTGGCAAACTGTAAACCTTCAAATAAAAATCTTTTGAAATGGTCTTTGTTTCTCTAAGAATTTATGAACTATATCTCCTTTAGAAGAACTCTGTTCATATTGAGTGTTTCTAATTTCATTTGTCAAACAGAGCTAATTGGTGACAATGATAAGGAAATATCACTTCCTCATGAAATACTGAACCCTGTAATCAGTATCCAAGAAGGTCCAGAAAGCAAAATGCAATGCTATTGTTTTTTCTTTTTCTTTTTCCTTTGGTTGATTAGGTTAAAATGTGGGAGATGTGAAGAAGCATCATCTTTAAAAGAAATACAAAAATTAGCATAAACCCAAAATCAGACGCCAGAAAGTTTTTACTGAAAATCCCATTAGATACATCTTTAGAACACTAATGAAACAGAAGAAGTTCATAGGAGCACACTTATTTGGAAATCTGTCATTTCTCTCCCTGCTCTCCTTTTTTTAAACTTGTCTTTCTCAAGGAAATAACCAAAGGATATTAAAAATTAAAAATGAAACAATGACAACCACCACTCACCTCGCAATTGATAAATGAAGATAACTGGAATGGCCCAGAGGGGCTTTTCCCCTCCTGAGGTGGCAAGTTTTATCCCTTTTAAATCCCTTTTCCCTTATTTTCAGCCAAGGGAAGGGAAGAGAGAAGAAGTAAAAAATTAGGCAAATCTCAATCTGAAGGGATCTCAAAGACCCAGCAGGGCCCAACACGGATGACATTTTAGCCTCTCAGAGCTACCTTCGCTCCCAACAGTAACCCTGTCCACTGCATGTCCCTCTCTAAGAGGTGCTCCTCCTTGTGGATTTTGTGTCTCCTCCTACTTAGGAGATGGTTGAGTCACATATACTCCATGCACTTAAAAAAAAGAAAAAAAGAATATTTGATACTTCACCAGATGGAAGAAATGTTATTGTGCTGACAGTTTACATTTTAAATATCATACTGAATTTCTGCAAAACAGTGATATATCTAGTAATATTAAGCAAATAAAGAAATCACAGTTTTTAGATGAAACGTGAGCTACAAATCATTGCTATAGATGATGTAGTAATATAGAATCTTTATTTCTAAGAGGTATTATATGCCTTTAACTAGTTTGCAATGACATTAAACATGTGCCTTTGAGTCTGAAACCAAAACCATTTTCTCACCAACATAGATGTATGGAAAATACAATGAAATAACCTTGATTTCACCCTTTGGAAGGAAGTAATGAGACTCACACCTTCTCTTTGCTTTGAGGTTTAACTATAAAGCAGAGGAAGGACATCAATGTTTATTTTCATCAGCATCCTGCTGTGACGTCACTGTCCTATCTGCAGTGTGAAGGGTAATGAAGGCTACGAGACTAGAAATGAGCCCACTCTGAGAGCAGATCATGCACAGTCCTTCTATATGCATTGTCTTTGCAATGATGTGAAATTATGAGTCAGGATGACTCATTTGCTTCCTGACCTAACCCATTGTGTGGCTCGCCATGTTTAATACAGTCACCTGAACTAGCTTCTCTGTTCGTTTGTGTGATGTCATGGATTTCACCTTTCCTTTGCCGAGTATCAGCTTGAACATTTTACTGAAATGTTAAGATGAATTCAAACCCTAAATATTTAGGAACATACAGACAAAATATCTCTTTGGGCTAATGTTAAAGCTACATTTTGTGTTTTCATAGCAAAATGTTAAACTCTTTGAAATCCAGAAGGTGTTTATCGTTGAACGGGGAAACATATATAAAAATCCTTTGGGCAACTTAGTCTCAACATAGCCAAAGGGCGGGGGAAGGGGGGCCCTTGAAATGAAATCAAAACTGAAACCCTATTTTTCCCTTTCTTAGTTTACCCTCTTCCCGCCCCCGCTAGACCTTTCCTTGCTTTGAATCAGTAAACAGTTGAATGTGGAACCTCAGAGATGATCTCTTCCAACACATTTTCTGGAGGTGGTAACTGCAGCCTGGAAAGGTGAGATGCCTTGTTTCAAGCTGAATTCAGATCTGAAACCTTGTCCAGCTTAATCACAGAATTCTGCACAGAGTTCGGTGAACTCAGTGCGGCATCAGCTCTGTCGGTACAGGAAAGGTGGGGAAGCTGTACCATTAGCAATTGAGAAAAAGCTTTCTGAAGCAGAGAAAAGCATTTCTACATCTACAGCCAATTAGACAAATAACCCTTAAGGGGAAACATATTTCTCCATTAAAGCCTGCCAGCATACAATCTTTCCCAATTAGTTCAAAGAACATAGTCACAGATGTGGGCCAAAATGTGCTGCATCCTTTAGAAGTTCTCCTATCAATAGTCAGGATCTCTTTGATTTTACGAATGAATTTCCTCACATGTGTGTGGGTTCTTTTCCTTTAAAAAGGAGAGACTTATAACCTGAGAAATTTAAACACAAATATACCCACTGCAAACACATTGATAGCATGGCAGATGTTTAACACCAGAGTATTGAAATAAGCAAAGTAATAAATACAAGTCCAAGTTGTTGGTGTTCCAGTTTGTAATACTTTTGATCTAATCCCACCCAAAAAGCTAAATAAAATATTCTTCTTTCTATGAGTAGGGTTGTCATATTTAGCAAACAAAAATACAGGACATCCAGTTAAATTTGAATTAGAGATAAACAATGAATAGTCTTTTAGTATACATATGTTCCATGTAATTTGGGGGACATTCAATTAATTCCTAGCTTAACTGAAATTCAAGTTTAATTTGACATCCTATATTTTATTCTGCAACCCTATCTATGAGAGAATCAGGCCCCATATCTCAGAATTTTTGGAGGTATTTATAAAAAATAAACACATACACATACAAACTATGCTTTAGACTTCTTAGCAAACTTTTCTGTCTATGGGAATTGCTAACAGGGGACTAGTCACTGGGAGAACTGTGACCAGCCAGGATGTGGATTCCATCTAGAAATCCTGGAGGCTTGCACCTTGAGACAATCTGTGAGAGAAAAGACATTATAGGAAAATGTACTGGAGCAAAGGTAGAAAAAATGTTTTCTTGTCTAACCTTTTGCAAGTTCTTTTCTGCTGCCAAGTGGCCAGGTGGTATATTTTTCTTTTTCCTTGGCTCAAGTCCATTTACAAGACCTATATTGGTTTTTTGGGCTACATCACTGGGCAGGTTCCATCAGAGTTTACCACAGTACATGTTGCAAATTAATTTCATGTGCTATAGAAAGGGAGAAGATTCATATTCTCATATGACTTGCAGACTCTTGGAATGTTAGAGCTGGAAAGGCTCTATTATTTATAAAATCATCTAATTCCTTTATATCACAGATGAGGTGGAGACTTGGGCCCAGGGATCCTAAATGATTCATCCAAGGACTCATAGCAGGAGCCAGGGCCGGTACCTGGGGTGCTGACTGCAGACTTAAGTCATTGTTCCACGTCTCACGACAATCAGATACAAAATTGGAGTTGACCATGTGTGACTGCGAATGAGCTACAATCTACTTGATAATATTTCCAAACTAAAGGCCCTCTTGTTCTCTCAATCATTGTACTATGTACCCATGGTAAACAATAGTAGTAATGGCTACTACTACTGATTTACAGCAACAGTAATGTCTAGTGGGTAGATCATGGGCTTTAGACTCAAACAGACCTACTCAATTTCTGGCCAACTCCTCACTAGTAGTGAGGATTTGGGTAGGTCAGGGAAGCTCTCAACCTCTCAAAGCATCTCTTTCTTCATCTGTGGACTAGGAGTAGTTATAGTACCTACCTCAAATAATTGTAGTGAGGATGACATGAAATATACAGGTAATAGGGTCTGGCACATAGTGAGCCCCTGATGAACAGTTGGCCACTGCTTTAACTATGAATATTGAGTTAGAACCTGTTTTCCCTGGGATCATATTCCAAAGAAGAACGACACACATAGGCATCTCCACTTAAAAAGAAATAGTTTAAGTATTCACTCTTAGATCAAGGCATAATATTCCATGAAATAAACAGATGATTTGGGTTAATTATCCAACAAAGCCAACAAAACAATCCCATCCTTATTATTCAGAACTCAAGTCAGACTTGTAGAACAGGCTCTCCTAGTGATGTAGGGAGTCAGGCCACATATTATAAACTTTCTCTCTTTCTTTCCCACTCCTCTGAAATAGTCAAAGGTGGCAGGCTGATTTTATTTGGGCTATTTTAACAACTGCATCCAATTATATCACTGACTCATTTAAAGATGATTGAATATAGCAAAAACAAAACTACAAAGTCAGCAGAATTTCTTTTTGGCAGTACCTCTTCTCTCATTCTCCAGCCTTCTTTCACTACTCCACACCCTAAACATTGAGTTCCTTTTTGTAACTCTGATTCCTAAAAGCCCCAACTCTGTCACCCTCATACACTCTGACAAAGCATTGAGGCCAAAATGACCTTTCCCTACAGTGTCCCTCTGCATGTCCATTAAATTTCCCATTTTGTAAGTTGATAGATCACATCAGGCATTTTGAGGAAAGAACATTGAGTTAATTCAGTCCAAAGTGTACCTGATTGATGATCCAGTTAATTCAGCCAGTTTTTTTTTGTTGTTGTTTTTTTGTTTTTTACTTTTTTAAATGAGAAGCTTTCAGCCCCAAGTACAGTGGGCTTTACTGAGTTGAGATCTACTTTGAGTAAGAACGTTTAAGTGCGAGAATTTTAAGTCAAGTGACCCAAGGAGTGTAACCCAAATGTTCCCACATTCTCTAGGCTTCAGGAATCACTCATCTATTTAGTACCTACTGACATGGAATGTGCCCCATCCTGTACAGCCAGAGGATGTCAGCTTTCTCCCACTTGTATTTCTGCAACTCCTAAGGAATGGTGACATGTTGGACAAATGCATGCTATATTGATTAGTCAATTTTTGCTCTGATCTGCTGCTCAGAACATCTTTGCTGGACACCTCTTTCCATTTCACAGCCCTGCTCCACGCTGCTGCCATTCTGCCCAATATGTCTAGGCACTAAATATTGACTCAGTATCCTCCCTGAATTTTCCAAAGCACAACAAAAACCAAGTTACGGTATTTAAAAATTTTACTAAGGCTTGGGACTATCAGAAGTGAATTGCAAAGCAAAAGAAGAAAACAAAATTTAAAATTCAAAACCACTACTCATAGAATCCAACATCAAACTCTTTCCAGAAAGATTTCCTACCATCTCTCTTTTGTGCCTCCTCACCCCATTCTATCCCCTGCCCTCAGCCTGCCACTGTGTTCCAGGATTCAGATCATCTACCAATTCTATGGGAACTATAGAATAAACCAGTGAGGTGTCTGAAAAAATCTTCCCCCAGTTGGTGCCAGACCCAATGGAATAAGATCGGCTGCGGGGTTGAAGGACGTATAGGTCAACCAGGAGAGAGACTGATTTGTGGCAGCTGAATTCTTCTCCAGGGATGCCCTGGAAGAAATCACTTTTCTCAGAGTGATGTTGGGCTTAGAAAAACAGAGATCTTCCAAGATCCATTTTTGAAATGCATTCAATTGAGAAAAAAAATCCTTTCTCAGGTTTAACTTCTCCTCAGAGTGGCTATCTACACCAGCCTCTGTTTCCTCTCAGTTCTCCCCTTCTGCAGAGACAAGTACACATTCACTGATTTATTCATTCATTCAGCAATAATTTATTAAGTACTTATTGTGTGCCAGGTGCATTGTTAGTTGTTAGCAGGAGGGAATGAAATACTGTCCTTGCACCTTCCCTAGGAGGTTCAGTTCGCATGGGAGATGGACAATCCACCACTAGAAGCAACTCTTAAATACATAAGTTGCAAACTGCTATAAAGGAAAAGGGCACAACTCTGGGAGAAATTGCAGAGCTGTCCTTTAGATTAGGGGAAGGAGAAAGCTTGATGGCTGGGTGATATTTAATCTGAGAAAGAAGGATGAAAAGAAACCAGCCATGTGAAGAGAATGTACAGGTGTGGGTGTGAGTGTGAGTGGAAGTGCAGCGGGAGTGAGGAGGGAAGAAGAGGAAAAGCATTGATACCAAAGGAACAGCGTATGCAAAAGGCACCAGGGCATTTTACAGGAACTGGGGGAGAGGGGACTGGGATGCTTGGAATAGAGTAAGGTAGAGGTTGGAGAGTTTCAAGGAACTACTTTTTAAGGGCATTCGATAATGAGTAAGCCTCAATAATGAGGTTCTGTTTTATTCCAAGTATAAAGGGAAGTTAATGAGGAAAGGAAGTGCAATGATCAGGGTTATGGTTTCCTAAAGATCACTCAGTAGAGATAAAGAATTGGCAAAAGTGGAAATGAGGGGACAAGTTATTAGAGACTGATTATTGAGATGAAGAAAAGTGAAAGGGCTTAAGAAAAATTATGGAGGAACAATAGTCAGGGCTTGGTGAAGGTTTAGATATGGAAAAGGAGGAATCAATGACTCCCAGAGTGTCACAAGAGAACCTTTTGGCATCTTGAAAATGACCGCAACTGTATTGTTAAGTAGGAATTTCTTGAACTGTATGATTCAGATTCATCCATTTTATGATCTTTATGCTCTGTAGACTATATTTGAATAAAAACGCTTGAATAAGGTTTCTGCCTTGGCAACTGTGTGGATATCAGTATCCTTTTCTCAGTTGAGGAGGCTCAGAGTAGGAACAGGTTTCAGTGGGGGTTGGTAGAGGAATCAAGAGACCCATTTTGGTTTGTGACCATGGAGATCTCTGAAAGTCACCCAAGTGGACACGTCACATGGGCAGCTGCATTTATGCATCTGGAACTAAGAGGCGAGACCTGGGATAAATATTATAGACTCTTCTCATTTTCAGAATTTAACTGCTACATTTCAAGGAAAATCGGATAGAAAATAATAAACGCACTTTCTGAAAAAATAAATTGTAGGAAGTTAAACATGTTCACAAAATATTAAGAAATTTTTACACAGACTGTTCCTGGTTTCTATTGAAATTCCAAAGGTCTGATGGTAACCAGAAGCCCAATGGGGCTTTCACTTTATGTAACATCTCTGAAGTTCTGGCAGCAGAGAAAATATACATAAGGCTCATTTTTAAAAATAATGATTGGGGGCCGGCCCGGTGGCGCAAGCGGTTAAGTGCGCGCGCTCCGCTGCGGCGGCCCGGGGTTCGCTGGTTCGGATCCCGGGCGCGCACCGACGCACTGCTTGGTAAGCCATGCTGTGGCGGCGTCCCATATAAAGTGGAGGAAGATAGGCACCGATGTTAGCCCAGGGCCGTCTTCCTCAGGAAAAAAGGAGGAGGATTGGCGGATGTTAGCTCAGGGCTGATCTCCTCACAAAAAAAAAAAAAAAAAAAAAAAAAAATAATGATTGGACTAGATTTCATTATTGTTCAAAACCGTTCACAAAACCACAAAACAACTGCTTGTGTGTGTGATTTTGATATTTTTCCAAAATTTTGGAGAAAATAATCAAGAAGAAACACTCACATTAAGCATTTTAAGACCTAAAGGATATGGTAAGTAGACTATGTTGACTTTGTTAATTTAATATATGCTGGTTATCAATTATTGGCAACTTATCTGCATGCATATCTTCCAAATTCACACCTTCTTTTTTCTGACTTGGAGTTGTAACGTGGGGAATTGCAATTATCAAGATAATTAAGATTTTAAAAATTACCATATGAATGAATCAGGTAACCAAGTAGTCCCTGAAATTAACAAAATCATTATTTAGTATTTTCATTATATATTACTCTGCATCACATCCTTTCAAGATGAGTGAATCTCAGATGATACAATAAGAAGAACAAAAACAAAAGTAGAAATATCCCTTTGTATTTACCCCCTACACACACACATACAACTTTTACTACTGACATGCAAACGCAACCATTATGGGATGATGTTTACTATAAAGAGTAGTTAAGAAATATAAACACTGTTAAGAATTTGCTTAGTGAAGAAATATGTTTAGAAACAGATCAGCCACCTACCAGAGTACACTTTAAATCTGCAGGTTATTGTAGTTATTTCAGAATGGGTTGACAGCAAACTGCATGTAAGTCAAGCACAACATTTAAGCTGCCTCCAACTTACTCATGGTGTGAGCCACAGAGCAATTTCTGCAGGTCTGGGAGAATAATTTTCTGGCCAATCACCATTCAGTTTACACCAAGTCACTGGAGATACAAAAACATTTTTGAGACTTCTACATCCCAATAAATTATACAAATTATCTGTCAAAAGCATGTTTGATTTAGTAGGCATGAGTGCTAAGCAAGACACCCAGGGGAGCAAACCAAAACCACTGATAGAAAGTACAGAAAGACTGCGGGGCACAGATTCAACAGGAAAAGACACAAGAGCCATATGGACCCATAGAGAGAATGTGGCTGCCATTTCTTCACACACACTCTCGTACACACTTTAAAAAGCCAGTCCTGACTCTTTTAGAGAACACAGGCACAACAATGCAAATCCTCAGTGCGTAGAGCGGATGAGGGCATGCAGTGCTAGAGTGATGATCGAGTTAAAGAGGCAATCAGCCTCTATATTCTAAATAGCTACTGGAATTCTGAGACATAGGGCTAAACTGAAAGCAGACAGGATGTAAATTCAGCCTACTGGTGGGAGGAAGATGGACAAGCTAACATTCAGCGGCCACACAGGAAACCAATGAAGTGTAGGAAGAGCTGAGCAAGGTGGCTGGAAGCCAGACTGCTGGAAGCTGAATCCAGGCTCCACCTCTTCCTAGCTGTGTAGCTGTGGGCAGACTAAGGCCCCTCTCTCTGACTTCGTTTCCTGGTCTGTAAAAATAAGAATCATAATGGAACCCTTCTCACAAGGTTGTCTGGAGATTAAATGAGTTAATTCTTGTAAAGCACTTAAAACAATGTTCATTGACTAAGGAGGCACTTAGTTAATGTTAGATAACATTATTTGGAGACAATTAAAACAATTAGCTCAATAACAAGTTTTCTTCTAACCATTATTCTCACGGACTTATTTCATGTTTTCCAAGAAGGCAAGAAGAAGCAATTTATAAAAGTTTGTCCATGTGGTCACTTACTTCAATTTCTACTGAAAAGCAAGGGTGAATGTGCTCCTGAGCAAGGGCTCACCACCTGATGTGGCACAGATCTTTGAGAGAAGAAAGCCTTTATGGAGCAATCGATTGGCAAGGAAACAAGAGGCTGGGCTCTCAAATCTGTCTCCCTACCCAGGGTATGGGGTAAGGTTTAGGGGATCAGGGAGGGCTGGCTACTATGCAGAAGTGCTGGCAGGATGAGTTTCGATGGGCAGATCAAAATTTTCTTTTCTGCACGTGCTCCTGGCTGGCTCTCTGCCTCTGAAAAGTAGCTTTAACATCCTGTTATTAAGATGGGGTCAGTTATGGGAAGTTATTGAGAAAAGTACAGTAAACAAGGATAAAGTTGTTATGCAGATTTAAGTCATTGCCTTCTCCATTGATGAGTTTCTAGAGATTTAGAGTCACCCTCCTCTTCCTGGCACAAAGAGGGAGGCACTCTTACAAGTGGAGATTTCTCTTATAAATATAAATTTTCCTTAGAAAAGGGTAACTTCTACCGGGTTTTCAGAACTTTTCGTCTGCCGTGTTTAAATAATCATCAGCTTAAGATAGCCCTTATGCCAAAGAAGCATATTTTGGGGTGACAAATTCTGTTCCTGGTCCTGCGGTTACAACTGGATCACCTAAGACAGTCCTGTTCCTTCTCTCTGTTATTGAACTTGAAGGAAATCTGTGGCCACGTCTTCGCCATCTCAATTTGGAACTAACATTCTAGGGATACACAAATATTTAATACACGAGTGTTTTTACAAATCATGTGCTAGGCCATGTGTGGGGGTACGCAGTGCGATAAAATTATGACCCTGCCCTCAGGCCCTTAACCATAAATTGAGTGGCAACCTTGTGAGACTTAGGCAGATTAGGTGGATGAGAAGAAGTACGGAAAGTGCCAGGCTGCACTGTCTGACACACAGTACATGGTCAATAATCAAGATCTCTTTCTAGTCACATCTTCACAACATTTAAAAGCCCTCTAGGACATACCTTGAATTCTCCAGCTCTTCACAGTTGGAACATAGAAAAAGTAAAGCAGAATTTTCCAGTATTCAATCTAATTTTCAAGCCCCATTGCTTACTGTTTTCATGAATTGAAAAAAAAATGCTCTTTTCCATTGTATTAAAGACTTCCTTTGGTGGTTCCTCACACAGAGAGGAAATGAGATGCATCTATGGCCTATCATGTCATTTTATGGCTATTTTTTGCTTATATAAGATTGTTCCCCATAGAACAATTACCTGTCCAACTACAGCCTACTCATGTCTTGATGTTTCCTCCACTAGCTTTAAAAATTAAAACAATATCAGATAGATTTTGGGATTAAAGAATTTTACTAATATGGATAATGAATCTAGTTCATAATAGAAACTGATAATTTTTAGTCCTACAAAACTGACTTCTACAAGGCAGAAAACAAAATTTGTAAATAAGTAGAAATCAAATTGTAAAATGTGTCTTTGCTATCTCAATCTGGAACTAACATTCCACATTATCAGAACACTTACAAGTTTCTGTTTACGATCATTTGTTCATTTCAGTATATCGTAGATGTTTGCTACTATATAGATTAAAATCAAAACTACACACTTAGAATTTTCTCAACAAAGAACATTGCAAAGAGTAGTTCAAATGAGAAGTGAGTGAATATTGATTATTAGAAGGAAATATTTTCTCTATTCTAATGTTGTATACATTGTATACATTTATTTATTTATTTTATTTTTAATTTTTATTTTCTTGCTGAGGAAGATTTGCCCTGAGCTAACACCCATTGCCAATCCTCCTCTTTTTATGCTTGAGGAAGATTAACTCTGAGCTAACATCTGCGCCAATCTTCCTCTATTTTTTTGTATGTGGGGTACTACCACAACATGGCTGGTGAGTGGAGTAAGTCTGTACCTGGGATCTGAACCTGTGAACTCAGGCTGTGAAGCAGAGTGTATGGAACTTTAACCACTTGGCCACAGGGCTGGGCCCCATTGTACACATTTAGTAGTTTAAATTATAAAAAGTGATAACTGTTACACTAAATTAATATTCTGTTGTGTGAAATTCTCAAAAACGGTGAATTTATTTTTGTAATGAAGTTTGGTCACCTGTAATAAAACTATCATCCCTGATTTTATATTATTTTATGTCTAATGTCATAGTCCATTCATATATTTTGGCCCTCTATAATTCATTCACTTCTTCACTAATTCAACAGATCTATTTATTGAGTGTCTACCTTGTGCCAGGCACTGCAGTGGGATCAGAGTTGCAGAGATTGAGACAGATGAAATCTCTGTCTCTCTGAAGCTGGTATCACCTAGTTCCCAAAACACTGCTCTAAATTCCGTGGGAAACACAGATTCCTCTACCCCCAAGGTCAGTAAAGAATAGTCAAGGTGAAAGCATTGGCAAACATTTTATGCACTGTTATAGCAATAGCATAGAAAGAAAGTGATTCATAATAGAAACAGTCCACATTTATCAAACACCTGTTACGTATTAAGCCACGAACTTAACATTTTATATATTACCTTATTTAACCTCCTCAAAATCTGGTGAGTTATACCATAATTATTCCCATTTAACACATAATGAAAGTATGTTTTGCGTTTTGCCCAAGACCACACAGCTCTTAAATGATAGAGTATGGATTTCAACACAGATCTGGGGCCCAAGTGTGTGTTCTTAAACACTATGCTCAATAAATTCTGGTTGATGCAAGAGATTATGGTAGCACAATAAATTGTTAAGAAGTAAAGGAGGCTATCTAGATCCAGGGCTGATGAGACATTGAAAAAACAGTAAGTGTTCAGAAGTTCTCTATTACGAAGTCTATCCATAAGGCTGTAGAATTAACATTTACGCAGGAACTAAGGGTGGGGCACTGCAATCTTACAAATACATGTGACTGTAATGCTTAACACATGGAAAAGTTGGGTGGCCGAAAGAGAAACCATTGTTCAAGAGGACAAGAAGAGGATGCAACATTCTTAAGCTCTGTTTCACCTTAGTTTTCACCACTCCATTGCATTATTTAATGGCCTGTTTTGAGTCATTCGAAGATCATCTGATGAGAGAGTTGTTTTCTCCATCTTTTTCCAGGTACCTCCCATCACGTATGAGTAGCTGATCCCCTTTTCCTTGTCTAAGGAAAGAAGTATGAAAATAGTTTCACTCTTTTCAAGTCTTGGAGGAGAATGCCAAACAAGAAGGTTAGTAACACAAAGGGCATGGGACAGCTCTGGAAAGAGCAGCAGGTGCTCCGTAAGTCAGTAGTAGATCGATTCCGTCTCAGGGACCGCATTCTTCAAAGTGTCTGAATGCTCGAGGCGTGTTGGATTGTAGTTCCTTAGTACAGAAGACTTCTATTTTGTCAATTTTGAATACTTAAATAAGTTTCCTGATAAAGTCAACTAAGATTCTGGATAATTTGAAAACAAAACAAAACAAAACACCTTCTGAGCCATCATGAGAGTAGGAAGCTACGGGCATCAAAAACAAAGAGAAAAGCAGGAATCCTGGGAGTTATACAAGCACCAAAGTTGACTTTTACTCTAAGGGCTGAAACTGGGAGATCTGGGGCTTCCATTCTGGTGGCTGCATAGAGCACAAAGATCAAGAGATAAAACTTAGGTTTGAGAATTTTCCTCCTCTCACTCAGATTACTGCTCTGGACATGGAGAGATTCCTGGTGTGCTGTTCTTACTGCTCCCTTCCCCTAAATAAGTCAGAGCTACAATCCGATGGCAAGAGGAGATGTGGAGAACAGTGGATATGAGTCTGGGGCTTGCCTTTCCCTCCCTCTCATCTAGGGAGCCACCCAGAGCTGCCCTCTTCTCATCCTCCCTCAGGGACCCACAGGAGTGGCTCAAGCTTTCTGACAAATACAGCGCTAAGTTGCAGAGCACATGCTTGATCTTGTCTACCAGTGAGCACAATGGACAGTGGAAGTCAGGAACGCAGAGTCATGTACAGGATCTGCTCTCCTCCTCCTAAAATCCCAGAGACAGACCTGGGTACCAGTCGTTTATAGACTGGAACATGGGCAGCCTCTTGGAGGGTGGGCTAGTGGTTTATTTGCACGCCTGGCAGTGTTTACACCGTGGTCTATATTTCCCCAGGCCACACCCTCAGATTCCTGGCAGGGTTACTTTGCAGGACGTCTGTAATTGGCTCTAATCCTCACTGTGAGTCTTTGGACTCTCTCTAGGTAACTACAGACGGGGTGGTGGAGAGAACCAGAGACCACCAACAGCACTAGCTGTGACCACTTACTTACTCTGGGCTAACACTGCTAGGTCCTGAACACATGCGGTAGGTGCTATCATCTCCATTTATTCATATTGAAACTGAGGCTCAGAGAGGTCAAGGAACCCACCAAAGTTGCACAGCTATTAGGTGAGTAAGTCTGGATTCAGACACTGCTCTGTCTGATGCTACAGCCTGCACTCTAGTGCTACCACACGCGGCGGCTGCCCTCACTGTCATCTGCTCTGCTCAGGAACTGGCAGCAGTGCCTCGTGGAACCCGGGAGTGGCGGCTGCTCCTGGTGTCAGTATCCCCAGTAATGCGCTTCACACTCCGGTTGCGGTAGAGCAATGTTCTGAAGGCTCAATCTCGGATTTCTATTTCTGCAGGCTTAAAGCATTTAGAGAAATGGGATTTTTAAAATTCTGAAGTTGTGTGGTTTCCACTTTATTATGTATTTAGCAGCTTAGATACCTTATAAAAACAGCCCAGTTACAATGATCACAGGAAAAATATCTTGTTCTCTAATTGAATAAGCACCACATATGGTGAGGTGAGTAATCTCTAAGGTTTCCCTCTCTCCCAGACAGAGATTTCTCATGGTTCACAGGGACTGAAATGGAACGTTCTTGGGGTCTTATAGATAAATCATTTTTTTTCTGATGGTGTTACTATTCAGCTGTTATTGAGCAGGTCAATTCTTTGGCTTCTTGAGGCCAAGGTGTACATTTCTAGAAACGCACTCATTTTCACTGATCGCCTTTTCTCAAAAAACATGAAATTGGCTTGAATATGATATATTGAATTAGGTTTGGAGAGAGTGCTGAGAAAGCCGAACTGATGATCCTCCAAAATCTGCTTGTCACCTGCTGTGAGTTTCAAATCATGCCATGAAGAATAAAGTACTGCCAGGAGTGTCTCAGATAAAGTGTCAAAAGTATCTGATTTAATTGTTAGCGAAAGGATTTAAGACGCTGTTTTTCCCTGGTGCTAACACCTCTCATTGATTCTGGAGCATTTCCATTTGTTGTTTAACAGAAACAGCCTTGGTATTTATAGCCCTATCATTCTAGAAGGGAAGCATTTGCAATTTGCACTTTCAATTTTGACTCCTAGACTTCTTTTTCTTTAAACACCCTTCAAATAGGTGTCAGACTGTAACTCAATGTATGCTTTGTAAGAGTTTGCACATAGCAATTCTTAGCCCCACAGGCAAACATTTCAGAAAGACCCCCATAATCTTTTGCTAATTGAAATCTAAACTGATGAGACCTAGTTAGGCCCGACCCCACTATACTCAGGGCTTGAGGGTACGTTTGCGTGCGTGTTCGTGTGTGCGTACCTGCCTGCCGCAGCTGGAGTCGTCTCTTACGGCAGACTGCACCGTCTACAAGTGGTCACATCAATATGCATTTATGTCTGATTCCACGTACTTTTCTTATGATGTCATGTTAGCATTCCTCTATCAAGATGTGAGCTCTTTGTTTCCTCCTCTCCAACTTGAGGGGATTTTTGTAAATTCTTTGACCAATAAAATGTAGTAGAAATGGTGTTACTTGACTTCCGAGGCTCTCATAAGAGGCAGAACATATCCTCTCTCTCTCTCTCTCACTCTCATTGTTGCCCTGAAGCTCAGTCACCATGTTATGAGGAAGCCCAGGGTACACGGAGAGGCCACAAGTAGATGCACGTTCTAACAGCTCCACCTAAACACTAGCCAATGTCTGACTGTAACCTCTGTGAGACCCTGAGCCAGAACCCACCAGCCAAACCATATCCTAACCACAGAGACTTTGAGAGATAATAAATGATTATTGTTATTTTAAGCCACTGTGTTTTGGGGAGATTTGTTATGATGCAATGGGTAACTAAAACTTACCCATTTCTCATTTCCCTGATTTGCAAATCAATTAGTTCACAAATACGCTTTTCCTATTTGGGCATTACAAACGCTCAAGCAGTAATTCTGAATGTTTTTTTGTTATCAATGGACTCTAAAAAATAATAGATAGCAACACCAAGAGTGAACTGTAATGTAAACAGTAATGTAAAAATGATGTGTCAATGTAGGTTCATCGGTTGTAACGAACCACTCTAGCGGGGGATTTTGATAATGGGAGAGGCTGTGCATGTGTAGAGGCAAGGAGTATATGGGAAATCTCTGCACTTTTTCCTCAGTTTTTCTGTGAACCTTATACTGCTTTAAACAAAAATAAAATCTTAATAAATAAATACTAAAAAATAATAGTTAACATTTACTGAGGACTCGGTATGTAGCCAGCATTGTTCTAAACATTTTACATGTACTAACACATGCATCCTCAAAATAAACCTGTGAGGTGGGCACTATTAACTGCTAGGCTACATACACTACCATGGAAGACTTACAGACCACCCAGGATACCCAGCAGCTTTCTAGGCTCTGAGATGAGAAGAATAGGCCTGGGGACTGAGGGAAGTTGGAGTGAGGTAGGGAGGCCTGGCTGTTTGGTGAGCAATGGAGAACAAACAAATCATTCATGCAACAATTATTTGCTGAGCCACCCACATGTGCTAAGCCTTGTTCTAGGTGCTGGAGATAGAGCAGCAAACAAAGTGCAAAAAGCCCTGCCCTCATGAACTGACCTTCCAGTGTTTTAGACCATGTCTCTCCTAGTTTCACAAGGTAACCACCGGGATCCCAGCGTGCACTCCATGTTGTTCCCTCCTGTTCTTCTGAGTTATCACAGACATTGAAAAAGAGCCAAATACGGAACATGCTCAGGATCACAAGTGCATTCTCTGCTCTTACCTAACTGTAAGCAAAAGAGCACAACTAGTGAAATGCAAAGCCAGAGGAGAAAGAGGGAAATTTCAATACCAAATCAACCACAACTCAATTTTTAAAAAGGAAAAGAAAGAGAGACTTTGGTAATAGTTTCTGATGGGAAGGAGGGAGGTAATTTGCAGCATAGGCAACTCTAAGCTTGGGAAGCCCATCTGAGTAGGCACTTAGTCCAGTCAAGCCTGAGCACACCGGAAACCTCAGGGGCTGTTAGAAGAGGAGATGGGGAGAATCCAAAGGAATATTTTGTTTACTTGGAAATTATGCTCAGAGCCATCCCTGATGGAGACACCAAGGGCTAAAAAAATCAACCATTTCCAGAGCTAATATAGGAAAGCTGGTTCATTTGAAAAATTGCCTGCAGTTTCTATTCCGCTGAGTTCTAAGGATTTGTAAGAGGAAGAGTGAAGCTACAAGTCTAACTTCTCTCTAAGAGGATTCAGCTGACTGCTCACCTCACGCAAATCGCAGATTTTGCAGACCACTAGGAAGTTGTAATTGCAGATTGAGTCCTCTGGTTAAAGAGGGTGTTTGTGTAAAGCCCTTCACTAGGCTCCAAGCTGGTTAGAGAGCCTGGCCAAACAACTGTTGGTGCTTCATGACACAGAAGCCCAAGCCAGCAAGGCAGCTTGTGAGGAAAAGACTAGAAGCACTGCCAGGATCCTAAGGAGTTCCCAACAAGCCTGCAACACAAATGCATGGCCAAGAGTTGGCTAGCCGGAAAGCAATCATGGGACTCAATGGATTTCTCTGCTATCTTGTGAAAAACAATGATCTTCCCTTCATTCAATCACTTGGTTACAAGTCTTACTTCATTAGCTTCTGAAGTTCTATTAAAATCTCAAAAATCTCTGGCAGTCTTTCATCACAATTATGGCTAAGAGGAAGCAAATAAAGTCTGGGAATCTTGATATATTCTTCTATTATTTCTTTACCATAGAGTTCCTAAGATAAACTTGTTCTTCAAACCTCTTCAAATGACAAAGCTAAAAGTGTCGTTTAAATAAAAATGCCCCAAACTAAAGCCAGTTTACATGGAGAAAAATCACATGGAGAGTGACCTGTGTTTTGAACACAGGCACCCAAAATAAAAAGTGTTGAGTTTAGAATCGAGAATCATAAAGTATATTTAATGTTACATGTAGAATAAGTTTTATATTTGAAAATAAAACAAAAATACTCTTTCTTTTTCTTAATATCTATTTCAGGCTTCTTTTGCCCTGAATTAATTGGGAAGCAGGGAAAGGTAAGGAAATAAACAGTGCTTCATCCAACCATGGGGAGGCAGCCAAACACTCTGGCTATGAGCCAGCTCTCCACCTGGGCAGCCCGCACCTGGGCAGGAGAAGCTGCTCTCTCTTCTTCCCTCTTCTCTGAGAAAAGAATATGAAGCTATCTTCGAATGGAAGCAGAATCTTTGTCTACATAGTGAGATATAACTTTAAAGAAAAAACTGAAGATCCTCCTTGGAAGGTTTATGGTTATATGATTAGGTAATTTTTTTCTGAGATGATATATAAAAGAAAAATTAAAAACCTCTGTAGAAAAACGTGAACAACCTCAAAAGAACAAGGAAAAACATATTTGTCATATATATGAGAAATAAAAGGCTATGTTTTTCTGTTTATAAATAGCTTATTTAAATAACCCAATAGAAACATGACTTACAACCCAGTAGAAAGAATGGAGAAAGGATATGAAGTATCAGTTTACAGAAAGCAATACAAATAATCAGTTAGCTACAAAAGATGCTTGTCTCACTCGTTAATGAAAATGTAAATTTAACATTAATGAGATACCATGTTTCATTTTTTAGAAAAACAAAAAATTAAAAGTTTGAGTTTATCTTCTACTGTCAAATTCTGGGAAATATGGACTCCTGCACACTGTAGGTGAGATACAATTTGGTATAATTTTACTATAGGAAAATTTGCCAATATTTATAAAAATATAAGACACACATGCTTTTTGACCTAATAATTTTACTGCATACACACACACACAAATAAGTTTACTGCTAAGCATTTCCCTGGACATACATGAAAGAAGTTTATATAAATGTGTGTATGTGTGATTGTGTGTGTGTTTACGTAGTATGACATTATCTTCATACATATAGGTGTTCATTGTAGCATTGTTTATAAAAGACTGAAACTGGTTATAATCAGAGTCCATCAATGGGGATTAAGCAAATTATAGCATGATGATGTAATAGAACACTGTAAAGTCATCAAAAAGAGCGAGGTAGATTTGTATGAAATTATATGGAAATATAACTGAAGAAAGCAAAGTGTGGCATAGCATGTATATTATGATCCTTTTGCTATAAAGATAAATATATACAAGGGAGAGAGAGATGCAAGTGTATGCAATGCCCTTCCCACTGTCTGTTATAAGAAACCATCAATCGGTTCCATTTTGGAGAAAGCTTGGGAGTTGGGGTGGGGGCAAAGAGAAAGCATTTTGTTTTTCATTTTGCATCTTTTGGTACCTTTTTACATTTTCTAGCCTAGTAGATTATTTATTTTATTTTATATAGATACAAACAGGGTTATCTGAGCAGGGAAATTGTAGTCCAGCTCTTATTTTCTTCTTTCTACTTCTCTGCATTAAGAAAGCAGGCTATGGGCCAGCCCCATGGCTTAGCGGTTAAGTGTGCGTGCTCAGCTGCTGGCTGCCCGGGTTTGGATCCCGGGCGCGCACGATGCACCACTTCTCCCGCCATGCTGAGGCCGCGTCCCACATGCAGCAACTAGAAGGATGTGCAGCTATGACATACAACTATCTACTGGGGCTTTGGGGGAAAAAAAGAGGAGGATTGACAATAGATGTTAGCTCAGAGCCAGTCTTCCTCAGCAAAAAGAGGAGGATTAGCACGGATGTTAGCTCAGGGCTGATCTTCCTCACAAAAAAAAAAAAAAAAGAAAGCAGGCTATTAGCTATTACATTAAAGTATGTATATCTTCCTCTCTTTTTCTTTCATGTTGAAAATCAAAGTTAAATTTCTCTACCAGTTATATAAATAATGCCTGCCGGATTCAAAAAGAAATTAAGAGAAACATTTTTTAAGAGAGAGAGTATATAAGGATGGACCACTGATACTCATCTTAATAAATACCACTCGTAAAATAGCAACAGATTTTCTAGTCAATCTTTTTATGTGATTCTTCTGCTTAGGTCAGTTAACATCTGGGGATGGTTCGTCTGTCTTTAGTTAAGCACTTAAGAAAATAAAAGTTTATATATGTGTGAAAAAATATGCATATGCACATACATATTTTTAGCAGAATCACAATTCAAGAAACCTAGTGGCCATGTTCACTAAGTATTTTATTTTATACAAACAAATTTGAACTATACCAGAGAATACCTAATCAGATATTAATGTTTAGCCATAATAATATTCACGACAGTTATAAAGAGCCTTCACCATCAGAACAAAATCAGGGCACATCTCCAAATAGATGAAGTCTTTTCCCCAAAGGCGGTATCAATTTAAAGACAAAAATTTCCAAAACAGTACAAAAAGAAAAGAAATTTTGAGTAGCTTTACATCTACTAAACAAATTGAATTACTAGTTAAAACCCACCAACAACCATTATATGTATATTATATATGTAAAAATCCAAAAACTGACAATAGCTAAAATAATCCATATGGTGTTAAGAGTTGAAGATATCAGTATGAACTGTTGAGCTTAATATGGATACAGATGGTTACATACAGAAATATTTATAGATAACAGGCTGTGGTAGTGAAAGGATACAGACATCTATGTGAAAAAAATGATCATCATCTCTTACATCACAGCATATAAAAAAATTAACTTGAAACAGATCATAGACCTAAAGGTAAAACTTAACTATAAAACTTCTTTAAAAACCACCTAAGAATAAAAGTCTTTGTACCCCTGGGATAGGCAAAGATTTTTTAGACAGAACACAGAAAGCACAAACCATCAATTTTAAGAATTCATAAATTTTATTTTATCAAATTAAAAATATCTGCTCTTTGAAAGACGTCATTTTGAAAATGAAAAGGCAAACCATAAAATGGGAGAAAATATTTCTAATATGTAAATTTGACACAAGACTTTATTCAGAATACGTAAAGACATATCACAACTCGATAATAAGATAAACAACCTAGTTAATAAATGAGCAAAAGATTTGAAAAGACATTTCAGAAAAGAACATATGACAGCCAGTAAGTATAAGAAAAAGTGTTCAATATCTTAAGTCATCAGGGAAACAAAAATTGAAATCACAATGAGCTACCACTACATACCCATTGAAATAGCTGAAATTAAAAGGACTAATAAGGGGCCGGCCGGCTGGCGCAAGTGGTTAAGTGCGCACTCTTAGCTGCGGCGGCCCGGGGTTCGCGGGTTCGGATCCCGGCCGCGCACCGATGCACTGCTTGGCAAGCCATGCTGTGGCAGCGTCCGACATAAAGTGGAGGAAGGTGGGCATGGATGTGAGCTCATGGCCAGTCTTCCTCAGCAAAAAGAGGAGGATTGGCAGATGTTAGCTCAGGGCCGATCTTCCTCACACACAAAAAGGACTAACAAAATCAAACATCAGTGAGAATATGAAGTAACTGGAATTTTCATACTGTTTTCTTGGGAATATAAAATGATAAAATCAGTCTGAAAAAAATGTTTAGCAGCTTCTTATAAAGTTAAATATATACCTACCATAAAACCCAGCCATTCTACTTGTGGGTATTTGCCCAAGAGAAATGAAAACATATAGCCACACAAAAACTTGTGCACAACTGTTCGTAGCAGCATTTTTCATGATAGTTCAGAATGGGGGGGGGGGTCCGAATGTGCATTAAACAGATGAATAGGTAAACTGTGATATGCCCATACAAACGATACAAAGAAATACTACTCAGCAATAAAATAGGTCAAACTACTGATTTATGCAACCATATAGATGAATCTCAAAATTATTAAGTTGATCGAAAGAAACAAAAGAGTACCTTCTTTATTTTTTCATTTGCATAAAATTTTGAATATGCAAACTAATGAATAATGACAGAAAGCAGACCAGTGGCTGTCTGGTGCCAAACGTAGGAGGTAGAATGGATTTTTAAAAGGGCAAAAGGAATTTTTGAGGGGAGGGGGTAATAAGAATGTTATGTATCTCAATTGTGGTGATATTTCTCGGGTGTATATAGACATCAAAAGTCAAGTAATTGTGTTTATTAAATTGATGCAGTTTATTGTACATAAATTTTGCTGCAATATAATTGTTGTTGTTTTTAAGAGTCATTTACCTTTTGTTTTGGAGAGAAGTCACCAAGAATTGAGAGAAAAATACACTGGAGTTGGAGTAAGGAGTGGAAGCCAAGATTTAGAGCTAGCTGACAGATATCAGGAAGAAAGAGACTCAAGAGGATATCTTGGGTCTCACTTGTAAGAGATGGCAACTTACCAACTCTGACTCTGATGTCCTCAAAGGTTCTGGTGTCTCTGATAGAAGATGTTATCTGATCAAGTTGCGTCCTCTGATCCAAGCCTTCCTTAACTCCTCCGCATGCTCTCCATCCCCAATAAAGCTATGGGTTCTGAGGTTGACACCTTAGAACCCTGCCAGATAAATACTAGGATATTATCTGTTAACTTAATGTCTCAAGTAATGATGTCTGAAAATTGTTTAATGTCCTCTTACCTCCCTAGCCCCACCCCATTTGAGACCTGTTAATTTTAACAGGGCACTCCCAGACTCATAAGTAGAACCCACAGTGAGAACTCTCTCTCTAAATGTGTAACGCAGGCATTGTGCCTGGGGAAGAGAAGAGTTGGGATTAGGCAGTGGAGCTTTTGGCTCAGCTCCTGCAACCATGAGATACTCTTCCCTTTAAAAGTAAGATCAGCCCTGCCAAATCATAAAAGAATGCAGATCAAGGCTTTCAGCAAAAGGAAAATCTTAAGTAGACAAGATAAGTCTTCATCTTTAAAAACTTTTGTCTTTCTGGCACTAAACTAGGAAGTCAACTCACATAAAATCAGTGTCTCTTGGAAAAATGGCTCCTTTCTGGACACCTTCTGAGTTCTCCCTCTGTTGTCTGTATCATGAGGTTCAAGAGAGGACTCAGGTGCAACGATAGGACACGTATGCCCTAGATGACCTCCCCAGAACCCTGACCTGGTTCTTTCAACTACTTGCCTGTCTGTAAAAGCAACCTAATAGGATCAAAGGATGATTTTTTTGTTTTGTTTTTTTTTTACAGGAGGTGTGTTATTTTGAGTGGGCAGCTCTTTAAATGGTCTCCTGTGGGAAATTTTAACATCTTAAGCAATAAAAAATCATATAGTATGTATAGTAATTGTTTCATGAACTAATAATTTCCCACCCCCCCCATCCCTTCCCTCATTGCAGGCCATAATGATTTGAATTGTGTCCTCCAAAAAGATGTGTTGAAATCCTTACCCCTAATATCTGGGAATGTGATCTTATTTGGAAATAGGGTCTTTGCAGATGTAATAGTTAAGGATCTAGAAATGAAATCATCCTGGGTTTAGAGTGAACCCTAAATTCAATGACTGGTATCTTTATAAGAGGAGAGGAAACACAGAGACACAGAGAAGGAGCCATGTGAAGAGAGGCAGAGATTGGAGTGAGGCAGCTACAAGCCAAGTAAGGCCAAAGATTTCCGGGAGACAGCAGCAGCTAGAAGGAAACAAGGAAGAATTCTCCCCTAGAGCCTTCAGAGGGAGCATTGCCCTGCTAATACCTTGATTTTAGTCTCCTGGCCTCCAGAACTGTGAAAGAATAAATTCCTATTGTTTTCAGCCACCCTGTCTGTGGTAATTTGTTATGGCAGCCCTAGGAAACTAATACACGGGCCAATCCTGTAAACTCCGCAGGTCACCAACAAAATTTAATTTAGACCATGCCCCAAAACTATGCCAGAGAAACAATGCACTGAAATTAGAGTGAAGAATTTTTCATAAATTTCTTAAGGTAAAAGCAAAAGTCTAAGTGAGATCGTGGAGAGAAAAGACAAAATTTGATAAGACTGCCACTTGGTACAACTATTTTGGAAAACAGTCTAATATTATCTTGTGAAGCTGAAGATGTGCACAGCCTTTGACTGAGCACAGCCTCTGCAAAGGAGAGAAACGGTTGCCCAGGAGGACACGTACAGGAACTTTTTAAAAACATCGTCGTTCCTAAGAGCCACAAACTGGAAAAAATGCAAATGTCCATCAACAGGATAACAATATATGAAATGCACTGTATACTTCCAAAAAAAGCAAGACAAGACGAATGTATCCATTGTATGAGTCCATTTATAGAAAATCCTGCAAATAGTCCTCCAAACGAAATTATATTATTTGGAGATGCAGACTTGGGAAGTAAAACGATAAAGCAAAGCAAGAAAATGATTGTGATAAAATTTATGACAGAGGTTACCTCTAAGAGGGTAAGTAAGTGGTTCTGGTTGGGAAGAAATATACGAGGGGGGGCTTTAAACACATTGGTAATATCATTTTTATTAAACTGTGTGGTAGTTTCACAGATGTTTACGTTTTTATTTTCTATACCTTTATTCATTATACCCTTTCTCTTATATATTAAATATTTTAAGTATTTTAAAAAACAATTTTTTTGAGAAAGGGTAAAGGATAAAAAAGGAAAGAAAAGAATCCTTAGAAGCTTTAGAAGCATAAAATGTTCTAATACACCTTGAAGAAATTTGTACGTTTTCATATGGTTCTTTCACCTTATCTTCCCTGCTCTGGTTTCCAGCCTGTCAGCTAAAGTCTCAGCCAAGGCATTTTCTACTGAAATCCAAGATTCTGGAAAAGAAAAGGAATATGATGAAAAAGTTCAACAAATCTGAATTGTTGCCTCGAGGTCAGGCTATGTGAAGAATGCGGTATTTAGCTTTGCCACAGACTAGCTCCCCTGAGACTGCTGAGCAGTGCTGAGACTGCTTGGAGATGGTGTAGGTGTAAGAGGAAGGCCAGCTAACATGCAGCACGTTGACATTTCCATGGGCTTTTCACACGGTCTGATTTGTGCCTCACCCAGCCCTGTGAGAAGACTTTACTCCTTCTATTTATATTTGTGAGATTGTTAAGCTGCAGAGAAGTTAAGGGACTTGTCCAAAGTCTCAAGTTAGGGAAATGACTGGGCAAGAATGGGAAACTAGGTTCTCCCCATCCGAATTCAGTGACTTTTAATGGACTCTGTGGCAAATATACTGGCATCAACAAACGTATGGCAGGGGACTCAGTAGCATGTACTGAACTGACTTGACACAAACGTCTCCAACTCAGGCTGTCAAGACATGGACTGAGGGCCAGCATGCGCCAGGGGCTGTGCAGAAGACAGACATAGTTTAACTACTCACAGTACATCTGAGGACATTTGTCTTTTATAAGTTTTGTACCCATCGCACAATCAAAAGGCAAAATTAATATTGCTTGTGATGGTTTTACTGTTTATTATAAAGTCCTCTGTTTGTCTTCCATGTGGTTGATATTGAATTCCTGCCCCCCCAATACTACTTATACTCTCCCAGACAAACCCCAGTTCTTTACAAACTCAAAGCAATGTATCACTTAGTAAATCACTTCAGATAAACAGACATAATCAGATCTCTGATTGGACTTCATGCTGGAGAAAGTTTGCAGACCCTGACTGTTTCTTATTGCTGTGCTTCATGCCAATAAATCGACCATTTGCAATACTGCTTCTGCCAAGAAATCCCCCAGGCTCTCATGTGGTTTCAACAGAGGATATATGAAAAGACTGAACAAATAGCATCTTTTTATCCTCATCCCTGTCCTCAAAGCTTTTGCAAACTTAAGCAAGCTATTTTTCATGATATCCTCAACAAACTGTGGAATTCTACTGAAACCATTCCCAATACTGGTATTTTGAGATTGGAAGTTAAATGGTAAAGGTTTGCAACCTTCAAATGCTTTGATAAAGTAACTGAAATAAACTATAAGCTAAAGTGAAACCAAAACCAAGATCCCAGTCAGCATCAAGATGGATAGATTTCTCATGCCTTTTGCAGTAGATTCTCTCATAAACACTGCACCTGGGATACAGGCCCATGAGTTACCAATTTTGTAGAATGGTAAAGCTTCATGAAGATCCTTAGAATCTTGGGGACAGAGACAAGTCAAAGATGGCATTGTAGAGAAAAGAGCACATGGTGGCAAATGTGTTTATTATCTATTGAGCTGCGTACGATGCTGGATCTGGGCATAATTCACTCCCTGCCCTTAAGGTGAGTCTGGCCTCCTGGTCGATATGTCAAAACAGCATTCAGGTTGCCTCTTTCTTCCCCCTCTAAGCTTCCCTGAGAGTTACCTCCATAGTACAGTTGCACACATCTTCACCATCAAACATAATCTTTCCAACATCACAATACTTCCATCTAAAATGAAATTCAAGAAGAAAATGAATTGGAACTTTAGTATATCCCTTTTAAAGAATTAGAAAGCCCTGCATCCAGAGTTTATCTTTTAAATTGGAATGGCACATTCATCATATAATCATTGTATAAAAGAGGACATTTAGGGGTCCAGTCCTGTGACCAAGTGGTTAGGTTCAGAGCACTCCGCTTTGGCGGCCCGAGTTTGTGGGTTTGGACCCAGGGCACGGACCTACTCCACTCATCAGCCATGCTGTGGAGGCATCCTACACACAAAATAGAGGAAGATTGGCACAGATGTTAGCTCAGGGTGAATCTTCCTCACCAAAAAGAAAAAAAAAAAGAGAGGATGTTTAGTTAATTTTTAAGAATCTGGTGAAGTTTAAGGAAAGGTCACAGAGAGAGATTGTCATCTTGAACTAGAATCCATTATGCCTGAGGTGCATTACTCTGGTAGACACAGTAACATTCACATTCCTCTCTCAGTGTTTTGACTGTGCATCTACATGCAAATAAAGTTGCAGCTGTTGTGAAATTATCCAAGGAAATAAAGAGAAGCAAAACGGTATGGATTCTTAGACCAATCTTTGCAGAAAGAATGTAAGTATCTTCAGATTTGAAGGAAATCTTTACTTGAAATTGCTGAGAGAGTTGGAACGGATAAAACTCAGTTTCCAAATCTGTAACATGGTGATAATAACTGTACTTTCTTCACTCGGGTTGCAGCGAAGTTTTAATGATGAGATCATGTAAAGTACTTAACAAAAAGTTGAGTACTTAGTGATTGCTTAATAAAAGCTACAATTAGTAATTATATTTACATTATTTCTCAGAAATATTCATTTGCTTATGAAATTTCAGATTAACATTATGAATAATAGTAAAAATACTAGATTGCAATATTGTGTTGCAACTTACAAATCACTTTTTCTTCCATTATACGATTTACTGCTCATAGTCACCTTGAGGTTCTATATTCCTATATTTCAGGTGAGGAAACAAAGGCCAATCTCTCTGAGAGTTCATAAACAAACAAAAAGAAGGAACAGTGCCTTGCATTTCTTTTACCCATCTATTGTGCCAGAGACACTATGAGCCATATGTAAAAACCGATTTCAACTATGTTTAACTGATATCCCTTTGAACTATATTTTTATAATTTTGATCATCACAAAATATTTTTTGAATCATATTTTGACCACTCTGTCCATGAAGTGCCCTATTAAAAGAAAGCTCTTCCATTTTCCTTTTGTGTCCCTTTCTTTAAAAAAAGATTAAAGGAAGAAGTGCAGGAACATGTCATATATCCAAAGGCATCCCGTGGGATTTTAATTAGCTGTTATCTCATGAACCTTTTCCAAGTGGGATGAAACCGAGATGCAAAGAATGTAGTGGCTTTTTTTGTTTGCTCGTTTTCAACAAAAGCTTTATCTAATTAACCATGGAATAGGTTAATGAAAATTTAGTGTAGGAAAACCGTGTTAAATCTATGAAGTTTTGCTGTTTTCATGGGAATTGTATGGTGATTAAAACAATTTAGTAGTTCCTTAAAATAGCAAATGACACCTATTCTAGGCATGGCAATAGATAGCATTGCTTCTTTCCAGCCTGCCTGCACATTAGAATCACCTAGAGCTTTCAGAAACTACTCAAGTCTGGGTCTCACCTCTGAGAGATGCTGACTTAATTGGTTTGAGGTGGAACCTGAACACTGATATGATTAGAGGTTCTCTAGGTGTTTCTAGCCTGCGGCCAAGATTGAGAATTACTTCCATATGACTGTGATAGATGAATATCAAACAAACAAACAACATTTAACCTCCCCTCAAGGAGCTTCAGATTCTACTTAAAGAAAATATAGATTTAAAATTCATTGACATACCTTAAAAAGGTATTAAATAACCTGACCACTGATAAATTCCATATTCCTTTTCTCTCCCTTCTTGTCCTCTCTCTCTCTCTAGTAATAAAACATTTGAAGGCCAGAGAAACAGAGACATCACATCATGGAATAAAAAACAGAAAAATCAAGGGCCACTTAACAGTATGATTTGTTACAGATACCTTTAACCATACAGAAAAGGAATTTCGTCTTGAGAAATGAAATGTGCCCACCAAGTGTCCAAGAATAATTATAGATGCTTAGGGAGTGTGTTAATTGTGAAAACTGAGCAGTAAGAACTGCTGGCTTTATTCAAGGCTCCCTTGATGCTTGTTTGGTTGGTGATAAAAGTGGAATCCAGGGTAGTCCCAACAGCTTGATCTTACGCTCCTATTAGCTTCATCTTCATCTTCCCCACTAGACCACACAGAGTTCTATCTTGAACCCAGTGTTGTTGTTATACTGTGAGGAACGAAGCTCGCCTTGTTAATAGGCTATGCCAAAAGCTGGAGAAGCCCCTGTGGAGAAGGCCTGATTTCAATTTGGGGATGAAAGTACAATCCCCCCTGCCAGGTTTAAATTGAGAGCATATTACTCATTTTTAGTTAATTTCTCAGCCTGCAGAATAATTTGACACATGTGTGCAGTATATGTTCCTTCAGCTGCTTCCTTAGGGACCCTTACCTTGACAAGATAGTTGTAGTTGGGGGGAAAAATTAATAAATGACAATCGTAGTAAATACCCTATTTATGTAAGAAAAAGCATGTATTAAAATTAAAGGCGGAACGATCATAAACAAGAAAAGTGGATTAATTTTTCTTGTCTCTGATTTAATTTTTTCTTAATATTAAGGCCTAAAGCATCATAAGGATGGGGAAATGAAATACAATGGTTCTCAAAATACATGTACTGAGAAGAAACATGATTCTAGCAAGTGAGTGTGGGAGAAGCCATGCTGTTCATGGGAAAACAATATCTTTCTATGGATTTTCAATCCAGTTCTGTATAGGCTTCTTGTAGATGTATTGAACACTTTGAAGGAGATTTTGCAGACTTTCCCTTTCATCCCTTTCAAGAATATTCCTTTTTAATATTAATAATTGTTGCCATCTCCTACATCATTGTAGTGTCCATGGTTCAGAAAAATACATAATGATCAAAACTCCTATGAATTCTGTCATGTTTTATATGTATTTTTATCATGTTTTTTATATATTTACGTATATTTATAAATGTTTATATGTGTGTGTATATATAATTAAGTATGATTGCATTTGCATACATTTGAAAAATATAATACATACAGGTCACCTGTATGTCTCCATGTTTTGTAGTCCATGATCATCCTTTTGTTCGATAGCCAAGAGAAAGTCCCAGGTCCCCATCTTAAGGGTCTGCAGTATGTCCAGCCTCTCCCACTATGTTCCTGAAGATTCCTGAGAAGGATGCTTTTCCTTCTAGCTCTATTCTCCTTTCCCGACTCCTCACCTTGCCTTCATGCTGCTGTCCTTCCATCTAACTCTATCCTCATCCTAAGCATGGAGACACATTCCTCCTCTCTATTTGCTAAAATATCACTAATATACTACAGTTGTGCATACGACTTTGGCTCAAGATTTGGGAGTAATAGAAGAATGTATTCACCTCACAGCAAAGGAGGCCATTTACAATTGAATAGCGAACATCTTGGTTCAGTCATTTGTCCAGCATTCCTTACCAAATATTATGTCTCCTCCCTCTCTCTTTCTATCTCTTCTCAAGACCTAGCCTGGCTCCATTTTGCTAGGATTTGCTCTCTTTTAACCAAGAATTTCTCCCACCTCTAACACCCCTCCTTCAACAACGCTCCTCCCTCCCCACCTCAGGTGCCCCTACCACAGCAATCAGGATTTCCGCCTACCCTGTCTTTGGCACCAGGGGAAAAATAAAATCTCTTTTATTTCATTACATGGAGAAATTTTAATCTCTTCTTTGTTACTATTCTGGGTGCTATGATTAATCTAAAAAGCCCCATTAAGTATGTTTCTTGCTGCTCTCCCAGAGAAATCTGCTCAAACTTCAGTCAACTTGCAACATCCCATTTTTCCCTCCCTGCCACAGAAAGGGCTGAGAATGATTTATTTGGCCTACAGCAACGCTGGGTGCATCCTTTGGAATCCAAGACAGTGTGGCCTAGTCAGTGGTCCACAACCACTCCAGCTTGGAAACAGCTGATCTATACATTCATAAAACTATCCACTAGGCAAATTTGATGTCGTTCAGTTTTGGTGAAAGCATTCTTTCCTCTCTACTTTATTATGAATTTTCCTTCTTTTTCTTCTCCTCACTTGTTTTCTATAATGAAACTAATGAACACTTACCGAGAAAGGAGTAAAAGAAAGATGGCGGTAAAGTGTTAATTCTCCCAGAGGCATTAAATCTTAATATGCAACACATTTTTAAGCCAAGAGAGCTTAAAGCAAGAGTATATCTGGCTGTGGGATATTAATCACCCAAAAGCCAGTGGAGAATATGTCTTCTGGGGGCAGGGGCCTTCCCAACCTTTTGGAATCATGCAACATAACGTTAACTTCCTGCGCCGTCTTCCCATCTCCCCCCTTTCATAGACTAGCTTACTTTAATAGAGGAATGAAAATGGATGGATCCAAGTATAATCATGTCTTCTTCTTCCATCCCAGAGTATTGGTTTAATATTTCATTTATGCTTCTTGTCCTCCAAATTGACCACAGCACAGCCCAGACTTCCTAGTAGGTGCTAAATAGATTCTTGCAACAAGTCCCAGTGCCCAGGTCTTACGGAGCACTGATCAGTTTCTAAAAGTCAGAAATATGCACCTATCTTCTTCTGAAAAGAAGTTAATTAAATTGTAAACTCACCAATCGGAATGTACACTTGTATTTGGAATAGTGCCTAGAAAATATTCTGTGACCGGCATTCTGTTGCAGTGGTTAGGATTTCGAATCAGAATCAGACCCCCTGGGTCTGCAGCTCAGATCTGATACTAACCAGGTGACCCGGGACAGGTTATTTAATATGCCTGGCTTGGTTTCATGATATGTGAAATGGGAATAAGTACCTTCCCTGTGAGTTTGTTGCGGGAATGAAATGAGACAATTCCTGTTTAGTGCTTAAACAGTGTACAGCAAGATATTCAAATGTGACTCCTCATGTCTGTTTTTCCTGAGGTGTCTGAGTGATAGATATAGATATCAAGGTGACCATGAAGCTGATTTTAGAAATTACAAAGAAGAGTGCAATGAATTGGCTATACAACTCTACAACCCCCAGCCTCTTCGAAACTATCAAATGTAAAGAAAGGAGAAAAAGGGTAACCATTTATGAAGAGATTTCTTTAGCGATAGCCATAGCTGTTCTATGTCCCTACAATTCCTTTCGGAGTGGGTGGTTGGGACCTGTGGTCTTGTTATCTTTTAATCCTCTGTTTTTTAACTTTGCAATAAGAAAGGTCTTCAGTGACACTTTGAGACCTTGATATACCTTATCTGGGGCTAGAGAACATTGTGGAACAGGACCTGACTCCTGCTCCATTGATCATGAAGGATGAACAGACAGAGATGAGCTCAGTGCCTGCGTAACAGAGGAAGGACAGAGCTGCTGGGTTAGGAGCAGCTGCAGAGCCAGTATTTGTGAGGGCAAAGGATGTGGCAGCATTTCCCGTGGACCAGATGCTGACTACTCAGGAGAGAGAAAGTTACCAGGTACTAGCACTGACAGACAGAGTTGCCTGGGAGGGATGAAGGGCCCCAGCAGCTAAAGCTGGAAAGAAGTGTCGTCAATGTGTAAGAGGCTGTGAAGGGAATCGCATGTGACTGCCCAATATAGAGATGCATAAGTTGATGCAAGGTTATTGCAAGAGGGCAGGTCCACCCAGCCTCCGCAATGAGATTTGGGAAGGGTCAAGAAAGTGTTCCAGAGAGAATGGCAGCTTTTCCACATTTGCCAGATGCAAAGGACTGTTCAAAGAAGAAATTTCCTAGCCATCTCTTACCTCTCACCTCACCGGAGCTCCTGCCTTGAAGGGTCAGAAATGGGCTAGCAAGCTGGTTAGTTGTATTAGTCAACATTCTCCAGAGAAACAGAACAATAGGATATGTGTGTGTGGAGCTAAAGATAGAGATAGAGGTAGAGATCTATCTACCTATCTATGATAGAGATAGAGACAGAGATAGAGATCTATCTATCTATCTAATCTATTGAGAAACTTATTTTAAGAAATTGGCTCACATGATTGTGGGGCCTGGAAAGCCCATAATCTGCTAGGCTGGCTGGCGGGCTGAAGACCCAGGGAAGAGTTGCAGCTGGAGGAATCCAAAGGCAGTCTGCAAGCAGAATTCCTTCTTGCTGTGGGAGGTCAGTCTTTGTTCTATTAAAGGTCTTCAACTGATTGGATGAGGCCAGCTCACATTATGGAGGACATTCTGCTTTACTCGAAGTGTGCTGGTTTAAATGTTAACCTCATCTAAAAAATACCTTCACAGAAATATCTAGAATAATGTTTGACCAAATATTTCATTATCACGGCCTAGCCAAGTTGACAAATAAAATTAACCATCATAGATAGGGTGCAGGGGAGAGGACAGAAGCAAGGGGATGAAAGAGAGAAGCCTGCCACACTCCTTTCCCACTTCAAGTTTGCAGACATGTGGGGAAGGAGAGGAGATTTGATGTTAAATCACACGGTGAGTTTGATTATTATTATGTACTGGATATTCTAATTTTTGACATGAAAATCTTTGTAAATATATACCTAAATCTCTTAGGTAATACTAAGGTGGACTTAGGACACTATGAGAGAAACCCATGATCCTACCTGGTACTCATTTAGGAGCAGAAGAAGATACTAAACTTTAAAAAGGATAGTGGGATACCAAAAAGAACAAAACAAAGAGTCTTTTGATCACTCCATAATTATTCATGCATAATATATCAGTTACAAGTGCCTGGTACATAGTAAATGTTCAATAAATAGTGACGATTCTTATTACATGTACAGGTACATATATCCTACATATAGGATAATTTACTATAAATAAAACATAAAATCTATATCCTTTTATATATGTACTTTCTTGAAGGCAGCATATACATGTAGCCTGACAACCTGAAATAGATGCATGTGTTTCACTGAACTGCTCCATAGGTGAGAAAGAACAAATTTTTTTTTAATATATTTTCTTCTTTATATTATAAAGTTATATTCCAAAGACTGTGCTTTATGTTTGGTGTTTCACATAGATACATTGCCTGAACTTTGCTCTGGGTGAGATAGATATAAACTTTGAAATTTAAATATATTCATGCTATGGCAAACATAGTTGCCTTTGTTGGTGTTTATTATTGTCTGTAGCCTGGAGGCACTACTGACTCTTAGGCAAACAAATAATTAGCTTGCTCATTTGAAGTAGGAAGGTGTAATTAATGAATTCGCTTGCTGTTCTACCCTGCTGCAGACTGCCAGCCCTTTGGGTCTTTGTTCTTTCATTGTCAGTCTCTCTCTCTCTCTCTCTCTCCCTCTACCTCTATCTTTAGCTCTATTTACCTGCCTACTCTGTTACTCTGGATTCCAGAAAATGTAGTTGCATATGGTACTCAAATTAAGATGATCAGTCTGAGACATCAGTCAACCAGACTCAATACTGATGTTCAAGGGTAATTTTTAGATGTTATTTTCTTGGCCGCGCAAACAGCCTTTTAAGAGATGCTTTTAAAATTGGGGATGAAGATCAATAGGAATAAATTTGGTGTCCGGATGTGGCAGGCTTGCATTAGGACAGAAATTGGCTCTATTACACAAACAGACCCTTTCAGTTATAACCTTAGTGGGTCTAATTTGGCCACGGCCTTCCTGATCATCCTTTTTTTTTTAGTATGTATTATTCAAGAGATTTAGCACTAGAATATACAACATTTTATCCAAGATTGTTACATAAACTTTACCTTACTTTAAAAATTTTTTGCTAAAGCACTAGCTCAAGTTGTTCTTACATCAAAATGAGATGTATGTTTGAACTCACGGGAACTTTAACCCAAAATAAATGACTGCACTGGGCCACCATTTAAAAACAGAGGTGGACTGGGGATGGCACTGTGTTAAGTGTCTCACTTTCCTGAACAATAATGGAAAGACTTGGCTGCATCCTTTGGCAACATACAGCATGTTAAATAATTTGTGGTTAAGATTTAAACAAGATTCATGGTGGACAGCCAGGCAGTTTTAGCAGCCTTATTCTCATTCTATCAGACCGCTTTCAAAATAGATCTGCCAAGATTTTGAAAGTGGGATAGAAAGAATGTAAGTCTCACCAGGGACTTTTCAATGCTGTATAAATCAAAAGGGTTACCAGCTAAAGACAGAATGGACATGAGTCCACAATGATGCAGGCAATTACTCTGGTAAACGCTGAGTCTCGGAAATTGAAATTGTGACACTGTTCTCATATTAAGCAGGCGGAAGGAGATGACCTTCAGATTTTTTATTGATTCAAGTGGCTGATAACTTTTCAACAATGGGTAGCTTTTTGTTAAAGCTCAGACAAGCACTTTGTTAAAAAAAAAATTAGAGTTTCTTTCATCGGCTCTCCAGGTAGTAAATCATAACCCATTGATATTTCTTGAACATCTACTAGCAGTTGTGGAAGACATTAGTATACTTGGGTAACAGATTACCCAAATATGAAATACAAAAATCTGAAATACTAATCAGAAATACAAAAAGGAGACCAACTTACATGAAAGTATAAAAAAAAAAAGATGGATTTAGAAAGAAAAATGTGTAGTGGTAAGCTGTCATTTCCACCCTAGGATCCATTGTGACTGCATCACATTGCTAACCCTTGTTGCCAGCCTTGTTTATAACCTTTTCAGATCCTGAGATCATTTTTATCACAGTTTCTAAGATGCTCTCCTCCCCGCTCTTTCAGAGGATGGGATCCCCATCGCTCTGAAAGTTGCTGAAAGGCAGGTCTTACTGATGCTCCCAGAGCTGAAAATATGAGAAGGTGGTGAAATGGACCAGAGTACTCCTTGCCGGCAGGACACAGGGCCTTCCAAGTAGGTAACTATGAAAGTGGTCATGCCGAGGGACAGAACAGAAGGTGCTCTTTGGGTAAACAGGACATATTTACCCTTGTGACTTCTGGATGACCTCCTGAGGGAAAGAGCCAAAGTAGTCAGCATCTCTGGCCAGTGAAATCAGCATCAGCAACAACTGACACTCAGAGAACTCCCTGGCTTTGGGAAGGAGCAAAGCAATGACACTTCTAGGCAGAGTGAAATGATAATAATACTGCAGAGACTCATTTATTCTCAGTCTATTCTCCAGTACCTGTCACATCTCCCTGTGTTAAATATCTGTTAGACATATGGTGATTTGTTATGAAACCAGTTATCCTGTTGTCCTCAAATAGCAAGAGAGTATTTACAACTTATACTATATGATACATAAAGATACAAGGCCCTTTTAATTTAACTGGGTTTCTGATTAGGACGGAGAATGCTCAGCTGCTATTGCGGTTTTGTGGGCTTGTTTTCAGCATGCAGAAGTAATGGCAATCACCACAAACACCTTTCTTATAAATATGATAAATATGGAATCAAGACTTTGAGGCCCAAATTGGCATTGGTATCATTTAATTTTTTCCTGTGCTTCCAGCCAGTTAAATGAATGGGTGCCTGTGGTAATTAAACTCACTTTGATAATTAGGCACTAAGGATTCTTAAATTACTGAATGTTAATGAATATTTTCCAAATATGGTCCCTGTATCCTAAGTTCTGCCAAATGGAATTTTCCTGTTTATCACTAAAATATAGAGTTCTTTAAAAAATTCCACATAGATAATAAAAACTAGGAACAGGATTTCATGTTGTTGCCTTTCTTTACAAATCCAAGCAGGTTTGGATTTGAATTGAAAACAAATTTTATTATAAATGAGACATAGCTGAACTTGCCCGTTGGGACTTGGAAGGCCACACATAACAGCACAAATTAAAGTCATAGACAGGAGAAAACTGCAGCCTCACTGCAGCTGCCCACAAATGCCTACTATCTTTGCTAATAATCTGAGGCTAAAGCAGACAAAAGGTCTGGGCCATCTTGGAGGTGTGCGCTCCACACAGAAATGTACAATGGTACTGCTCTGGGTTTTCCATCAGTAGATGAGCCATATGGAGTATTTTTATCTGAAAACTACAATTACAACGATTCTCGGGGTTGTTTTACAATCCTTGATAATTTATTTCTCAGGCTTACAGTGCAAATCAGTAAACCAAAAAACACTTAGATTAAACATGAATTGCAAACAGTGAGCACCGAAGAAACCATTTCTAAGGCATGCCTTATATACAGTTAATTATTCAAATATTTCAAATATTCAAATATTTATTTCAAGTCTTCCACAAAGCCCTTCTTACATAATCTTCCTTAGAGGAGGAAGAATGGGGTAAGACAGGGAATTAGCATTTCCTTTTTTTTTTTTTTTTTGTGAGAAAGACTGGCTCTGAGCTAACACCTGTGCTCATCTTCCTCTACTTTGTAAATGGGATCCCTCCACAGCATGACTTGACTAGCGGCGCATAAGTCTGCGCCCAGGATCCGAACCTGCGAACCCCAGGCCGGGCCACAGAAGCGGAACACGTGAACTTAACCACCATGCCACCAGGCCGGCCCCAGCATTTCTTGAGCATCCTTTATGTCCCCAGGCCCTAGACTAGCTCTCCATATATCATGATTTCATCACAAGGTGATGGCATATTGATGGGTGAAGGTTGCTTCTTTTATACTGGACAAAACCACATGAGACATTAGGACTAATCCAATATATTGTACGCTATACCAATCTATCATTTAAATCAGCAAATTCACACTCAGCCACTGAGGTCAAACCTAGCCTTGCCATTTCAGCACCATGTTGAGGGACCCTCTCTGAGTCTTGACTGTCTCACCCATAAAAGGTGGATAATAACCCTGCCAATGCTTGATAACATAAAAAAAGACCTTAACACAGTTCCTGGTATTTAATAAATGCCATTTTCTCCCTTTCCTTTGCCCCTTTTTTGAGAAGGTAAGAAATATTCACCTTTTTTACATGCTTAAATGTGGTCTTAAATTAGTTTTAACTGTGCTATCTAACATAAATAAAATGAAATGAATAAAATGAGTCGTTAGGATTCAAATCACAGAGAGAGGTTTTGAGAGTCTTCTTATATACCTCCCTCGCTAGTGGATGGGATAAAAGAACACTTTTTGGTAAGGAAATCTATAAGCTCCCTTAATAAAATCCCAATACTCTAAGGTTGGCCCTGGAGATTGTTTTATTCCGGCCATTCCATCCACATTCCAGCTAGCAGGCGGCAGAACAGGGTGCATTTCAGCTAGAGGAAGGAACAGAACAAGGCGTGCTTCCTCGCTTTAGGTGCATTTCTTCAAAGCTTCAATTACACTGATGCTTACATCCCATTGGTCAGAATTTAGTTATGTGGCCTCGCTTAGATGCAAGGAAGCCTGGCTGGTGGTTTTTCTTCAGGGAGGCCACGTGCCAGCTAAAAGTCAGGCTGATAAAGAAGAATACATTGTGTGTCAAATGGTACTCATTGCCACAAAAAATCATTACAAAATTCAAGGTGAGAGGTGATAGTGGCTTAGATTCTGGATATATTTTGAAAGCAGAGGCAAACAAATTTATAGACTGATTGAATGTAGAGTGTTAGAAGAATCAAGGATGACTCCACTGTTTCGGGGTCTGAGCATTGCAATGACAAAGTTGTCTTTTTTGAGTTGGAGAAGACAGCAGAGGGAGTAGGTTTTTGTGGTGGGCTAAACCAGGGTTCTTTTTGAGGCCTGTTGCTTGAGATGCCTATTATACATACAAGGAGAGATGCCAAAGAGATGGGTGATATACAGGAGTTCCGAGGGAAGATCAGGACTGGAAAATTGATGTGAGAATCATCAAGGAATAGAAGAAAAGAGTTTCAAGGTCTGAGCATGAGAATTTAATGTTTAGAGATCTGAAGAATGGAGCAACCAACAAAGACACTGAGAAGAAGCAACCAGTGAAATAGCAAAAAATGAGTGTGGTGAATTTGTTGGTGGTGGGAGCATGTGAAAGTTCTCGTGGTACTTTTCTCTTGCTGGTGGGATAAGAAGTAAAGCATTAGCTGAAAGGGAGATGGGGGAGGATGTGCTAGAGGTTTGAGGATAGAGAAGAAGGTATGGAATAGTAATCAAGAGATTGGACAGTATACCTATTCATCATCGCCATGGTGGTGGCATGGTAGTTTAAGTCTTGGGAGCAAGAGAGTTCACAGAGGAAGAGAAAAACAGTACATTGGGGAGAGTTCTTATTTTTGGAGCAAGAAGAAGACGAACTGATGAATGAAACAGAGAAAGATCAGTCAAAGAAATAATCGGAGATATCAAGGAGAGAAAATATTCAAGGCAGGACAACATATTACATAAGAGTGTGAATTAGCGAGTCATATTCAAATCCCACATTCACCTCTTTCTAGCTTTGTGATCTTAAGCAAGTAACTCAGCACCGCTGAACTTTATTTTCCCCATTTGTAAAATGGGAATAATAATAGTACCTGCCTCATAGCGTTATTATGAGGATTACCTGAGCTATTGCTGGTCAAGTACTTAGAATAATACTGGCTCATAATAATCCAGTGATATCAGTCAGAATTGATGTAGAAAGGGAGTTGCCAAATGGCCAAAGACGATCTGAATGGCGTATGTAGCAATTGGAAAGTACCATTTCCACTTTCTCTCTACTGGAAATGTGTGCAGTTCCTGGGCTGATGTTCCTGCTATTCCAGTGCCTGGGCTCCCTGTCTGTTCTTGCTTGGCTTCCCTGAGTCACCGGAAATGATCTTGTACAGAATTTTTCAGGCCAGAGATGAGTCTTGGTTGAGACTGAATTCACCAACCTTAGAACCACCATTTCCAGACTTCTTTCAAGATATTACATATTCTGCTATTTGAATGATTTAAGTCAGGATTCTCTGCCACCTGCAGCCCAAATCATCTTACCTGATATGCTTTGTAACAAGACCCTCCTTGATCAGAGTAAGAATAAATTGAACCAGATTGTGTTTTTTTGATAGTTGGAATATAACAACAGAAGGCTCATTTTTTACTTTACTTTTTAACAATTATACACAAAATTCTCAAAGACAACAAATTCCAAAATAGTTTTCAAGATATTCAAAAGTTAAAATTTACTTTTTTTTCTGATGCAACTAAAAAAAATTCCCAAAATGTGTCTTGATATTTCTTCATTGTTCTATAAATACTGACTCATTTAGTGTTTTCAAATGACTTCCATCTTAATTAAGGTATAATATTACCTACTTCATAGAATAAACTTTTACCTATTTGCTTCTATGCTGTTAGTAAATTAATGATTAAAAGACTTCTGATTTCAGCTTAGAGATGTAGAGAACTATAAAGAATATCATTCCCATCCTTACAACAACAAAAAAAGCTGGATCCATCAGAGAATTGAAGTCTCAAGGCAAACAAGTAACCTCAAATATGGAGAGAGACAGATGCCTGAAGGGATAAATAGCTCCTGAGCATTTACTTACCTGTGGCAGACTCTGCCAGACTCCACATAACATGGTAAGAAGATACAGCTAAAATGTTTTCAGAAATTGCTAGAGGCTGAGTGTGGGCTAGTGTGAGGCTGTAAAGCCCCTGGGTGTAGCAGATAGAGAGGTATTTGCACATTCTTTCTGGCAGTGCTCAGAGGAAGTTTTGGAAGAATTCTGAGAAAGCTTTTTTCATGATGCTGACTTGAGAAAGGGAACAGCAGCCACTGCCCAAACTCTGCCCAAATCCACTTCCTCTATTCCTCTATCTCCGCTACAGGATGAAGGGCTTAATCTGTAGTGGGAAGAACAATGAAAATTGTCACCTTAGGGTACTGGAAATCCACTGCATCTGGGGGATGAGAACAGAAAAAAAGAAGAAGCATCCTTCCTACAGGAGGGATACCATAAGAGTATCCATATTTCTCCTATGGGAGAAATACCAGCCAGGTCCAGCTCTGCAGCTGGAGAGGCAGAGGACTTGTGAAGGCCATCGCCAGACCCAGGGACAGAGCCCCGCCTGAGACTGAGGCTTAATCAGAACATCAGGGAACGCTCTCTTCCCCCACCACAAGGCTAGCATGCTTAGAGTGAAATAGCAGTGGAATACAGCTGGGAGAGCTGCAGGAGACTGATCCTTGTTGGGCAACAGAGCAAAGGGAAGATGAAAAGCCAAGAAGGGAACAGACATTGAGAGAAGAACCTCTATCAAACCAGCCCACTTTGTAAACACTAGTATCACTAGAGGTTTTAAGCCTGAGGCACTCAGAGTAACCATAAAAACAGCAAACTCCACACTCTACCCAACTCTGGAATAGATAAACAAAAACCGTGCTCAAGGTCTAGCTGAAGAAAAGGGATGCTCATCTCCAACTATAAAAAATATTTACCCCAGTATCAACAGCCCTACACAAGATGTCTGTCTTTCAACAAAAAATTCTAAGGCATGTGAAAAGACAAACACATACACACGTGCGCGCACACACACACACACACACACACACACTCACGGAAGAGTCAAAGCAATTATCAGGATCAGACTGGCTATGACACAAATGTTGGAACTATCAGACAGAGAATTTTAAGTAATTATGATTAATATAATAAGTTATTGACTCTAATAGAACAAAGTAGACCGCATGCAAGATCAGACGAGTAATTCAGCAGAGAGATGGAAAGTATAAGAAAGAATCAAATGGAAATGCTAGAAGGAAAAAAAATCAATAACAGATATGAAGGTTCCTGCAGGCTCATCAGAAGACTCAACACAGCCAAGGAAAGAATCTATGAACTTGATCATAGGTGAGTGGAAATTAACCAAACTGAAATACAGAGAAAAAAAGAATAAATAAAAAAGAAAAGAGCACTCAATAGTGTGGGACAATTTCAAACAGATTAACATATACACACAGAGAAGAGGGAGAAAATGGGGCAGAAGAAATATTTGAAGAAATAATGGCAGAGAATTTTACAAAATTAGTGACAAGCATGAAACCACAGATCCAAGAAGCTCACAGAACACCAAGCAGGATAAATAACACACACACACACACACACACACACACACACACTCACATATCTAGTCATATGGTATTCAAACTTCTGAAAATGAAAGACAGAGAGAAAATCTTAAAGTTAGCCAGGAAAAAAAAAAAACACCTTATCCACAGAAAAATAAGCAGGAGAATTAAAACAGACTTCTCATCAGAAATTATTCAGGCAGAAAGAAAGTATAGTGACATATTTAAATATTGAGGGGAAAAAATGCCAACCCAGAATTCTATAATTAGTAAAAATAAGTGAAAGAGAAATAAAAAAATTTTTTTTCTCAGACAAACAAAAACTGAGAGAATTCATTGCCAGACATACTCTATATGAAATGCTAAGGAAGCTCTTTGTGCAGAAGAAATATGAGATCAGTCAGAAACTTGAGTCTACACCAAAAAAATGAAGAGACTAGAAACTGGAATGAATAAAAATGAAATAAAAATTTATTTCTTATTTGTAAATGTGCTAAAAAATAACTGACTGACTAAAATACATATGGCATATGTTAAACATATGACTATAATAGCAAAGGGATGGGTGGGAAAAATTGGGCATATAGTATTGTAAAAGCCTCACACTACAAGTAAAGCAATATAATATTATTTGAAGGTAGACTCAGATTAATTTGAAATGTATATTGTAAATCACAGGATAATCACTAAAAACATTTTAAAAAGAAGTATAATTAATAAGTCAATAGAGATAAAGTGTAATCATAAACATAGTGAGCTCAGGAAAAGGCAGAAAGCAAAAAAAGAAATAAAGTACAAATGGAACAAAGAAATAGCTAGCAAAAGGTTAGATTTTAATCCAATATCAGTAATCACTTTGTGAATGGTTTAAATACACCAGTTTAAAGACAAAGATTGGGGCCAGCCCAGTGGAGCAACAGTTAAGTGTGTGTGCTTCAACAGCCCGGGGTTCGCAGGTTCAGATCCCAGGCAGGCGCTGATGCACCACTTGTCAAGCCATGCTGTGGCAGCATCCCATATAAAGTAGAGGAAGATGGGCACAGATGTTAGCCCAGGGCAAAATCTTCCTCGGCAAAAAAAGAGGAGGATTGGCATCAGATGTTAGCTCAGGGCTGATTTTCCTTACTAAATAAATAAATAAGTAAATAAAGACAAAGATTGTGAGATTGAATTAAAAACAAGACCCAAATATATGCTGTTGACAAAAAACCCATTTTCAATAACATAAATATATGTCTTTAAATATTTAAAGCTTAATCATATAAAATATGTAAAATATATTATATATATGAAAACTATAAAAGCTCAAAATATTAATAAAGTGAATCATTAACTTCTGTAGGTACTTACTCTGTGCCATATACATATGGGTTTTATATATACATATGTATATATATATATGTATATATATATGCATTTTACATCACAGTATACTATGAGTCACTTATTATTCCTCACTTTAGAAATAAGAAAACTGTGACTAAAATGTTAAATAATGTGCCCAATGTTTTTTACTTATAAATGGCAGAGGTGGGATTAACCCCAGGCTGTCTGATTAGAAATCTACACAATGATTCACTGTTTGGAATTGCCACTACAGATAGCTTTTGGTTATGAGTTTAATAAAGCCTATGAGTCTATTGATTAAGAATGATTTCACAACATTTTCTGATTTTTTTGCATGCATGCCTTGAGTAAATATGAAAACAGATCCGTTTTATTACGGAAAAGAAGGGGGGGAATAGCATGACCTCAATTTGAAATAGTTACAATCTCACATGCCAATATTTTATAGGTCTGTAATAGCATATTTATTTTTAATAATAGCATATTAAATTTTACTTTGCCCGTGTGATCTTAACTTCTCATACTCTCAAATTTTCTAAACACTAGTTCACATGATATTTATCTTAACCTTTCCTTGATACTCTTCTGTTTTGAAAACAAATATTGGCTAGAATACCACATACTTTGGCAATACCCAAATTTCTATAAACTTAACATAGGTATCAATTTTTTAAACACCTTATCTATTGCTTGTATATATTTTGAATCCATTAAGCTGTATAAAAAATCCATGTAAAGATAAAGCCAGGAACTGGAAGTAATTTCCTGGAAAGCCTTGCATACTGCCAACAAACGTTTGTACAACAAAAATAAAAGCCAATAGATTAATGGGATGTTTTTATTTAAATGTTAAAGTTGTAAACTTTATATTTTAGAGTTTTACATTAGGTATGATTGTCTGAAGAGTGAGCATAGAACAAAATTCTGTATTCTTTACTTGATAGTCACAAGGGTGTATTTGGAATGGAAAACTTCAAATTCATTTTAGCTACAGATGGTTGTTGTAAAGAATACTAAAAACGGTCATAAAGCAATTGGCCAATAAACACATCAAAAACAATAAAGTGTATCTGGAACAAACTGGCTTTAAAAGCACATACCACCCATTGCAAGCACCAGTATCACTTTCAGCAATAAATAAATGGGTATGAACTAGGGCAGCTGTTAAATTTTAATCAGAAATACTAGACACTAGCTGAAGGCGAGAGAAGAAATCTTGGAGAAAAATGTATCATCCAACTGACAGTGGGGCCTGTCTTGTATAGCAGACTAGACACTACCGCTCACTCTGGAATTCCTCTAATGCCTAAAGTCAATCTTCCAGTTTTTCTGATTGATTTCAGTGTCCAAGTGGTAAAATATATACTTGGCTGTGCTCTTTGGCCCCTAAAGCTACCATCATGCTCCATTTCATCCATTAGAGAGAATAACAAATTGGAGCAAAAGAGCAATAGACATCTACCTGATTTCTCTACAGCTCGGAAGGATAACTGATGAGCTGTTTCTTCTCACTGGCCCATGACATAAACAAACGCCACATGTCTACTTGTCTTTGCTTTCAACCTTGTATATGTGATTCCCACCAAAAACATTTTCTTCTGCTGGGTTGAATAAAATCCCTTTGCATATGTCTGTACTTAATATTGTAATAACATTATATGTATTAGTGCTTATTATCTGTCAGACATTGTAAATCCATTTTAGAGATATTACCTCATTTAATATTCATAACGATCCTCTCAAGTAGGTTTTACATTATGACTGTTTTATGGGTGATGATAACAAGAATTAGAAAACTTAAGTATCTCCTCAAGACTACGCCGTTAGGATGTGGTAAGCTTGGACTTAAATCCAGGTGCCCATGTGACATTTGAACTAAGATCTGGAACCCATGAGCCAATTGGAACCAATGTACCAACAAGGAGTGGTACAACTAAGACCACACAGTGTGTTGAGCCAATAAGTCATTTCATATGACTGAAACTTAGGGCATGAGTGAGAAGAGGAGGACTTTGGGAGAGACAGGTGTCAAGGACTAAGTCATGGAAAAGCTCATTGACCACAGAAAGCCACAGGGTTTCTGAGACTTTGGCAATGGCAAGCTCCTTGAAAATGTTTCAAGAGGGATATGATGTGATTGGAGCTGCAGTTACAACTGTGAGACAATTAGCAGCTTTTTCAATAGTTCAGAGGCGGTATTACAGTTACCTAAGCCCTAATGCAATGTTAGTGAAGATGAAGATAAAGGTTAGAATTGATAGCCCTTAAATTTGAAATGGGATTTGATGGAGAGAAACAAATTCAAGATGTTGGTTTTAGTGGCTGGGTAGAAAGCAGTGCTATTAAATAAGATGAAGAATTAATGGAGGAAAAGACTGCAAATGTTTAGGGCACATGCCATGGTTGTATACTGGTAGATAGGTCTAGTAGACATTTAATAATATTTAATAATGGTTCAATTCATTGGAGAAAGTGAGAAGAGGAAGCAAGACACAATAATGAGGGACCATCAGTATACAATGTGTGATTAGAATATAAAGTGTCAGTGAATGAAACTGAGAGGTGAGCAAAGAGACAGAAAGAGATCTAGGAGTGTTTGCTACATTAGAAGCCAAAGATTGCAGAATATGAAGAGAGAAATCTCAGCAACATCTAATGCAAGAGAAAGATTATGTAAGATTAAGCATTGAAAAACAGCAACCAGATTTTGCAATCAGGAGATCTTTGATGACCTCAGAGAAGGCAAATTTGATCAAGAATTAGGGATGGACCTTTGGTCATAGTTGACTGAAGAGTAAATAGGAGATGAAGTAGAGATACCAAGTACAGATGACTGGTTTTTTTGAGAAGTTGGCAGTTAACAGAAATAGCTGTGACTACATCTGGCAGGGAATACAAATGTGAGAACATTTTTTCTTTGTTTTTGGACTATTTTGTTGTCTCAGTTTCTGTTGTGAGAAAGTCAGACATGCTGTTAGGTTGCAGGAAAGTTTCCAATAGAAAATTGAGTGGTGGGGCTGAAGCTATTTATTGTAGGTTGAAAAGCAAATGAGAGGAGGGGAAGAGAAAGCAGTGAGAAGCTTGACTGTAGCTAGAGGGGCGTGCAGCTTAGAAGAGCCCCAGTCGACACTGGATAAACATCAAATGACTGACTCTTCTATGACACTCACCAGGTTCAAAACCCTGAATGGCAGACTGGTTTGTTTGTTTGTTTGTTTTTAGATGAGTCATAATTGAGCTAGAAAACTTTCCCCAACTTATCTTCTCACACTATTCTGAGGCAAGTGGCACAGTTACAGTCTTTTTAAGAAAATCTAGTGGCACCATTCGACCATCTGTGTGCTTGCTGTCCCTGCTTGTACCTCCTTAAAAACGCTTGGAGCGAAATAGGTCTCTGGTGAGACTGCTTGTTACCCGTAGTGGTAAATAGTCTCCAAAGATGGCCTCCATCAGTTCCTTTCCCCAAAGGAGCACACCAGCCCCTCATTAAGAGATGGAGTCTAGTTCCCCTTGACTTTCATCTGGGCTGGCCTTGTGACTGGCTTTGCCGGGAATTCTCTCCTCACTCATGTCCAGTTCTGGTCCAATTTTGAAAGAGCAGCTTCTGACTCACATTTCAGTCAGTTGGAATTTTTAGCTCCTTGAAATTTGTGGCTTTTGTTGGGATAGAGGAAATGTATTTTACAACTCTCCTCGGGCGCTACTTTATTCTTCATAGGTAGCTTGTTTCTGGTGCGCTCCGGTGGGGAAGTGCCGATGGTTCATGTTCAGGGGCCACTCAATGGCCACGAAAGCCTTAGAGAGATTTTTCTATAAATAATATTTTCAGATACTGTTTCTGCATGTCAGGGGTTGAATTCACAACTTCAAAGGCCCTCACCACATACACACCATTTGAGCTTTTTCTTTGGGAAAATGATTTGGTCTAACCCAGATTGCTTATGAATAATTTCCAGCTTGGAACACGCTCTGGGAGAAGTTGTTAGGCTCAATATCTGTTGAAAAAATTGGTTTCTTTAAGAGAAAAAAATAAACCACTGAAGCTATTTGCAGATTTCAATTTATGTATGAAAATGGAAAAAGCAGTATTTAATTTCTGAACAGAAATCTGTTTCCAGCCTGAAGAGATCTGTGGGATAGACCTGATTCTAATCGGAACAAAGAAGGTCTTCATGTGAGCAAATGCAATGGAGTCACTGTGCCTGAGGAAACAATCTGGCAATTAAATTCGCTACCTATAAAAAATGACACACTTGGCTTTAGAGTAAAATTTAAATTTCTTTTTTATTCTCTATTATTTTTGGTCAGCTTTTTCCCATTTCTTTCAGATAATTAAAATTTTACTATAATTCCACTTAATAATAAGATGTTTAACATGCCACATTTTTTAATTCAAAATTCTTCAACGAGTTTTGGTTTTTTTCACATTCACATTTTTTTCCAGTCATGTCTGGCTTATCTTCCGAATCAGGAAAACAAATGCTATCTCTTACCAGGGACACAGCAAAAATAGAATGATTGATATTACTTGGCGCCTACTGTGCTGAATGCCTGAAGTGGAAGGCTGTGGATCAAAGGCAGACCCAGGATGGCTGATAATTTGTATCCTGAGTTCATAACCAGACTGCCATTGTTCTGATGCAAACAGATAGACTGTGTGTGTACTGAAACGTAAATACAAGAGAACATAATCTGTGCAAGGATTAAACAACATTTTATTCTTTCTTCCATTATGATTTCTGAACATCACAGTGCCTCTGTAACAAAAGTACATCTAAGCATGTACTTCAATCATGAGCCCTCTGGTTTTCACGTCTGGTTCTGCAGATAAAATTATGAGCAATAGACAATAGGCAGATGTATAATGTTTCAGTGATATGGGCACATATATGGTTTATGTCTCTATTAAAACCATCATATACATTCATGTATAGGAATATATTCAAATAGAGAGGGAGAGAATAAAGTGTTTTTATTGCCAATTTCAGCAAAAGTGGCATTTTCCTTCAAAATGCATAAGTCGTTTCACTAGCGTTACCTAGACCAACATCGACAGCTGCTACGAAGTTCCAATAAACTCACTAGGAAATCACACAAATAAAGATACTAAACAAAAGAGACAAAATGAACAGGTTTGGGGCTGTAGTCCAGACAATTCACACCTGATTTTAAATGATTTTGATTGGTTTATAAAGAACATCAGTTCATACCTCAAGGTATTTGTTATCAATATTATAAACCACTACATTATACTTTACAACCAGGTCAGGTGGGGGGGTTGGGGAGAGCAGGACCAAAGTGTAAGAGAGAGAGCGAGAGAGAGAGTGAGTGAGAGAGAGAGTTATTCTTTGGTGTTTTTGAACACACATTTGTTAAGGTAAAGGAGGCTTGTTTGAAGCATTAATAATTTTCAGGACTTTGTTGAAAACTTGCCCTGAAGGACAAAGGTATATTTGAAGATGAATACTTGTGATTGTTCTCCAGCTTGTCAAGCAGCGGCAGAAGAAAAGAGAAACAATACAAGAATGTTGATTCACACATAAATTCTACAGAGGGAGGCAGATGAATTATTTTCTGATGCTGTTTGAACAGGAAAAAATATTCTGGAAGCAAAAGGATTGCATAAAAATATATTTCAAGAACCTCTTCAGCCATTTTTCCTAAGCAATAAAATTAGCAATACTCATGGAGGATCAAATCTTTTATCATTAGTAGTCATTTGCTTTGAAATTCCATTAGCATGACGGATATATATGGCTTCTCTTTCAACATTAAACTCTAGCTCTCCCCCCTCATTTGCCCCCTTCCAACACACACACACCCATGCACGCGCACGTGCACGCACACACATGCACAGCCCTGAAAGTCACCCTTGGTTTACACAGTTTCCTACCGAGGAGCATGGGGACAATGGAATTATGGTCCCATATAAGGACCTAATAACATAAAGCTCCATCTGGTTTTAACTTTTATGGCCAACTATAGAAGGGTAAAATTTTTCTTGCTTTAACTGATTTTCCAAATCTTTGAATCAGAAAGGATCTTGGAAATTATTAACTTCACCCTTCTCATGACAAATTTTACAAGTAAGAAAACTAAAGCTCCAAACAGTTAAGTGACTTGCCTAATAAAACTTGAAAATACAAATCTAACAATAACCTTTCTGGATTAAAACCGTTTTGTAGCTCATTATCCTCAACAGAATAAAGCAGAAGCTCTTGGACAAGGTTCTTAATTTTCAGTGTCAACTCCCACTCCGGTTCCTTTCCACGATTTTGTTAAGCAACTCAGAACTGCTGAGGGTTCCCTACAGGACGAACTGATTCTGGCCTGGGGCCTTTTGCTCATGAGCCCTCTTTCCCTGGCACACCCTGTCCACCTCAAGCTCTTCTGTCTAACGTTTTACATAGTGTTCAAAACTCAGGATAAGTCATCATGCCTTCATAGAAGTACCTCTGATACATAGGGGCCTCTCTTTGACCTCATGAGACTGTGAATATCTTGAGCACATTTCTTAGGCTGTTGCAATTATCTGTTGATGGGGTCCTGTCCCATTAATCTCTAAGCACTTTGATGACAGAGATTATATCTTCTCATCTTTGCATTCCCAGCAAGTATCTGGAACAAAGTAGTTTCTTGACAAATTTATGGAGCTTCTATTTTTATTGTTAAAATAAGCTTATGTTTTTTTCTATTCCCATCTATATGGTAAGCATGGGCCTATAGATGTATAGAGTGATTGAAGTTTAATAAAAAATATATAACTTACATAGAGACTGAAGTTTTGAGAGCACTTTCACACATGGACTTTTAGGCAGTTAATCTTTGAGGCCGATTATTCCTCCTCTGCAGAACAGAGCTAATACCATCACCTACCCATGGCATTAGTGTGATAAATAAACGAGATAATCCTTGTTAAGCATTCGGCAAAGTTTTTGACACATCATAGTATTAAATTATTGTTGTTATTTACAAGTATTTTTACAAATGCATAATGTCAGGCTTTCTCCCACATATTTTTGCCATGATATTTGAACCTGATTTAAAGCTCCAATCTTGAAATTGTTTTTCATTTCTTATAGGAAAATAAATGTTTCCAGTTTCCAGGGATAAGATATGCCTAAAACTGAGAAATGGAACAATGTTTAGACTTGTAAAAATAGAGGAAAGTTTAGGTGCTCTAGATATTTAAACTAGGGAAAAAAATGTCAAGGGGAATTATGATCAATGTTTTAAAATATCTGAGATCTTTTATATGAAAAATATGATTCATATTGTATAGTAAATACATTAGTAAAAGAGGAAGGTAGAAATAACAGGAGAAAAGCTTGGTAATCACCAGTTACAATTAGGTTGTAGAGTACTCCTATAAATATGGACCCTTAATCTTCTATAAAAAACTAAAGAATAATAAAAAATAAATGATTCAGCTTTATCAATTGTAGAAATTTAGATTTTTTTCCAGTGAAATGTTAAATAATTTTAACTTAAAAATAAGTCTTGACTATTTTCTACCTAAGTCCTAAAAGGAAAACTTTAGTATAAAATCTAAACTGTTTCACTGGAATTATAGGTAAAAAAGAATAAATCAAAGACTGATCATATTTAGCCACAACCCATGGTGCTAAAATCACTATTTGCGTTGATAAATGTATCATGTATTGTATTTTATGACCAAAAAATGGATAAAATTCCATGGGAAAAAAAGATAGGAATTAGAAGAAGGAGTATTATTTGTTCTCTGAGAACATATATCATTCTGAGTTTTCCTTCTGGCTTCCTGGCAACCTCCAATTTTACATTCCATCAATCGGCGTAGCCTACATAACATAAAATTCAGATGGCAGTATATGTGTCTTTCTATTTGCTTTGGCAGTCCTCTCTTCTCTCTTAACAAGACTTGGGTGACAGACGAAAATCAATAAAATTATAGTCGGTTACGAAAGACTGCACTCCTAGCTTATTCAGGGTTTTGTATTCCACCTCCTAGGAAACAAAAATTCCACAGATTTCATGCTTCTTGGGGTGGGCCAGCTCAGTTACTTGGACAAACGAAGGAAGAGGATTTACACGTTGTTCTTGGTAATTTTCCCAGGTGTTTATTTTCTTCAAAAAAAAAATTCATAGCTACTTTAGATTTTCTAGAGAAATCCAAACATTCTTGGAAGAGTATCTCGGTTTACCCCTCTAATACCCCTACGCCTTTTGGTTTTAGTGCCATTGAAAATCCTCCTTTTAGGTTGTTTTCCAACCATCAGTATTTAAACCATTGGTTTATGCATATTCCCACGGGTATACACAGATTTATTTGGCATTCTCTAAAGAGTGATTAGACTTAAATCTCTTTTATTTGAGCTCAACAAGGCAGACCAAAATGCAAGTGAGAGTGATGTTATGTAGATAGTCTTGAACCTGTTCTGGGTTTCATTCAGTAAATCATTCTCAAACTTCGACGCTTTAACTGTTATTGCTAACAAATTGCAACACATCCAACATCTGATTGCATCATCCAGATGTCATCACTGAGGTGGAGAACTGCTCTTTTAAACCAAAACCGAGTTTGACCTGCTCATCTACAATTTACAAATTTGAAAATATACACACAGAAAATATTTCTCATAATCAGTCAACCTGCTTTACTCTTTAGAAGTGTGTATTATTTTAATGAATTCACCCACTCAAGTCTGTTGAAACACTTAAGCTGATGTGTCCACCTGAATGCAGTGACATTCATTTCTGTACTCATGGTATACGTCTGTGATTTCTCGAAGATAATTGTAAATCTCATAGCCTATAACATGTAGCCTGCAGCATCTTCATGACGTTTTTAGCTTTGTAGTGTCAGCAACTGGTTGATCGCCTAGCACACGGGCGTTGAATTAATTCAGAAGAGTTCTTGTAACACTAGTGTAACAGAGTATCTCAACCATCCAATTTTAAAGACAAAGTCTTCACGTTCTTGAATAAGATGGGCCTTTGGTAGTTTATGACTCACTGCGTTCGGAGACTCTTCTGTGTGAGTGTGAAGAAAAGGAAAGGAGTTTTTGTATAGGCACCAGGAGAAAGATTGGGAAAATCAAAGCAATAGAGAAGGATGACAAGGCATCTCTCTAAACTGACTTGAAATAGCATCTTCATTACCAACCAAAAGGATTAGAACCTTAAGCTGAAGAAAATGTTTTCATGAAAGACTGTAAGATTCAAAGCGCAAGCAGTGCTGCTTTGGAGAATAAATAAAAAAGTGCAGCTTAAAACTGGGAATGGAAGGGGCATTCTCCCCACTTAAACCTGGACACCATCTCATTAGCACTGTGAGGTCTTAAGGATTTCCTCCAATCTGAGAGTCTCTTTCTTTTAATAGTTGAATCCATCTTATTTGCACTTACTGACATGACAGATACGTTTGTTCTTAGTTCATAAATGATTTGTTATTACTGCTTTCTAAAGTATCTATTTTTTATATATGATCCATCTGTGTTTTGTTTTGGGTACGTTTCCCAACCAATGGCTTGGAAGGTTTATACTCTGTTTTTAGATCCTGTAGAGTTGATGTTTATAAATTTTAACAAGCTTAATGCTTCTTATTTTTTTTTATTTTACAGAGTACATATTGACTCTTCCCTTAAAACAATGAGTAAACTGAAATACTCACATTTTCTCCCACTTTCCTCCTCCACTCCATCTCTTATTTTGGTTATGTTATTAATTTAAATTTTTCCTATGAGTCTCTTTATATCATGAAATAATGCATTTAAACATCTATTCCTTGATTTTTCTGCTTTACCAATATCAATCAACTCCCCAATATGAAAGATTAGAAATTTAGCTTATTTTTGTTTCCATCTCTCTCCACTTTCAAGAGTTTGTTAATTATATTATTTCTATATTTTCAAAGTCTTAAACATGTGTACTCTGATATAAAACCATATTTCCTACATTTGCTTATGTTAATGCTAGGTCTGAATAGATTAGTTATTTGTCCCCAGCCCTTTCCCACAGTGTCTCGCTCTGATGGACCAGAGCTGAGGGATGCTTCCACTCCTCACTCCCAGAGCTTGTCAGTGTAATAAAGGAGTAGTGGGTCCATCAGAGAGTGGGTCCCTACTTTTTAAGGACCATGCTGTAAGAGTTGGATGATTTTAGCTGCAAGTAAAAAAGCTTAAACCACCAGGGCATGCATTATCTCACGTAGCGAAGAATCAGCGGGTAGGTATATTCCAGGGTGGTTATTCAGTGGAACAGAGACATTTTTAAGAGCTCAGATCCTTTGCATATTTTCTGACTGCCAAGTTCAGCATCCACCCTTTCCCTTCAGGCTGGCTCCCTTCATGGCCCCGAGACAGTTGCTATATTTCCAAGAGTCATGTGAAGATAATAATACTCAGAGGCAGTAAAGAGGGAGTCACGTGAAGATAATAATACTCAGAGGCAGTAAAGGGGGAGTCACGTGAAGATAATGCTACTCAGAGGCAGTAAAGGGGGAGTCACGTGAAGATAATAATACTCAGAGGCAGTAAAGGGGCTCACCTTTCTGAGTATCTTTTTAAGGTGAACAAAAGTCTCCCAGAAGCAGTCTGTTATGTCCATTTTCTAGAACTGTGTCACTTCTCAATCTCACACTAGCCACCGACAAAAACAAATTATGATGATGGGCCAAGACTAATCATAATTAATCTCTGAACTTCACGGCCACCCCATATTCATACAAAACCCAGGATCTATTGGCAAAGAAGAAAGCCAGGAGCAAGGAACATCCATAGGGAGGGAGTAGGTAGAGGGAATGGCTACTGAGTAGACGACCAACGATGTCTGTCATAGTGGAGACATTGCCAGAACTCTACAGAGTATGTGTCCGCTCTTCATATTGTCCTGTAGGATTTGAGAGCTAGTCTTATAATTTTGGGGTACATGGTTGTAGCCATTTCCCAGCTTTATTGAAGATGGAGTCTCTTTCCTTTTTTTTGTTCATTTTGTTCATGTTGGATTTTAGAGACAATAGTGAGAAGAAACAACTTCATTCTGTTCTCTGTCAAATTAGAGATCAATGGAATGGATGTTGCCCTGGAGATAATTAACTGGAAAAGCAGTAGAGAGTAGCTTTAGCGATGTGCTAGAGGGAAGAACATGAACAGACTTTTTCTTGGAAAATTAGGAATGCTTCCTTTATGGAAATTTAACCATTTATCTTCTTTAACTCTCACAGAGACAAAAATTTCACTATACCAAGAAGAGATAGAAGTGGGTCAAATGATTTCACGTGCCTTTTTCTTTTCTATCAAATGCAATATTCAGAAAATTTAAATATTCTCTCTACTGCTTTCTTTCAGTTTTTTCCAGAAAGTAGAATCTTGGTTCAAGTAGTCCTAGGACTCAGACTTGGAATAGCTTGATTGGTGATGCCAGGGGACAAAGAGGGGTTTGGTCCACAACACACAGCTCGTCTCCTGTAGGGACATTCAGGTGAGTGTTTTAGCAAAAGGAGGCCATATCTTGACTCTTATTATAACCTTTCACAGGGCAGAGATTGAAGGATGGTGATGAAATCTCACAACCTTCCCGAGGCCTAATCCCATTGAACTTCACCCAAGGGAAATCCCATTAGCCCTTAAACAAAGGAACGAGCCCCTCCTTAAATAGATTAGAGGACGTATATCAAGTAAGTAGGCTTTCCAAACAAAGGAGCTCCAACCAAGTTTCTTTCTTTCCCCTAAATGCAAACAAAGCAAGTATTTTAAAGGAAAGGATGAAATGACCCTTGGCCAACTTGCTTCAGAGCAATGGCTATAGTCTCGGTGCACTGCTTTTCTGAAATAAGGATAAATCACTACACGATTAAAGCCATGTGAGAAGAAGTATTTCCTGACATCTTCTCATACAGACACACATTGAGAGGGCACCGGAGTGAAGATTAGGGGCCAGAAGTGGGGGATAGAAGCTGTCATAGTTAGGACACAGGACACTAATGTTACTGTAACTTCATTAGCACTCTCAATTTCATGAGGTTAAGGGAAATTCAGGTTATATATACATGCTTAAGCAAAACTTAGCCTATAATCATTAAAATAGATTGATTTCAACTACTTCTCAATAGATTTTTGCCAGGACAAACTTAAACCCATTATGTACTGTCAACCTAAATAAAGAGGTAAACTGAGGCAAGCTCCAATGATCAGAAATTGAGTTTATTGAGGAACAGCAGCGGAATTGCTATTCCAGAAAGGTTTACTGGGGCATGCTTCAGGCAGGTTGCCTGAGGGTTTGGGGTGGGCTGTATTCATAGGCAAGGAGCACAAAGAAGGGGAAGCCCAGCCAGAGTCCAAGTGGTAAGTTCATTGGCTTGAGGATGGGGAAGGATTCTTGGCAGATGTTCATTGGTCAGGAGAAGAGTTTCGGTCTTCTGTAAATCAAGTATTTACAGGAAAATCAGTCTCTCGGTTCTTCAGCTCTTCTTACTGCGCATGCCTGAGATTCGCCAATTCATATCCTGCGGTTTCGTTTAGATTAACATCTGTTCACAGTACAAAATCTATTCTTCAGATTGAGGCAGCAGCTCTGGTGTGGGAGAATGAATCAAAGACCTCTTTGGGTGGCAACCTTTAGACTCCTCAGACTAAACCCCTCCAGGATGGCACAATCAGCAGAAGCCCAGAAACATCAGGCACTTGATTGCTATGGTGGAGATGGACCCATTGACTAATTTGATCAAAAAGTAGAATCCGAAGAAATCTCAGGACTGCTCTGATATTATAACTGTGGTCCTGAGTAAGATACAAATCTAGCCAAATGAAAAATCTGAGGAAATACAAAACAACTCTTTGTGGCAAAAGTTTAGGGAATCAGATACATTAGCTAATGAAACTATCTGGTGGTTCCACAAATATGGTCTGTGGATTATCACTTTTCAAGGAACTAAATTTGATATTTAACATTATGGAATCATCCTAAATTTTCTTTTACCTCTTTTTGATTATTCAGGAGGCACTTTTTTGTGTGTGTGTGAGGAAGATTAGCCCTGACCTAACATCTGTTGCCAATCCTCCTCTTTTTGCTGAGGAAGATTGGCCCCGGGCTAACATCTGTGTCCATCTTCCTCTAGTTTATACGGGATGCGGCCACAGCATGGCTTAACAAACAGTGGGTAGGTGCGTGCGGGGCACGGGGGCAGGGATCCGAAGCCCGGGCCACTGCAGCAGAGCGCATGCACCTAACAGCTACCCTGCCACCAGGCCAGTGCCTCGGGAAGTACTGTTGATCTTGGAGTTTTTTCTGTGTTCAGTAATTGCCGTCTTATATTTCTATAGGAGAAAAATATGGCTTTTTGAATGTTTTAGGGGCACTTTCTGCGTTAGATAAGGCCTTAAAGAGCTAACAGGACACTAACCACTGTGATTTATTTATGTTGAGCCTCCTTCGTCATTCTAGTCCTAAAGACTATTCAACAGAACCTACCTGATTTTAACATCTGCCAACAGATTTTTTACAGCTTCTTTGAGGAACTGAGACAATTGCCCTTAAATTGAGTCGAAATTCATATTCTCTCCAAAGAGAAAAAGAAGTATGACTTTATATTTTTGAATTATCTAGATAATTATCTCATATTTTCCCTACAGATCTATATGTACAAACAAAGCTAAAGCAGTTGCATAATAAGTTGAAGGGCTTAAAAAAGTAAAGTGTAAGCTTTACCTGTTTCTATGGTGCCTGTCTCCATGGTACCTGGGTAAAAGGACACTGCATGACCCAGCAAGTCTTTTATTTCTAATTTATGTCGGTGGTGCTAATCATGCTCTATACAATTCAAATCAGACATCTTGTTTGAATTTTACATTTTAAAACAATTATTTCCTCATACTGTTCTTCTTGGGAAATAGGGACATTATTCTGTCCATGACATGTGATTATAACTAAACCACCAATTTTAAATGGCCCCTCTCATTTGTTCTTCTGCCCACCAAAATATGTATGTACCACATCAGTCTAAAGCAGTCTATAATAATGCTTAAAGACAGCATATAATAGTGATAGAAATACCACTCCCTTTAAACGCTTAAACAGAACGCCTTTAAGGGTTTTTATTTTTACCACTGATTACTTTAATTTTTCTTACAATTAAATCCAAAACTCATCCTTCACTTTGACTGTGCATATGTTTTTTGAGCTCTGGTTAGTCATATGTGTGAAAGTAAACATTGAATGATGAAAATTCAATGAGATAACACATAACATACAAAAAATTCAGTAGAATCAAAAGAAAATGATATTAATAACAATACTATTGCTCTAGAAGATGGATCAATTAATTTGATCTAAACCTAGAATCAGGATGAATACTAGTTCTATTCTATCATTATGACAATAGTCCTAAAATAAGATAAAAATTAGCAGAAAAGCACTTACTAAGCACCAGGCACTGCTTTCATAGCTTTACACATATTGCCTCATCTAATCTTGATATCAATCCAACAAAGTAGGTTATTAGCCCCATTTTACCACATGAAGAAAATGAGGCTCAGACAGGTTAAGTAACTTGCCTGATTACACGGCTAGTATGTGTTGGAGCCTGAACATGAACTGAGGCTGTCTGGCTCCAGATTCTGTGTTTTTAACTCCTATACTAGCTGTAATGGGTGATAATCATAATGCAATTAAGGGGGGGAGAGAAAAAGAAGGTAAAAATGAAAATCAATATCGGAAAATAGATCCACCACTGAAGTATTTCCCTTCCCGTATTTTTAGTCACTTCTCCCCTTGCAACCTTGAGCCCAGGCCCCTCCCGTGTTCTATACCAGGGATTCTCTTCTATTTGATCTTGCTGCTTCTCATGCTTAATTCTTCACATCCCAAAGGTCTTCACCTCAGAGAAATCAAACGATCTCAAATAATGTCTTGAGGACAGAGGCAGTGAAGATACATTGAAGCTTGTCACAAAGAAAATAAACTTTTAGAATTTCAATTCTATTTTCAGAGAAATTTGGGGATTGTCATGCTTGAAAAAAAGGGTCATATTTTTTATAATCTGAAAGTAATGTATCTTAATAACACAGAGACTTTCAGCTGAGAAAGTCCTTCAAGTGGGTGACCATGGAATTTATTGTCCTGACTGGTGCATTTTTGGGAGCAAAAGGCTGTGCTAAGCAATTATGCTGGGACAACAAGCATAAAATGGGACTGTGTTGGGCAAGCTGGAATATCCAATTACCCTACCTTTGGAGTTTGAAAAGAGGCAGAAAGGTGGTTGAAGTAGGGGAAAATAAATGACTTTTTCTCTTGATGCTGGAGATTTTTTAATTTATATTAAATATGCTTGCACTGGCTTTCAGATTTGTCCATTTCCTAGGCTCATGATCTCCAAATTTATTTATTGTTGTTGCTATTATCATTTCATCAATTGAGAAATTACTATAGTACTGGCACTGTACAGAGGACTTAATTTATTTTGTCTCATTTATACCTCACAACAATCCCATAAGGTACTATGATTGTAATTGTTTTGGTAATGAAAATAAATTAAGGAAAAGTGACTTGGCCAAAGTCTCACAGCTTGCAAATGACAGAACCAAGACTTGTGTACAGATATGAGTGCAAAGTCCATACTCTTAACCACTATATCATATGCTCATGCTGGGGTTCAGGGCAGGCTGCCCCAAGATATGCCACTCTGGTATGTGCATTATTTCGAGCTGAAGACAATAAAGGCTCAGAAGTCTCAGAAAGAAACTTTGAGCCTCCCCCCGACTAACTGCCTAAAAGGATTTAAGATAGAAGGCCTGTCCCCAGGCCATCACCATAGATAACTCTGGGTATCAATAGACTGGGAGGGTCCTTCCTAAGCCCATTCTTATCAAAGTTCTGTTTACCAAACGTTTACATTTGTCAGAGAAATCTCCATTTGTAAACATATCTCCCTCTCTGTATTGGGAAGAGGGAGGATGACCTCAACTCTAGAAACTTGTCAATGCAGAAGGTGAGGCTACATAATAACCTTACTGTGCTGTTCTGGTAATCTCCCATAACTGACTCCCCCACCCCCAACATCCTCCTTTGTCTTTAACTAAATCTATTTAAGAAGAGAACCTCTGCCATTTTGTAGAGTTACACAGCTTTGCCTGGGTCTCTCCCACGTATACATGTTATAAAGCTTTGTTTGATTTTCTCCTGCTATTGGGTCTCATGTCAATTTAATTTGCAACCCAGCCAGAAAGGACCCAGAGTGGGTAAAGGATAGTCTTCCTCCCCTTCACTTCTCAAATTATTTGGCCATAGGAACTTTTTAAGATATAACATATTGATTTTCTCCACCAAGAGCTTGTGAGATATAATTTGCCTTAGATTACAGTAAACTGCAACTACTGTCTCAGATAAATTTATTGCTATAAAAAAAATAAAATTTGGTTGCTATGATTAACATATTAAAGTATTGAGTGAAATCACAAACACACATTCAAACAAAAAAACAGGCTCCATGACATGTGATTACTCAGAGACAACATGCACTGGAGGGGCTAACGGACCCAAAAATGCTGATTTGCATAACACACAGATCCCATGGCGTACGATCATTTCTTAAAGTTAGACTATTCCATAACTTTAAGAATTATGTAAATGTGCTTATGTAGTACCTATATAGCATTTCCTATGTATGAGGCACTATTCTTACCCTTTACTTATATTAATTCAATTTATCCTCACAACCATCCTGAGACAAAAACTATTATAAATCTCATTTTGCAGATGAGGAAACTGATGTACAGAGACATTAAGTAATCTGCCCAAGGCTAGTGATTGCCGGCGCCAGGATTCAGACAGAGCCCATCTGGCTCCAGATCAGAGCTGGAAATTACGGTGCCATATTGACCTTCCCAGTATTTTTCATGTGCTTGTTACTGGTGTGTGCAGAGATATGAGATAAATGTTAAAAATCCTCTAAAATGCATTCTTGTTCCATTTTATTTGTTTTCCAGGATATATATAAATATTTTCTTAAATTTTGTAGAAAGTAGAAGTGTGTGTGTGTGTGTGTGTGTGTGTGGGATATAAAGAAGAGTAAAGCTTACCACAATGATAAATAAGATGAGATCAAGAATGAGAATCTGAACTAATATTTATGCAAAAAGAAAGTAAAAAAAATTTCAAATGCATAAATAAGCATGTGCATTCTCTCTATTCCCATAATCCACACGGGACATTGTCAAGTGAGTTTTGGCTTTGTTTTCCTTGTTTTTAGTTGTATTCTTCCTTGTGTTTTATATGACTATCTTTGATTGCCTTGATGCAGTCATCTAGATGTTGGCTTCTCAAAGTGTGGTCTGTGGATCTGCAGCATCCATGTCTGCTGGGCGCTTGGGAGAAATGCAGAATCCTGGGCCTCACCCTCTCCTACTGATTTGGAATCTGCAGTATAACAAGATTCCTGTTGGACTACATCAAACTAAAAAGCTTCTGCACAGCAGAGGAAACCATCAACAAAACGAAAAGACAACCTAACAATTGGGAGAGGATATTTGCAAACCATACATCTGATAAGGGGTTAATTTCCAAAATATATAAAGAACTGATGCATCTCAACAACAACAAAACTAACAACTCAATTAAAAAATGGGCAAAAGACCTGAACAGACATTTCTCCAAAGAAGATATACAGATGGCCAATAGGCACATGAAAAGATGTTCAAAATCATTAACTATCAGGGAAATGCAAATTAAAACTATAATGAGATATCACCTCACGCCTGTCAGAATGGCTATAATTAACAAGACAGGAAACAACAAGTGTTGGAGAGGATGTGGAGAGAAGGGAACTCTCATATACTACTGGTGGGAGTGCAAACTGGTGCAGCCACTATGGAAAACAGTATGGAGATTCCTCAAAATTTAAGGATAGAACTACCGTATGATCCAGCTATTCCACTGCTGGGTATTTATCCAAAGAACTTGAAAACACCAGTGCATAAAGATACATGCACCCCTGTGTTCATTGCAGCGTTATTCACAATAGCTAAGACTTGGAAGCAACCTAAGTGCCCATCAAGGGACCAATGGATAAGGAAGATGTGGTATATATACACAATGGATTACTACTCAGTCATAAGAAATGATGAAATCCAGCCATTTGTGACAACATGGATGGACATTGAGGGTATTATGCAAAGTGAAATAAGTCAGAGGGAGAAGGTCAAATACCATATGATCTCACTCATTAAGTAGTAGATAATAACAACAACAAACAAACACATAGAGACAGAGATTGGATTGATGGTTACCAGAGGGGAAGGGGGGAGGGAGGAGGGTGAAAGAGATAATTCGGCACAGGTGTGTGGTGATGGGTTGTAATTAGTATTTGGGTGGTGAACATGATGTAATCTATGCAGAAATAGAAGTATAATGATGTACACCTGAAATTTATACAATGTTGTAAACCAATGTTACTGCAATAAACAAAAAATTTTTTAAAAAAAGAGAAGAAACAAGATTCCTGTTGATTACTATGCATACGAAAGTTTGAGAAGCGCTGTCTATAAAACCATGCTGAAATCCTTCACTGATGACAAATAGCCTTGTTTTTTCATTTTTAGAACTAACCAAATGGAGGAAAAGTCAAAGCCAGTCATCTCTCTATGGGGAGTGGGGGCAGTGGGAGGCAGGAAGGATGCCTGGATGAGGAGAAATAAACGACTCTCCGTTTCTTGCCTACTCTTCCACCGCCTTCATTTCAGTCCCCAATCGCCACCCATGCACACAGTCAACTCACAGTGTGAATACACAACTACGTAGAACGATCAAGTTCGTAACATTTGTATCCAGGACAGTGTAACAGGGGAGATTAAATCTCAGAACAGGAGCTACACGGCAGTATTGGTAAAAGGAAGTTTTTCTTAACCCACTTAACCTATAGTAAGGAATCTGTGAGCTAATTAACCAGGCCAAATGTCCCAAAGGATTCAACAGGGAAAGTAGAGTGGGACTGAAAGTTACAGAGTGCCTACTGTGTGCTTTCTATATGAAATACCTCTAAGTTCTCACAATTAGTCGATGAGGTCCTTATCTCCATTTAACAGATTAGGAAATTGAAGCAGAGAGGTAAATAAAATTGCCCACAGTCACACAGTAAGTTGAGGCTGCCAACTTCCAGCTTTGATTCGCTGACTACTGACAGTCCTCTAACTACTACCCAAAGCTGGAGGTATAAACGAAAGCGGGCAGCAGGTCTCATAAACCTGAGTACATTTTGCCTTATCTTTCTCTTTCTGTTTTGCTTTAATTTGATGAGAATTGTTTCAAATGTGCACTTTTGGTAAATTATTTACCATAGGTGGGATCTTCTGCTTAAATGAAAAACTCAAAAGACGTGTAAATTGAAGTCCCTGCTACGAGAGTTCCCAGTTGAACTGAGCAGAAAAATTAACCTGCATGGAAAAACAAATATGTATTAGGCTTAGACTGTGTTATTGGCTGTTAACACAGAGGAATTCAGACAGAAGATCAACTGAGTCATTGTAATTACCTGAGAAATTTTTGAGATGAGTTGGACCTTGGGATGAGATCTAGAAGATTCCTCACTCAAGTGTAAGTGTCACAGAGTTTCCATTGAGTTAATATGATTCTAGACCATTAGTCTCATACCCTAGAGAGATTAGGCTTCTTTCTTTTATTTATACAATTCAGATTTCTAACATAAAGTGCAGGTCAAATCTCCTTTCCAAGACCTGCAAGAGCCAATTTAAATTTTTCTGTATGCTGGAATTTTGTAATTCAATATTGTTCCAATAATAATAACTATATCATATTTTTATGTAGCTTAAAAAAACATTTTTCACATTCATTAACCCTAAATGAATTATTGACAGTAGGCTTGGAAATCTCCTTGTTTTACAGAGATTTTGGTATGTAAAATTTGTTTCAAATGAATTTGGCCTGGATCAGCAACCAAGGTAAAACAATCAAAATGTCCAATTTGGGAGAATTCTTGGTAGCTTTCCAACATGCCATTAGTTTTCATAATCAAGCTGTTATATGATCTTTTTTTTTCCATTATGCATGAGCAAATAGACTCCACTACACTCAATTTGAAGCAATTATTATCTGTGGCACAATATAATCAAAAGGCTACTGCTATTTGTTGAAGGATTCTTTGTTTGCCAAGATTATTAATAAAATTATGCCAGGGGCACATACAGTGCTGCTTGGCGCTCAGCAGCTGGCTCTGGCAAATGGGAAGATAAATCAGAATTCTTGATGCTTGTATTTTTCAATTTTCCTGCCAGTGTGTGTATTGGAGAACATTTCACACTTAAATAGCACTAATTACCTTAATTGGCTTGTGGCTAACAAGCCCACTGAACTTTTGGTGTGTAGTTAAAGCATTGAGTTTATTGGGGAAACTTAGATTCTTACGTAATCAGTGGTCCAGGTGTAACACACAGAGCAAGACAGTTGAGGTGTTTGCACGACCCCTTGTGTGTTGTGGAATAGTGGGGTGTGGAGCTGGTAAGGATTTCCCTCTGATCAGCCTGGTGGTAACTCTTCACGCAACCTTCCAAGGTAAATAATACCCTTTAGATGGCACATGAAGGAATATCAACCTGTCTTGACTACGTCCTGGGCCAATTCATGAGCAAGCAAGAGCTCTTACTTGCTTACAGAACAGCTGTATCCGCAATTGGCAGAATCCAGCTTTGCTTTCAGGTGGCTAATAACAAATTTAATAACACCTACAAAAATAAAATTGTCTTCCTATTCTAGCTGGACCCGAACACATACATCTTGATCTTCTCTTCATTGTCATTGAGTCTTTTAATTTTGTTTTTAGTTAGGGATGTCATCCCAAAAGACAGCCTGGTGGCTGGGTGAAAACAGAGCCAAGAAAGGGCTACCTCCACCTTCCTCCATTAGCTCTTCTCCCTGCTTGCAGATGCTGGAAGTTTCAGAGAAAGGGGTGCATCCCCTGCTAAAATGTAAATGTCCCCCCACACCCATACAGAGCCCATGTAAACTTTCATACATTTACATCTTAATATGCTTAAGTTTAAAATGCTAAGAAGGAACATGAAGCTCTAAGGATGTTCCCAATAAAGGGGCAACAGTCAAGTCTAAATAGGGAAGAGAGCTCAAGACAGGGCGTCACCCCCCAACCCAAACCATCATGCTTGATTGTTCTCAAATATGATGGTTTGCTTTATTTACTGATTAGTCTAATTAAAAACAAAAAAACCTACTAATTATGCCTAATGCATTTAAGGAATAATTTTACTGCTTAGCAGTATTGAAATTCCATGTGATTCAGGAGGACCAAAAGCATTAGAATAATAACATTCGTCATTTGTAGTTGGAAATAGAGTTGAAATTTCAACTCAGGAAGAATCAGAGTTTACATCCAATCAAGTGGAGAAAAGTCACCATTTTGAGCGCATTTGATAGGTAGACAAAATCTTGTGCCTGAAAATCATGACTAGGATACATCAGGTGCGCCATATACACTTGCTGGAGTAATCAATGCCGCCTCAGTGTGGCAAGGGTCTGAGGCTGCTTCTCAGGAGACGGGCAGGTGGGTCTCAGCCTTAGTACTACCCCTGTGTGAACTCATGGTGGTCTTTCTGGGGAGGGCTCAAGTCTTTTGTTTTCCATTTGCCCCTGAGAAAAGCCTATAGCTCACAAGGGCATGTAGGTGGAGACTATTTTGTTTGGAGGTTTTACAAGGTGGGAAAAGGAAATAAAAAATGAAACCAGGGGCCGGCCGGGCGGCGCAAGCGGTTAAGTGCGCGCGCTCCGCTGCGGCAGGCAGCCCGGGGTTCGCTGGTTCGGATCCCGGGCGCGCACCAACACACTGCTTGGCAAGCCATGCTGTGGCGGCATCCCATATAAAGTGGAGGAAGATGGGCACAGATGTTATCCCAGGGCCGTCTTCCTCAGCAAAAAAAAGAGGAGGATTGGCGGATGTTAGCACAGGGCTGATCTCCTCACAAAAAAAAAAAAAAAAAATGAAACCAGAAAGTCCCTATAAGTGATAGAGCAACTTGATCTGCTTCTCCTCTTTTCTGATGTTCTTATTACATCTGAAGTTTATAATCACTTCCCACTCATGCTTGTGAGCAATTAAGAGCATCTGCCAACACAAGAGAGAAAAAAACGAAAGTGAGTAATGGCATTGATGACAGAGTAGGAACTGGTTGATGTCTTTTAGAAACTAAAGCTATAGATTTAGAAGCATGTTCTCGATCATTAAAAGCAGCAGTTATTTTTTTAAGTTCAAGTAAAGTTTTAAAATATTAAAAATAAAGCATAAGTAGAGATACTTCTCTTCTAGTCCAGATAAAAGTCTTCCTTGCTATACTTTTCAATGTCAATCAGTTTGAAAAATAGCACAGGATGACTGCCTTCTGAAGACAACTATTTTAAGGTACTCACATTGCATTTCTACCTCTTTGGATGCTACGGTAGTGGAATATACTTATAAAATGTAAATGCATTCAGTTTTTCATTCTTTCAACAAAAATCTATTAAGCAGTCATTATCTACTAGGCATGGAACTGGGCCCTCAGGATATAAAGATGATTAAGGCCATGACCTCTGCTTCAGGGTGGCTCACGGTCTACTGGGCATCATAGATGAGTCAGGGTGCTTTTGATTACAGGTAACATCTTTAACTTACTTAGAGTCAGGAAGCGAATTGAGGTATATAACAGAAAAGCCAAATATAGCATGGGCTTCATGGTGGGTTGATTCATTGGCCAAACAATGTCATCAAGAACTGAAATCCTTTTTGACTTTCCATTCTGCACAGCCCACGATAAGTCTACTTCATCTTCTGGCTAGTTCTCCTAATGCTCACGGAGCCTGCTGGTAGTGTCTATATTTGCAGGCAGTGAAAGAGAGAAGTAGTCTCCTTTGGCTCTTAAAATAATGAAATTCTGTGCCCCAAAGCCTAAACAATCTTTTATGTATCTCGTTGGCCAAAATTGATTCAGACCTATAATATCCCTAAACAATATCCCTGATAAGGGGGTTGGGATTTCCATAATTAGCTTAGCCTAATCAGGCTCCACCTCTGCAGCAGGGACCCCTCAGATTTCCTTGAGGCGTGTTGGCTATTTGGGGAAAGGTTTCTGTTAGGCAAGAGGAAAGGAATAGTTCTGGGTTATATTGTAAGCAAGCATAAGTGAGACCATCTTGTTACACTAAATGGCCCCAGCCCCTCCTCCATGTGACTACTTGCTGTGCTGCACATACTCCAAAAAGTTCATATGCTCTCCTGATTTATGGCCTCCACTTACGTATGTACTCTCCAATAGCTTGATAAATTAAAAACTTTCTTCTGTGAGTTTCTCTCCAGGAACAGGCTGACCACAGGTGGGAAACACACCTACAAAGTATCCATCACAGCTGACAGAAGAATGGGACAGTGTGATGCCTGGAGCCCGTCATGCCTGGAGACCAACATCCCTGGACTCCCTCGTTACTGACCATTTTCCCTATATAACTGCCTCAAGATTCCGTAATCTTTGAAGATGGGTCTTTGAGACATTAGTCACCTGTCTTCTGATTTGCCAGCTAATCTAATTAAACTTTGTTTCTCAAGCTTTAACTCTTTGTGATTAATTGGCTCAGATCCCTGCGAGCAGAGTGAGCCCATTGCTCGGTATCAATATCCTTTCCTTCATTATCTCTTTTTTTTTTTTTTTTTTGTGAGGAGATCAGCCCTGAGCTAACATCCGCCAATCCTCCTCTTTTTTTGCTGAGGAAGATGGCCCTGGGCTAACATCTGTGCCTATCTTCCTCCACTTTATATGGGACGCCGCCACAGCCACAGCATGGCTTACCAAGCAGTGCGTCGGTGCGCACCCGGGATCCGAACCAGCGAACCTCGGGCCGCCGCAGCGGAGCGCGCGCACTTAACCGCTTGCGCCACCGGGCCGGCCCCTCCTTCATTATCTTTTGTAACACTAAAAGCTATTTCAGTAATGTAGGATTGACTGGCTGATGATATGATTTCTGAAGGGTACTGTTTCTCCTAGACCAATGGTTCTCAAACTTAAGAACCTGGAGGGCTTATTAACACACAGTTTTCTGGGCCCCACCCCAGAGTTTCTGATTCAAGAGTTCTAAGGTGTGGTCTGAGCATTTGCATTTATAGCAAGTTGCAGGTGATGCTGATGCCGCTGACAACTTTATCAAGGTGATGCACCTAATAGCAATGTGGCAGCCTTTGATGTGCTAAGATCACCATGAGAGTTGGACAAAATTCACTTCACATTTTGAAAACATTTTCTCTCCATGAGACATTTTTTTCATTTACTATATTGTTCAAAAGCCTGGTTAGCTTTGAAGACTTCCTTCCCTCTGTTGGATATGGCCTTGTCCATTACATAAAGACCCTCAAATTTTTGAAAGTATTCCTGCTGTTACTCTAATAAAAACAGTCCCCAAAATTATTTTTTAAAGCCATTAAAGCACGTATAAAATGTAAACTTATTTTATAGCCAAGCTTTAAGTTACAGTTCATATTTCTGCAATTCTGAAGATATCTATTATTGTGTAAATTGGGCTTTCCTATACTGACAAGAGGAAATGTATTACTGAAAGTATTGGAAAACTAAATTGCTTGGGGAATAAAAAGATCATAATGTATTGACTCTCCACGTGTTGAACACAGACTATTTTTTTCACACTGAAGAAAGCAATTTAAACCATTTCTTTACTGCCCAATTTTTATAATAGACATTTGTTTAACTTAAACAGAAAGATGGTGATCCATGTCCCTGAAAAGTTGTTACATTTTCCAAAACAATTTGAGTTGGCAGTTGAACCACTTAAGGGTGGTAATTCTAAGGAGAGATAAATATGAGTTCTTAGAGAAAAGGTACCTGCTATGGGCCAGGTACTGTTCTGAGGACTATATTCAAGTTATTTCATTTAATAAATTTAAAAATAAAAAAGGAAAAATGAACCACAAATAAGAGCTGTCCTCCTATGCTTTTATGAATTTGAGCCTCTCTCTTGGTGACATTGGACATGTCATGACTCAAAACAAAGATCTTTCAAAATGCCTTTCCTTACCTTAAAACCCTTCTGTAGCTTCTGACTTCTTACTGCATAAATCTGAGCTCCTTTTTTTTTGCGTGTGGGGAAGATCAGCCCTGAGCTAACATCCATGCTAATCCTCCTCTTTTTGCTGAGGAAGACCGGCTCTGAGCTAACATCTATTGCCAATCCTCCTCCTTTTTTTTTTTCCCCCAAAGCCCCAGTAGATAGTTGTATGTCATAGTTGCACATCCTTCTAGTTGCTGTATGTGGGACACGGCCTCAGCATGGCCAGACAAGCGGTGCGTTGGTGTGCGCCCGGGATCCGAACCCGGGCCGCCAGTAGCAGAGCACACGCACTTAACTGCTAAGCCACGGGGCCGGCCCAATCTGAGCTCCCTAATGACACCAAGAGACCATGTGACTGCCTCCTGGTAGAGCCTCACCTGGGACCCACTTCCCGGAACCTCCTGCATCCAGCCACACTGAGCTTCCTTCAGGGCCTGAGAAGAGGCCACGCTCCCGCCCACTGTGGGTCTCCACACCTGCCCTCCCTTCTGTTGAAAATGCTGTCTCACACACAAACTCCTTGCTTGATAATCCTACTCGCCCTTCAAATCGCTGCTCAAATCTCACTTTCTCAGGAAAGACATGCGGGCCATTAAGATTTGTGAATGAATATATAAACACAAACATTTAGGAGCCTATCATAAGACAGGCATGTGTAATATGATATTTAATCCTTCTGTCAACTGATCAGCCAGTTAGGAGTAGCCGTTCTTTTGCATGTGAGGACTATAGTTTGCTCAGTATTGTACTAGGACAGTACTGAGTGTGAGACCTCATGGACTTTAGTAAACAAAGAAGAATGCTTTCAATTTCTACAGAGCAAACAGGATTATCACACACAGTGTACCTTGATTACATATGGTCTAGAATTATCTAAGAGAAAGTGTTTTATTTCCTCATACACAAATGTTGACAGGAAAAAACATGAGTTCTTCTATTTCTTTTTTTCTCAATGCTTGACTATATATTTAACTTACTAAAATATAATATATATGAAAATGTTTTAGTATAAATAGCAAAAAAAATGTAAAATGCTATTTTTGTGAATAAATGCTTGATGAAGGAACTTAAAGATAATGCTTAGACTATCTTGAGATTTTTCTAAACTATTTGTAGCAGAAAATATGAATTTTGACAGAAAAAGATGACAATGAATTATTAAGAAAAATAAACAATTTAAAACTCATGAGCTAAATTATATTCAGTGAAAATACCTCCAAATTTAATTTAGAATTAATTATTTTAGAAAACTTCTAGAGTCTAGAAGATAGTGGTGTAGGAGTATCCTACCTTCTCCCACAGACACAACAAACCTCTAACTACCTATGGGAAAATTTCCTCTGAGACAGATCTGGAAACTGGATAAAAAGAACCTTCATAACATGGGACAACACAGACAGGGTGGAAGAGGCAGAGATACAGCCCCACTGAGGAAAAAACAACACCCTAGCCATGGAGCTTCATGGCTGGGAGCAATCTCAAAGATACAGAGCTTTTCCCGGAGGAACAGGGGACTTGAGCTCCACATTAGGCATCCTAGCCGTTAGATTCAGCACAAGAGAGATGAGATCCCATAATACCTGGCTCTGGTGGCTTTGAAAATCAACAGGGAGTGTGCCCAGGAAAACCATAGAACTTCAGGAGAAAAAAACCCTGCTTTTAAAGGGCTCCCACAAAGACTCACTCGTTGCAGACACCAGCACAAAAACACCAGATAGAAAAGTGTACAGTCCATTGGTAAAAGAGACTTACTTACTCCACTCAGAGTGCATCCCAGAGAAAAAGGAGGTGGCTGGGCCCACCCCCCCAGGGACTGAGACACTGGAGGCAGACATTGTTGTGACCTAGTTCAGTTGCACTGATACAGAGGCTGGCAGGTGCCATTGGAATCCTCCTTCTAGTTGGCTAGCACAGGGGTCTGCCCCACCCACTGGAGCACCCAAAGCAATTGAGTACATCCAGGCAGCCTGCTGCAGAGACCAGCATCACCCACCAGCAAGCCTACAGTGACCTTGTGGGCCTGTGGCAGACTTGTGTTGCTTGCGGTTGCAAACAGCCACACAGGGTATCTATCCACTTTCCAATGCCCTGAAACAGTTGTGCACTGCCATACCTGGGGCCTCCCCCACCCATCATCCAGTTCTTAACAGAGGCCTATCCCACCCAGAAGTGAGCTGACAATAGCCTTGCACACCATACAAGTAGCCTCATCTAAAGCCTGCTGTACCCCCTACCACTCAAAATATAGACAGTCGAGTGCCTTAGGGAGCTGCACCAGGGACCTAAAGCATTTGTGTGCCCCCAGGCCTAGAAACCAGCCACGCTGGGAGCCTGACTCACTTACCAGCAAACTGTGGTAGTTGTGTGCTATCAACCTTGCAGCAAGCTGTGCCAAGGTCTTGCCCCACCCAATAAAGTGCCCATAGCAGCTGCACACAGCCAAGCCTCACAACCAGCTTGCCCAGGGGCCAGCCTAGCCTGCCCATGTACACTCAGCATTAGCAATCCTGCCACAAGAGAAAGGCACACACAGCCCACACAGGGAACACCCCTAGAGCATTTGGCATGAGTGACAAGAGTGGAGTATGCTGCTGGGCCCCATAAGACATCTAAATAAAGTCACATTGCCAAATTTGGGAGATGTAGCTGATCTACCTAATACATAGAAATAAACACAGAGAAGTAGACAAAATGAGGAGACAAAGGAATGTTTTCTAAATAAGGGAACAGGACAAATCATCAGAAAAAGAACTGAAAGAAACAGAGATAAACAATCTACCTGATAAATAGTACAAACTAATAGTCATAAGGATGCGCACTGATCTGGGGAGAAGATTAGATGAACACAGTGAGAACTTTGACAAAGAATTAGAAAATATAAAAAAACTAATCAGAGCTGAAAATACAATTATGGAAATGAGAAATTCACTAGAGGGAATCAACAGCAGAGTAGATGACACAGAAGAACAGATCATCAATCTGGACTAACGAGTAGAGGAAATCACTCAAGCTGAACAGAAAAAAAAATTACAAAGAATGAAAACAGCCTAAGGTACCTCAGAGACAATATCAGGCATCTTCATTACGAGTTTCCCAAAAAGTGAAAAGAATGACAAAGGGGCAGAGAACTTATTTGAAGAAATAATATCTGAAAATTTCCCTAACCTGGGGAAGGAAACAGACATCAAGGTACAGGAAGCACAGAGAGTACCAAACAAGATGAACCCAAAGAGGATACACCAAGACACATTATAATTAAAATGTCAAGAATTAAAGATAAAGAGAGACTCCTAAAAGCTGCAAGAGAAAAGCAAAAAATTACATACAAAGGAAACCCATAAGGCTATCAGATGACTTTTCAGCAGAAACTTTACAGGCTAGAAGGGAGTGGCACAATATACTCAAAGTGCTGAAAGGAAAAAATCCACAACCAAGAATACTTTACAGGCAAGGTTATCATTCAGAATTGAAGGAGAGATAAAGAGCTATCCAAAGAAGAAAAACTGAATGAATTCATCACTACAAGCTTACAAGAAATATTAAAGGGACTTATTTGAGTGGAAAAAAAATAATCTACAAATAGGAATAATAAAATTATCAAAGAAAAATATAACTGGTAAAGGCAAATATACAGGAAAGGTAGTGGATCAACCACCTGTAAAACTAGTGTGAATGTCAAAAGACAAAAGTACTAAAATCATCTAGAGCTATGATAAGGGGTTAAGGGATACACAGAAATAAAGCAAGTAAAATATGATATCAAAAATGTGAAACGGGGTGGGCAGACTAAAAGTGTAGGGCTTTTAGTCAAAGTTAAGGGACCATCAACTTAATATAGATTGCTATTTACATAGGTTATTATATATGAACCACATGGTAACCAAAAACCAAAAACGTGTAATAAATACACAAAAAATAGAGAGAAAATAACCCAAACATAACACTAAAGATAGCCATCAAATCACAAGGGAGGAGAGCAAGAGAAGAAAGGAACAGAGAAGAACTACAAAAATAAGTAGGAAAAAAGTAACAAAATGGCAATAAGTGTATATTTAAAAAAAGTAACAAAATGGCAATAAGTGTATATTTATCAATAGTTACTTTAAATGTAAATGGACTAGATGCTCCAATCAAAAGACATAGGATGGCTGAATGGATAAAAAACAAGATCCGTATATATGCTGCATACAAGAGACACACTTCAGACCTAAAGACACTCACAAACTGAAAGTGAAGAGATGGAAAACACATACCATGCAAATGGAAATGAAAAGAAAGCTGGGGTAGCAATACTTATCTCAGACAAAATAGACTTTAAAACAAAAACTGTAACAAGAGACAAAGAAGGGCACTGCATAATTGTAAAGGGAACAATCCAACAAGAGGACATAACACTTGTAAATATCTATGCACCCAACCTAGGAGTACCTAAATACATAAAGCAAATATTAACAGACATAAAGGGAGAAATTGACAATAATAGAACAATAGTAAGGGAATTTAACACCCTCTTACATCAATGAATAGATCATCTAGACAAAAAATCAATAAGGAAACATTGACTTTAAATGACACATTAGACCAGAAAGACTTAGTAGATATATACAGAACATTTCATCCAAAAACAACAGAATACACATTCTTAAGTGCATGTGGAATGTTCTCCAAGGTAGATCACATATTAAGCCACAAAACAAGTCTCAATAAATTTAAGAAGATTGAAATAATACCAAGCATCTTTTCTGACCATAACAGTATGAAACTAGAAATCAACTGCATGAAGAAAACTGGAAGTCACAAATATGTGGAGATTATAAAATATGCTACTGAACAATTATTGCGTCAACAAGAAATCAAAAAAACAACTACTGCGTCAACAGGAAATCAAAAAATACCTAGAGACAAATGAAAGGAAAACATACTAAAATTTATGGGATATAGCAAAAGTGGTACTAAAAGGGAATTTTATAATAATACAAGCCTACCTCAAGAAACAAGAAAAATCTCAAATAAACAATCTAACAAAATACCTAAATGAACTAGAAAAAGAAGAACAAAAAAAGCACAGAATCAGTAGAAGGAAGGAAATAATAAAAATTAGAGAGGAAATAATTAAAAAAGAAACTAAAATGACAATAAAAAAGATCAATGAAAATAAGAGTTGGTTCTTTGAAAAGATAAATAAAATCGACAAACCTTGAGCCAGATTCACCAAGAAAAAAGAGAGAAGGTTCAAATAAATAAAGTCAGAAATGAAAGAGGCGAAATTACAATGGGCACCACAGAAATACAAAGGATTGTAAGAGAATACTACCAACAAATTGGATAATCTAGAAGAAATGGATAAATTATTAGAATTATCTTCCAAAATTGAATCAAGAAGAAATAGAGAATTCAAATAGACCAATCACCAGTAAGGAGATTGAAGCAGTAATCAAGAACCTCCCAAAAAATAAAAGTCCAGGCCCAGATGGCTACCCTGGTGAATTCTACCAAACATTCAAAGAAGATTTAATACCTATCCTTCTCAAACTCTTCCAAAAAATTGAAGAGAAATGATGCTTATTAACTCATTTTATGAGGCCAACATTACCCTGATATCAAAACCAGACAAGGACAACATGAAAAAGGAAAATTATAGGCCAATATCACTGATGAACACAATGCAAAAATCCTCAACAAAATATTAGCAAATCAAATACAACTATGAATTAAAAGGATCATACACCATGATCAAGTGGGATTTATTCCAGGGATGCAGGGATAGTTCAACATCCACAAATCAATCAATATAATATACCACATTAACAAACTGAAGAATGAAAATCGCATAATTGTCTCAATAGATGCAGAGAAAGCATTTGACAAGATACAGTATCCATTTATGATAAAAATTCTGAATAAGCTGGGTATAGAAGGAAAATACCTCAACATAATAAAGGCCATATATGACAAACCCACAACTAACACTATACGCAATGGTGAAAAACTGAAAGCTGTCCCTCTAAGAACAAGAATAAGACAAGGGTGCCACTCTCACCACTCTTATTTAACATAGTATTGGAAGTTCTAGCCAGAGCAATCAGTCAAGAAAAAGAAAAAAGAGAGACCCAAATTGGAAAGGAAGAAGTAAAACCATCACTATTTGCAGATGACATGATTTTATATGTAGAAAACCCTAAAGAATTCACCAGAAAGCTATTAGAAATAATAAACGAATTCAGTAAAGTTGCAGGGTACAAAATCAACATACAAACATCAGTTGCATTTCTATGCACTAACAATGAAAAAGCAGAGCGAGAAATCAAGAATACAATCCCATTTACAAATGAACAAAACATCTAGGAATAAATTTAGCCAAAGAGGTGAAAGACTTGTACACTGAAAACTATAAAACATTGTTGAAAGAAATTGAGAAAGAGGCAAAGAAATGGAAAGCTATTCTGTGCTCATGGACTGGAAGAATTAACATAGTTAAAATGCCCATACTTCAAAGCAATCTACAGATTCAATCCAATCTCTATAAAGGCCCAAGGATATTTTTCACAGAAATAGAACAAAGAATCCTAAAATTTATATGGAACAACAAAACTCTGAATAGCCAAAGGCAATCCTGAGAATTGAACACTCCATGTATTCAAAAATTCTCAAAAATCCTGAGAATTACATACTCCATGATTTCAAAATGACTACAATGCTGTAGTAATCAAAATAGCATGGTACTGACACAAAAACAGACACATAGATCAATAGAACAGAATCGAGAGCCCAGAAGTAAACCCACACATCTACGGACAGCTTATTTTCAACAAAGGAGCTAAGAACATATAATGGAGAAAGGAAAGTCTCTTCAATAAATGGTGCTTGGAAAATGGGACAGATACATGCAAAAAAATGAAACTAGATCATTATCTTACACTGTACACAAAAATTAACTCAAAATGGATTAAAGACTTGAATGTAAGACCTTAAATCATAAAACTTCTAGAAGAAAACATAAGCAGTACACTCTTTGACTTCAGCTTTAGCAGTATCTTTTTGTTTATTTTTATTTTATTTGTTTATTTTTTGTGAGGAGATCAGCCCTGTGCTAACATCTGCCAATCCTCCTCTTTTTTTGTGCTGAGGAAGACTGGCCCTGGGCTAACATCCATGCCCATCTTCCTCCACTTTATATGGGACGCCGCCACAGCATGGCTTGCCAAACAGTGTGTTGGTGCACGCCCGGGACCTGAACCGGCGAACCCCAGGCCGCCACAGTGGAGCGTGCGCACTTAACCGCTTGCAGCACCGGGCTAGCCCCAGCAGTATCTTTTTGAATATCATGTCTCCTCAGGCAAGGGAAACGAAAGAAAAAAAAAAACAAATGGGACTATGTCAAACTAAAAAGCTTCTGCCCAGCAAAGAAAACCATCAACAAATTGAGAAGATAACTTAAGAATTGGAAGAAGATGTTTGCAAATCATATATCTGATAAGGGGTTAATATCCAAAATATATAAAGAACTCATACAGCTCAACAACAAAAAAGCAAACAACCCAATTAAAAAATGGGCAGAGGATCTGAACAGACATTTTTGCAAAGAAGATACACAAATAGCTAACAGGTATATGAAAAGGTGCACAAGATCACTAAACATTAGAGAAATGCAAATCAAAACTACAATGAGATATCACCTCACACCAGTCAGAATGGCTATTACTAAAAAAGACAAGAAATAACAAGTATGGAAGAGGATGTGGGATGTGGAGAAAAGGAAACCCTCATATACTGCTTGTGGGAATGTAAACTGGTGCAGCCACTATGGAAAAGAGTATGGAGATTCCTCAAAAATTAAGAATAGAACTACCATATGATCCACCTATGCCATGTCTGGGTATGTATCCAAAGAACATGAAAACACTAATTCGAAAAGATATCTGCTCCCCTGTCTTCACAGCAGCATTATTCACAATAGCCAAGACTCGGAAACAACCCAGTGCCCATCAATGGATGAGTGGATAAAGAAGATGTGGTGTACATACACAATGGAATACTACTCAGCCATAAAAAAGATGAAATCTTGCCATTTGTGACAACATGGATGGAACTTGAGGGTGTTATGCTAAGCGAAGTAAGTCAGACGGAGAAAGCCAAACACCATCTGATCTCACTCGTATGTGGAAGATAAACAACAAACAAACACATAGACACAGGGAATAGATTGGTTGCTACAGAAGGGAAGGTGGGAGGGGGGCGAGCAGAAGGGGTAAAAGGGCACATATGTAAGGTGGCAGATGGCAATCAGACTCTGGGTGGTGAACACAATGTAGTCTATACAGAAGTGGAAATATAATGATATACATCTGAAATTTATATAATGTTATAAACCAATGTTACTTTGATTAAAAAAAAAGAGAGAGAACAACTTTAACATTCAAGAATTCAGGAGCAGCCTTAATTTAAGACATTTCCCTTCCTCCTAGCTAGGCCATGATATTCAATTGCACCATTTTCCTTGCATTGTATGTACTTCACAAGCACAATCAAGTTGAACCTTTGTCAGAGTTTTCTAGCCAGGGGAGATGTACAAGCTCAACATTATGGCTTAGACTTAAAGAAATCCTGAATTATATGTATTCCTAGGAACTAAGCCATTTCTTGGTTCTCTTTAAGCTCTTCATCTTCTAATGAATAACCACTAAGATGTGGTTTAAAGAAACATTATACAAAGCTAAAAGAAAAAAAATTTAAAGATAAAATTTCACCATAGTTTCAAAAAAAAATTTAGGGGCATAGTAAACACTCAGAGCAAGGCTAGAAATTAAAACATGTTTGTGAGACTTAGATGAATCAGAAACTGAATATTTTCTAAAAGATTGCCTATGAACTATATAATGTACTGAATTTTTTCCCATAATCAGAGCAATTGAGACACAAATTTCAAATCCATGTGAAGTTTCAAAAATTTTCCTTTTAAGACAGCCTTGTCTTTTATTATTTCTTTTTAAATCTGCTGTAGTACCACTGCCCAACATATGATATTCCAGGAAACATTTCATTTTAAAAGGCTCCATTACAGTTAATGAAGATAAGTCCATATGGTGTAATATTGTAATGAATTTTCTGATGGAAATTAATTAGATGTGTGAATGTGTGAATGCTAATATTTATTTACATCCCAGGCTAAATGTTCAAAGGAGTGTATGTTAAGCACACAATTAGAACCGACGATGCATTAAATTGGCCTCACTAAGATATAATACTAATTTTAATAGTGCAATGGAAGCTCCTTGGAAAATCCAAGACAAGATTTTCTCTGCCCAGTTGCCTGCTTTTGAGCCTCCTTGTCTGCCTAAACCACTTCTTTACGTAAAAGTTAATGGAAAATTGAGGATGGAGAAGGAAAGTGCATTTTCCACCTCATATCATAAGGCTGCCTAATGTTCTCATTAACCTATGGACTTCCTCCCAACTCCTTTTGATTTGCACTGTGCAAACAGTATCAAACAACTCCTTTGGTAAACAGTAGTGACCTTTTTAACCAGGGAGGGAATTCTTCACAGCTGGAAACCTTCAGTTACTGTGTTCTTTTTTAAAGTGTTACTTTATTTGAACTACAAAGAAACAACAACACCGGGGTTCACTGGGGTTCTCTTATTTGACAATAAGCTCTTATAGATAGGAACCATAGAACCACAGAACCAGCTGGAGGGATTTCCTTCCCAGGTCAAGGACTATTCTGGTTAATATTCTGGGATTGTTTTTACTTTGTGCTGGGAGTTTATTGGACTGTCTTTTAGTCATGTATTTAGATTAGAAAGATTTTATTATTCTAATGCTTCGTATTTCCTGCTATATATAAGCTAATAGAAATAACGACTATCTTTTTTTGAATTCTAACAATGTGTGAGCACTGGGCTAGTGAATTACATGGATTGTCTAATTTAGTTCTCTCATAAATGCTATGCATATATAATTTTTATTTACATCTCCATTTTATAGGAGTGAAAAATGGGTTTTGGAGGTTGAATAACTTACTCAGACTCAACAGCTGGTAAGGAACTGAACCAGGATTTGAACCAATGTCTGTCTACCCAGTATGCCAATCAGCCAATGCTAAACGTTTTGGGGCAATTTTCATTAGAATCCTTAAAGACATTGGCTGATTATATCGTAGTTCTTTTCTGATTTTGTGCAATGATTATCTTGTTGAACCCCCAAAATGAATTTCACATATACACAGTACAAAAAACAAGAGAGCTTGGGGCTGGCCCAGCGGCATGGTGGTTAAGTTTGCCTGCTCCGCTTGGGTGGCCCGGGGTTCATGGGTTTGGATCCCGGGTGCAGACCTACACACCACTCATCAAGCCACGCTGTGGTGGCATGCCATGTACAAAATGGAGGAGGATTGGCACAGATGTTAGCTCAGCGACAATCTTCCTCAAACAAAAAGAGGAAGATTGGCAAGAGATGTTAGCTCAGGGCTGATCTTCCTCACTGAAAACAAACAAACAAATAAAAAACAAAGAAGAAAGCTTGAATAATGAAAATATTATTTGTAGTGCTAGACAGAGGAAATATTATAAATATTTTGCAACATTGTAAGTTTGCAAACTCCCTTTAAATAAAAAATCAGTAATTTATATATTCTGTATAAAGTTACTTCTCATGTAATGAGACCCCCTCATTTCACTCAAATGCCCTATTCCCCCTAATATTCTTGATAACTGAGAACTGAAAACAAAAACAGCAGTTGGTGAACTCAATAATAAGACTGAGTTAGAATATGTATTAGTCTAAAAGACACTTTCAAGTCAAGTAATATATTTCAGTAAATAAAAGATGGTTTCAGATAGCTCAGAATTCCAGATAAAAGCTGTTTTGCCTTATGAAGAAATTCCTGCGAGACAGATAGCAAATTTCATGATCCTGAAAATGTGAACTTGAGCAACACTTGTGGTCTACACCCAACCTGGACTTTAGCTCTTGTGCAGGTAATGGAAATTTCATGTCACCTCCAGGCAATGAGGAAATCTTCATTGGCATCGAGTATGAAATGGTAATAAAAAAGAATGAGGCATACAACCTCATTACCACCACTCCTCTCACTGCAACTTCTAGACCTGTCGTCTATTGGACTGATGGATTTGATTAGTTTTAGCTGGTCTCTCCAAACAATTTGTTGCACAGGAAAAAGACAAAGAAGGATATACAAAACTTGTAGACTTGTATTCTGAAAGCACAATAGAAAGGAAAAGTAAATTCTTACTTTGACCCTGGCAAGAACTGAAGTGTTGAGGTCACAAGCTTGCTTGTTTACACATGTAATTCTATGGCAAGACTATTATAAACTGTCTTACAGTTTCAAGGTCATACAGACTAATTTTATATCAACAGATGTAAAATTTAAAGCTAAGGGGAAATTACCAAATAGTCCCATGGTCTAACTTCATTTGTTCAGTAAATATTGTTAAGCACCTATAGCTATGTATTGCTGTGGGATTGGAGGTGGGGAAGTGAGTAAAATAAGTCTTCTCTCACTTTAATTTTATTCATAAGATTTAAAAATTATAATATATTCTCAAATCCATTTCTTGAATGAAACATGCTGTATGAATGTATAAATATAAAGGAGTGGTTAGCCACCTCTAAAATCAAATCAGTAAACTTGTAGGATGAAGGGGACCACATAAGTCATCAAGTCCATCCCTTGCCTCTAGACATAATACATACATAGTAGATATAAGTTATTGTCATGAGTCTTCTTGAAATTTTCACTTTTCCTTTTGTCTCCCAAACTTTTTCTCATCTGCCTCTAGCTGCCTTGATACAGAGGCAATTGCAATATTTCCTACTGGGAAAATGCATTTCAAAACAATTTGATGGAAAGCAATCAGAAATGATTCAAATAAATTGGAAATCGACGATAATTGTAGATGGTGGAAAGAGTTCAAGCTTGGATATATCACGTTGGATTAATCCTTAGTTTCTAAACTCACTTGATCTGAGCTTCTCAAACTTTAGCAGGACAACTCGTTAAAACTCATCTCTGGGTCCACTGCCAGAGTCTCTGTTTCAGTAGGTCTGGGTGGGGCCTGAGATTTTGCAAGTCTATCAAACTTCTATGTGATGCCAATGATTTGGGGATGGGGGCACTTTGATAACTAACTGAGCCTCAGTTTTCTCATCTCTAAAAGAGAATGTCATTATCTTTACAGTCTAAATATGAAGGTGAATCACTTAGCACAATTCCTGGCACATAGTATGCTCCAAAAAATGTTTATTCCTAGTACGGCATCAATTTACAACCTTGAACTATTTAAAGCCACCTAAATAAGCCATATATGACAAAAATACAGGTGGCAATAAAGATGAAGAGTTTTTGCTTGTTTGTTTTATTTTTTTGATCACTGACATTCGATTATTCCCAAGGTTTCCATTCTTCTAAAACATAATCTTGATTGCTCTAACTTTTTATGATCTTTTTCACCCCTCACCATAAAAATCCAATATAAAACTCATAGAAAAAACAAAATCTATAATTTGGATTGGATTTATTTACAAACCGAATAGAATTTTTGGACTTGAACCATCTTAGAGATCATCTGGTCAACCTGTTCATTTTATAGATGGAAAAACTTGTCCAAAGTCACAAAGCCATTTAGCGACTAAATCCAAGTTGCTCAAGTCAAACCAGCCTAGTGCTGCGCCGTCACCTCCAGAAAAGGACTTCACAGCATCTTTTTTCCTTTTTTTTTTTTACTATTTAACAATGTTGTTATTAAATAATAAATTGTTGGGAAGGAGAGGGAGTCTGACCGCAGTATGCCAGAGTCTAAACTATATTTGGCTTCTATATGGCCCTCCCATGGGGCAGGCATGGCAAGAAGGAGTTAGTGGTTCTAATCACTGGAGGGTGGTGGATTAGAATTGGGAGGCCCATCTGTAGTAGGCTTGGGAAACAAACCTGGTACCTAAGGGCTAACTAAGAGAGCACTTGAGGACCTGGGTAGGGGGAAACATTCATCCCTACTAGGGCAGGGAGGGTGGGTCAGCCTCCTATGGCAGGTGCTCAGATTAAGTCTCCTCCTTTGGGCTACCGCCACTAGCACATCTTCCCCAGGTTCTTGCTTGGCCTCTTGTTGGCAAACAATGATTCTGTCTTCCAGACTGTAAGAAATGGTGTTCTGGTAACTGCTGCCTATGATGCCCAGTCCCCAGGGGCGAGATCAGCAGGTGAGGATAGAAGGGCCACATCTACTGGCTCAAATCTACAATCTCTTCTTAGCCTCCAGAAAAAGAATAACACTGTCCCTTATTATTTCCCTTATTATCATTAGGAACATTTTATTATTTTGGGCTAGGAAAGTACAAGGTCACTTTTAAGAAAATTTTATCTATCTATGAATTTCTCTCCAAACATTTCTACCTTGCTGATATAAAGTTGCCTTTGAAATAAAGATTCCTCTAAGGGCAGGAGATTTTCAGGGATTCTTAGCAACATTCTTGTGCCAGATTTTCTTTTCCTATAACACACTTTCTTTGTGGTGGAGTTATTTTGTCTCCTCTTGTACCTCTGGTGATTATGGTTATTATGGCCTAGAAAGGAATTGGGAGATAGGAAGCTCAGACATTGGCAGATGGGAAAGATCCACCAATGTGCTTTTATTGGGTTCTTTTTTAAACTATTTAACCATGATTAAAGCCATCCAAGAACAGGGCAAGGTCCACTCTGTAAATGTTGACCCCTACTGCCATCAAGGGAAAAAGGTAAAGAGACTGTCATGGACTGAATGTTTCTGTCCCCCCCAAATTCACATGTTGAAATCATAACCCCCATTGTAATGGTATTTTGAGGTGGGAGCTTTGGGAAATAATAGGGTTAGATAAGGTCATGAAAGTGGGGCCATCATGATGGGATTAAGGACATTATAAAAAGAGGAGACGTAGGATCTCCCTCTCTGCTCTCTGCCATATGAGGATACAACAGTGGCTTGTCCTCTGCAAACCAGGAAGAGGGCTCTCACCTGACACCAGATCTGCCGGTGCCTTAGTCTTAGACTTCTCAGCCTCCAGAATTGTAAGAAATAAATGTTATTTAGGCCGTCCAGTCTGTGGTAAGACAGGGAATGAAGTGAGAAACTTTGAGAAAATAAGTCTAAGAATCAACATTTTATTTCCATGAATTACAGGTGACATATAGGAACTAAAATGGTTGAGATTACAGGAAGAAAGAGAACATTTAGCTATACAGAAGAGCCCCATAAAAACATGGAAATGATTATGGCAAAGTCATGAGAAGGAAACTCTTAAGAAGAGGAAAGGACTCATGGAAAGATGCACAAAGGAGGGACGACCTCTTAGGTGTCACCACATTCCATGTCTTATGCTGGGTAGGGGTGCATGAGTATTTGTCTTATAACTATCAGCAAATGATGCATGTGTTTTCACGAACTTTTTCACATATATGTTATCTTTCATAATTTTTTTAGAGCTGTGTAACAGAGATTAAATGGCTGTTAGATATTTCAAATTTCTGCCTGACATCCTGAGGAATTTGATTGGATTATGTTAATAATAATAAAGGCAAAATAATGTCTTTAAATAGCACATTTCTGTAGTGTGACTGACCCTTGATTTCTCATTTGCCTTTTCCCAACGGGCTGAATTTCTTGAGTGCTCCTTTTAATATCTCACAATTATCACTTATTAGATTTGAGTCATTTATTATGTACCTAAGTTTTCAGGAACAACTACAAGAAGCAAGCAAAAATGTGTAACTATATAATTTTGAAAATGAAATATTGAAAAGCAACATTCAGGCTGAATAGCAATTGGATAACTCAGGTTATGGAAGTATGAAGAAGAAGAAAAGAAAGGAAGAAAGAGATGGAGGAATGAAAGAGAGAAAGGAGGAGGAAATGACACTGTTACTTAGGGAGTGCTCAGTGTATGCTAGAGGCTTTCATTCAGGGTATTACATTTACTTCTTAAAGACTGGGAGGCCCTTTCCTTTTTAAAAAGCAGGAAAGAGACACCAAGAGAATTTTGTGTAGCACTTAAATTTGATTGCTCCCTGATCACAGCCCTAACATTGCCAGTATTAATAAGAAGAGAAAAAAAAAAAAAGATGATAGAGTCCAGTTCTGGTGATATTGACAACTTTCCAATTAAAGTAGCCTTAGGTGTCACCTCTCAAGTAATTCCAGTGAGTTGGAAAAATTTTAGTTGCTTCTCTGTCGGTGCACTAGAGACAAGGATTGGGGACTCCACAGAGTTTCTACACTTGCACTTTTCAAAGCAAACTGACTTGCATTAACAGAAATATAAGTGAATGGATCTTGTCTTCAAAATCTGATCTGCCACCTGGCTCCAGAGACAGGACAGTCACACCTTGTTGGGGGATGGTGAAATAGACTATTGAAATTAGGAGAAATTGTATGATGTGTCATTAAATGCAATTTCTTAAGAATTCTCTCATTGGTAATTATTCTTATTATGTAGGTGGACAGTCTCTTAATATAGATAAAGACCTTTGCAGCTGCTCTCACCATAGGCCTCATGTTTAATATGCACTTTGTAATTAGTGTGGATGTAAAGCGCAACATTTGCAGTCAGCCTCCCTTTCTGTCAGATCTGTTTTTAATCTGGGCTGTGTTCAGCTGCGAAGGGCTGATAAGCATTTCTGAAATCTCTGTACACGACAAACAGCACTTTAATCTCGTCTTTCAATTTCCAGTGCACTCATTACATAAATTCAGCTCAAAGAACCCTGATGCATGAAAATTAGCCTTCCTGGACGTGGTACAATTTCTTTTAACCTTTTCTAAAATACTCTGATCCTCCAGGCCATTCATCCCAGGAAAACAGAGGCAGTGGCTTACTTGTAAAATGGAGGAAATTTATCCCCAAGGCTCATGGATGCTCAAGTTGAGCTAAATGTTAGCTATTTGTTTTAATTGAGGATGAGGGAAATGATTTCTTCAATTTTAACCTAATTTTCAGAGAATAAACATCATTACAGAGAGATAAATTATATTTCCATGTCATACTTTCATATACAGAAGCCTTGACTAGCCCAGCTGTCTGACGGAGTTTGCTCATTTAAACCTCAAGCCAATTAGCGGCAATTTTCAATCAGTTATGTAAGTATTAACCTGCTCCTCTCTGTATGTAATCTGTCTGTGAGCCGGCTTGGAGGAGATGAAATTCTTAAAGTGTCAAATTGCTTTCCTTAATACGTGCCTAGGTCTTTATTTGCATTACACCCTAGGCTCTGATTTCACGCTTTTAAAGATAAAAACGTGTGAAATAGCTGCTGTGCCCTCCTAGTCTCTAGAGATAGGTGGGGGGTGGGGAGGGATGTGTAGTACTTGCTGAAAGATTCACGGGTGGAAGGACTGAGCCTGTCTTACAGGGAAGCAAGACTCAATTTTATCTGTCATTTGGCTCTGCATAATATTCCCTGAACACAAATCAAGGTGAGTTGAGGACAAAAGATTCCCAATGTATTTAACCTTGTTTGGATTATTAAAAGTGAATTGAGCTTCTGAAATTCTCCAGTAAAAAAGACACGTTATTTTATGCACATGAATTGCTTTAACGGAAGCTACAAACACTTTTGATGAGAAAGTCTTCAGGAATGTCTGAAGGACTTTTCTCTAAGTTTACAGACTAGTATTTCCACCCCCAGGCCCCCCAACACACAAAAGCCCTGGGCTGAGTTCATCTTTCCCAGTTTTGTTCCCCACACCTCAGCCATACCCTCTTCGGATATCCATAGGCAACCTGAAAAGGATGGGAGAAGTCTGGGAAAGTACCCTTGTTCTGTCTGTAGGCAAAGCATTAAGCAAATCAAATGCAAGGTGTCTCATAAAGGAAAAAGAATAATATTTACAATGACTTTTTTCCAGAGCTCTCTGTGATATCTACCCAGGGGCTTTCCTAATGAATGATGAAGAGGACAGTTTATTTAATAGGAAGAAATATCAGTTCTCTTGAACACAACACAAGGATTTAAGAATGAAAAATGGACAAAGTGTGTATATTTTCTTTATTTCCAGGAATACAAAGTTTGGGGCATCACCATCCCTTCTGCACAGATAAGCTCACGATTCTGACTTTGCTGATGCAGGATTCTGATCCTAGGATGACAGGGAAGGGCAGAAGAGAAGTTTGGAGAAGACTGGTTTGATGAGACCACTATAATTTTCAGTTTTCAAACCTTGCTGGGCTTTGTTCTTTTAGAAAACTGTCTTGAGGACTCTACCCAAAGGCAAGTTGCAAGAGACAGGTTTCCAGGAGGGTTGCTAAGTGAACAATTGTATTTAAATTACAGTATCTGTCACATTCGTCTAGCCTTGTATGCAGAACTCTAAGCAGCGAAGGGGAGTAGATTTCATTTCTATAATGTCACTGGAGGCAAACAATAGAATTTTTCACATGGTAGAGGTTACTATTTGTGATTGTAAAATTCTCCTTTAGTAATTATAATGCTGGAAGCAACTGCAAAACACAAGCCCTGAGCTGCCTTCTAGAGATGATCCCACCTCTCAAGACTCTCTACTCTAAAACCAGAAAAGAACATAAACTCCTGTGCATCCAGCTTTCTTCACCAAAGAACTTCCAACGATTTGGCTTTGGCAATGTGCCTATTGCGTGGGACATGTTGGGGCACTTGTGTTGATCCCACGGGCCAGGCCAGGGCCATCTGCTCAAGGCTGCCACACTGACCCCTGTGGTCCACCCGTGAGGATTCCAAAATGACCCAGAGGCCACTCAAGTGAGCACCCTAGATGTGACAGTCCATGGGTGCGTGATCCACAGCACCTGCTCTCAGGTGCTGGGTGCCAATCTCTTGTGGTTAACAACTTACTGGTTGGAGTACCATCTGTTTCATTATTGCATTCATTTATTCAGTTAAGAAACATTACTGAGTAAGTTTTCTCTGTTAGGAAGTATGCTTGAGAGAGTGGACAGTAGGGTGAGGAGAAGATTGGGGGAAATATTTATCACCTCCCGGGGAGAAGATCCACTCAAGTCTCAAATAGTCAAAGAAGCACTTGGTGCTAGTGTGTCTGGGAAGACAACATCTCTCCACCCTAGGACATCCTCTTGTCTTATAGACTGCGAATCACTGGCTGTCACTTTCTTTGTTTTCTGTTTATTTGTTATGCCTTCATTGTTTTTTCATCTGCTTGGAAGAAGGCAATGAATCATTTTTCATGGAAATCTAGAGGAGACTTGCTAGGCCTGCTAGACCACGTTGATTTATTAATTCAACAATGCTGTCCTGAACTCTAAAGACACAAAGACAAAGCAGCCAGAATGCCTATCCCTCAAGGGCCTAGGAATTTACAGAGAGAAATAGAAAAATAAATATTCAATTATGATGCAATCAGGGTACGTATGATAACACAGCATCTCTCAGGGTGGATCCCACAGACTTTCCAATCTATTCTCTGAGGTCGCTGAGTCTTGGCATTGGAGAGAGCCTACTATACTTGGATCTCAGTTCTGCCACTCACTGGTCATGTTGTCACAAGCAAGAGATTTTAGCTCCTGGGACTTAGTGTCTTCTCTGTAAAATGGGGACGCTAGGTGCTATTATTTTGTGTGTGGAAATTAAATGGTAAAAGACATGTAATTTATTGATCAATTTCCCGTTGTATGGTGTGCCAGTTGTGTTGTATGCCTGATTTCAGCCACCCATCGTTAGCATTACTACTCACTATGGTACAAAAACAGCATGGGTATATCAAGGCAAACAACTATAACTTTCTCATGACAAAAGGGAAATGGAGAGGTGACTACTGCATCCACTGGCAGAATACATCTAACATTAATTTATTCTCCTCTTTTCTTCTGAATGACAAATTTATGCTTAGCAATTCCTCCCGTGCTAATCCAAATTCAACACATTTCACTCTAAATTTAAACAGATAAAGTCTAGCTCAAAAACATTTCCCAAACCCTTTAAGGAATGACTCAATACCCTGTTTCCAACAGAAGACTTACTATATTTTTTTATTAAACATTCAATTGAGACTATTTTTCTATTACTTTAAGTTGTAATAAAAATATATAGTGGTTTGTTTTCAGATATTTTGTATCTGCTTTTGAGGAAAAGCTCCGAATGTGGCAAATAAAACGTCACTTCTTTTCAAATATGATAACTTAAGCAATGAGTTGGTTGCTGGAGTTAATGTGAAAATTATGGCCATTCAAGTAAGCCATGGTTGCCACTGAAGGACAAGCAAAGGAAATGGAAAAGGAAACCAAGGCTGAGCATGAACCCAAGCCCCTGGACCCCTTGGGGGTGTTCCTAAATTCAGATACACCCATTGGGTAACCAGAGGAAGTGTGGTTTCTCTACCAAGGAGGCCACACTGCTGCCAACACTCACGTCTAGAATATATGGGCACTACTTGTCAAGAGCAGTAAACAGTGCATCAAAAAGACCAAACATATCATTCAGTGTCTGACAGATGCTTCAGTGTGCGGAACTAAAAAAGCAGGAGGTTGGATTAAATTAGTTGTTTTGAATTACAAAATATTCCCTATTTCCTCAATTCTAAGAAGTCTTCCATTTTAAGACATACCAAATATTTGATAACAGCCTTTCTGGGGACAGGGGGGTGGGGTGGGAAGCACCCATTCCAACAGGAATACAAACACAGAGTATTTTGAGCAACAAAACTAGCATAGATTCATCCATACAATTGCATGCCACTTTATGTACACTGTCACGATTAATGTTGATTCCAAGCTTTCTTCATCTTCAGAGTTGAGAGATCCTTCTATGTCACTTTTCACCATTCACAGTCCTGCTTAGCATCATATGACATCTAAATGTTAGGCTGAACCTGCCTTGGATCATCCATACCCTTTTCTCAGCTTTGAATCCATAGTCAGAGTCCCCTGCCTAGAATGCCTAAGACTCACATCCTTAACTGCCTCATTTTCCATTTATTCTCAATCTCAGTTCATTCTCTACCTCTCTAACCACTTAAAAATGTACCACCTGTATCACAGAGTTTAGCTCTTAATTGGGTACTGTCTTGCGTTCTTAATGTTTCATGAGATAACATATGTAGGAATACTTTCAAAAACTCTAAAATTCTTTATAAATATTTATTCTTACTGTTTAAATAAGTACCTCTTCTCTACTCTCCTTCCACCCTCCAAACTGAAGTCTTTGTGAGAGCAGACTCTGTCTTCTGCTGCCTTTATGTCCTGCATGGCACCCAAAAGACCACACATCACATACTTGGTATGTATTTGTTCACTTACAGCAAAGGGCTTGTAACAGGAAGGTGATTAACAGGTTGGCATTTTTATTTAAAAAGTAGGCGGTGTTGGTTTGCACAGGAACTAATTCTGGCATGCTTAGTAGCCTGTACCCACACCCAATCTGCCTTACTTTATCCATATCAAAGAAAAGGATAAAAATAAAATACTGACCATTTCATAATTGTTAGGATTTTTTCAATTCACCAAGCATAATGGATCCTAGCTTGGCTCTGCAGTCCATGGGTGGACTTTGCTATTGCACTCACATAAGAGAACCATATGAGTTTAAACACTCTGCAAAGTTTATAAGATGGAGCCCTCACCCATATTTCCTATGAGTGTTCCTGTTTTTAGCCTCTTGCTTCCAATTAAAAACTGATTCTTAGGAGTGATGTTACCACGGTGGTGACATAGATCATTCCTGACTTCGCTCCTTGTCACAAAAAGAACAAGTGACATCTATGCAAGAACAAGACCCGTCTCCCCCTGAGAGAATCCTAGAACACAGGAGTAAGGCTGAAGCACCCCCTTGTACCTGAGACACGAAGACAGACTGCATTAAAAGGGTAAGAGAAGCAGCTCCATGTTGACCCATTGCCCCTCCCCCAGGCCAGCCCAGTACCATGCAGAGAGGTCTCCCCTGAGCCTCCAGTTCCTCCAGTGGGAATAGAGAACCCAGAGGAGACAATTAGCTTCCCCTGGCATTGTGGGTTGCTTTGTGAGAGCCCTTACTCTGATCTCACACCACAGGGATTGCAGGGGAATCTGCAGGGCCCAGCCACTGGGAATCTATGACAGAGAAGGGGGGCTTGCAACAATCAGCACATGGATCTTGGCAGATGGAGTTCATATCCTGTATTGTCAAAGTAACCATTCCGACCAGTGGCTTTGCTCATCTGCAGAACCAAGCTGGGGGTGCACTCTGGCCAGGAAACTCTGCAGGGTGAAGATCTGACTGACTCAGATGCTGAAATGAGGAGTTTTGCCAGTCCTAGAGCCCAGTTTGCCCAGGCCCAAGCAAGGTGCTGAGTCACAGCCCCACGCACTATGGAAAGTGCTTTTCAGTCCCATCTGACCAGAAGGGCTGGTGACAACTCCTGGAAGCTGTGAAGCCCAGTGGCGCTCAAGCCAAGAGAAGAGCAGGCAGAGCTGATGGCCCCCGGAGCACAGCCAGTACTGGTTGTGGAGGCTTCCCATGCTAGCACAGACAGAAGGATTAGTTCATAGCCATGGCTGAGAGTAGCTTCTGGCCCCTCCCAACCAGAAAGCCTGTTTGGGAAATTGAGAGTAGCCTGGAGCAGCCCTTCCCCCACCCCCCAGGCAAGGGAGCTGCGAAAAAGCCCACTCACTGCAGAGGGAGTCCTCCAGCCCCATCTGACCAGAAGGGCTGGCAAAAACACCTGAAAGCTGTGAAGCCCAGCAGCACTTGAGCTGAGGGAAGAGTAGATAAAGTTGATAGTTTGCAGAGCAAAGCCAGTGGCCTTCTTTGGCCAGGCATCTTGGGGTGGGGGTCGGCTTGAGTTAAGACAACAAGTGAAGAGCTTTACCAGTTTTAGAGCTGCTTCTCCCACTGTGCCCAGGCAGAGAACCTAATTCGCAGGCTCATTGCTGAATATAGCCTTCAACCTGTCCAACCAGGGAACCTAATCAGGGCACACAGGAAGCTGTGCAGTGCATTCAACAGCCCTAGGTGCAGTGGTACCTGAACAGAGAGCACAACCTGTGGCTTTCCCCATCTGCAGAGCAAAGCCGGTGGCCTCACTTGACCAGGCAATTCAGTGCACACTCAGGCCTGACTTGGGCCCCCAAACAACAAGCTGTTCAGGTCCTGGTCCCTGGCTTGCTGTTCTACCAGGGCAGGGAAGCTAATTCATAGCCCCAACTACTACTGAAGAGAATTCCTAGTACTGACCATCTAGTAAGTCTAACCAGAGAATTCAGACAACTGTGGAGCCCATCCTACAGCTTCACTTGGGTAGAGAACCAAGCCAGCAGTCTCATCCAACTGTTCTCAGCCAGTGACACACCCCCCATCCCCATTTTTAGAGCTCAAACAGTTGCCTCCCCCAAAATAAACCATAATGGCAGGCCCCACCTGTCCAAAGACATTACCAGCAGATACAACCAGAACCAAACTGAGCTGACCGGTGAAGAACTATCTCTGCCAAAGCAAAACTGTAAAGTCTGGAAGAGGAGCCCTGTTACTCAAATGTGAAGATATCAATGTAAGGAATCAAGGATCACAAAATATCAGATAAATGTGATGCCACCAAAGGGAACTGATAAAGCCCCAATAACTGATCCTAGAGAAATGAAGATCTATGACCTGTCAGATGAAGAATTCAAATCATCCTCTCAAGGAAGTTTAGTGAGTTACAAGCAAACACAGACAGACTACTAAACAAAATTAGGAAAACAATGCATGAACAAAATGAGAATTTTAACAAGGAAATGGAAACCATCAAAAAAAATAACCCCACCAAGCAGAAATCCTAGAGTTGAAAAATACAATAACTGAACTGAAGAATTCAATAGTTTCAAAAGTAGACTCTGCTATGCAGAAGAAAGAATCTGTGACCTGGAGGACAGAACATTGGAAATTACCCCTACTAGAAAAACAAAAAGAAAAAAGAATGAAAAACAGTGAAGAAAGCCTCTGGGAATTGTGGGATACAGTGAAAAGAAAGAATATTTGCATTATGGGAATTTGAGAAAGAGGAGAGAAAGAGAAAGGGACAGAAAGTACATTTAAAGTAATAATAGCTGAAAACTTGAATCTGGGGAGACAAATAAACATCCAGATCCATGAGGCCCAGAGGACCCCAAATAAGCTGAACCTGAATAGGGCTACACACATTATAATTAAATTGCCAAATCTCAAAGACAAAGAAAGTATTTAAGAGCAGCAAGAGAAAAGAGAGAAGTTACATACCCCTATAAGACAGTTGGTGAATTTCTCGATAGAAACTTTTCAGGTCAGGAGAGAATGGAACGTTGAAAGAAACATATATATATGTTTCATACCCTCAGACCTGCCTAACAAGAAATGCTATAGAGAATTCTTTGAGAGGAAGCAAAAGAATGCTAATTAACATCACAAAAGCACAAAAAGATAGCATAAATCTCACAAGTAACGGTCAATATTTAGTCATAGTTACATTCTGCAATGTGGTAATAGGGGCACATAACTCACAACTCTTGTTTAAAAGTTAAAAAGAAAAGTAGCAAAAATAGCCATAAATATAATAATCTGTTATTAGTTACACAACATAAAAAAATGCAAAGTGTAACAGCAATAACCTAAAATGTGAGGGGGAGAAGTAAAAGTGTAAAGTATATGAATTCTATTGAAGTTAAGTTGTTACCAGTTTAAAACAGGGTGTTGTAAGTTAGAATATTTTATGTAAGCCTCATGATAACCACAAAGGAAAATCTTGTAGTAATTATACAAAAGAACACAATAAAGAAGTCAAAGCATACTGATACTAGAAGACGTCAAAATACAAACAAAGAGAGCAAAAGAAACAAGGAAAAGTGGATCTACAAAACAACCAGAAAAGAATTAACAAAATGGCGATAATAAGACCTTACCTACCAATAATTACTTTAAACATAAACAGATTAAATTCTCCAATCAAAAGATGTAGAATGGCTGAATGGATTAAAAAAACAAGATCCTGGGCCCTGTGGCTTAGCAGTTAAGTGCATGTGCTCTGCTACTGGCGGCCCGGGTTCGTATCCCAGGCACGCACTGACACACCTCTTGTTTGGCCATGCTGAGGCGGCATCCCACTTACAGCAACTAGAAGGATGTGCAACTATGACATACAACTATCTACTGGGGCTTTGGGGAGAAAAAGGGAAAAAAAGGAGGAGGATTGGCAATAGATGTTAGCTTAGGGCTGCTCTTCCTCAGCAAAAAAAAAAAAAAAAAACACAATATCCAACAATATGCTGTCTACAAGAGACTCACATAGATTAAGAGTGAAGGGATGGAAAAAGACATTTCAAACAAATGATAACCAAAAAAAAAAAAAAAAGCAAGAATAGCTACACTTACATTAGACAAAATAAAATTTAAACTAAATATGGTAAAAAGAGACAAAGAAGGTTGTTATATAATGATAAAATGGTCAATTACACCAATAAGATATAGCAATTGTAAATATTTATGCACCCAGCATCAAAGCACCTAAATTTATAAAGCAAAAACTAACAGAGCTACATGGAGAAACAAACAGTAATACAATAATAGTTGGGGATGTTAATACCCCACTTTCAGCAATGGATAGATGATCCAGACAGGGAATCAATAAGGAAACAGCAGATTTGAAAAACGCTATAGACCAAATGGACTCAATAAACATATACGGAACATTCTATATAACAACAGAATGCACATTCTTCTCAAGAGCACATGGAACATTGTCTAGGATAGACTGTATGTTAAGCCACAAAAAAAGTCTTAGCGAATTCCAGAAGATTGAATTCATATCAAGTATCTTCCTGACCACAATGGCTTAAAACTAGAAATCAATAATAAGAGGAAAACTGGAAAATTCATAAACACTTGTAAATTAAACAATACTTGAACAACCAATGGATCAAGGAAGAAATTAAAGAGGAAATAAAAATTTCTTGAGACAAATGAAAATGAAAACACAACATACCAGAATTTATGGGATTCAGAAAAAGCACTTCTAAGAGGGACGTTCATAGCAATAAATGCCTCCATTAAGAAACAAAAATGATCCCAAATAAACAACATAACTCTAACCTTAAGGAACTAGAAAAAGAAGAACAAACTGAGCCCAAAGTTAGCAGAAGAGGGGAAATAGTAAAGATTAGAGCAGAAATAAATGAAATAAAGAACAGAAAAACAACTGACAAGATTAACCAAACTAAGAATTTGTTCTTTGCAAAAATAAACAAAATTGACAAACACTTAGCAAATAACCAAGGAAAAAAGAGAGAGGACCCAAATCAACAAAATTATAAATGAAAAAGTAGACATTACAGCTGACACCACAATTCAAAGGATCATAAGAGGCTACTATGAACAACTATACACCAGCAAACTGGACAACCTAGAAGAAATGGAAAAATTCTTAGAAACATACAACTGACCAAAACTGAATCAGGAAGAAATAGAAAATCTGAATAGACCAATTACTAGTAAGGAGATTGAATCAGTAATCAAAAATCTCCCAACAAAGAAAAACCAAGGACAAGATGGCTTCACTGATGAATTTTACCAAACATTTAAAGAAGAATTAATACCAATCCTTCCCAAACTCTTCCAAAAAATTGAAGAGGATGAAATACTTCCAAATTCATTTTATGAGGCCAGCATTATCCTGATACCAAAACCAGAAAAGGACACTACTGGGAAAAAAAAGAAAAATAAAAAACTACAGGCCAATATCTCTGACAAATGTTGATGCAAAAATTCTCAATAAAGTACTAGCAAACCAAATTCACCAGCACATTAAAAGTATCATGCACCATGATCAAGTGGGATTTATCCCTGGGATGAAAAGAGGTTTCAACATATGCAAGTCAATCAATGTGATACATCACACTAATAGAATAAAAGAAAAGAATCATCTTGATCATCTTAATAGATGCAGGAAAAGCATTTGGCAAAATACAACATCCATTTACAATAAAAACTCTTTACAAATTAGACGTAAAAGAAACATATCTCAACATAATTAAGACCATGTGTGACAAGCCCATAGTTAACCTCATACTCAATGGTAAAAGGATGAAGAGTTTTCCTCTAAGATCAGGAACAAGACAAAGATACCCACTCTTACCACTCCTATTCAACATGGTACTAAAAGTTGTAGCTAGAGCAATCAGGCAAGAAAAAGAAATAAAAGTTATCTGAATTGGAAAGGAAGAAGTAAAATTGTCTCTATTTGCAGACACATGACTTTATATAGAGAAAATCCTAAAGACTCAACTAAAAAACTATTAGATCTAATCAATGAATTCAATCAAGTTGCAGGATACAAAGTTAACATACAAAAATCATTAGCATTTCTATACACTAACAATGAAATTTCTGAAAAAGAAATAAAAAATCAATCCCATTTACAATAGCATCAAAAACAAGAAAATACTTAGGAATAAATTTAACTAAGGGGGTGAAAGATCTCTATGCTGAAAACTACAAGACATCGATGAAAGAAATCGAAGAAGAAACAAATAAATGGAAAGGTATCCCATGTTAATGGGCTGGAAGAATTAATATTGTTAAAATCTCAGTACTACTGAAATCCATCTATAGCTTCAATGCAATCCCTATCAAGATTCCAATGGCATTTTTTATAGAAGTAAAAGAAAACACTCCTAAAATTTATATGTAACCACAAAAGATACTGAATAGCCAAAGCAATCCTAAGAAAGAAGAAAAAAGCAAGAGGTGTCACACTTCCTGATTTCAAGCTATACTATAAAGCCATAGTCAGCAAAATGGTATGGTACTGTTATAAAAACAAATAGACCAATGGAACAGAGTTGAAAGCCCAGAAATAAACCCAAGCATATATGGTCAACTAATATTTAACAAAGGAGCCAAGAATACTCAACGGAGAAAAGACAGTCTCTTCAATAAATGGTGCTGGGATAATTGGACATTCACATGTAAAATAATGAAACTGGACCCACACCTTACACTATGCACAAAAATTAATTTAAAATGGATTAAAGACTTAAATGTAAGACCTGAAACTATGAAAATCCTAGAAGAAAACACAGAAACAAAGCTACTTTACGTGGGTCTGGGTAAAGATTTTTTGGATATGACACCTGAAGCACAAGCAACAAAATAAAAAATAAACAAGAGAGCCTACATCAAACTAAAAAGCTTCTGCATAGCAAAAGAAACCACCAACATAGTGAAAAGACAACTGATAGAATGGGAAAAAATGTTTGCAAATCATATGTCTGATAAGAGGTTAATATCCAAAACATATAAAGAGCTCATACAACTCAACAGCATAAAGCAAATAACCCAATTAAAAAGTGGGCAAAGGACTTGAATAGACATTTCTCCAAAGAAGATATACTAAAGGCCAACAGGTACATGAAAAGATGCTCAACATCACTAGTAAGGGGAAATGCAAATTAAACCCAGAATGAAATATCACCTCAGGCCTGTTAGAACGGCTGTCATCAAAAAGACAATAACAAATGCTAGTGTGGATATGGAGAAAAGGGAACTCTTGTGCACCCTTGGTGAGATTGTAAATTGATACAACAACTGTGGAAAACAGTATGGAGGTTCCTCAAAAAATTAAAAATAGAACTACCACATAAACCAGCAATTCCACTTCTGAGAATATATCCAAAAATAATGAAAACACTAACTTGAAAAGATATCTGCATCCCCATGTTCATAGCAGCATTGACAGCCAAGACATGGAAACAACCAAAGTATCCATTAACGGATGAATAGATAGAGAAGTTGTGGTGTATATATATATAACGGAACAATATACAGCCATAAAAAGAGGAAATTCTACCATTTGTGACGACACGGATGGACCTTGAAGGTATTATGCTAAGAGAAATAAATCAGACAGAGAAAGACAAATATTATACAATCTTATTTACATGTGTCATCTTAAAAAAAACTCATAAAAAAAGATATAATAATTGTGGTTACCAGAGGCAGGAAGTAGAGGGAGGGGGAATTGGAGGTTGGTGGTCAAAAGGTACAAACTTCTAGTTATAAGATAAGTACTAGGGATGCAATGTACAATGTATTCACTATAGCTAACACTGTTATATGATATATAGGAAAGTTGTAAACAGAAGAAATGCTAAGAGTTCTCATCACAAGGAGGAAATGTTTTCCCTTTATTCTTTTCTTTTTACTGTATCTATATAAGATGAATGTTAGCTGAAACTATTGTGGTAATCATTTCACACTATATGTAAATCAAACAGTCATGCTGTATGCTTTAAACTTATACAGTGATATAATTCAATTATTTTTCAATAAAACTGGAAAAAAAAAAACCCAACTCTGTGATTGCAAAAAAACAAACTGATTCTCAGAAAATTGCAGGGTTAGTCAGCAGTATTGACAAGACAGAAGGGGAAGAAAAAAAGAAACACTGAAAGAGAAACCTACAAGAAAAATGTGGATAAATGGGTCCAATTTTATCCCTGCAAACTAGTTTAAGAAACATTGAAAATCCATCCTTCACCTTCTAAAATTCTTTGTTTCTCCTAGAAACAGTAAACACCTTGTAAGATTTGTGTCTTATTCATAGTGCCATAGGAGAATCTGTCCTGGTTTTAAAAAAAAGTATACATATATATGTATATATTAGATATATCCCCCATCCCCGTAATACAGACACAGTTAATTTTATGATTGTGTTTTCTTAGGGGCTGAAGAAGTTTAAGCAAATCACGACTCTCTCTCTTTACTGCCACCATTTTTCTGTGGTCTTTCTTGGAAGGTAGTAGATGTTTTTCTCTGAATCTTCTCAGAGTACTAACTGTGTTCTTGTAATATATCTTGAGAAATAACTGTGTTTTATAGCTACATGACATACCATGACACTATGTGTATGTACCCACTGGATTCTCTAACTGTAGGTGACAGAGTACAAATCAAAAATATTTTGTACAACATATATGCTTTGAGAAGGGTGAGAGTAGAAGAGGTAAAGGCAATGTGCTCAATAGGAACATGTTGTCCTCTACCAGTCAACTATGTATTCACTCAGTGTCTGCCACATGACCCACGTTGACATGATGTAAACACCAAGAATGTACATTGTTGAATTGAGTTCAGTTATCTACTGCAACCAGCATCTCTTAAATTTAGTAAGCTCTTAGAAGTTTAATTTTATTCATTCATCTATTTAGGGCACCTTCATTTGTGATATAGACAAACATCATCTAAAGACCTCATTTACATATGTTTGGACGTTTTAATATTGGTTCCTAAAGATTGCTCCAACTTAAAACCATTTCTTTCTAGCTCTGTCTAGAATCTCCTTCTGACACACATACACACACATACAGACAGAATCTAATTACCATCTTTGGTTTAGTGAGCATTCCTAGAATTTATTGAGGTAAAAAAGACACAACTATGGAGGTGAAACTCCTGGTTGAATGATTGAGTCCATATCTATTACCAAATATGTATTGAGGACATAATATGTGCTGGATACTAGCCTAGATTTCAAGAAACTAAACAAAGTCTCTTCTTCCAAAAAGCTTGTATTCATATGTGAGGATGTAGACAATGGAAAAATAAAATAAAATGAAATATTAAAAAATGTACCCCATGGTAGTTATAAGTGCTACAAATAAAATAACATGAAAGAGAGAAACTGACTGGGAAGTGGGAGGCATTCAGTGGTTCTTATTTAGCGACGTTGGCCTGGGAAAGTTTTTCTGAGGAGCTGAAATTTAAGTTGATACCTGAATATGGAGAAGTAGTAGTCATGTGCTGAGGAATAAATATTTCAAGCTACTGTGGCTGAAGAGTAACAGACATGAGAGAGAGTACAAGGGGATGGTCTGAGAGGTAGACAAGTTCCAGATCATGTAGGGTCTGGTAGATCATGGTAAAAAAAGAAAAAGAAAAGATTACTCTGATTACAATGAGGTGGAAAGATTGCGACCAGGGAACCTGTTACAGAAGGTCAGATTAGAGATGCTATCTTTGACTCTGGTGGTAGCAGTAAAGTAAAGTTCACATTCAAAATAGATACTGTCAATAGAGCAACATATGCTGGTGAATTAGATGTGAAATGGAAAGAAAGTGACAAATTAAAGATAAGATCTTGATCCCAGCAGCTAGATGGATAATATCATTTACTTAAATGTTGAAGACTTGGTAAGCTGAGGTTCTGGGGTTTGTGTTGGGGTGAGGGGAGGGGAAATCAATGGCTCTCTCTTTTGGCATGTTAAGTATGTGGTGACTACTGGACTTGCAACTGATGACATCAAGTCAGCAGTTGAACATAAGTCTGGAGTTCAGCAAAGAAGTCAGTGTTGGGAATATTCATTTGAGAAATATAGAGATCATTTTCAAAACCATGAGACTAGACAGATTAAATTGCTTAAGAGAGTGAGTGTAGTTAGAGGAGAAGATGTCTGGGGACATCAATGTTTAGACAGTTGGGAAAGACCCTGCAGTTGAAGGAAAACAACGTTTCCTTTAAGCATAGAGAAGAACAGGTTGAAGAAGAAAGCATCAAGAGCTGCTAAGAAACCAGGTAAGAGGGAGACAAAATGAACTAAGGGGTTTGGCAAGATGTGGGTCGTTGGAGACCTTAATTAATTGTCATGCTACTGGACGCTTAATTTGGATTGGATTGAGGAGAGAACAGGAGGCAAGGAAGTATAGCAAATATATATAGAACTTTCCTAGGAGTCTTGCTATGAAGGGCAGTAGAGAAATGTGTTAATGGTTTGGGCCAAGGTAGTTTTTTGTTTTTTTTAAGATGAGTGATATTAGTGGTGGGAATGATCCAAAAAGTAAGGAGAAGGGAATGATATCAAAGAAAAAAGGGAATGTTGGCAGAGCAAAGACCAAGAGGAGTTCTGAGGTGAAGGGATCCAGAGCCTAAGTGGAGGGTTTGCTGTAGGTAAGAACAGGGTCATCTCATCTGTTGTCACAGTAGGAAAGGCAGAGTTGATGAACACAGGTATGAAAACTGGCCGACTTGGTGGCAGCTCAAGAGCAAATTGTAGTGGTGTGCTCTTTCAAATACAGCAAGTAATTCTTTTGTAAATAATTGCTAGCTGTAGATGTTCTTTGTTAAAGGTCCAATACAGGAACTTCACCATTGTTAGGCAAATAGCAAAGGAAGTAATCCGTATTTTCCCTTATATACATATATATATGACATACATACATAGTGATAAATATATATATAATATATATATATACTGCTAAAATTTAAATTTTCCCATTGAAACTATCTTTATCAAATAGACTAGTGGGAAAAAACTTTCAAAATAGAAAGTAAAGCAAGCAGAATTCATCTGCTTGAAAAATATATGAAAATGATACCAAATAATGTTGATCTTAACAAGAAATTTCTTTGTTGTCAGCAGACACATTTTCAAGGCTTCATTTTAATTAAAAAAAAAAAAATAGACCAACTGTCAATTTGAATTACTCCATCCTCCTTTGCATAATAATTTACATATTTATCCACCAAGAATGCTCTGATAAAGGACAATATCCCATGAGAGATGAAAAGGCTTGATTCTTGAATCACACTTTCGCATTCTTAAATAGCAAACCCTCTTTTTCAGCAGCAAAACTGTGGTATTGAGAAAGACAATGGGCCAGGTCAGTGGTTTGTAGTTAATTTTTTACTGTGAAATTCTATTATACAAAATTGCTTGGAGCAATTCTTGTCAACACTGCCCCAGTTAAAACAGTTTTTGTTTTTTAACCATGAAATATAATTCTTGCCAAAAACAGGATGATCACAAGGAAGCTTTTATCAACTCCCAGCAACAAAAGCCAAACCAATTTTGAAAAAAAATAAAAAAATTATTTGTTCACTTTTATCATTTACTAGTAATTTAAATGTTTGCTGATATCTTTTACTTAACAAATAAAGATTTTGGTCTTTAAACTTCAGGCCTCTGCTGTGAGTTGCTCAGGGTTCTCAAAACTCTTCCTGAGGTTTTATTCTTAGCTCAATGTTTTTTTTCTTTTTGCTGAGGAAGACTGGCCCTGAGCTGACATCTATTGCCAACCTTTCTTCTTTTTTGTTTTTCCTCTTTTTCTCCCCAAAGCCCCAGTAGATAGTTGTATGTCATAGCTGCACATCCTTCTAGTTGGTGTATGTGGGACACCGCCTCAGCATGGCCGGACAAGCAGCGCGGCGGTGTGCGCCCGGCATCCGAACCCAGGCCGCCAGTAGCAGAGCACGCGCACTTAACCACTAAGCCACGGGGCCGGCCCCTCTTAGCTTAATCTTAAAGTTGTCTAGGTACAACCTAAAGTCTTAGACCCCTCCTGATTTTCAGCTTCTCTGTGAGTGAGGCATATCCTGACATGAGATAAGCTCACATTCAAACTGCTCTATAATACACTCCATGGTGTGCAGGCTATTTTTGCTGCTTTCTCAATTTCTCCAAGCAGAGCATATAAAAAAAGACCACACAGAACCCTGAGAAGATGATCAAGTGAGATTCCACTGTTAACACTTGCGTTGATGGTTGAATGCCAACTCCAATTGCCACACTGTGGCTCCCACTGAGAACTGCCCCCATTGGCGTCACCCTCCACTGCTCATCTTTCCTTCCTTTATACCTGATTTTCACTCCACCACAAGATAACCAGTTACTTTGCATCCTCACAGGGCTCCTTTTTAAATCTGAGCATTAATTGAGAGCTTTTCGAAGGGTGTTCCATAGAGCTGTAAAGTCTCTTGGTTGGGTCTCAGGTTCACTGCTGGGACGTATTTCTTCAGGTAACTGGGAATACTCCAGTCCTATCTTTCCTTTTCAAATAGAGCATCTCCATTCCTCTTTATTTTGTAATACTAGGGTTCTACCCTAAGCTTTCTTTTGAAAAAGTATTCTGGTTTGGAAAAAAGAAAAGTTGGAAAATCACAGATATTATCCATATTATGGAAGTGGAGGGATGAGTCTGTGAGTCCTTCCAGGTTGACTTTGCGTGATGGCATTCTAGAAGCAATGCCTTAACCTTGTGGATCCAAGACAGAGTGGAACCGAAGGATGGACCTTTATGGTCAGTTAGTTTCTATGAGATCTCAAATCACATGAACAGGCAGCCTTCCCAGCTTCGGGTAGGGAGGCAAACGTTGCTCACACGGTAGCAACAAAGAGAGTGTTCTCTCTGGATATCTTAGAAAATGTCTAACATTTACCTCCTTTCCCATTTCTTTGGGTCTCTGTTTTTTGCAATCTTTGGTTTAGTACAGTGCTAAGGGTACAAATGGGAATTTGTACTTTCCTTGAAAAAACATAAAACACAGTTAAATCCCACTTCACCTAATGAGTCACAAATAGAAGTTATAAATGGCACTTTGGTCACTGAACACCTACAGCATCAATCAGAAAAGAAAACTGTAATACACAGGTCTTTTTTTCCTTCTATTATGTAGTAGAATCACAAGATGGGTGCTGTGTTATGGCAAAATGGAGCTTTTGCTCCAGGACCCCTTTTTCCACTTGTCTTGGTGACGAGGCAGTAATGCTACGATGGAGAAACAAGAAAATAGAAGAACTGAAAGTGTACATAGACCTTTCTCACTTTTAGGGTATCCTTTTGTTTAATTTTTACTCTTTCAGGAATTCTTTTCCTATTTAATTCAACCAAATATTTGCCTTATAATATTTTGCTGGATGGTAGGGAGTTATTTCTTTATTTGGATGGGGGGACTAGAGATGAGAGAGAGCACAGTGTGATTTTCCCCAGTCCGTTCCCACCCCTGTCTTCCAGGACAGCTTAGTTGATTATTCTGTAAATCATCTTGAAGCAAGATTCTGAGTCAAAATTCTGGCTTTTATATAGAGAAAAGAATTCCAATCCTTGGTGGCTTCACAGTCAGTGAGCTCCTCAGGTCTCACTTTCATTAGGGTGAGTGGGAACAGAAGCCCTCTCATTTGACTTGGCTAGTAACCATGTCGAAAGACACAGTGGAACTTGCTGCCTGGTGGTGCTGCAAGGACATAAATGTTTTTCTCTGATGTAGCACTCACACAGTCGGGTATGTGTTGTAAAATGGAGGAAATTATCCAACAGCTGTAATTATAGTGACTCATTGACACAAATGCTGAGAGGCAGATGTGGCATAAATAATGAGAGAACACAAAGAAGACTCTTCATTATCAAATCCAGCCTTCTCGTCCTCATCATACAGGAAGTGGCCAAGGCCACAGAGGCCAATGGTAAGAATCTGTTTCTCCCAAGGCTCCTTGATTATTCCCCCACCCGGGGAACTGGAGATCAGAACCCTGACCTACTAGAGTAAAGCAAAAAAGCAAACATGAGCTATCATCTAGGATTGCCAACTGTGTGGCATCAAATGGAAACTGCCATATGGTTGGAATAAATAGGGCATGTTTAGGAAATGTGCCAAAGCCACACAGCAAAAGGGAAACCAAAACCAAAGCACGACTCTGATAAAAGTTGGGCTGAGCCACTGAGCCACTGAGACACAGTGACAAAACAGATCAATTCCCTCAGTGATGTAGGTGGCATCCACCATGGGAGGACACGGCAGCTTTGGAGTCAGACACACCTGGGTCACTTCGGGGAGCTGCGTACGCTCTCACAGCCTTGCTTATCTCCTTTAAAAAATGGGGGAATTAGTAGCCCTTACCTTGCAGAGTTGTTGTGAGAATAAAGAGATAATGACCATAAATGTAAAGGGTGAGCACAGTGCCAGGTATATATGCTCAGTGAATGGTGCTGTTTGTCACCATTTTCTAACAGCAATGGGGTGTGCATATGGGTCTAGAAGTGCTCAGTGCTGAGGACTCCCTAACTCTCTTCTCCTTTTTTCCCTCCCCCCAACCTCTTCTCTCTTCCCACCAGCAGATATATACTCATCCATATGCTAGAGGTGGAATTCCTATTAAGCACATTGACAGAACTAGTTAAAATAATGGATGCTTAGGAGGGAGAACAGCATGAATTTATCAACCATTGAATTATTTATATAATTCATTCACGTTTACCTTGGAATCAGACACTTAGGGAGGAAACACAGTGTAGTCTTAAAGAGCATGGGCTCAGGAGACTGTCTGGGTCCAAATCCCAGTCCCACTTACTACCTTGTGACCTTGGGCACTTAATCTCTCTGTATTCCAGTTTTCTCTCTGTAAAGTGGAGAAAATGGTCCACATAATGCTATGAGAATTACATGAATTTTGGTAATGTGCTTAGAATATTGCCTGGTACCTAGTAAGTGATACTTAAATGTTTATTAAATAAATAAGTAAACACTAATTGAGAGACATAGTGAGGTGGGATGTCTCCACATGTAGTGAATAACTGATAAAAATAAAAATTTTAGGGGGGCTGGCCTGGTGGCATAGTGATTAAGTTTGCACGCTCTGCATTGGCTGCCCGGAGTTCACGTGTTCCAATCCCGGGCACTAATCTACACACCACTCTTCAAGCCATGCTGTGGCGGCATCCCATATACAAAATAGAGGAAGATGGCCAAGGATGTTAGCTCAGGGCTAATCTTTCTCAGCAAAAATATAATAAAAAAATAAAAATTTTACCATTTTATTCTGATTTCTACCAGAAATATGCAAGATTTAAAATTTCAATTAAAGGTCCTGATATTGATAGTGAATACCTAGTTTAACTTTATAATTTTTACAAGGAAAATAAAAGGTAAGCTTTGCTGAAGTAAAATGAAAAAAGAAATACATACATTACAATTTTTGAATCAAAAACACTGTGTTGACTGAAGTCTGACTGATGGTCATATACATGTTATACTGTGAAGGTTCCTACTTTTTGTCTTTGCTCTTGCATCTTACAATATCCCCAGGTGTCAATTTATTATAGTTACACCTCTAACATCTACCTCATGTCTTTATATTTTTATGACATGACATGAGGACATTTACTATTTAATAAGCATTTTTACCCAAAAATTCAGTTGTAATTTCTGACTTTTATCACTGAAGTAACTGTATTTTTCATCATCATACAGTAGCAACCTACATTTTTTAGTTCCAGTAGAAGTTCAAGGCTTCAAAGACTTTGTTACACAATTCTATATCTGTGTTTTTCAGCTGCTGCACATTTGTTGCAAATGATTTGTTCATTTATCCAATCATTCATCAAATACTGAGAATCTATAATATGCTAGGATCTTTTCTAGAAGTTGGGTATTAAAGTGAGTGATTTTTCAAAATTTTTCTCACTATGGTTGTTATTCCACATTTTGGGACCTGGAGAAACACGAGTAGATAAAATCAATAGCCTTGAGCAGTCATTTAAAAATATTGAAATATTCAACCAATTGTGATTTTTCTGTTTGTAGTAGAAGTCTGCTATGGTGGATGCATTTCCCCACTGGGAACAAGGAACTGTAGACTCAGAATGATGATAAGCAAAGCCACTCATACTTCTACTCCTAGGTTCCTAGACTCATGTTTTCTGCCTATTAGGGGTCCAGTACTATGAAATGGTCACTGATTTAGGGTGTATGTCCTGTCCTGAAGGACACTATGACATTCGAAGTATCATCTTCAAGTTGGCACTTCAGGTGCATCTTCAAAAGGTATTTTCACCTATATCAAGCTGGCAGCTTTTGGGTTATGCAGGTTATATGAGCCCTGGTGAGTGTAAGCCCATGCTCTTGGCCTTCTGTGTAGCCTCCATTCCTGCTACCAAGGCTACTCTACCCATGAGCTCATTGCGCCAGGACTGGGGAGGCAGAGGAGAGAGGCTGGCTGACATCAAACTTGAGAGTCTTTCTGTCTAATCAGTGGTTCAGTGCCCCTTTTTTGGTGGATGCTCTTTGGTAGGTGTTAACATGTGACACACAGATATTCACACTTCGGGTCCACTCCCATAAGTCCATCTAAATGATTCTACCAGACCTCCTTGTCTCCGAAATTCTAATCATTCTCCTTCCAGGATCTAGAGCAAGTAGCCATATATTTTCATACCTTGAGCCACTTCTTTTTTCACACAAAGTGAGTGACAAGATCCACCACTAAAAACTGTTTATTTTGAGGATTTCCCCTTATTGCTACCATTCAAAGCCATCCCTAAGTGAGATTGTGGTTCAAGTGCAGTTTATTCTCAGCTTGCACACGCTGAGCTGACCCATCTTTAAACCAAACTTGACCATTTTCCTCCTCTATCAGCTACTCATATGAAATTCCTTGCAAGGCCATAGTGTGACCTGAGAATGAGAAGACATGGCAATGGTGGTAGATGACCTGGGGCTCTGTGCCACCTGCTCATACAGCTTACTTGTGCCTTTGGTCCTACTCGTGCCTAATCCTGGATGTACCATTTCTATCTCAAAGTGAAGTGCTGCCGGGCCTACTTCTTATGAATTAGTGAATCTGGCAGAAGCCAACTCATGATAAAAAGCTCACCAGGCCTTGATGCCCCATAACCAGATGCTACCAGGACCTAACAGCACACCAGGAACTGATTTTAAAATGGTGTATAGTTCTGGGCTGCACATAGCATGGCCTTCCTCCAGAACCTTAGGGTTGCTTGCCATAAACCCTACACAGCACCTTATATCCCACAATATATACCCACAAACCACCTGATAGGTTATAGGGAACAAGTGACAGGGCTGCTTAGATCACAGAGGCAGAGCCCTTTCTGTCTCTGGGTCCACTACTCACTGAAATTTGGTAGTATTCCATGTCACTCTGTAAATGGGTCACGGCAGTCTTCTCAAGTGTGGATATAGTGTTGTGCCACTGTGTTGTGTTTTCTCTTTTTATTGGGTGTTATGAGATGCATTACTTTCTCCTTTACTTTGGAGAGAATATTTTAGCATGGCTCAGACCACTGAACTCTTAAAATCATCACTGAATATTTGTAGAGATTCCCTCCTACCTTCTGGAGCATCATGGATCTTATTAAGTCTTCCAGGTGCCCGCCACTTTGCGCTCACCTGGGCTGATTAAAATCATTTAGACCAATATGACACTGCAATGGTATGTCTAGATAAGTGAATATAAATTGCTTCTGATCCTATCTGTGATATGGATGGAAAAAAATGTATTCACTAAATTGATGGCCACATACAATGCCCCTAAGGCCATTTTAATCTGTTCTAGCAAATGTACTACATTTGGCGCATCAGCTCCAATTGGGGCTGTTATTTGTTTAACTTTATGGTTATCTACAGTCGTCTTCCAGGATCCCACTGGTTTCTGTAGAGACCAGTATGGTGGATTATAGAAAAGCATGATAGTGACTATCATGTCTACATCCTTCAACTCTTTATGACTGACACTAATATTTGCCGTGTCCTGGGATACAATATTATTTTACATTTGATATCTTGGTTGGGATGGGGGCAGTTTCAGGGCTTCACTTAGTCTTCCCCACTTCAATAGCTCTTAAACCCACAGGCCAACATAAGTGTTTTGTCATTTCCAAGTATGTTGTTTCCAATTACACATTTTGGGACAATAGAAACATCTGTTAGTTAAGTCTATAGACCAAGTAGATTTAATATTTGTAAATTTGGTGCCAGGACTCCACTTATTATCTGGCTGCCACAGGATCCCACTCTAACAGAGGACCAGGATAACACTTTGGGTCCCTGAGTATCAGTACCCAACTGGACATTGTGTTCAACTGTCCTCACAATGTCTGGGTATTTCCTTTTCCCAGTATATTGTCATAGGAGTAAGTAGCTATGAGTTCCTTTGCAAGAACTGGGAAACCCTTTCAATCTGTACTTGCCTTAGTATTCGACATCCTTCTTCATTTATACTGAGCCTCTCCCTCAGTCAGTGGAGTCCGGATATTATAATTGGCTCAGGCCTGGAAATTAGGCAAAGGATTTATAACTTTTTCTTGGGGAGGCTGGCCTCAGCCTCCTGATTATTCACCCTTGATTTTTTCTGATTAAACAATTATAAATTGTTTAAACAATACCCTTGTTGGCGGCCCATCTATTTTGCCCCTTGGATCACAATGTTCTATTAACCATCTCCAGACATTGTGGGTCAGGCCCAAGACTGCCATTCTGACCTCACCATTCATTTTGATAATTGTGATCACTTTTCTTCTGATAGTTAAGCATCATCAACTGGCCTCAATTATTTTTGTTCCTATCATTTCATTGCTTTTAGAGAAACTGGTTCTATGTCAGCATCTCCTATTGTCAGCCCTAGAATACAGCTGTGGAGAGAGACATAACTGAGTTTCTCAAGAATACTGATACGCCCCTCATCAATCTATATAAAGGAAGAATAGGGCACTTCTAAAAGCCTTAAGGACTCAGAGAACTAATATATATATTTACAAATATATATTAATATTAAATATTTCCTCTACATTCATTTAGAACCTCATAGACAGTGTTCGTACATTAGCCATCAAACATAGTTTAACAAACTCAAGAAGAGAAGGACAATGCATTGCATTTACACATATTTTTACTCTTTTAATCGTCCTTTTTTCCTTCCTGATGTTCCAAGATTACTTCTTTGATAGTTTCTTTTCCATTTAGAGAATTACTTTCATTTTTCTTTTAGGATAGGTCAGGGCAAAAATTCTCTTAGTTTTACTTCACCTGAGAATGTTGTGATTTCTCTTTTATTCCTGAGGGATATTTTTATTGGATACAGGATTCTGACCTGAATTATTTTCTCTTAGCATTTGAGAAACGTTCTGCCACTGCCCTCTGACCTCCATGGTTTCTGATGAGAAATCCACTATCATTCTAATTGTTTTTCCCCCATAGGTAAGGAGTTATTTCTCTTTTGCTGCCTTCAATATTTTTCTTCTTGTCTGTAGTTTTCAGAAATTTGACTATGATGTGTCTTGGTGTGGATTTCTTTAGATTTACCCTGTTCAGAATTTGTTAAGCTTCTTGAATTGGTAGTTTATGTCTCATGCCAAATTTGGGAGATTTTCAGACATTATTTCTTCCAGGACTTTTTCAGGTCCACCCTCTTTCTTCTCTCCTTCTGAGACTCCAATGACACCAAATGCTAGATATTTTATTATGGTCCCACAGTTCCCTAAGTCTCTGTTCATTTTCTTTCCAGGCTATTTTCTCGATGTTGTTCAGATTTGGTAATTTCTATCGTTCCATCTTCCATTTCACTGATTCCTTCCTCTGTCTCCTCCATTCTGCTGTTGTGCCTATCCATTTAGTTTTTTTTTTAATGTCAGTTATTCTATTTTTCAGTTCTAAAATTTCCATTCCGTTCTTTGATTTTCTGTTTCTTTTTACTTTTTTCATGTGTTTCAAGTGTGTTCATAACTGCTCATTGAAGCATTTTTCTGATGGCTACTTTAAAACCTCGATCAGAAATTCTAACATCACTGCCATCTTGGTGCTGACATCCATTGTCTTTTTTCATTTATATTGAGATCCTCCTGGTTCTTGATATGGTGAGTGATTTTTAATTGGAACTTATATATGTGGGGTATTATGTTACGAGAATGAATCTTATTTAAATGCTCCATTTTAGCTAGCTCTCTGTGACTCCACTACGGGAAAGGAAGGGAGGCAGGAGGCGGGAGGAGATAAAGTCTAGGTTCCACATTCTGGCTTCAGTGACAGCCCGGGTGGGGGGGATCCTTTTTACTGCTGCATGGGGTGGGAGTTCTGGTTCCCCACTAGGTCTCTACTGATATGTCTCCGGCTGAAAGGGATAGAAGTGCTTCATTACTGCTCCCCACATGGCCCTCAATGGCACCACAGGGGAAGATGATAGCCTTATTACCAATAGGTGGTGATGAAGGTCCTGACTCTCCACCTGGCCTTCTCTGACACCACCTTGGCAGGAGGTTGGGGTACCTCTTTACAGTTTGGTGTGAGTGAGAGACGAGCCTCCTTACTCTTCCTATGCTGGCATGGGTAGGAGTAGGACCACAGTTTATCCTGTGGAGCTTGGCTGGAGTAGAGTGGGTATTGTCTAAGTTTTCTGTCTTATTAGGCTGTACTTTTTCTGGTGTTTGCCTAGACAAAGGAGGCTTTTGTTGGGGCTGTTTCTGTCTGTGCCCATTGCCATTTCCAGGTTGATGGCTTCTTCAGTTTCAATTCTAGGATACATGAATCAAAAAGAAAACCCAGGGACCACATCATTCCTTAGGGTCCAAGTTCCCTAGCCAGTCTGCCCTCTCTTCACCTTTAAAGAGTCCTCTTACACTTGTTTCATATAAAATATCTGGAGTTTTTAGTTGTAATTAGTGGGGGAATAGGGAAGATATACTTACTCCATCTTTCCAGAAGCAGACGCCCATGGAATGCTTTTTTAAACATATTAAACACATAGCAAAAAGAAGTTATAAAATAAAAATGCTGAATGGATTTGAAGAGGCAATTTGGGTAAAAACTTAGATGTAGTCTCTTACAAAGAAAATGTGGAATATAGTCCTTATCTATTACATTTCTTCTGTGAATTTGAAACAAATATTGTCATTTCTCCTATTTCTGTTACAGAGTCTACAACCGCATTTAATACATAGTAGGAACTATTTAATAAGGGTTAGACTGATAAAGTAAAGAGATGTTACATTAAATTAAATATTAAAGCCCTGAGTATATTAATTTTGTGACTGCAAAGTTTAGCAACTGTTTCTGTTACAAACTTACAACCTAACAACCCATATGAATCACAGTAGAAAAATCACCAAGTAAGGGGACTCTTGAGTAGTTGTAAAAATTAATTCACCAAGATAAAAAATTCCTATATTTGTTGATGTGTACATACAAAACATTTTCAGCATATTTTTTTTACATATAATATAAAGGAATAATGTGCAGTAAATATTGAGAAAACTATTTACATTAAGCAGCTATAAATCTTCAATGACAATTGTCATTCATTAGTCTTTTCCTTCCCCACTGACAATTTCAGGAAAGTAAATACATTCTGTTAATTACTTAAATGCCTAAAAATAAATAAGATTTTGGGGGAAATACTCAGAATTAATTTAATTTTTCTAACTACAATAATTTAATTTGTGAGTGTGGTGTTTTGTTTTTCGAAAAGGACAGTAACAGAGGTCACAAAGTGCATCAGTTCAAATATTCCTGTGTTTTCTGCATTGAATTTTCATTTTTAGAGAAGAAAAGTGCTTAAAATACTAGGTTGTTGATTCAATATAAAGTGTAGCTTTTGGTGTATTTGTGTAGAAGGAGTCTCAGCATGAGCTAAAGTTAAATCCATCAGAAGCTTTTCTTGAGCTGCCTGGAACACTTGAGTTAGTGGCTACTTATAAGAGAAGCATCACTGGAAAGAACTCATCCTAAGGAAACAGACAGTTCAGGCAGTAATTTGTTAGGCAATAATACTCATTACCATGTCAAAATTAGCTATCAGGCAGATCACAAGTAATTTTATCTATTCCAGTTTAAGCTCATAATGAAACATTAGAAACATTCTCATTAAAGTAATAAAGAACATGGGGAAAACTGTTCTCACCACTATTACTCAACATTTTAATGGAAGTCTTGTCAATGCAATAAGATAAGAAAAATAAAAGTGGTTTAAATATTGGAAAGGAAAAGATATAACTCATTATTGGTAGATTTTATGAAAATCTATCTAGAGCTCTGTTGTCCAGAATTGTAGCCACTAGCCACATGTAGCTAGTGAGCATTTGAAACATAGGTAGTTGGAATTGAGATGCCCTGTAAGTGCAAAATGCACACCAGATATCAAAAGTACCTTTTGTACTTAGGGTACAAAAAGAATGTAAAATACCTCATTAAAACATTTATATTGATTAAATGTTGAAGTAATATTTCAGATATATGAGATTAAATCAAATATATTACTAAAACTAATTTAATGTGCTGTGTTTTATGTTTAAAAATGTAAAAGTGAAAGGTGGCTTCTAGGATATGTGAAATGTAACAAGGCAAAAACAAGTGAGAAGGAAGAACAAGGATAGAGTCACAAATTGGAGGCAGAAATGAGGCCAATAAAAAATGAAAACGGCAGAGCTCTATTTATCAGAATCCTTAGATTCTATTCCTTCAGATTCTATTCCTTAGATGATGATTTCTTTTTTGGAAAGCAAAAAAAAAAAAAAAAAAAAGTCCACTTTACTGATTTCTGGCTACAAAGTAGACTGCATCTGCTGGATAGAATGTTGGGATTTCTACCTTTTCTTTCATTATCAACTATAAAGTCGCACCAGCCTTTGCCTCCGCTAATGCTTCCATTGACAATTCATGGCCCAGTTCTGCAGCCCTCATTGTCTGAGGACAGCCCATTTGGTACTGCTTATCAGGGTGAGCACCAAGGTTAAGGAGAAAGCTGATCATATCAATGTCACTGGAAACCGAGGCTAAATGCAGAGCACTGTGCTCATTGACAAGGTGTTTCCGTGAAATTGATTAGTTCAGTGTATCCAAGTCTGGTCAGCTTCTCTATCTGGTTGCTGTCTTTGTTCCCAACACACTGAAGAACTTTGTAGATTTGCAAGTTCTCAAGCCTCTTATTTGCTAAAGCCATACATGACCGGCTTCTTGAAAATGCTTTTCTGGGCCAAAAAAAAAGTCTTAGTTGTGCTTGGGGGCTATCAGGAGCGGTGAACGCCCGGTACCGACGCGCCTCATCGGCGGGAGTGCCTGGGGCGGCCACCTGCTCTCGTTTTCTGCTGCCTGACATCGGCCCCGGCCACCAATCCCGGGCGCGAATCTCGGATCCCGGCTTGGGCGCCCAGGTGTGAATGGTGTCCCTTTGGGCTGAGCAGGCCAGCCGGCATGCCGGGCAGCAGGAAAGGAGATGTGTGTGTGTGTTCATGGGCTCTGGTGCCCATGTCCATGGGCCATGGTGTGCTATATATGGCTTCGTGCGTGGCGGGGAGTGTGTGCAGGTCCTGATGGAGGGGCAGGGTCAGGATGGGCTGGGATGCGCTGATGAGGCGAGGCTCAGAGAAGGGCAGAATCAGGCTCTACCTGCTGCAGCAGGGACCACTCTTCCCAGAGGAAGCCCGATCTCTGGGGATTTCGCGAGTTCTAAGGGGCCAGCCGGGGGAATCCCGGGATGAGAAATACTTGGGTGCCGTGCGTGCTGCAGGCCCCCGTCCCACATTCGTTGGTAAGAAATCTGGCCCACCGACACCTATCAAGCACACCCCAATTCTCATTGTAGCATAGCCACTCAGAGTCACAGTGTGCCGGCTCCTCACTCTAGAGGCTGTCAGGTAGAGAGCGGGCTCTGGCCCAAAGGCTGTGCAAGCAGGGGACCACATAGGACCAGAATGGGGAAGTGAATGGCACCTTTTGATTTTATTTATTTATTTATGTATTTATTTTTTTTGTGAGGAAGATCAGCCCTGAGCTAACATCCGTGCTAATCTTCCTCTTTTTGCTGAGGAAGACTGGCTCTGAGCTAAAATCTATTACCAATCCTTCTCTTTTTTTTCCCCCAAAGCCCCAGTAGATAGTTGTATGTCATAGTTGCACATCCTTCTAGTTGCTCTATGTGGGACGCCGCTTCAGCATGGCCAGAGAGGCGGTGAGTCCGTGCGAGCCTAGAATCCGAACCCAGGCGCCAGTAGCAGAGTGCGCACACTTAACCGCTAAGCCACTGGCTGGACCCACATTTAGATTTTAAAATGTTTATTAGAAAATTTAAAGTTACGTACTGGCTCACATTGTACTTCACAGCACTGTTCTAGAAAATTCAAAAGACCAAATTAAGCCATTAGAAATGATAATTTTCAGCTGTTTGAGGAAGTCTGCATTTGTATTTTTAAAAGATTAGGGCAGATTGAAAAGTTATACATTTAATAATTTTATTCATCCTAATTAGCATTTTCAACAGCTTTTTTGAACTATAATACCCATACCATAAAATTCTTTATTTATTTATTTATTTATGTATTTATTTATTTATTTATTCATTCACCTAATTACCCTGACTAGAACTTCCAGTACCATATTAAATAGAAGTGCCAAAAGTGGATATCGTTGTCTTGTTCCTGATCTTAAGAGAAAAGCATTTAGTCTTTCAAAGTTTAGTATAATATCAGCTGTGAGTTTTTCATAGATGTCCTTTATCATGATAGTATTTGTGATAGTTTATGTGATAGTAGTTTTAAGCCCACTTCCCAGGTGTCATCTCTGGGTCAGAGTAGCTTATCGTTCAGTCAGTGTTTTGTCAGAGGTTGTGTATAAGCCTCTTGTGTCAGTGAAGCTTCTGCCCTGTGTTGAATGGTCTATATGTGGCGTGGGGGAGGTTTTCAAGTTTGCTCTGATTGCCCCAGAGTGGGTGCAGCCTAGTGTTAGGGCACAGCCTTCCTGACCTGCAGAATTGTCTATTATCCCAGGAAGGCTCTTCTTGACTATCTCTTTTTCTGGTTCCCTCTGACAAACTTCTGGATGCTCTGCCATTTTGCATTTATCAGATCTACTAATCTCTTTTTAATTTTTCTCCACAAAAATCTCCATTGTTTTAGACAATGACCTTAGGAGTGGAGTTCTGTCTTTATACCAAATAAAGTCTTTACCTTGATTATTGTCTCTGAAAAAAACTTTGACCTCCACCCAAACTTACGCCTAAAAGCAATAGACCGGGAGGGTCCTTGCTAAGCCCATTATTGTCAAAGTTCTGTTTACCAAACATTTATATTTGTAAGGGAAATCTCCATTTGTAAAGGTATCTCCCTACTGAGAAGAGCAGGAATGACCTCAACTCTAGAAACTTGTCAATGCGGAAGGTGAGGCTGCATAATAACCTTACTGTGCTTTTCTGGTATCTCCCATAACTGACTCCCCCACCCCCAACATCCTCCTTTGTCTTTACCTAAATCTATTTAAGAAGAGAACCTCTGCCATTTTGTCAAGAAACTCAGTTTCCCTGGTTTCTCCCATGTATACATGTTATAAAGCTTTGTTTGATTTTCTCCTGCTATTCGGTCTCATGTCAATTTAATTTGTAGCCCAGCCAGAAAGGACCCAGAATGGGTAGAGGGTAGTCTTCCTCCCTTTCAATTAGATGGAGAAAGGGAAGAAGAGTAAAGAATCAAAAGTTACATTTAGTTCCTAAGGCAACTAGCCTGGTTGCCATTTACAGAAATAGGGAATTTAGACAAAGGCTCTAGGTTGCAGGGGAAGCTAGTGGATTTGGATCTAGTCTTTTTTTTTTTTTTTGGTGAGGAAGATCAGCGCTGAGCTAACATCCATGCCAATCATCCCCTTTTTGCCGAGGAAGACTGGCCCTGAGCTAACATCTGTGCCGATCTTCCTCCACTTTATGTGGGATGCCGCCACAGCATGGCCTGACAAGGAGTGGGTTGGTGCACGCCTGGGATCTGAACCTGGGCTGCCAGAAGCAGAGCATGCACACTTAACCTCTACACCACGGGGCCGGCACCTGGATTTAGTCTTGATGAGGATAAAATACCATTGCTTCATAAAGAAGGTCTGGATCCATGAGGCACTTGTCAATTCACATCTAGATTTTAGGACAGCAGTTAATGAAGCCATGAGTGTGGATTAGATTATTGAAATAGAATGTACACACGTAAGAGGATCAGGAATTTCCTGGAAGGCCTGTAAATAAAGAAATAGAGGGAGGAAAGGAAATAGTGAAGTAGATTACAAAGGAGTGGTTAGTGGGAAGAAAGGCAGACAAGAGGATAATCTCCATCATCCTTACAACTCAATTAACTATATGTTAATACAGTCTTTAGCTTATCAATACTTCTATAGTTCTTTTAAAATCTCTTGCCCAAAGTCAATTTGGTACAAGGTAGACAGAGCCAATGGCCTCATCATTGAATTATCTGACTCAAAAATATTTTATTCTTTTTACATAGGAAATAAAACACAGCATTAGTACCCTGGGAAACTCCTAGTTGGCTTTCTTCCTGTATGTTTCTATGTGTGTGTCCCCGTGCACATATTTAAAGCAAGGGTGTCTACATCTTTGCTGAAAGTTCAATGAATTTTCAATTGAAATGAAAGAGTACATTGAGCTTAATTATCAGGATATTTGCCTAAATGAGTTATTTTACTTTGGTGCCTAAGATGCATTCTCAATTTTACTTTCTACGACTTTACGTTTCAGCTACCCATTTCTTTCTATCACCTCCCTTCATCTCCAGGTATATCAAGTCCCACAAGTATGACCAGTTCAGCACAGGGGACTCTCAAGGTGAGAGAGTCATCACATTTCACAACTCGAAATAACAGTAACAATAGCTGATATTTATCAAGGACTTAGTATACACCAGATGTTATGCTAAGGGTTTTAATATAGAAACTTTTTTTGTGTGTGTGAGGAAGATCAGCCCTGAGCTAACATCCATGCCAATCCTCCTCTTTTTTTGCTAAGGAAGACTGGCCCTGAGCTAACATCCGTGCCAATCTTCCTCCACTTTATATGGGACGCCGCCTCAGCATGGCCTGACAAGTGGTGCATCGGTGCGCGCCCAGGATCCGAACCCTGGGCCGCCAGCAGCGGAGCGCACACACTTGACTGCTATGCCATGGGCCAGCGCCTATAGCAACTCTTTTGATCCTCACCAACACATTCTGTGGTAGGTACAGTTATTTTCTCCATGTTCCACATAAGAGTACTGAAGCAAAGGGAGACATAGTGACTTGTTCAGGCTTACACAGCCAGTGCATGTGGCAGGAGCAGGATTCAGCTCACAGAGTCTGACTCCAGAGCTAGCCTCATCTTTTTCATTAAGCATCAGAATCTATAACTATCAGAGCCAACATTTTCCTTATCTATTTCAGTAGATCTTAATAAAAAAATATCAAAGAATGTATCCTAACTTTCTCAGGTCTTAAGTACTTGGAGATTAAAAGACTTAAATACAAATCAGATACTATTCTACTGAAAAGTTACTTCTAGCAACTGGTAGTTGAAACCTGCAGGTTCAACAAACACGAACCTAATAGACAATACAATCTGAAAACTATTAACAAGAAAGAGTAGTTTACAAATGGGTTTGAACAAAAGTGTCATCTTAAAAGCAAGCCTGGCTTTCATTGACACAATTTTTTTTTTTTTGGTAAAATAGTTTCCACTCTTTACGTTTCCTTTCCTTTTGCTGAAATCTTTCACTGGTTATTTAATCCCAATAAAACTGATCACCAAGCTTCAACTGTTCAGTCAATCCACTTGAATAAATATTATTGGGCTCAAAAGGCAAAGCTGTTAGATGTAAGAGACACGAGTACATTACTCAGAGTATCATTCTATACAGAATGATGGACAGGATGTCATTCCAATATCTCCTCTCATTGTACATTTCAGATAGCAGTTCCACAAGAGCAGATGGGGCCAAAGGCTTCAGGATGCTTCATAAGAAGGAACATGCACAGTCTAAAGCTCGGGTTTGATAGATATCCTTATTTAAATTATACATTCAGTGCAAGCTCCAGTTAAAGGTCCAGCTGGTAATTGTAAGGCTGGAAGTGGTATGGAAAAACTTGTTAGATTTTTAAATCAGTGTTACAGCTGCCAGTTGAAAAGAAACAGTCAAACCCATTCACGTGTTTAATCCAGGGAAGTATATACGGGAATAAGTGTTAATTGTTAGTGAGGAAAAAAAATATGTCTAAAGCACTTACAATTAGCACTTAAAGTCTGGGTCTATGGGCCATGTTATTTAAACAGTTGCTACAATAAACCTTTATGTATTTTTGTTGTGGACACTTGGCCAAAATGCACTGTTTTGTCTCTCATATCCTCTTTGGCTTTATGAACAAGAAATGCACTAAGATAGACATTGAAACATATTTAAATTAATTCTTTGACTCTCTGCAAACAGGTGACAAGCAGCAAATCTGGTAAAATGAAATATTCTTTATGGAAAAATGGATTCAAATATATTAACCTATTCCATGGCAGGATGGAGACCCTTCCTTGCCTATGACCTGGAAATTACAGAAGCAAACCCATTGTGAGAAAGCCTACTTTTCTTTGGGCTAAGCCGAGAGAACGTATATTTATCTTTCTTCTCCTTGTTCATTACTATAAGACCATTCCGATGGGGAGGGGGAATAGGGAGGAAATTTGCCTCAGTGATTCTTGTTGCATTTTTAAGCCAATTTCTATATTGGGTACAGAGAGCTGGTTGGTTGTCCTAATTTCTAGAGATATAATAAAAGCTTTGCTATGTTACTGTTCCATTCTCTCACTGTAGCAAGATAGCCCAATACAGCAAGTAGAATAAGTATAATCCATTCTCACTTGCAAGAAAGCCCTTCAGGTCCCTCTCTCTTGAAATCTGAGGAAGAATTAGACTCATTCATGAGAGTCAAGTATTTAATTACGTTGTAAAAATAATATTTATTAGCGTGCTCCTAGAGAGAGTCTATGAACAGTTGGGGCCCTAATTAAAAGTATGATTTTAAAGTTTTGCCCTTTGGGAACTATTTACCTTTGTAGCCATTTTCCAAATATTTCCATCCACAGGAATTTGCCTTTAATTTTTGAGTTGGAAAAAAAAAACCCACAAAACATTAAAATCAGGAATTCAGTCACAGCTGGATGGATTGTGCAAAGATGTCTTATACAAGTTACTACAGAGCTGAAAGACAAAAATAAAACTGAGAGAGAAACCAGTATTATTTCTTAATAGAATATGGAAAGGCAGAACTGGGCACTTTAAAGATATATAATAACTATTAGCTAATTGATTAATTAGCTGGTTAATTCTTATAGAGTCAGAGATTTTGAAAATGATGCTTAAATCCTCCCTCAAAAACTCTCCTGTTTTGCTTGTCTGAACACAATTTATATTAAAAATAGTAAACATAATTCTAAAATGTAGGATAGTCCAAATCAAATAGATCAACTTAAGAAAAATACATTGTTTTCAAATAGATTACTTATCTCCTCTAATCTTTTGTGCTTCCTCAATTCAATTTATTCTTTAAATTCATTCTTTGAAATCATTCTTAAAAATCTCCATTATCTTGTTTACGGATAATATATATCAGGGATAAGAAATAATCTTGTTTAAACATGAGGACACAAGTTGATTTCCCTCAGCCCATGGGAAACATTGAAGATGGCATTGAGATTAGAGGTATGATTAGGAATAGCTCAGATATAAAAGTGTAACCTGCCTTTTCTCAGTGTTCACCATCCTGTAGGAATTAAGAGAATCACACTCACAGTAATAAATCAATTATCACTATCTTTGCTAACATGAGAACTCTAGACCTCTCTAAAGTCCCTTCTATATATATTTTTTGGTGTCCTCGAGGGCATCTTACACATGATCTCAAATATGAATACTCGCCAAAGTGTGGCCAATACTCCATTTCTTAATGCCCTGAAAAAGATGAGCTAAAACTGAATAACAGTGCTTTGTGATGATGTATATAATGGCTATTTTCCATTCTGTGTCATATTCTATTGAATATTCCTCAAATCAGTCCTACTTGCACTCCAGTATCTTATAGTATTTGGTGAACAGCTCCTTCAGTTTGAGTTGTTTTCTTTTCGCATGTACCAGAGTTTATTCCTAGAATTCTTACATGCAAACATTGCATTAGGCCAAGCATAGGTTTGCATAGGAGCTGCTTTTCTATGCTCAGAATCACAAATATGACTTTGCAGCCAACTGAGCACCTTAGTGCCTAATTCCTTCTTCCCGTCAATATACTGTTATTCTCTAGGAAGGTCCTCCAGCCCCTCAGCTCACAATTTCTGTTTGGCCCACACCAGCAGTTAATCAGACATGCCCAGACCTATCTCCAAACCAGCTTGAACTCAAACTGGAACCTCTGACAAATAAATGATGTAATTGTTATTATATATAAAAATTTAAGTTACCAAATACTCACTAGGTTTTTAAGAGGAAGACATTAATACTATATAAAAGATTTGCTTCTCTTTCTAAATGAATGATCGTTAAGCTGATCGCTTTCTGAGTTTGCGTGTTCCAGGAGGTCCAATTTGATGGGTCCTGGAGGAGAAATTATGGTATGAAACCATGAACAATGCTGCCTCTTGCTAAAGCATCGTAATGTTGCCTGGTAGAATTAGCTAAAGACCACATTTAATAGAATCTTCTTTTCTTTCTTCTGGATAACATTTACCAGTCTTTCCAGGGGGAGAAGAAGAAATAACAGTTGGCGTTCTGGTCTGCTGAAACACATGAAGCAGGCACACACTGAAGGTCAATGCTACAGTCTGTCAAGTTGTGGGAACTGTGTGAGGAGGGGCATTTGTTTCATTCTCCTCTTGTATCAAAGAAAGAATCTAATCATGTGCCTTTGAGTAAAGGGAGAAAAAAAACCTTGGAAAGCATCAATGTTCTCTGGATCACTTGACAGTGCATGAATTATCAACATATATGAAATTATTCATTTATGCAAAACTATAATTTGTATAGCCTCCTATTCAGCATGAATACTACCTATGTGTGCCAAACATACACAGTCGTAACTTCATTAGAATAAGTATTCAAGGCAGGCATGTCTAACCTCTAATTTCTGTCCCTGTTGTACACACATGCACACACAAATTGCAAGAAAAAAATCCACATTTCCTCATTATAGATACTTTTGTTAAAAGCAGGAACCAAAATGTGGAAAATATGCAATGTTCACTGCACAAGATATTTATAATAGTATGAGCAGAACAGAGACTCCAAAGTGACATCTGAAAGCTATACGATCCTCTGAAAAATGTCAAGAATTGCACTTTCCTAAAAGAATGTTATAATGTAACAACAGAACAAAGTGAAAGAGGAAAAATAGATACATTCGTTTTAAATATTCTTTCACATTATACCCAATGCCACTATAGAAAATATCTTGATAGAATTATATTCATCTTCTTGATTATCCCACAAACCTGATGTTAATTAGCTCACTGTTTTGCAAGTTTCACAGAAAAGAAGAGTAACATAATTGCATAAATTCAATCTCTACTAAAGAACTGACTTCCCAATTATCTGGATTATCCTGGAATTAGATGAAGGTGAAAGAGGAGGAAGAAAAAAGAAAGAAGCAAAAAGAAAAAAAAATGACTGAAACTTCCCATATTATGGGACAAAATAAAACCAAAGGAACAAATAAATAGCTTTTTCTTTACGTTCAATTCTTATGTGCCTAAAAATAATATTTATTTTTGTGGTTTGTCCGGAGATTGTGGAATGAGAGACCGCGGGCGATGGTTACAGTAGCCAATGCTGTTTATTCTTTCTGAAGAAACGCCATTTCTGGAGCGGTGGTGGTGGTTGTGGGGTAGCTTTCCAACTGTCTTTATGGGCAGACACAAAGGAAAGAGTAAAGGCAGCCAAAACTATTCAATTGAGAAGACTCATTAGTGTCTGAATGTGGAGCTCCAGCAACACAGCTCTTGGTGGAGTGGGTAAATGCCAAGAATACTCTCTGCTTCACTTTCCCTCTCACCCAATCCATATTCCAACTCTGAAGTGAGAAACCATATTGATTTGATTTTTTTCAGTAAGGGAGAGAGAAGGGACTCTCAAGCAAGCTGAGCAAGGTACTTAACCCCACACTTATTCTTCAAGAAGGAGGAAATCTTCCAGACAGTCTGCCTCTGCAACCCCAGCTTGTATATCTCTGGGTCTATGGAGGCCTCAGTGGATCTTCAATGAGCTAACCACTAACTGTAGGCATGCTTAACAGGACTGGCCATTCAGCTTGGTGGAGTTATGACTCAGAACATTAGACTATTGACAAGCATCTGGTTTAGATTTTATTATTATTTACATAGAGGTAGGAAGGGGGAAAAAAATTGGAAAATGCAGCATGAAACCTCTTCACCTCATTGTATATATCTCCAATGTCCAGGTATTTTAGTTTACATCAACCAACCACTGAGCATATTGAAATGACATCTAATTGTGAAAAAGAAAGAAGAATACCAAATATTATTTGAAAATGAGAAACGTCAATCCAAGCTTAATTTACTTTATAAAAAGCTGGCTATGAATATAATTTTTGAAAATTATTATTAGAGATTTCTGGTTTCAGCTCTGAAATGTAAAGGACATGGAAGTGGTCACTCTCATCCTTACAACAAGCAAAAACTGCACAAATTAAAAATCAATTCCTTTTCTTGGATCCATCAGAAAAGTGAGGTTTTGGGGCAAACCAACACCCTGAAATGGGGAGAAACAGGCACATGGAGAGAATAACAGCCAAGATGAGCTGACCAGGAGCAGAAGCAGCTGGAGCTCATAAACTTGTAGAACACATAAATGGTAATTTTGATGAATTGCTAGAGGCTGAGTGTGGACTACCGCGAGAGTGAGAAACTTCTTGGAGCCGTAGTGTTAGGGAACCCCACACATTTAAGGGCTCTAACTCCTGGAACAATACCAGGTTCTCATGGTGAAGAGCTGAGATCTTCTCAAGGCGCTGACAAAGACAGGAGAAAAGTAATTATAGTGAAATATAACCACAGCCTTCTCCAAAACTAGGGCCTCTTCTCTAGGGAAAAAACTTTTCCAGAGCCTTATCCCACCTGGAAAGGGCATTCTTTCCATTCCAACCCCCTCTAGCCTTCTTGTTTCACCAAAGGCTAGCCGGGGGTGGGAGTAGGGAAGGGGAATGGATCATAGTCAAGAAATAGTCAATGTAACGTAGTCATAAAATCTATTTCTTCAAGGAAATAGATTGGAAATACTGCAAGCAGGAAGTAGGGAAGTGATTTCAGGTAGTGTTAGGGTTATACCATTGAAAATAATTGTGAAGGTCAAACAGGTCCACTAAAAGACTGAGATTTAGTTAGAAGTTTATAGAACATTTCTCTCTCTCTTACCTTACCACCACACCAACAAGTCTCCAGTATAATTACAGTGAGTTATAGTTGAAAGAGCTAAAAGACATAAGCTGTCTCTGAAGGGGAATAGTTAGAGAAGGCCACAGTCAATGGGGGAGACCAATACAAAGACCCTAGAGGAATTTGAAGCCTCTGCTACCTATGTGTTTGCTACAACAAACATTAGATACAGTCCAACTCCTTGCCAGATTAACATAAAGCCTCACTCTAAGGCCTATTTAATCATTTCCCACTACCTGGAACAACATGTTTGGCTTTCAACAAATAATTACAAACCCTGCCGAAAAGCAAGAAAAAAACACATTCTGAAGAGACAAAGCAACCATTAGAACCAGACTGATATGTAACATAGAATTATTAGACAGGCAACTTCAAATAACTATGATTAATATGTTAAGGGCTCTAATAGAAAAAGTAGACAATATTTAAGAACAGATAGGTAATATAAGCAGAGAGATGGAAGCTCTAAGAAAGTACAAAAAGAAAATACTAGAAATAAAAAAATGCTGTAACAGAAATAAAAAATGTCTCTGATGGGCTTGTGGGTAGACTTGACATGGTTGATGAAAGAATCAGTAAGCTTGAAGATAGGTCAACAGAAACTTCCCAAACTAAAATACAAAAAGAAAAAAAATCAGAACATTCAAGAACTGTGAAAAATTTCAAAAGGTATACAATAAGCATAATTGGAATACCAGAATTAGAAGAAAGAATGGAGCAAAAGAAATATTTGAAATATTAATGTATAAGAATTTTCTGAAATTAATGACAGACACCAAATCACAGATCCAGAGAGCTCAGAATCAAGCAGGATAAAAACCACACCTAAGCATATCATATTCAAACTGCAGAAAACTAAAGACAAAGGAACAGATGGATATGACTCACACAGGAATGGATAAAGATATATCATACTAACAGTAATTAAAAGAAATCTGAAGTAGCTATGTTAATTTCAGACAAAGCTGACTTCAGAACAAGGAAAATTTTCAGGGATAAGAAGAGACATTATATAATTATAAGTGGACATTACATAATGATAATGTCCAAGAAGACATAGCAACTCTAAACATGTATGCACCTAACAAGAGAGTATTAAAATACATAAGGCAGAAACTTATAGAACTGAATGGAGAAATAGAAAAATCCACTATTATAGTTGGAGCTTTAAATACCCATCTGTCAGTAATTGATATATCAAGCAGGCAGAAAATCAATAACAATATAGTTGACCTGAACAATGCTATCAACCAACTTGATGTAAATGACATTTATGGAATACTCCATCCAATAGAGGCAGAATACATATTTTCCTCAAGTTCATCTTGGAACATCCACATCTGGGCTGTAAAACACACTTAACAAATTTAAAAGAATAGAAATCATAAAAATGTATTTAAAAGAGAAATCAATACCAGAAAGATAACTGGAAAATTCCAAAATATTTGATAGTTAAACAACACACTTCTAAATGGCAGATGGATCAAAGAAGGAATCTCAAGATAAATTTAAAAATATTTTTAATTAAATGAAAATGAAGATGTAAGTTATCAAAATTTGTGGAGTACAGCAAAAACAATGCTAAATGAGAAATTTACAGCTCTAAGTACATCAAATAACTTAGAAGAAGTGACCAATTCCTTGGTCAAAACTTATACAAGGGGAAAAAGATAAACTGAATAGCCCCGGAAAAGGCAAAAGTATGATAATTAACTGATGATTTGTTGCAATTATCAAAACTCATAGATTTTATAGCACATTGAGTGAGTCAATGAATGCAAATAAAAAAATCACTTAGGAGGCCAATATCGCTGATTAACACCCTCAACAAAATATTGGCAAACTGAATACAGCAATACATTAGAAAGATCATACACCATGATCAAATGGGATTTATACCAGGGACACAAGGATGGCTCAACATCCACAAATCAATCAATATGACACACTACATTAACAAAATGAGGAGTAAAAACCACATGGTCATCTCAAGAGACGCAGAGAAAGCATTTGACAAGATCCAACATCCGTTTATGATAAAAACTCTCAACAAAATGAGTATAGAAGGAAAGTACCTCAAAATAATAAAGGCTATATATGACAAACCCACAGCCAACATTGTACTCAATGGGAAAAAACTGAAAGCCATCCCTCTGAGAACAGGAACAAGACAAGGGTGCCCACTGTCACCACTCTTATTCAACATAGTACTGGAGGTTCTGGCCAGAGCAATTAGATAAGAAAAAGGAATAAAAAGAATCCAAATAGGCAATGAAGAAGTAAAACTCTCACTGTTTGCAGATGACATGATCTCATATACAGAAAACCCTAAAGAATCCATCAGAAAACTATTAGAAATAATCAACAACAACAGCAAAGTTGCAGGGTACAAAATCAACTTACAAAAATCAGTTACATTTCTATACTCTAATAATGAACTAACAGAAAGAGAACTCAAGAATACAATCCCGCTTACAATCACAACAAAAAAGAATAAAATATCTAGGAATAAATTTAACCAAGGAGGGGAAAGACCTATACAACGAAAACTATAAGACATTATTGAATGAAATCCATGATGACATAAAGAAATGGAAAGATATCCCATGCACATGGATTGGAAGAATAAGCATGGTTAAAATGTCCGTATTACCTAAAGCAATCTATGGATTCAATGCAATCCCGATCAGAATCCCAATGATGCTCTTCATGGAAATAGAACAAAGAATCTTAAAATTAATATGGGGCAACAAAAGACTCCGAATAGCTAAAGCAATCCCGAGAAAAAAGAACAAAGCTGGAGGCATCACAATCCCTGACTTCAAAATATACTGCAAAGAATATAATAATCAAAACAGCGTGGTACTGGTACAAAAACAGACATACAGATCGATGGAACAGAATTGAAAGTCCAGAAATAAAACCACACCTATATGGACAGCTAATCTTTGACAAAGGAGCTAAGAACTTAGGATGGAGAAAGGAAAGTCTCTTCTTTAAATGGTGCTGGGAAAACTGAACAGCCACATGCAAAAGAATGAAAGTGGACCATTATCTTTTGTCATACACAATAATTAACTCAAAATGGATCAAAGACTTGAAGGTAAGACATGAAATTATAAAACTCCTAGAAGAAAATATAGGCAGAACACTCTTTGACATCAGTCTTAGAGTGATCTTTTAGAATTCCATGTCTACTTGGATAAGAGAAAAAAAAGAAAAAAGAAACAAGTGGGACTTCAACAGACTAAAGAGCTTCTGCAAGGCAAAGGAAACCAGGATCAAAATGAAAAGACAACCCACCAGCTGGGAGAATATATTTGCAAATCATATATCCGACAAGGGGTTAATCTCCATGAAATATAAAGAACTCACACAACTGAACAATAAAAAATTGAATAACCCAATCAAAAAATGGGCAGAGGATATGAACAGACATTTTTCCAATGAAGATATACAGATGGACAATAGGCACGTGAAAAGATGTTCAACATTACTAGTCATCAGGGAAATGCAAATCAAAACTACACTAAGATATCACCTTACACCCATAAGAATGGCTATAATCACCAAGACAAAAAATAACGAATGTAGGAAAGGATGTGGAGAAAAGGGAACCCTCATTCACTGCTGGTGGGAATGCAAACTAGTGCAGCCTCTATGGAAAACAGTATGGGGATTCATCAAAAAATTAAAAATAGAAATACCTTATGATCCAGCTATCCCAATTCTGAGTATTTATCCAAAGAACTTGAAATCAACAATCCAAAGAGGCTTATGCACCCCTATGTTCATTGCAGCATTATTCACCATAGCCAAGAAGTGGAAGCAACCCAAGTGTCCATCGACAGATGATTGGATAAAGAAGATGTGGTATGTATATATACAATGGAATACTACTCAGCCATAAAAAAGACAAAATTGTCCCATTTGCAACAACGTGGACAGACCTGGAGGGTATTATGTTAAGTGAAATAAGCCAGACAGAGAAAGACAAACACTGCATGACTTCACTCATATGTGTAATTTAAACTAACACACGGACAGAGAGAACAGTTTGGTGGTTACCAGGGGGAAGGTAGTTGGGGGTTGGACACATGGGTGAAGGGGAGCATCTATATGGTGACTGACAAATAATAATGTACAACTGGAATCTCACAATGTTATAAACTCTTATGACATCAATAAAAATAATTAAATATAAAAAAAGTAAAAAAAAATCAGGACACTGAAAGATCTCAGAATGGAACGTGGATTGTGAAAAATGAATCTAACTGTACCACAAATGTATGAACCACTGAAGGAGGGAGGAAGAAAACGGTGCTGGCCTAAGTAACTTTGGAACTGGGTAGAATCTGTTAGAATAAAGGTAAGAGGAACAGTACGTTAAGTGTTGTACTTGTTGATAAAGTTGTTTCCCATAGAAGTACAGGTTAACAATTCTAAAACCACTATATTTGTACAATAAAATTGGTCAATTAAATAATTGGATAGTGGATGGCGGGAGTGAGGTTTCTCGCTATTGCAGGGAGGTTATAGGTAAGCAAGTGGAGGAAGCTAGAATAATGCATGCGGTGGTAATGGTTAGATTTGAAAAACATCAGCATGAGCTCATGTTTAGCTTAAAATAGGTACACGTGGTTTCATAAAGAGATATTTATAGGTTTGTGTACGTACAAAGACTAGCACACACTTGTTTTCTTACTCTGTCAGCTGAGATGACCTATAAGCAGTAACACCCCCATGGCAACAAGCACACCCAGCAGTTGCATTTTGGTTTCTAATATCATTTTCCAATAAAAGGAACTAGGGTCCATGAAGAAATGGCTGATTATAGAACTGGGGCAGGAAATATACAAAATGAGCCTGGAGCATCCTGTTGTGCCAGAAAGTAAGAAAGTGCTCATACACAAACACACACACACACACACGTGCACGATGGGAGTATGTCAAGGAGACAAAACAGCTAACTGAAAGACCTCTCAGTGGACAAAATTGGAGCAAAAAAATAGTTTTGGATTATAACCCAAGTATAGAATAATTATCTGTGAGTCAATACTGATACAAATAAATGACTACATAGATACATAGAAAAGAAGAGATCTCCCATTCAGAAGAATTCCAAATAGTTTATGTAGCTATTCCACTCTCACAGAGGTAGAGCACAGCTCTCCGCTCCTTAAGTGTGGGGTGCACTTAGTGACTTCCCTCCAAAGAGGACGGGGGAAGGGGGAAAAAGAGGGTAACTTGATAGTAGAGAAACCCAACAAATACTACCTAATACAACTTAACTCCAGTCTAATCATATGGAAAACATCAGACAAATCCCAATCAAGGGACATTCTAGAAAATACCTGACCAGTACTCCTCAAAACTGTCAAAGTCATTAACAAACAAGGAAAGTCTGAGAAACTGTGACAGCTAAGAGGGACGTAAGGAGACATGACAACTAAATGTAATGTGGCATCCTGGATGGGATACTGGAACAGAAAAAGGACATTAGGTGAAAACTAAGGAAATCTGAATAAAGTATGGACTTTAGTTAATAATATTGTGTCAGTGTTGGTTTATTAATTGTTACAATTGTACCACAGTAATGTCAGATGTTAACAATAGGGGAAACTGATTGTGAGCTATATGGGAATTCTCTGTACAGATTATCTTCACAGCTTTTCTGTAAATCTAAAACTTCTCTAAAATAAAGTTTGTTTTTAAAAATTACTATTGGAGCTGTAATTTTTCAGCCTTTAAAATGTTTTAAAATAACATAAGTAGTACATAGTCATTGAAGAAAAATTATATAGAGTTATACATATATTTTTTTCCCAAAATTAAGACTATACTGCATGTACCATTTTGAGCCTACTTTTTTTCACATAAAAATCTATTTTTTAATGTCAATTCATTAAAAAAGGAGATATCATCATTATAATGTTTAAATATGACAAGGTCTTCTATTATACTTTTGTAATATAACTTAGGTAACCAAACTCCCTATTAAGGGGTATTTAAGTTATAGATTTTCCTCCAAATTCTTTGTAAGCATATTAATGAATTTTCTTAGGTTGAAATCCTGGAAGTTTATTTGTTCAGTTAAAGAGTATGTTCTTTCTAAAGGCTTTAAATACATCTTGATAAATTTCCCTACAGAATGACTATGTAATTTTATATGCCTCCCAGCAATATAAGAGCATGGACTTTTCTGTATACTCTCTCCAAAATTTGGGATTATGTACTTAAGATAAAAAAGCTTTGCCAATTTAAAAGGAAAAAAATGGTATCTCATTGTCATTTTAATTTGCATTTCTTTGTCAATGAGGTTGAAGACATTCACATACTCACTGGTCATTTTCATTTCTTTTGCGAATAATCTCTCCATACCCTTTGTCCATTTTTCTATTATTGTTTGTGTCTTTCATTTGATTTGTAAGAATTCTTTATATATTAATAAGAGTAACACTTTGTTACACTTGTGTTGTAACAAAATATACCAATATTTTTCTCAGTTTGGTGTAAAATTTATTTATAATATATTTTCTGTTTTTGGTCTTCCTTCCTTCTTCTCTTTCTTTCATAAAGTCAATTATATCAAGCATTTGCTTTATGGTTGTATTTTAGAATTCATGCTTACAAAAGCCCTCCAATCCTAAGAATACAAATATTCTCTTAAATATTGTTTATACATTTAAACCCCTAACCTATTTATGTTGTTATTTGTTGTGAGTTAAGTATATAACTTATTTTTTTCCAAGTATTAACCAACAACCCTGACACTCCTTATTCAATAGTACATCCTTTTCCTACTGATTTAAAATTCCACTGTTATCATATTTTGAATACTTTTATGCATTTGTTTCTGTTTGTTGGTCTTCTGATGTGCTCCTCTGATTTCAATGCCTATTCCAGCACACTCAACAATTAATTTGTTGTTTTTATTTTAATGACTAAAGTTGATAACACCCTGGATCTGTTTTGCTGCTTAGCAAAGCTCAATAATCTTGAGAACGTACAGATTTCAGGAAGTCTTTTCTTCTTTGACTACATCCTGGGAGGAAGAGGGGCATGGAATTCACTAATCTGAGTAAAGGTTTCAGTGTCAAATGCTCTGGCCTTGCCTTTGTGAAAGAAGAGACCATTTCATGACCAATGATTGTCTATATGTTAATTCCATTTAAAAGTCAAGCAATTTGGTGACCTGTATGTTCAGATGTTAACATATGTTAAGTGCAATTGATTCTCCTGTTTTAGGTTGTAGGCTTAACACTAAAGAGGTGAAGAAGGATTAGTCTCCACACCAATCTGTCCCCATCCCATTGCAGTAGCACAAGACAGCCCCACAAAACTGGTCAAAAGCTTTCTCACTTCTTCAAACAAATACCACTCTGCCGTTAAGCATCTATTCTTCTCTGCTACTAAAGCAAGATTCTGTGGGTGGGAAAATGCTTTTCGTCAGAACCCTCTGCTATCTTTTAACATTTCTGAGAACTCTATCGCTGCCATCAAAGAGAAAACTTGAATGTTAACAGAAGTAGTTTCTTTCTTTGGGGTTGAATCACCAGTTAGAGTTCTATTAGTGGATTTACTTAATAAGATTAGAAAAACTCCAGGGATTTCAAAAGTAAAGCAGTCCCAAGTGACTCTGGATCCACAGTAAGCTTAGACTCACGGATGAGATTGTTGTTGTTGTTGTTTTTTTAAATCTTACCTTTCTGTTTGCTTTATGTTTTCCAAGAAAGCAGTATTTTATATTCAAACGTGATGCTTCTACTCACTGATATTTACATGTTTCCGCTACATGTACAATGACTTAGTGGCTACGAGCATGGACTCTAAAGTCAAGTTGCCTGGATTCAAATTCTGAATCCACTGCTATTAGGGATAATCATGTAAAACTGGGAAATAAGACAAAAGGATAACAACGATTGTTCAGCATCATAGTGGAGCGTTGTCTGAAAGTCTCAACCAAGGATTATTTAATTAAGATGTACTTGGTTTGATTTACAGTTTACATCAGCTGTTCTCAAACTTTTTGGTCTCCAGATCCTTTACATTTTAATAAATTATTGCAGAAGGCAAATTTTGTTTGTGTAGGTGTATCTATTGATATTTATACTATAAATTAAAAGTGAGAAAATTTTAAAGTATTTATTTTCTAGTTCATGTAAAATAATAATAAGCTGATTACATGTTAACAGAAATAACATGTTTTAAGAAAAAAAAAATTTTCCCAAACAAAAAAGTCAAGTGAGAAGAATGGTATTGTTTTACATTTTTGTAATTCTCTTTAATTTTTGGCCAAATAGAAGAAAGTTTGATTCCCATATCTGCTTCTATATTTAACCTGTTCCTATATATTGTTTTGTTTGAAATATATGAAGAAAATTTGGCATCATACACATATATAGCTGGAAAAGGGAAGTCTTTGGTAGCATTTTCTGACAATTGTGGATATTCTTCTTTGTTGGTGTACTGAAACTCTGCAAGGGGTTGTTTTTAAAGGTTAGTTTTAAAGGTTAGTTGAAACCACATCAGTGAACTTTTGTACAACATTAAATTAAAGTGCATTGGTATATTTTGCAGTTTAAATGGGTTATTTACGCATGCATAATTCTGTAATATCATGCGCTGTCATTTGGAAAATATGAGTTCATTGACTTATGCACGTATTCTAAATGTTGGCACTTTTTTTATGTGATATCAAAAAATTACATCTATTAATAGCACCATTTATCTTATCAGAAAAGTCTTTAAGTATCAGGAAGCTATGAAGCTCACAGTTGCAGATATGCTTTTTCCAAATTCTAATTTTTAGCTTGAAAGCTATAATTTTATCAAGTCAACAAATATTATTAGTTCTTTTTCTTGAAGAGTCATGCTTACTTTGTTTATATTTGAGAAAACCCCTGCCAAATATTCAGGTCTGAATAGCAATGATTTATTAGTTTTTTTCCCCCAAATAAAGTGTCGCTCCGTGAAAAAAATCAGCTAGTTCACTTGACAACACAAAATATTGCACAAGTGCTTTTCCTTAAGACTATCACGGTTTTTCATGAGGCAGCAGAAGTGTTTTATGTGACTTTCCATTTTGTCACAAAGGATATTAAAAAAATATGTACTTAAAGGTTGAAATTTAATAAAATTAATGCTTCTTACCATTATGTCAAGGACATTTACATGAAACTGGCAATTTTTGAAAAAATCTGTGAATATCTGGTTGTAAAAAACTTAGTGGCTACTAGTACAGTTTGGTGTTATTAATTTTACCCACCGTTGTTTTTGCATCATCAATGCAAATGTCAATTCAGTGAAAAAGGCAAATAAGATGTCATTATTATTATAAAAGTAGTTTTGACCTTGTGGGCCCCTGAAAAAGGCTGTTGCCCCAAAAGTTCATGGACCACAGTTTGAGATTTGCTGACTTAGAGGTTAGCATGTAGATCCAATAGAGTAACAAATGATTTCTGTCCAGTAGAGAACACAACTCCAAAGTAATGGGTTTATTGTTCTATAAGGCGTAAATTAGTTTGTCTCCCATTTAGCAAACTTATTTCAGCATGCTTTTCTAGAGTGAGTATATACCCTCTGTTTCTCAGATTCTTTTTTGAGTCAGCTGAATCATTTTGCCAGATCCCTCATTAATGAGTTAAATATCCCATTTATATAGTCTCACTATTTATTTGTTTGGAGAGTTGTTTTTTACCTCCTAAAAACTATGCTTTGATGCCACTTATTATGTGATGTTGAGTAAGTTGCTTAAATTCTTTATGCCTTATCTGTAAAATGGAAATATTGACAGTTACTACTCATAGGGTTATTGTAACAGTCAAATGAGTTAGTACATGTACTGCACTTAGAACAGTGCCTGGCACAGCATGAATGCTTTATGTAAGTGTTACTTATTGCCATTTACATTATTAAGAAAAATTTCTCAAATAAATGTTTTTAAATACAGATGAACCCCCCACTCTGGAAAAATCAAATTCTGATGTGACTATTTTTGAAAGCATGGAAATAGTCCCAATTGTTTACGCAAATGTCTAAAATGAACCTAATGTTCCAAAAGACCTTATCAATCTTGCACTTCTTTCAATATAGAAAGTGAGGTGAAGCCAAGGCACTACAAAATCTCTGTACGTGGTGAATTTTTCCCAAGGGCAAATGCTCTATAAAATGAGCCCAGACCCAGCCCAGGTGACTCAATTGGGGTTTTGTTTTTAGACAGCTCTCCCCTCCAAGTCCTCCTTTGCTCCTGTAGACTCAGATATTTGCCAGTTATTGGGTGAGTGCAAAACATCTGACCATGACAGGAATAAACCTTCAGTGGAGTCGTGCAGACCCAGCCAGAATTTAGCCAAAAGTGCAGTGAAAACAAAATCTGCAGAGCATTAGCCAGCCCACTCCTGAGCCCAGACTGCAATGTTTACTTGTATTGATATGCATAAAAATAGTTGGAGTGTGAACCAGGGACAAACTACTATTTTAAAGCTGCCAGTAGTTTTTTTCTATTGCTTGAGGTGGAGTGAGGTTAGGGAATTTAAAATTTTTAAAGCAAGAGAAGAAACATTTTGCATTCTGTGGTTGAAATAGAATTTGTCCTAGGATGGAGCGTTTCTTCTTTCCCAGAGGCATCACATTAGCCAGCCTTTTTAGCCATGAACGTGCAAAGTCATTGTACTTGGGAAAACAAATCCAAAGGCAGAGGCTGCAGGCTGAGATATTATTCCATTACTGATGCAAACTGCTGTCTTGACCTCTGCTGAGATGAGCATGACTGTTATCTAGTGCTTCTTTCTCTTCCTGGGATCTGAGATAAGAGAAAAGAGAGGACCAGGGAACGATTCAGTCTTATTTCCTAAAAAAAAGAATAAATAGAGAATTCAATTTTTCCTTTAACTTTGTTGATTTTTTTTCATTGATAGCTTTAAAAAGTTTCAGCTTCATGACTCCACGAAGCTGAGGTTGGTAATGCCATGTAAGTTTTTCAGATTGTTGTCAAATTTGGGAAAACCTCTATTCAGTTTCTCTCATGGTCAAGTTGAAAGATTTCAGAGCATTTCAAATTTTCTTGTGCAGTAACTAACCTTAAATACTCTTTGAATTGATAATAGTCATTCACCAGTTTGTCACCAATGTCCTCATTTTGTGGTTATTATGAGGTTTTTGTTATCTTTGTTGATGTCTTTTTTATCAAACCAAAAATTTAAAGCTTTTTTTAATGTGGTCATATGGTTCCTTCCTCCTCACTAATGGAATTATCAAACAATCCAAGAACTTCTTTAATTAGTTTTTTCAAAATTTATCACATCTTCCTAATGAATTTTAGTATGATTTGTAAAGTGGTTTGTTATAGCTTGCTTTTTGAAGTCAGAATAATTTCTATTAATTTTGTTGCTCTTATATATTGTTTCTATTTCATATTTCATTAACTTTTTTCTCTGTATTTTCTCTAATTTCTTTGAAAGATAAATTGATATATATATATATATATAAAAAGGACACTTCATATATGTCCAAATAAAGATTCACTTCTTTTATGGAAATACTCCAAAATATCTTTCCAAATCACTTTAGTTGGTGTAACTGAGTTTTGTCAACTTTGTGAATCTCATTTATGTCCAGATAAAAGAGTCTCTAAAATGCTGGCGTATAATGTTACAAGTCTTAAAGGGCTTTGTAACAGGCAGACTCTCCTCTTTTATTTAGACGTGGTGAGGAAAAATCAAGGTTGGAATGTATGTTGAAAATACTCCATACACAAAAATTTAACTTGAAGTGGATTAAAGACTTAAATGTAAGACCTCAATCCATAAAACTCTTAGAAGAAAACAGGGAGGAAAAACTCCTGAACTTTGATCTTGGCAATGATTTTTGGATATGACATCAAAAGGAAAAACCGCAAAAGCAAAAATAAACGAGTGAGACTACATCAAACTAAAAACCTTCTACACGGCAAAGGAAACAATGAGTGAAATGAAAAGACAACCTACAAAATAGGAGAAAATATTTGCAAATCATATGTCTGAAAAGGGGTTAATATCCAAATTTATAAGGAACTCATACAACTCAATAGCAAAAAAACAAATAACAATTAAAAAATGGGGAAAGGGGGCCGGCGCAGTGGTGTAGCGGTTAAGTTCACATGCTCTGCCTCTGTGGCCTGGAGTTCACCAGTTTGGATCCTGGGCACAGACCTACACACTACTCATCAAGCCATGCTGAGACAGTGTCCTGTATAGAGCAACTAGAAGGATATACAACTATGACATACAACCATCTACTGCGGTTTTGGGCAAAAAAAAAGGGAAAAAGGAGCAATATTGGCAATGTATGTTAGCTCAGGGCCAATCATCCTCAAAAATAAATAAACAAATAAATAAAATAAAGCATATTACAAAATCTTAAAAAAAAAATGGGCAAAGGACCTGAGTAGACATTTTTCCAAAGAAGACACACAGATAGCTAAGAGGTATATGAAAAAGTGCACAACGTCATTAAACATTAGGGAAATGCAAATCAAAACCACAAGGAGATATCACCTGTTAGGATGGCTATTATCAAAAAAGACACGAGATAACAAGTGTTGGTGAGGGAATGGAGAAAACGGAATCCTTATGCACTACTGGTGGGAATGTAAATTGGTGCAGCCATTATGGAAAACCGTATGGAAGTTCCTCAAGATATTAAAAATAGAACTACCATATGATCTAGAAATCTCACTTCTGGGTTTATATCCAAAGGAAATGAAAAGAATATCTTAAAGAGATATCTGCACTACCTTGTTCATTGCAGCATTAGTCACAATAGCCAAGATATGAAAACAACATAAGGGTCTATGGAATATGATGAATGAATAGATAAAATGGATGACTAGATTAAAAAAAACATTATATATACACCATAGAATATTATTCAGCCATAGAAAAGGACATCCTGCATTTGTGACAACATGATGAACCTGGAGGACATTATGCTAAGTGAAAAAAGCCAGACACAGAAAGACAAATAGTGTATGATCTCAGTTATAGGGGCTGGGTGGTGGGGGAAATGGGAAGATGTTGATCAAAGGGTACAAACTTTCAGCTACAACATAAATAAGTTCTGGGGATCTACTCTACAGCATGATGACTATAGTAACAATAATGTATTGTATACAGTCATGATCTGCATAAGGATGTTTCTGTCAATGACAGACAACATATATGACAATGGTCTCAAAAATCCTCCTAGTTTCTTCTGGCTGATCTAAGAATTAAATTGATATGAGATAAACAACAACAAAAAAACAAACAAAAGTTTAAGAACATGCATACATGGGAGAAACCAAGGAAATATGGGCCAAAATGGCTGAAACCTTACCTTAAATACCATCCTCAATTAAAGACAAAAGATGCTGTTGGGAGTAGAGAGTCAGGAACTTCAAAGAGAAGGAAGGCAATTCGAAGATAGGTGAAAAGGAAGAAATGTTTGGAAAACAAGTGTTTAGCCACACAGAAACAGAAGAACACAGAGGGGAGCCCAAGAAACAGGCTTTTCTAGGTTCCTCCCTGTCTACCACCTAGTTCATGTTATGCTAAGGTGATAGCTCACTTTCTAAGACAGGTTTTTTTGCCTGAATTCTTTTAGGTAGTTAAGAGGGAGGTAACAAGAAAAACTTTGAGTCTTTTGTTTCTTAAAAATAATCAGCCTAAAATAATCCTGTTAGACAAATTTGAGGTGGCAAATTTTGTCCCCTTCTTTATATTCTATGATGTTGGCACAACAAAGAAATAGCCTAACAATGCATTTCTCAGAACATATTCCCATCATTAAGTGACGCATGACTGCACATGAAATTTGCTAAGAGAGTCACATCTTAAGTTCTCACCACACATGCACATACACAAAAGGTAGCTATATAAGATGATGAATATGTTAATTAGCTTGATTGCAGTGAATATTTCACAATGGATAGGTATGTCAGATCATCATGTTGTACACCTTAAATACATACAATTTTTGTCAATTATACCTCAATAAAGCTGGAGAAAAGAAAGAAAATATTCCCAAAAAAGTCCCAAGAACTCCCAAAGAAAACATAACTGTTTCAAAATAATGAAATAATCAACTATTTCAACTATAGTGGAATAATAAAATAGTGTATATATATATATATACTATTTATATACTATAAATATATGTATAATAAAATAGTTCAATAACGAAATAGTCAACTTAAAAATAACAACTTCAGGTATTGTGGAGGCAGATTTTTCTCCAGTGAGATTTAGGAAATGATCTGCATATGGCCATGTTCATTCTGCAATATGATCTTCAGCCCTGCTCCTTAGTAAATTAGCACAGTGCTCTATGGTAAATTAACACAGTGAGCTGGAAGCTATTTCTCTACCAGCTTGGCTAGTATTCACTTAATTATACTGGGAAACATATAAAAAGTCCACTAAGCCAAGCCGAATGACTTCCTAACACAACTTCTCATAGCTAGTTCCCTAAAATGCCCATAGCCATTCCTGTAGCAGTTACCTATTGTTACATAACAAAAATTCATCCAAACACAGCAGCTTAAACAACAAACATTTATTATTTCATAGTTTCTGTGTTTCTCATAGAATCTGGGCATGGCTTAGCTAGATGCCTCTGGTTCAAGACCACTCATGCAGTCAAGTCATTGGCCAAAGCTGCAATTTTATCTGAAGGTTTGATTGAAGGAGGCTCACTCAGGTGGCTGTTGACATGCCTCAGAGGATCCTCTTCCAAACTCACTCATGTGGTTCTCACCACAGAGCTTCCTCATGACATGGCAGCTGACTTCCCCAGAGTGAGTAGTCCAAGAGAGAGCAAGAGGAAACATCCAAGATGGAAGCCATAGTCTTTTTATAATCTAATCTTATAAATAACATCCCATATTCTATTTGTTAGAAGTGAGTCAGTAAGTCCAGCCCATAGTCAAGGGGAGGAGATTATGCAATGGTATGCATTTTAAAGGCTGCCCACCATGCCTCCCAACATCAGGGGAAGTATGATGGAAGGGATGTCAAAACAGAAAGAAATAGCATTCTTAACAAATTGGAGTAAAACATCTTATTTTTCAAAATCTTACGATAACATATGGCCATATGACCATGTTGGTAGCGCTACTCAGGGACTTGGTAGAGCCACAGGTAAGTGAGGGGCCCTGAAACTTCAGCCTCATTAGTTTCATAGTAAATTCTCCTCAGTTGACACTTCTCTTGGGTAGTAGTTGGCACTTAGTAGACACATGGCAATCTCTGCTGCTATTACTAACATATTTCTACTATGAATATCCATGTTTTTTCCAGCTAGGTATGGGCACCATGAATTTTCCAGGTAGTCTTTGTTTTAAATTTAAAATTTTTTGTTCTATTTTTTTTGGTCCACTTTTCCCCTTTTCCTCTTTAGACCCTACTGTGTCATTCAGTGTGGGAATACAATGAAAATAGAAATAAAATAATGTTTATAGTTTCTGCTCCTTTTTCTTTCTTTTCCCAGAGCATGGAAGAAAGTGAAAGCTCTTCTATGTTTCAGACTCTAGAGAAACTTTTATATAACCACAGATTCTGATAGTTTTCCATGAATCTCTGAGGAAAACACAGGAAAAAGTTACAGTGTGTCCTTGGGGATAGTGAACTTGGATAGAAGCCTGACACTTCATGTGACTCAGTGGAGACACGTGTGGCTCATTTATTCACAGAACTGCTTATTTCCTGTGTGCTTTCTTACATGTCAACTTCAGAGAGGTCCTTCTACAACCTTCCACAAACCTTTGACAAAGCTTTTGGAATCAGGCAGAAGAGTCCCTGGGAGACAGAGGACACGGTACTCCTCAGACTTCAGTGGAGGAGAGGCTATCTTCAGATTTTCTTGGGTAATGACAACCAAGAGGATGAGCACTTGAGGGCTACACTAATGTAACACATTTCCTTGTGTAAAACATCTGTCTTTAGGGTCCATAATTAAATTTTCTCTTTTATTACTCCTTCATAATGAACATAAAAGATTTTAATGAGATCTGGTTAGCATCTGCTAAAATCGTGCCCATTGATAACATTCTTATTTCTTTGTACCAAATGCACCCTAAGATGACTGCCCTGTTTTATCAACAGCTCCTTTGGATCTATTACCCTTCTGTTGCTCTGGTTTCTGGATTCAAATAGCTTGCTCAGTTTTCACATTTGACAAGCTTCCTGTCTCTGTTTCACTGTTGCTTCCACATCTGTTTCTCACTTTGTTCCAGAAACAGATGTAGTCATTCCAAAACTTGATTTGCTAAATCCAATTTACAATATCTGTGTTTTCATGGCTATAATCTTGGGGTCTGTAAATCTTTGTGAAATCTTTATGAAATAGTATTTTCATCTCAATGCTTGTCCTTGGAACACTTTTTGGAGGTTTTGTTTGTTTTTTACATACAGAAAAGATTTTTAGAAAAAAAAAATGAGTCCATTAGTATAATAGAGTTACTCAGGTGAGGAACTGCGTCTTGAATGCTAATGGCAGAAGCAGGTCTGCGCATCAGAAAGGCTAGATTTGGAGATAGAACAGAAAGTGGAATGGGAGAAAGGCTAAGGGGAGCTGATACAGCTGTACGTATGCCCGGGGGAGGGGCAACTGGTCAGGCGCAACATGAGTTATCTCAAGTGTAGGTGTTGCCGTGGGAGTACAGATAACAAATACTCAAAATCTGTTCTGTGGATGGCCCTCCTGCCTGCCTAACCTTTCAGTGCAAAAGTAGGATTTTGGCCACTGGTCTGCGGTTAAGTGTTCTAGACCCTGAGGGGCCAGGCAAGAGCAGGCCAGGACCTAAAGCTCAGAGGGCAGATAATCAGATTAGATACTCAGAACAAGGCCCAAGGAAATAGCACAGTTCTAAAATAAGTTGCACAGAATTGGGGAAATAGACAAAGTGGTAGTGGGAGGCATAGAAATGGGCATATATTATTAGAATCAGACTACGCAGCCAGGCTGTTAATGCTGAGCTACCAATTTCTTACTGATCCTTTTTTATATCCATAGAGACAAGTTCATATAAAAAGAAGAATCAATCCCTTCTCAAAATACTCTAATAAATATATCACAGTGGAAAAATTAAAGTGCTTACAGAGCTCAATGCTCTTCTCTTATCTCCTCCCCTTCTTCTAGTGATATTGGCTTTTGCACTAGAGCTCATTGACCCCTGTTCCCAGGGCAACTCGCCAGTTGAGAATTAAAGTTCAGAGTGAAGCAAGGGCAATAGAGAAGCAAGCAAGAAAGAACATGTCCTGCAACCGTGCACGGTGCCCCTTCACTCCTGCCCACAGCCCAGAACAGTATTCCCGTTGTTCTGCATAGAAAAGAACCTCCTTCCTCCTCCCTGCCCCACTCCCCTCCTGACTTCTCAACATCTGGGATCTCAAACTAGCCAGGGAGGTATGGAAACAGAATTTAAGATGTGCTGACTTGCTCTCTGGAAGGAAATGGAAGCTGTAGCCACAAGTAGAACAAATTAGGCTTTTCCAAGGGGAGGTGGGAAACTGCGATCATCTAAGAAGAACATCACAACTTGGGAGTTTTTTGAGTTTCTTGTGCACCACACTTTGATTTGTGTGCACCAGAGTGAGCGCCTACATCCTTCTTGGCTTCTGTGCTGTTTCCACATGTTTACAACGGCTGCGTGTCCATGCCAAGTTCATGAGACGTGTGTTAACACCTCCCCTAGGTGTGTGATCCCAGAGCAGCTGTCCAGCATGTGTTTCCAATGGTCTAGGGTGTGTTCGTGTCAGAGGGTGTCCACAGGAGTCTAGCAAAATACTTCACCCTGTCTTTCTCTTCAGTTCCTCCTTGCACGTGTGTGTGGGAGTTGTGAGCTGAGTGTGAGAAACAGGAGGAGTGAAATGAAATCTGCCCCTTGAGCTGATACAAGAGATCCTTATTTGGGGGAAATGCAAAGGGAAACTTCTAAAAGTCTTCAAATGGAGCAATGAGCCAATAGCTCATCAAATTGTGTTCTTGTGGATATAATGGAATGGTCTCAATAGTCTAATCTTTCAAAATGTGTTTGACCTCCAATTATTGCCAAAATCCAAGAAGTATTGGAGATTTGGTTACTATCTTTCTTTTTCTTTCTTCCTTTCCTATTTTTTTTTTTTTTTTTTTTGAGAAACATTACTAGAGACCCATGTGCTCCAGACCCCTTTCAAGTTCCCTATATTTTAGGAATGTGCTGGAAGCACTGGAATGTTATTTAGCATCTGCTTCTGCATAAGATATAGTGGTTTGATAACTAATGCAAATCCCCAGTGAGCAGTGCCCAGTTGATTTGAAGCAGCTAGCTTCCTATTCCACCACCAGCCAATCAAGTTCAGTTATTCGAAACACAGTGAAAAATAAAACATATCCTTTTTAAATTTGATTTTGAAATAGTGTTGAGATGACCAATTATTGTGCATCCACTATGTATAAGGCCTGATTTGTGCAAGATGCCAGACCTCCTTGTTTTTGTGCGTCAGCTCTGCTAAGATATTGCTGGCCAGCCCGCTGCCCTGCCCACCCAGGATAGTACTCTGCTTGCTGCCCCAGGCACAGAGAGCATGACTGTGTCATTTAGAGTGGCCTTCTGAGTAGCTGATATAATTAAAGAAGATTGTCTTAAGGTCTAAACACTGCAGCCATTCCCCTCCATTTCCATGCCCTCTTGTTGTTTATATCTTTTTACGCTGTGTTCTATTCTGGAGTAACTTGAAATCAGATATTTAAAACTTAATTATTTTGTGCTTATTCTCAAAAAGGAATTTCACTGATTTTTGCTCTTTTAATAAAAGAGGCCTTTGTAAAGCATATCTATTTACACTATGAAAGGACAGTGAGTTTCCATTAAAACAATTTAAATGTAAAGCTAAATGTGTATAAAGATTTCTTTTCAAAAATGCATACAAGAGAATTTTTGTGTGTAGTATGAAGCATTAAGTTCTATCTTTGAGAAGATAGGTGAATTCTCTTTTGCGAGGGTATCAAAAAGATGATAATTTTGGTATATCTTAACAGGCAATATTTTGTAGAAATATTTCAATTTTATTTAAAATAGGTGGAAAAATCACTCATCTCTCTCTCTCTTTCTTTCTCCATGTATATAATAAATAATAATATAACTTAATAATATATATTTATATGTAATTTAATAATAGTCCAATGTGGTATAGCTAGCTGGCACAGATTTACTTATATGTACTATAAAGTGCTATAATAATTACTTGCTCAACTTAATCTGCTTCAAATTTTAAAATCAGCAATGGTTTTACTAATCTTTTTACTGTCCATAGAGAAAAGAAATTCTCAAGTTTTTTTTTCTCTAGTAGGTTTAATTTTTTCATGTCTACCGCCACCATCAATAGCAAATGAATTGAAGGGTGGAAATTTCATCAAGTTCTCCATCTGGTTGATTTGTCTCCATAGTGACACATACACACTCCTCCAAAATCTTGGGTTTTGAGGGTCAGTGAATGCTTGGAATCAAATTAGTATTTTCTCAGTCCCTAGATATAGTTTAATTAGAACTTGTCAGTTTACAATCTTTCTTTACTCAAAAGAGGGGGATCTAGAATAAGGATCTACCAACTTTTCTGTAAAGACCCAGATAGTAAATATTTTCTGCTTTGTGGGCCGTACTATCTCTGTGGCTACTATAGGACTCTGCCCTTGTAGTGCAAAATCAGCCATAGACAATGAATAAACAAATGGGCATGTCTGCTTTCCAATAAAACTTCCTTTATAAACACAGGCAGTAGGTCAGGTTTGGCCCACAGGCTGTACTTGCTCATCACTTTTCTAAACAGAAAGATCTAGCTATTCTCAGGATTTCACCTTACCCTGTTGAAGGAAGCTCTCAACATTTCTTATTCTTTTCATCTTTGTCTTTCATTTAAATTGAGTCCCCACATATAGACTAAAGTTGACATTTGGGACAATTGGCTACATTAACACTTCCCACATGTGTTCCACAGAATACTAAGTCCTGAAAAACATTCTGTTAAAAAAAATTAAATGGATTTTGGAATCACTATATACTATATCCCCTAAAGTGTCAGTAGAAGCCTACAATAAAGAAACCTGTTTACCTCAGGTTTTCAAAGTTGGAAACTTTGTTGAACATGTCTATGAGCATCCTCTGGAGGTACTGTTCTATAAAGCGTGCATTGGGAATGCTGATCCAGATATAGCAAAGGCCTTCAAAATCTTTTGCATTGTTTATTGTGTTGTTTATTTTCAATAAGCTTAAATTTTCCTTGAATTATCCCAAAACCTTTTTATAGCCATTTATTTCATTATTTTGTTCAAGTGTCTTGGACATATAAAATTTTTAAAGCAATGTGTAGATTTGGCTTGTTGACACAAATAATCTATAATCAATCTATAAGTCAAAATTGGGGTGAGTTAAAGTTTAAAGGAAGTTGACATAAAAGCTGCATAACGTTCTACTTTCATCTGTGAGACTGCTTATACTTTGTTATTCCAAGTGAAGGTCAAGGTGACTGTACTCTTTTCATTATGGAAAGGATTTATTTAACCCTGCCTAACATAGACCAACACAACAAGAATAGCTCCACTTAGGCTAACCTATGTACAAAGTTCTGTGCTTAATACGTTAGATGTACAAGGTTAGGTAATGTGCACAAGATGGGGAGTTATTAAAGGCATTTTACAGATGATGAAACTGATATTTAAAAAGTTATCAGTAACTTACCCAAAGTGACACAGCTGGTCAATAGTAGTACTGAGATTTGAGCTACATGTGATTTTTTTCCTAATAAAATATCCTCGTTGGAAAATTATTTCAACTCTGTATAACTAAGGTCAATGAAATAATTTTTATATTTACATATGACTAAAAAATTTATCTAAGAAAAAAACGTTAGTTTCAACTTTCCCAAAGGGGATTATTTTGAGACATAAATCATCCAAGTTATCCTTGAAAAGTGCTTCTCAAATATAAGAAAAGAAAAAAATTTTAGTACTACTTTAATAAATTTAGCACACTAATTTAGGTCAAATTTATAAATATTGTTATAATTTTACAAGCCAGATATATACGTCATGGTTTGTTAAAATTCTTTGTATATTAATGTTTCTGTCCCTTTTATGATATTAGAAATAATTTTCATTTTTTAATCGGGAAAAAAGGTTTACCATTGTTTAATATATGTTTTTATCACATATAGGCAATATTTTCATTAGACACTTGGTGAGGAACACAATCTCAAATAGAGTACTGTTTTTTATGGAGGCATGAGATCTGCTCAAGAGTGATTCACTTTATAACATTGTATCCAACAGCACATCAGGATAAAAATAGAGCAGAAATTATTGAGAAGAAATACATATGGCTGTTTCAGTTTATATATGTTAAAAGAGGTGAAAAAAAGAGATAAATGTAAAGGTGACTCTGTTAGTTTCTAAAGGCTGCCATAACAAATTAGTTCAAACTGAATGGGTTATAGCAACTGAAATTTATTCTCGCACATCTGGAAGCTAGAAGTTCGAAATCAAGGTGTCAGCAGGGCTTCTCTCCCTCTGTAGGCTCTAGGGAAGAATCCCTCCTTGCCTCTTTCAGCTTCTGGTGGTTACCAGTAATCCTTGGCATTACCTGGTTTGTGGCAGCATAACTCCACTCTCTGCCTACATCTTCACATGGCCACCTTCCTGTTGTGTGTGTCAGTGTCCAGATTTTCCTTTTCTTCTAAGGACACCAGATATTGGATTAGGATCAACTCTAATGACCTCGTCTTTACTTGACTACATCTGCAAAGACCCTGTTTCCAAATAAGGTCATATTCACAGGTACCAGGAGTTAGAAATTCAACATATCTTTTTGGGAGACACAATTCAATCCAGTACATGAAGGAAGTAACAAGGGGTTTGAATATCAAGCAATCATTTTTCTCACACAACATGAATTCATGTATCTATATTTAGCATTTGTTTTGAAAAATAATAATTTGCTCATTTATGTAGCGCTCTGTGACTCTGACCTGATCAATTGTAAAAGTGAGCCTGGATACACAGCTAAAAATGCAAAACTCATGCCGTGCGTAGACCCTTGAGAAATTCTCTCACTTATTACTTGCTGATCAGTAACCATAACTCTAAATAACTAAGGATAATTCATTTGTCACTTGACTTTTTAGTTGAACAAGTAACTCATGAACATTTCAAAACTTTCAAACAGTGCAGAATGAAATTAAGCAAAAATTATACTGCCGAGCCCTGAACCTCGGTTTCTGTTTCTCAAGTAACTTCTTTTGGGGCAATCACTATTACAAGTTTCTTCTGCATGCATAACTGTGTGTGCATATGTGTGTGTATATCAAATCCTTTTTCTTTTTTGTACATATAAGCTGTACACATTGTTCCATGCCTTTTTTTCCTTCCTGGCAATTATTCTATATCAGTATACATAGATCCACCTGACTTATTTAATCACTCATGATATTCCATTATATGGATGAGCTATAAGTCATTTACTTCATATATTTAAATTGAAAGATTGCTTTCCATTTTTGTTTGTTTGTTTGGCTCTTTGTGTGTGGGGGGGTTTTTGCTAGTTTATTTTTAGATAAAATGCTGCAACAAATATCCTTTTACATACTTCTTAAAAATATGTGCAAGTGTGTCTGTGGGATGAATTCCTAATGGCAAAATTTATGGGACAAAAGATATAAAAATTTTTAAATTAATAAATATTAACAAATCGTGCTTCAAAGGGATCATGAAAATTCCACTTACAGCAAAAATGCATGTTTCTATTTCCCAACTGTCTTGTCAGGCTCTTTGTGTGTGGGGGGGTTTTTGCTAGTTTATTTTTAGATAAAATGCTGCAACAAATATCCTTTTGCATACTTCTTAAAAATATGTGCAAGTGTGTCTGTGGGATGAATTCCTAATGGCAAAATTTATGGGACAAAAGATATAAAAATTTTTAAATTAATATATATTTACAAATCGTGCTTCAAAGGGATCATGAAAATTCCACTTACAGCAAAAATGCATGTTTCTATTTCCCAACTGTCTTGTCAGCTCAAATAGTATCTAACACTTTCATCTTTGCCAACCTGACAGGTGAAAAATTAAATCTTATTTGTCATTTTCTTTTTTTTTTTTTTTATACAAAGCCAATTGCATAGAAGAGCGGAAATTAAGCATTTATTTTATTTTTTTTAATAATTTTATTCATTTACTATTTTTCCCCCTAAGCCCCAGTAGATAGTTGTATGTCACAGTTGCACATCCTTCTAGTTGCTGTATGTGGGACGTGGCCTCAGCATGGCCGGAGAAGCGGTGTGTCGGTGCGCGCCCGGGATCCAAACCCGGGCCGCCAGCAGTGGAGCGCGCGCACTTAACCGCTAAGCCACCGGGGCGGGCCCATGTTTTGCAATTTCTTAATCCTGAGTGTGGTTGACCCTTTTTTCATCTATGTAAAAGCCATTTGGGCAGCAAAATATCTGTTTATGTCTCCTGCTCGCTCTTCTATTTTGTTGTTGGTCTTCTAAAATTATTATTTAATGAACTTTTAACAAAGATTAAGAAAACTAATCTTTTAAAATATGTGTTGCAGGAGCTGACCCAGTGGCATAGCGGTTAAGTTCACGTACTCCACTTCAGCAGCCCGGGGATCCCAGTTTTGGATCCCAGGCACAGACCGACACACCGCTTGTCAAGTCATGCTGTGGCGGCGTCCCATACAAAGTAGAGGAAGATGGGCACAGACGTTAGCCCAGGGCCAATCTTCCTCAGCAAAAAGAGGAGGATTGGCAATGGATGTTAGCTCAGGGCTAATCTTCCTCACAAAAAAAATAAAATAAAACAAAATAAAATGTGTTGCAAGTACATATATGTTTTCCTCGTTTGTCTTTTGACTTTATTACATATTTTCCCATTCAAAAGTCTTTAATTTTGACAATCTATACTATTATTTGCCAGCCCTAGTGGTGTAGTGGTTGAGATTCTGCAGTCTCACTGCCACAGCCCAGATTCACATCCCGGTCAGGGAACCACACTACCCATCTGTCGGTTGTCATACTGTGGTGACTGCATGTTGCTGTGATGCTGAAAGTTATGCCACTGTATTTCAAATACCAGCAGGGTCACCCATGGTGGACAGGTGTCAGCAGAGCATCTAGACTAAGACAGACTAGGAAGAAGGACCTGGCCACCCACTTCTGAAAAAATTGTCCATGAAAAGCCCATGAAGAGCAGCGGAGCCCTGTCTGATGCAGCGCTGGAAGCTGAGAGGGTGGAGTAAAAAGGCCAGGCAGGGTTCCGCTCTGCTGGAGACAGAGTTGCTAGGAGTCAGAATCCACTCCTCAGCACTAACAACAATATTATTGTTGCTTCTGGTTTGTGGCAGGCTTTGGGAAAGCTTTGCTCTACTCTAGAATTATATATTTAAAAAATTCTCTGATTTTTCTTCTATTATTTTTATAGATCATTTAATTATGCTTAGCTCTTTGACCCCTATGGCTTGATTTTAGATCAAGAAATGAGAGGATACAATTTTTTCCCTTCAGATGGTTACCTGTTTATTGAATATCTTTGTTTCCCTCACATATTGGAAATGTTTCCTAGATCATATTAAATTCTTACATGTTTTGAGGTTTCTATTTTGTTCCATTAATCTCTTAGTCTAGTCATTGATCAATACAACCTTTTTTGTGTGTGTGAGGAAGAGTAGCCCTGAGCTAACATCTGTTGCTAATCTCCACCTTTTTTCTGAGGAAGAGTGGTCCTGAGCTAACATCTGTGCCCATCTTTCTCTATTTTGCATGCGGGATGCCACCACAGCATGGCTTGGTGAGCGGTGCATAGGTCCGTGCCTGGGATTCGAACCTGCGAACCCCAGGCTGCCAAAGCAGAACATGTGAACTTAACCACTACGCCTCAGGCCAGCCCCTTAATACAAACTATTTTAATTGCTCTAACTTTATAATATGTTTTAATTTTGGTAAACCTATTCCCGTTTATTATTCAAAAAAGAATTTCTAAAAATCTAAAAATTAAAAAAATTTTTTTCCAGATCTTTCTGGTTATGAGTGCAGGCTTATTTTGCAACATAAACGAGATTTATCTTTTCTGGTATGCAAAAAATATATAGTAATGTTTGAAATAAGTATCCTATTAAACATACATATTATTTTAGGGAAAACTATTGCATTTATAGTAACAAAAAAAAGGTAAGCTAGCCAGACAGTGTCTTTCTATTTATTCAAATTTTCTTAAGTCTCATAGTTCCCATTATTTTTTTTAATCATGCCTACTTGTTAAGTTTATTCCTATGTATTTATTATTTTTTGATGCTCCTGTGAAAAGAACAATTTCTCACCATTAAATTTTCATACTGATTATTTTTATTATGCAGAAAAATTCTCTCTCAGCCTTTATTAAATTTGAAACTAATCAATGCACTTAATGTTTGATTGTGTCTCACAGTTTTTGGCTGCTTCCTTGGCTTTCTAAGTATTCTATCATATCAGCTACAGATGCCATCTTAGATTTTTCTGTCAACGTTTTGTTAGATTGATAAAAATATTCTGTGTACTCTCCTTTACTTTCTATGCACTAGAATATTTAATAGCATGACAGTTATCGCTTCTTCAGAAGTTTAGGAGAATTACTTGTGAAACTTCTTATAAAAACTAATTTTATGGACATGAATTTTTATCTTTGACTGTAAGCGGTGAACTTGCTGATGGTTTCTCTTTGTTACATGTATTTGATTCAGCTCTGATTATGACGTAATTATTCAGATAATCTTGGAGAGCATAATGTTACTGATGTTTTTGTGGTTAGTGCCCTGGTGTCGATTCCGACTCCTAGTGATCCTGTGTACAGCACAGCGGAACCCTGCTCGATCTTTTTTGCGCCATCCTCTCCCCTTTGGACGCTATATCAGACAATGCTCCGCTGCTATTCATAGGGTTTTCGTGGACAATTTTTTCAGAAGTGGGTGGCCATGTCCTTCTTCCTAGTCTGTCTTAGTCTACAAGCTCCATTGAAACCTGTCCACCACGGGTGACCCTGCTGGTATTTGAAATACCAGTGGCACAGCTTTCAGCATCACAGCAACACACAGCTACCCCAGTATGACAAAAAACAGATGAGTGGTGTGGTTCCCTGACTGGGAAACAAACCCGGGGCAGGCAGTGAGAGCGCCAAATCTTAACCACTAGACCACCAAGGCTGGCTGATGTTTAGATAACTAAAATACTTGAAAGTGAAATGCAGCCCAGCAGACTCACTTTCTGTTGTTTCTGAGTTGACCCACATCACCCCAGTCAATGTAATTATTTCCAAGTTTGTCATTAACAAAGCTGACACTTTCAAGTTCACTCTACTCTCATGGGATCCGCCATATTAAACTTTTTGTGTAAACTAGAAAAATGTGCATATATTATTCTCTCAGGGGTTTTACGGAATTTAATTTGTGTGTCGAAATAATTATTATTTAGTTCTGGCAATTGGTGTACTTTATAAAATGTGTTAAAAAATTTATGTTATAATCCTGACTGTTGATGTTGACATTGAAGACTGAGGTAGAAAGGGAGTGAAGCTAGAAAGCCTTTTAAAAAATCTACTTCCCTTTCTCCTTCTCTTTACTCATACTATTCTCAGGCCACAAAGAATATGAAATAACTTACCTCAACTCATAGAATATTAGAACTGAAAGGGAACATATACACATTCCTTTCACTGCCATTTTACAGATGAAGAAACTGAGGCAAGAGGTCGCTGAGCTGACTGCATGAGACTCACTCTGCCAGGAGCTGTGCCTCTGCCTGGAAAGAGCAGGCGTGTTGTGTCAGAGTGGCACCACAGAACAGCTTTTCTCACAGGTGGATGCAGGGTTTGTGGGGCCTGAAGCTTCTATGGTTTGGAGGCCCTCTTTAAGAAAAAGAAGATCCTAATTTGCAAGTATAACAAAACACAGGGGCTATGTAAACACATTGCTAAAGATCCTCAAGGAGCCTTGGAAGGGACCTGTGCACATGCACAGGAGGACCTCCTAGCCCTGAGCTTACTTCATTGACCACGGGTTTGATTCTCTGTAAGCTAGTGTCTGAGTGACAATATCAGTAATGGCAATTTTGAGGTTCCTTCTATATCAGTCCAGGACATTTGTTCTAATTAAATTAAATTATGCTTAAAAGGATTTTAAGCATAATGTAGATTATATTTTTTTTTTTCATGATGTTCTTAGATAATTTTCAGAAGGCCTAGTCCAGAGGTAAAACTTCTTTGAGAGAAGCTACACATATTCATTCCATTCAAAGTCATGACCTCCTTAGGTTTTTGTTTTTAGAACTCTTGAGTGTAACTTCAAGAGAATGGGGCTACCTGAATAAATAGCAGTAGAGTCCATCAGGCCTTCTTTTTACTCCATAACAGCATCTCCAGTGAATTTAGCTTCCACTTGCATACAGGGGGATATATGAGTTATCAAACGTCAGAAAGACAGGCTCCTGGCTTCTGTACAGAGGAGATGGCTTTAAATTCTGAGGTGAACTATTTTCTCTTCTGTAGGAGAAAATTGAATGGACACACGAAAAGAATGAATGGAATCCCATCTATTTATTTTTACTTCCAACAGAATATATATACCTATATATAAGAGAGAAGATATAGAGATAGAGATAGAGAAATACATATATATATATATAGAGAGAGAGAGAGATGGAGAGTGGGAGAGGAGAGGTTTAATGTATCAGTAAGAACAGCAGGGCAATTTTCACCCAGTGCAAGTAAACATTTCCCACTTTTGAAAGTTCTATGTTGATTGCCAGATATCTGTAACTTGTGTTTTCTACAGAACTTTCTTGGCAAAAATCAAGGAATTAAACTTGTCTCTTGCTTCTCTGTTACCATAAGTGTTTGTTGATTTTTTTTGTCATAAGAAAACATTTATTGAGTGCTTCCACTGGACCTGTTAATAAGTTCTATACAAAATTTTCCCTCTTGGTGAGTAGAAAAACAATTTTTATTTGCTGATGTGATTTTAGGAACAGATTCCAACATGGCTGTAGGGAGACAAGGTAGCAGAGTGGAAAGGATTAGGCACGGAAAGAAAGTAAACTTGGATTGAATACCATCTCTGTTATTTACTAGTTGTGTGATCTTGGACAACTCACTTAACCTCACTGAGAATAAAAATACTGGAAGAGGGGTTGGAAGGACCAGAGATAGCATGTAAGGCTTCTGATACCTGGATGGTTCTCAGGAATGGTGCCATTATATTGTAACCTCATGTCCCAGGGCTTTGAGCCTGTGGGATAACTGAGTTCCCATTCATATTAATTAATGCCCTAGTTACACTGCTGGACACATTCACCCTGTCCTCCCCCAATACTTCCCTCAGTTATGCTGGAAATCCCCAGGATGATGGCATTGAACTTAAGCCAAGAAACAAGCCCACATATGTTCTTCCATCTCATCAACATCCCTCACCACTGCTTCTGCTGCCAATGACTTCCATGGGAACACTACATTACTCCATCAAGACCAGCCTCCACTGATGCCTGTTCTAAGCCATCTGAATGCCAAAACGGCAATGTAGGGTCGGGTGATGGAGAGGAAGAATAGGGTAGTAGTTGGGACTTTTTGGATTGCAACTATAGGGAAGGGAAAAGTTTTCCTCAACCCTCTTAGGGTCCCTGGCTCAGTATGTAAATTAAAATGACAAAAACAGATTAACAGAAGAAAAGCATACAGTTTGTTTTGAGTTTTTACATATACATTGGAGCCTTCGCAAGAGAAGGAAGATCTGAAGAAGTGACCAGAGCAGGAAACTTTTAAATCTTTTAGACAAAGAAATAATAAATATGTGAAGAATTGACAAGACAAAGGAGTTTGGGCTAGGGGTAGGAAATAGAGAAGAAGTAACCAGGAAGATAAGGGTTAGTTTAACCAGGTTTGTTTGTACAGAATCTTGGCCCCCAGCTCCCAGTCTGGTGATAAGAATGTCTTCCCTCCTCCTGGAACAGGGAGGATAACTTTCACTTGTGAGCTTTATGACCTGTGCCAGGAAAGAAGGTCAAGCAGAGGAGGTCAGAGTGATCTTCCTGCTTCTGCAGTTTTTAAAAAACTCCTTCAGCTTAAGATATTTTGTATGCTAAGTTGCCATATTTTAGGGTAGAACGTCCTGAACCCCGTCACAACTAAAGAAACCCAATGCAAACTTGCTCATATAAAACAGAATGTATTAGCTCACATAACAGAAGTGATCAGGATATTTGTCTTCAGAAACAGCTGTACACGAAGACTCAAAGGTGCCAACAGGACATTGCCTCTTCACATCCTTACCTCTGCTCCCCTCTCTGCAGACTTTGAGATAGCCTTTTTCCAAATGCTGGGGCCCAGAGTTTCAGGGTTAAATCATATAAATTCTGTGCCTAAAAAAAAAAAAGAGCTTCTCTTTACCTATTGTTCAACAAAAGACTTGTGAATATATCCCCATTGACCTGGTTTGGTTTTTTTGTAAATTAATCGATACGACCAAGGGGAGACAAAGGTTTGGGTCCCATGTCTTCTTCTGCAGCTGGGGCTTGGAGTCAACGGCACCCAAATTCCACAGATTATGAGCAGAGAGGGAAAGTTTCTTGAGATGTCTGTACCAGAAAGTTGAATTGAGGCTGGACAGAAACAAATAATGACTGTCCACCTCAAATGATCCTCTTAACACTGTAATGGATTTTATGTCCAAGCCTTGAGCTGTACTGCTTGTGCTGGTGCAAAGTCTGGCAGTATTTGTGAACACCACTTCTTCAGTCTGTGGCCCTAAACTCGCTTTCTATACAAGCCCATATCCAGTCCCTAGGCCAGCAGGGGCATAGATATTATCCTAACCACTCTCCCACCATCGCTCCTTTCTCTTCTGTTGCCTAGGCTCCCTTGTGCTGCCACACATGAAACTCTTCCCTGAGCCACAAAATGTAAATTCCCTGTGCATATCAACAGACAGTTATAGACATGAAAGTGTGTCAATCACCTATCAGTTCTGCACATATCAATCCAGTTGGAGCTCATTTAGCTCTACTGCGTCATCATTCTATTATTATCATTGTTATTATTATTATTTTAGATAGTTCATTTTCCCAGCTACACGTTGTCCTATCATATGTTAGATCAGGCATAGAGGCTTACTTAAAATATCTTAGAAACATCTAGGGACCCCAAGGGAGTGAGAACAATTGCATCTGGAGGCACAGGTGGTAAAATTAGTAACATAAAGACAATAACCGCCATTATGTGCCAACCTCCTGGATAGTAGGTTGTTATATGGCTGCCCTATGGGAGAGGACATCATAAAAGGGGCTTAAAACATCTAGTATTTGCTTTATCATCTCTGTACCAGGCTTCGGTTTCACTGTGGAAGCAGAAACTAAAGCAGCTTGCCAGGCTCCTATCCAACCTTCAGAAATAGAAGGCAAGCAGTATCAGCTACATTTACTTTTCACCTGACTCCTAAAATATAGCATGAGGTGTTACAGAGGATAAGTGTAAGAGGGACCTAGAAAGAGAATTTTCTCCCCTCTGCATTCTCAGAGACAACATTCCTGAACCAAAGAGGAGAATTGAGCTCAGTCTATAGAATATTTAACAAGGACTATATTTTATTTCCCAAAGACTAAATTTCACTTACTTAGAAAAAGACTTAATCCACAATGTGATTGCTTCCATAGCAATGTTCTTTTTGCTGACCATGGTACATGAATCAGACACTTGATACACTGCAAACTCAAATTCTAACAGAGTCTGACTAGTGATGGCAACAGAATTTAATATCACCTCCTTATTCAATAGGCTTCATTTACCTTATGCTTCAAACAGGAACTTTCTCTCAACTGGTAGAAACTTGGAAATGCCCTTCTCAATGGGGCTATTTCATAAAAAGCAGAGAATGGACCCAACTAAGTTTCCCAACTGTGTTTGATTCTACCATAATTATAAAGGCACAGTCAAGTTTACGTACACATTAAAAAACTGCTAGAATCAGGACAATGAATAATGGGATTATTACATTTGACCCACTGGCCTTTTCCATCTTGGGCATCTCAGTATGAAGACATTGATTCTTGGTCTTGTTATAAAATATGAACTCAATTTAAATTTATTCCACTGGATTGGAGAAAGAAATAACAGCATGTGGAAGAAACAGACCCTGGAGTCGTCTGCTTGGCTAAAGAACTCCCGGGCTGCTAAAAGTTCCGTTGCTTTATAAGCATTTTCCCAGTCAATAATTTTTTGTGTGTGTGTGTGAGGAAGATTGGCCCTGAGCTAACATCTGCCAATCCTCCTCTTTTTGCTGAGGAAGACCGGCCCTGGGCTAACATCCATGCCCATCTCCCTCCACTTTATATGGGACACTGCCACAGCATGGCTTGACAAGCGGTGCATCCATGCGCGCCTGGGATCCGAACCCGAGTACCCCCGGCCACTGCAGCAGGAGCACGCGCACTTAACCGCTTGCGCCACTGGGCCGGCCCCCTTCCCAGCCAATAATGTGAATGACAATTTATGCTCAACTTGAAGTTAATTGCTAATGTATTAGAATTTAGCAATACAGAATACTAAAAATATTTTACTTTTGATGACATGAGTAACTCTGAAATTGCAAATATAGTCATGTGTTGCATAATGACATTTCCGTCAATGACAGACTGTATATATGATGGTGGTCACATAAGATTAGTACCATATAGCCTCGGTGTATAGTGGCTTATACCATCCAGGCTTGTGTGAGTATATTCTATGATGTTTGCACAATAACAAAATTGCATGACTCATTTCTTAGGATTTATCCCTGTAGTTAAGCTACGCATGACTATATATAGTTAAAATGTTGAAGTGTATTGTAAGGTATAACAAGTGAAGCTAAATTCTCGGCCATATCTTCTGCTTGGTTACAAGAGGAAAATCTCAGAGCCTTAATAATTGGCCCCTTATTTTGGCATAGTATGTTAATCATGTAAACTTAAAGTTTTCAATCCCTTGAATGCTTTAACAAATTATTGGAACTGAATACATTACACAAGTATGTTGTTTCTTTTTCTGGTCACATATATTTGTATGTGTGTGCATGTGTGCATATGAAAAAGTGATAATTTTTTTTAAGCCGGGTAAGATTTATTTCTCTAAGAGATGATTAATTGCCAGTTTCACAGAAATCTGTTTAGGCAGGGTAGCTGGAGTGATAACCAAGTTTTCAGTTGGTTGACCCAGTGCCCAAAAGTTTTAGTCCTTTGGTGAAATGCCCAAGTTAAATGGCCATTTGATTGAAATACATAGCTGAAAGCATTAGGGATTTGGCAAAGTAACAAGATAGGCAGCATGATGCTCTCATATATATAAAGGAGGCAGAATAAAAAGATACATGAGGTTGGCTTTCCATCCAAAACAGAATTTTTGTCTCAAGTGGAAGGACAGCCAGTGCTTTCCCAGAGATAAAAGGAACCATCCTTTCACTCCCCTAAATGGAATCATTATTTAATATACACAGATACAGTACCACCAAACACACAAACTCACATGCCAACAGAGGAAAGGATTCAAGTTCTGGCCCAGGAAAACAGCTGCACGTAACCTCTTAGTTTTATCTTATTTTATTTTGGCTGATTTATATACTCTAATACTGTGGCCAATGATTTTTCTATGTCTTTCACGAATCCCCTGGTTAAACTGGCGACAGCTATGACATAGCTTAAATGATTTCTTTGAAACAATCAGGATAGCATTCATATGGATGTTTTTATTTCTTAGTTGTCTGAATGGCTGATCTCCAGGAATCAATCACATCACCATGTGGCCAACAAAATAGTAATTATACCAAAATAGAAATTGCATGATAAGTTCGTTAGTAACTAGTCTACAAATAACCCATCCTTTCACATTCATTCCCAAGATGGAGGTTGTGTTTGGTGGTTTCTGAAAATGTTGGTATTTGAAAAAGATCTATTAAGATTTATTTATTAATTCACTCTGGTTCTTAATTAATTCACTTTAGTTTGGGGGAGTATTTTGTATTCAAATTCTTTGATTTCTGTGCAGTCTATCAATTCTCTCCACCTACTTTATTTTGATTTATTTTGTTGTTGCCTATTAGTTTATTAAATGTACTATTGAACAACTAAGAGCACTTTTACATAATTTTTGTTTAATTAAAGTAATATAAAGCTGTGAATATTTCTGTTATAGATTGAACGTTTTCATCTTTCCAAAGTTCATATGTTGAAGCGCAAACTCCCAATGTGACTATATTTAGAGATAAGACCTGTGAAGAGATAATAAAAGTTAAATGAGGTCATAAGAATAGGGCCCTAATCTGATAGGTCTGGAGCCTTATAAGACAAGGAAGAAACACCAGATCTCTCTCTTGGCCTTGGGAGGACACAGTGCTAAGTTGCCCTCTACCAGTCAGGAAGAGAGCTCTCACCAGAAACCGAATTAGCCAGCACCTTGATCTTAGACTTCTCGGTCTCTAGAACTGTAAGAAATATATTCCTGTTGTTTAAGCCACTGAGTCTGTGATATTTTGTTATGGCAGCCCAAGCTGAATAATACAATTTCTCTAAATAAGGTTTTAACTGTCTCCTTAGATTTTGATAAGAAGTGTTCTTAACTTCATCGATCAGCAAATAATTTGTAATATCTGACTATGTTCCTCTTTGATATGAGAGTTAGTTAGAATAATAGTTTTAACATTTCTTCATGGTTAAATTATTTTTGTTAATTTAAAATTTCTCCATTTAATTTAAAAATTATTTTTATTAAATATAACATGCATATACAAAAGAGAAGAAATCATAAGGCTGTAGCTTAATAATCTATCACAAAGTGAATATGCCCATGTAACCATGGCCCATGTCAAAACAGCATCATCAGCATCCCAGAAGAAACCAGCAGGCCCATTCCAAAGAATTCTCCCTCTCTCCTTCCGCAAGTTGTCACTATTCTGACTTCTAACACCCTAAGTTAGTTTTGTCTGTTTCTGAACTTTATATGAATTGAATCATATGATATATAGTTTAATGTATCTGGCTTCTTTTGAATGATATTAGTTATCGCCTAAAACTGTATTTTGTTAATTTTCATTGCTTTGTAGTATTCTGTCTTGTGAGTAAAACAACATATATTTATTTTTATGTTGATGGGGCGTTTCTGTGGTCTTCTTTTTTGGAACTATTTCAAATAATGCTTCCATGAATATTCTTGTACATGTGTTTACATGCAAGTGTGTATGAATTTCTTTTTTGTTTTTTCTTTTCTTCATACTTTTTTTTTGTTATGAGGAAGATCAGCCCTGTGCTAACATCCGACGCCAATCCTCCTCTTTTTGCTGAGGAAGATTGGCCCTGAGCTAACATCCATGCCCATCTTCATCTACTTTATATGGGATGCCCCCACAGCATGGCTTGATAAGCGGTGCATCGGTGGGTGCCCGGGATCCGAACCTGTGAACACCAGGCCACCAAAGCAGAGCACGCGCACTTAACTGCTGCGCCACTGGGCAGGCCCCTGTATGAATTTCTTTTGGCTATATATCTGGGAGTGAAATAGCTGGGTGAACTTTCATAGAAAATGCCAAAATGTTTTCCAAGTGATGGTACTACTTTGCCCTCAGCAATGAATGACATATCCCATTGCTCTTTATTTTCACGATCACTTTTTATTTACAGTTTTTAAATTTTCATCATTCTGGAGGGTGTGTAATGGTGTCTTCTGGTGGTTTTAACCTGCATTTCCCAGAGGACTTACTGAGGTTGAGCACTCTTTGAAACATTTGTGGTCTATTCAACTATCCTCTTCTGCAAAATTTTTTTTCAATTTTCTTGCTCATTTTTCTATTGGATTAGCTATATTTTTCTCATTGATTTGTAGGAGTGTATGTGTGTGCATGTGCAGGTCACCAGCTCTTTTGTTTGTTGTTATATTCTTTGCAAATATATTCTCCCACTCTGTGACTTCCTTTTTTCTTTTTTTTAAATTTTTTTTTTTTTTTAATTTTTTCCCCCAAAGCCCCAGTAGATAGTTGTGTGTCATAGTTACACATCCTTCTAGTTGCTGTATGTGGGACGCGGCCTCAGCATGGCCGGAGAAGTGGTACGTCGGTGTGCGCCTGGGATCCGAACCTGGGCCGCCAGCAGCGGAGCGCACGCACTTAACCACTAAGCCACCGGGCCGGTCCTGTGACTTCCTTTTTTACTCTCTTAATGATGTCTTTAGATGAAGAAAAGGTCTTGATCTTAATGTATTCCATGTTATCAATAATTTCTTTATGATTTCTACTTGTATGTACTGTTTAAGAAATCTTCATCTACTTCAAGAACATGAAGACATTTTTTTCCATTTGTATCTTCTAGATGCTTTATTATTTTACCTTTTACATTTAGAAGGTGTGAGGTAGAGGTCAGTTTCATTTTTCCAGCTGGATTGCCAATTGACTGAGCACCATTAATTGACAAGATGATCATTTCCTTGCTGCTGGTGTAGTGCCACCTCTGTCATAAATGAATATCCATGTACGCACAAGTCCATTTCTGGACTCTCCATCTGTTTAAGTGGTTTCCTTTTGTGTCTTTACACCACTCTTAACATTTTACTACTCAACATAATTTCTACAACTTTCAGCCACCTCTTCAAGAATGAGATGACAACTCTGGTGTAAAAGCACCCCCAAATGTTCGCCTCACCTCTCTAGATTTCCTTCTTCTCCTGGGTATTGGCACACTCTTATTTTTTTTTTTTTCTTATACAGTTTTTCTAGCTTCTATTTCAGATTATTTTTCCAAGTTTAATAGTCTCTATTACTATAAGTAGAACTTCTAGTATATGGCACTTTTAATGGATTTCTTTCCAAAAACAATATAGTTAATTACAAATATAGAGGGATATCACAATTTCACTGATGTTATTTAATTTTATCTTTCATTAGCTCTAATTGTCAATGGTAAAAAAATTAGTAATAGATTTTTCAGTGGGTTCCAGTTACACTAAACATTGAATTGCATTTATTACAGAACTTTTTAATGTACATTAATCAGTTAATCCTAGAGTTATTACCAAACTTAAAATTAAATAATTCAATTTCCATGGGAAAATAGAGAACCATAATATTTCCAAATTGATTTTGAAAAGTCTATGTTATAATTGAATCTCAATATAATTTATTTGTTAATCGTAATTTAGTACTAAAATAAAACACACAGATCATTTGAGGTTACTAGATTTTTAAATGGGCAAAAATGATTTAAGTAAAAATTACTAAGAAAAATTAAGCTTTGATCTTTTCCTAGGTTGGTGATAATTGAGTTTGTTAAAGAGTTTTTAATTATGTGATTATGAGAGAGTTATGTTTTCAGTATATCTAGTTCTATTGTTAACAACCTGTGCGACTGTGGTCTATTTACTTAGCCTTTCTGGGACTCAGTTTCTATCTTCTATAAAATAAATGAATGATACAAAATATTTTTTGAACACTTACTTCAGGAAAGACGTTGCTCTATGTATTTTATATTTACTAACTGAAGTAATCTTCAAAATAACCATGTGAGATTGGTATTATTATTACATCCACTCTTCAGATGAGGAAATAGATTTATGTACTGTATCTATTATAAATATAAATGTAATGCTTACATTTGATATAATATGATTAAAGATTAGAATTGGAGTTTTAGCACGATTAATTCCATTTAACTTACATAGTTACTATTAAATAGCTTCACTTGTATGTAACTTTGTAAAATCTCATAATATATGTTAAAAATAACATTGTAAAATACCTTCATCAGTGATATTTTAGATCATCATTGTTCTCAAAAGTTTGGATGCGCCCATATATCCAAATTTAAAACTACTAACATTCTCTTATTTTTTTTAAGGAAAGATTTAGCCAACCTTTGTCAAGGTGGTTTACATTCTCCTAATCAGACTTGCTTTCTCCCAAACTGGGGACTTCTAAAACAATCTCTTTTGGTTTGTCATCTGCAGTTGACTGCTTTTGTGGTCCTATGATTGAGCTTCAGCTAACTGTGAGAGGGAAAAAATGACTTTAAATACTTTTCTCTACCCTAAAAGGGCTAGTTAGGCAGTTTCCAAGAATCAGATTGAGACACTATAAAACTATATTTTAAAAAAGTTAATCTGTTCGCTAACAATTGTTGTAACAGATCATAAAGAATTAGGTCTGTGTTTTGAATGGCTTGTATATATTCATGGTACAATATTAAAAAGTTATCTAATGAAAGGTAAGTTTATATCCTATTTCTTTCTCCAGATATTGAGTTTCTCTCCATAGGGTCCACTACTGGAAATTAGGCAAGCATTTGAGAACAACTACAGCAAACTAATTCTAAAGCAGTATTTTTCTTACAAGAATCTTACTCTATCTTACATATAGTACATTGTAGTTTGTAAAGTTTCTTAACATATGTATTCCTTTATTCAATAATCACTTGCTCAGGCCTAAGAGTTTCAAGGTGATGTTTAAGCCAGTAGTTTTCAATTTGATGTACATTAGATTCAAAGGGAAGCTTTTAAAAAAATACACTAGTACGTAGCCAAACCAAGTCAAAATCTTAGAGATGGGCCATCTACGCATCAGATTATTTGCTCTTTTTTTAAACTCCCCAATGAATTCTAATGTGCACTGGACTAAACTTTGCACCCCACACTGTGGAATATACAAAGATGAGTTTGGCACCAGCTCTTTTCTCAAGCTGCTAATAATCAAGTGGGTAAAATATCTATTGTGAATTGTGAATGTTTAAAATCGAACTATCTGAACAAAAAGCCCTAATTTGTAGCATATACTGATTTTCACAGTGCAGATACTTTCATCATAGCTGATTTCAAGCTAACAACGTCATTGAATGCAGTGTCGGGAAGAGATATGAAATAGCACTCCATTATACAGTATTTCTACTGCATAGATATTATAGACATAAAAACCTCAAGAGCATAAGGAATAGTAAAATAATTAGGAAGTGATGAGTTTTGATTATTTGTTGTCCATGTTTTTAATATAATTAGTTTAATCCTAAGTTTACATAATTTAATTTTTAATAACAGCTGTGCTCACAAAATCCTTCAAAGTTTAAAAATCAGTTCTTGTGAGTCTATATGAGCCAGGTTTAGTACACCACTACCTCTTATACGTAATAATATGTTAACCACAATAGAATACGGGAAAGAAATAAGCACTATGGAAGATTATTTTCTCCTGAAAACCCCTTAGAGGAAGTGCTAGAGTACATATTATCTACTTTTGACTGATGAGGTTATCAGAATTCACAGAGATCCCAATTTGTCCTCTCCTGAGTAAATCATAGAGATGAAGTGGAACACCGTCATCCTATTCCCACTCACTGTCTTACCAACACACCTTTCTAGAATCATTCCGGAAACAAGGAAAATGAATTTGGGGTCTTTTTTTCACAGAAAAATTTTAATCTTTGATGTATCTACCCATAAAATTTGTTCAAGCTAATCCTACTGATCATTGAGCTGATTTGCTTTTAATGATGAAGTTTAGAATAATATTTCACACAGAAGCTCTCTGCACCATCAACTAATATTCACCAAGCACTTACTTCGTACTCTGCTAGAGATGTGAAGATGGCAGAAAGGATGTAAGTTTTGGTACCTATACTCAGGGAGCCTTCAATTTTGTTGACCCCCAAAACAGCAAAAATAAAGGCAGATCAATTCAGTGCTTTAAAATAAAAGCTTCTGCCTTTAGGTGTTAAGGAAAAATTCTAGCAAGCTAGCGAAGGCTCAAGAGGTTATTTCTAACGGAAGAGAGAGGACTTGAATGGGACCGTCAAAAGTGGGTAGTTAGCTACCCAGAGGGGAGAGAGAAAGCATCTCAGACAGCACGTAACTTCTTAATTTCCTCACTTCTCACACCTGCCTGTTTGGGAATTATGCTAGGGCATAACCCAGCACACCTGTTTGAACACTCAATGTTGTGACTGTACAGATATCTCTGAACAATGACAAAAAGGTAGCCTGAGTAAACTTTGTTTGCTTAAGAGTTGTGCTAGCTACAATTTTTCCCCACTGCTTTCTCCTTCACTGTTACCTATGGCTAATGCTGAGAAATATTTATTTCTGCCTTATTGAAAGAATATTTTCCAATAAAACCCTCTTAATTGTAAACGGTGAGTCAGATCCCCATATTCTATTACCTGTGTTTTAACCTTCTCTCTGCTTTCAGGTAGACATATAATAGAATAGTGGGGACAGGAAAGGGTTTGGGATCAAACAGAACAGAATCTTGGGTACACTGGATTCCCATAGAGCCAGTTATGATGTAGCCAGAGTAACAAACTAAAGAATCAAATTCTCAAAATCTGTTTTAAAGTGGAGAAATAATGCAATTTTTTAATAGAATTTATTTTTAGAGTAGTTTTAGTTTCATAGCAAAATTGAATAGAAAGTACAGAGAGTGGCCATATACTCCCTGCCTCCACACGTGCACAGCCTCCCCCGTTATCAACAATCCCCTAGAGTGCTACATTTGTTATGACTGATGAACCTACACTGACACATCACTAGCACCCGAAGTCCATAATTTACATTAGGATTCACTGTATTGTGACATGTATCCACCATTACAGTATCATACAAAGTAGTTTCACTGCTGTGAAAATTCTCTTTGTTCTGCCTATTCCTCCCTCTCTCCCCTCCAACCTCTGGCAACCACTAGTCATTTTACTGTCTCCATGGTTTTGTCTTTTCCAGAATGTCATATAGTTGGAATCATACAATAACCTTTTCAGACTGGCTTCTTTCTCTTAGTAATATGCATTTAAAGTCCTTCCATGTCTTTTCCTGGCTTGATGGCTCATTTCTTTTTAGCACTGAATAATATTCCATTGTCTGGTTGTACCACAGTTTATTTATCCCTTCTCTTACTGAATGACATGTTGGCTGTTTCCAAATTTTGGCACTTATGAATAAAGCTGCTATAAACATCCATGTGCAGGTTATTTTATGGACATAAGTTTTCAATTCATTTGGGTAAATACCAAGGAGCATGATTGCTGGATCGCATGGTAGGAGTATGTTTAGTTTTGTAAGAAATTGTCAATATATGTTCCAAAGTTGCTGCACCGTTTTGCATTCCCATCAGCAATGGATGAGACTTCCTCTTGCTCCACATCCTTACCAGCATTTGATGTTGTCGGTGTTCTGGATTTTGGAGATTCTAATAGATGTGTAGTGGTATCTCATTGTTGGTTTAGTTTGTGGTTCCCTAATGACATATGATATTGTGCATCTTTTTTTTAATTGAGGTAACATTGGTTAATAATATTATATAAATTTCAGGTGTACATCATTATATTTTGATTTCTGTATAGACTACATGGTGTTCCGTACCAAAAGTCTAGTTGCCATCCATCAGCACACACACGTGCCTTTTTGCCCCTTTCATCCTCCCGTCACCACCCTTCTCCTCTGACAACCACCAATCCGTTCTCTGTATCTATCTGTTTATTTGTTTTTGTTTATCTTCCACGTATGAGTGAAATCATATGGTATTTGTCTTTCTCAGTCTGACTTATTTCACTTAGCATAATGCCCTCCCAGTCCACCCATGTTGTCCCAAATGGCAAGATTTCACCATTTTTAATGGCTGAGTAGTATTCTATCGTAGAAACATACCACATCTTCTTTATCCATTCATCCGTTAATGGGCACTTAGGTCGTTTCCAAGTCTTGCTATGGTGAATAATGCTGTGATGAACATAGGGCTGCATTTATCTTTTCAAATTAGTGTTTTTGTGTTCTTTGGAGAAATACTCAGAAGTGGAATAACTGGTTCATATGGTAATTCTATTTTTAATTTTTTGAGGAATCTCCATACTGTTTTCCATAGTGGTTGTATCAATTTACATGTCCTCAAGCAGTATACAAGTGTACTCGTTTCTCCACATCCTCTCCAACACTGTTATTTCTTGTCTTTTTAATAATAGCCATTCTGACAGGTGTAAGGTGATATCTCATTGTGGTTTTGACTTGCGTTTCCCTAATAATTAGTGATATTGAACATCTTTTCATGTGGCTGTTGGCCATCTTTACATCTTCTTTGGAAAAATGGAAAAATGTCTGTTCAGAATCTCTGCCCATTTAATTGGGTTGTTTGTTTTTTTGTTGTTGAGTTGTACGAGTTTTTATATATTTTGGATATTAACCCCTTATCAGATAAATGATTTTCCCAATTGGGATAGGTTGTCTTTTCATTTTGTTGATGGTTTCCTTTCCTGTGCAAAAACTTTTTACTTTGATGTAGTCTCATTTGTTTATTTTTTCTTTTGTTTCCCTGCCTGAGGAGACATATTCAAAAAGATACAGCTAAGACTGAAGTCAGAGAGCATACTGCCTATGCTTTCTTCTAAGAGTTTAATGGTGTCAGATCTTACATTCAAGTCTTTAATCAATTTTGAGTTAATTTTTGTGTATGGTGTAAGAAAATGTTCTACTTTCATTCTTTTGCATGTGGCTGTCCAGTTTTCCCAACATCATTCATTGAAGAAACTTTCCTTTCTCCATTGTATGTTCTTGGCTCCTTTGTTGAAAATTAGCTGTCCATAAATGTGTGGGTTTATTTCTGGGCTCTCAGTTCTGTTCTATTGATCTGTGTGTCTGTTTTTGTGCCAGCACCATGCTATTTTGATCACTATAGCTTTGCAGTATATTTTGAAATCAGAGAGGGTGATACCTCTGGCTTTGTTCTTTGTTCTCAGGATTGCTTTGGCCATTTGGGGTCTTCTGTTATTCCATATAAATTTTAGGATTCTTTGTTCTATTTCTGTGAAGAATGTCATTGGGATTCTGATAGGGATTGCATTGAATCTGTAGATTATATAATGTGTACATTTTAACTATGTTAATTCTTCTATTCCATGAACAAGGAATATCTTTCCCTTTCTTTGTTTCTTCTTTGATTTCTTTCAACAATGTTTTATAGTTTTCAGTGTACAGGTCTTTCACTTTCTTGTTTAAATTATTCCCAGGTATTTTATTCTTTTTGTTGTGATTGTAAATGGGATTGTATTCTTGATTTCTCTTTCTGCTAGTTCATTGTTAGTATATAGAAATGCAACTGATTTTTGTATGTTGATTTTGTACATTGCAACTTTGTTGTATTCATTGATTATTTCTAATAGTTTTTTGGTGGATTCTTTAGGATTTTCTATATGTAAAATCATGTCATCTGCAAATACTGACAGTTTTACATCTTCCTTTCCAATTTTGATATGTTTTATCCCTTTTTCTTGCATAATGGCTCCAATACTATGTTGAATAAGAGTGGCAAGAGTGGGCATCCTTATCTTGTTCCCATTCTTAGAGGGATAGCTTTCAGTTTTTCACTATTATGGTGTTAGCTGTGGGTTTGTCATATATGGGCTTTATTATGTTGCAACCCTTCCCTTCCATACCCATTTTTTTGAGTTTTTATCACAAACGGATGCTGAATCTTATCAAATGCTTTCTCTGCATATATTGAGATGATCATGTGATTTTTATTATTCATTTTGTTAATGTGGTGTATCACATTGATTAATTTGCAGATTTTGAACCGTCTTTGCATCCCTGACTAAACCCACTTGATTGTGGTGTATGATCCTTTTACTGCATTGTTATATTCAATTGGCTAATATTTTGTTGGCGATTTTTGCATCTATGTTCATCAGTGATATTGGCCTGTAATTTTCCTTTTTCGTGTTGTTCTTGTCTGGTTTTGGTATCAGAGTAATGTTGGCCTCGTAAAGTGAGTTAGAAAGTGTCCTTTCCTCTTCAATTTTTTGAAAGAGTTTGAGAAGGATAGGTAGTAAATATTTGAATGTTTAGTAGAATTCACCGGAGAAGCCATTTAATCTCAGACTTTTGTCTTTTAGAAGATTTTTTATTACTGTTTCAATCTCTTCACTAGTGATTTGTCTATTCAGATTCTCTATTTCTTCTTGATTCAGTTTTGGGAGGTTGTATGATTCGAAGAATTTATCCCTTTCTTCTAGGTTATCCAATTTGTTGGGTATAGCTTTTCATAGTATCCTCTTACAATCCTTTGTATTTCTGTGGTATTCCTTGTAATTCCACCTCTTTCATTTCTGATTTTACTTGTTTCACCCTTCTCTGTTTTTTTCTTAGTGAGTCTAGCTAAGGGTTTGTTAATTTTATTTATCTTTTCAAAGAACCATCTCTTAGTATTATTGATCTTTTTTATTGCCATTTTACTCTCTATTTTATTTATTTCTGCTCTGATTTTTATTATTTCTTTCCTTTTACTGACTTTGGGCTGTGTTTGTTCTTTTTTCTAGTTCTTTTAGGTGTAATGTTAGATTATTTATTTGAGATTTTTCTTGCTTCTTAAGGTAGGCCTGTATTAGTATATATTGTTCTCTTAGTACCACTTTTGCTGTATCCCATAGGTTTTGGTATGCTGTATTTTCATTTTTATTTGTCTTCAGGTATTTTTTGATTTCTCCTCTGATTTCTTCCTTAATCCAATAGTTGTTAAGCAGCATGTTGTTTAATCTCCACATATTTATGACTTTTCCACCATTCTTCTTGTAGTTGATTTCTAGTTTCACAGCCTTGTGGCCAGAAAAGATGTTTGATATGATTTCAATCTTCTTAAATTTATTGAGACGTGTTTTGTTTCCCATTGTACAGCTTTTGCTTCTTTGTCAAAGATCAGTTGACTACATTTATATGAGTCTATTTCTGGGCTCTCTATTCAGTTCCATTGATCTATTTGTCTGTTCTTTCCCCAATACCACACTCTCTTTATTATTATAGCTTTATATTAAGTCTTGAAATCAGATAGGGGCAGTCCTTCAACTTTGTTCTTTTTCTTCCATATCGTGTTTATTATTCTGGGTCTTTTGCCTTTCCACAAATACTTTAGAATCAGTTTGCTAATATCCACAAAATAACTTGCTGGGATTTTGAATGAAATTACTTTAAACTTATAAATCAAGTTGGCCATATTATCTTTCTGTCTATGGAACATGAAATATCTCTCCATTTATTTAGTTTTTATTTGATTTCTTTCATCAGATTTTTAAATTTTCCTCACATAGATACTGTACATATTTTGTTAGATTTATACCCAAGTATTTCATTTTGGGAATCCTAAAGTAAATGGTATTGTGTTTTCAATTTCAAATTCCACTTGTTCATGGCAGGTATGTAGGAAAGTGATTGACTTTTGAACATTAACTTTGTGTCATGAAATCTTGCTATAATCACTTTTTAGTTCTGGAAAGGTTTTTTCTTAATTCTTTTGGTTTTCTACATGGATAATCATATCATCTGTGAACAAAGACAGTTTTAGTTTTTCTTTCCCAATTCATATATCTTTTATTTCCTTTTCTTGTTTTATTGCATTATCTAAGACTTCCAGTATGATGTTTAAAAGGAGTGGTGAGAGGGGGCTTCCTTGCCTTGTTTCTAATCTTAGTAAGAAAACTTAGTTTCTCACTATTAAGTGTGGTGTTAGCTGTAGGTTTTTTGTAGATTTTCTCTATCAACTTGAAGAAGTTCTTCTCTATTCCTAGTTTGCTCAGAGATTTTGTCATGAAAGCGTGTTGGATTTAATGATTCAATTTCTAAAAGCTATCACTAGTGGACAAGAGAGCATTCTATGTTCCTGTTGCTTTAGTGAGATTAAACAAAGAACCATTACTCAAGAGTGATAATTGAAAATGCTCTTTACACTTTCTCTCCTTCTCAACTCTTTTTTTATACCTCACTCAAACTCCAAACCCTTAATCTATTCATATTTGACTTAAGAACATTTTGCTCCCACTCTTTGAGTCAATCATCAGAAAAACATTAATTTAGTTTATACAAATATCAACTTGATCCTTTAAAAAGGATGCTGAACTCTGTCCCAGCACAGCCACGAGTAGCATACCTGCATGCATGCACATAATGCATATCTGTTGCAGTATTGTATATTTCCCAGGGAAGCAGGATACTGGGGTGGTTAGGTTTTCATACTCTGGATAAAACAGACTTTTCCGTTATTATCTTAAGACAGTCAGCCTAGCAGTTAACAGTTCTGTAATTGGAGTCATCTAGACCTGAGTTTGAAGCCTAGTTCTTACCAATCATGTAATCTTGGGCAAGCTACTTAACTTCTTTATACCTTAGTTTCCTTAGATTTCAAAAAAAGAAAATAATATTAGTTCCTGCCTCATAGACAGTTGTTAGCTAATTCATGTAAGATGTTTATTACAATGGCCAGAACAAAATAAACTACATATACATGCATAAAACTATCTATAACTATGTGTGTATATAACTATTTTTCATATATAATGCTTATCACTCAAACAAAAATAACCAAGGATATATGAAATAACACAATTTGTCAATAAAACATGAAAGTCTACCAACTGTAGATCCAGAAATTGGAAATATCAGATATATACTTTAAGATAACTGTACTGTATCAGTCACTGTTCAGTCAAGAACATGGAAAATACCCTAGAGATTTTATCATGGAGAATTTAATGTAAGCATTTATTTAAACAGATGCTGGAGAAATGAGGGAGTAAAAAGGGACCTCTGAAATACACAGAAATAGTGCCCGGAGAATGAGATGATTTTTCAACGTAAACAATAGAAGCCAGAAGACAATGGAATATCTTCAAAGTAATAAGAGCAAGTAACTTCTGACTTAGAATTCTATCATCAGTGAAAATTTCTTTCAAAAAAATGAAGGCAAAATGAAGACATTTTCAAACAAACAAAAACTAATAGAATTCATCATCAGCAGACACACATGGAGGCAAACAATAAAGGATATTCTTTAGGTAGTAGAAAAATGATCTTGAATGGCAGCTTGAATATGCAGGAAGGGATGAAGAGCAATGGAAAGGGTCACGAGGAGGGATATCCAAACGAATAATGCACGTATGAAGCAATATTAATAATAATGTATTGAGAAGTTTAAATTACGTAGAAAATAAATATTCACAAAAACAGTAACATGTAATATGGGAAGACGGCAAATGGTCTAAGTATTCTAAGGCTCATAAATTGACAAGGAAGTAGTACCACTGCTAGTTTATATATCCTACTTCCTTCCTATTCTTTTCACAGGTCTGCCTCCCCAGTAAACTTTTTCATTCTTATCTCAGTGTCTGCTTTCCGGAGAAACCAACCTGTGATGCGAATCTTCAACTTTAGAAGCTAATGCCAATTTTATTTTTCCATTTGCACTGAGTGTTCTGATAGGTCTACGTTAGCACAAACACTTGGTATCATCAGTCTTATTAATTTTGGCCACTTTTGTGGTTATGTAGTGGTGTATCATTACGATTTTACTGTGCATTCCTTAATTGTTAATGATGTCCAACATTTTTTCATATGTTTTTGCAAAGTTATTAGAAATGCCTGTCAGATCTCTTTTCCTTTTGTTTTTTATTGTTTTTTATTTAGTGATTTTGATTGTGATTTCATACCCTTAAAATATTATCTGTGGGAATTCTTTGTGTTCCATTAGAGAGGAATTACATTTGTGTTTGCTGTGGGCCTCCTACCAACTTTGGATCACTGTAAACTAATAGTTATGTTTGGAGATTTTTAGGCCAGGCAGGGTATTTAGAGTGTATCCCCAGACAGACAGGAATGTAAGTTTGTAGTTAGAACCTCTCAGGATAGATATTATCTATTCTTTTTTTTCTTCTCCTCTCAAAGCTAAAACCAGTCCAGACAAATATCTCCACAGCGTTCCTCTGCGAGCAATTTTATTTTTCTAAATTAAACTCATTGAGTATGTCATCCCTTAGGAAATCTAGTTTTATGAAGGAGTCTCTAATCAGTCCTTCATTCTGATTGAGCCATGGATTTTTTCTCCTTCCTACCCAAATGTGAGGCCATTACAACAGATCTTAGCCATGAGAGATTAGGAGATAATCTCCACGGAAAATTTCAGCTTTAGGACTCATTAAATTCCATAAATCCTGCTTTCTTATCACATCTAGTCTGTGGACAGTGGTACGCTCATAAATTTTAACAATCAACTCTCCAGAAAAAAAGGCTCTGATTTATAGTGTTTGCCAATTTCCATGGTGGAAATATTGCCACCATGGCCCACTTCAAACTGCTGCTGTGACTTCGCCAAATGCAATTTTGAGAAGAGACAACAGCAGCACACCATTACATAATATTTCCACCATACAGACACAACAGAGGTCATAATTTACAATTAACACATTAATTAGATAATTGCCAGTTTTTAAATTTATTATCCTTATTTTTAATATAACTTATTTAATGGTAAATTTATATAATTTTACTTTTAATAATGGCAGAGTTTAACAACTGATGCAAAGTTTCTAAAATTTTAAAAGACAACTTTTTGTGAAGCAATACAAGCCAGTTCCATCACACCATTGACTCTGAGGAATTCTTTTTTTTTTTTTCTTTCTGAGGAAGATTCGCCCTGAGCTAACATCTGTGCCAGTCTTCCTCTATTTTGTGTGTGGAACACGGTCACAGCATGGCCCCTAACAAGCGGTGTAGGTCTGCACCAGGGAACTGAACCTGGGCTGCCGAAGCAGAGTGCACCGAGCTTAACCACTAGGCTACAGGACTGGCCCCCTGAAGAATTCTTTTTTATTTTTCTGTTTTATCAATTTATTCTCTCAGCATTTTCACGTGATATACTACTAAGGTTTTTTTTCCTGAATATCTAATATGCCATATTGCCTGAATTGGAAGTCTCTTCCAAGCACTTCCTATATATTTGTTATTTGATTCTCACATCAACCCCAGAGGTTTTGTTCTATTATTATTCCCATTTTAAGGATGAAGAAATTAAGTCACAGAGAGATTAAGTTGCTTATAATCTCACAGAAAGCACGTAATAGAGCTAGGATTTGAACCCAGACAGTTCAGCATTTAGACCACATCCTGTTAACAATATGCTGTCTTTCCTCTCAAATGAGAGGCTAAGGTAGGGATGTTTGTTATTCCAGCTCTTCAGGTTTCAAGGAAAAATTCATACATTCAAACTTTTGCTTCGCACTCAAGAAAATTCAAGGGAGACACACTAAGCCGTAAAAAAAGACTCATGGAAAATCCAACAGCAGTGTGTCAACTGGGCTGAGTCACAAAGGGACAGGGAAGTTAGTTCCATACCTAAGGCACTATTTGTAACCTGAATCTAATCATGAGGAATCATCAGATATACTTCTGCTGAGGGACATTGTCCAAAATAACTAACCTATTCTCTTGAAAAATGTCAATTCATAAAATACAAAGAAAGACTCAGAAACCGTTCCAGATTAAAGGAGACTAAAGAGATATGACAATAATGCAGTGCATGATTTTGAGTTCTCTTTTGCTATGAAAGACAGTATTGGGACAACTGATGAAGTCTGAATAAGGTCTGTAGATTAGATAATATTATCCCATCAATGTTAATTTCCTGATCTTTGTAATTATACTCTGGTTACGTAAGAGAATTCTTGTTTATAGGAAATAGACACTAAACTATTTAGGGGTAAAGGAGCACCATGAAGCAACTTTTAAACGATTCAGAAAAAAGTAATATGTAGATATATAAATATAAAGAAAGAAATATATGCATGTATTTATATACACATATATACATACATCTACACATATATCATATACATATCTCTATGTCTATCTTTCATCTGTCTATCTATCTAGAGAAAGTGAGAGAGAGAGAAAGAGAGAAAGATGAAGTAAGTGTAGTAAAATGTTATATTTGGGGAAACTGAGTAAAAAGAGTATCTTTCTAATACTCTTGCAAGTTTTCTGTAAGCCTAAAAGAATGTCAAAATAAAAGATTAAAAACAAATGATCAAAAAAATAAACCCACCAAAACTAATGAAACTTTGTTCTTGTGCTCCCTCATGAATGTGACTCAGCTAACTAACCTCCTTGTGTCTGTTCTCATGTATGTGTGTGTCTACTTCAGCTTATCCCTCCCAACCTCTTTATTCTCCCTGGACTTCAGTTCTGTTCTATTTCTGAGAAGACTTTAGATGGTCCAGTCAATAATAGAAAGCTTTGGTCACTGGCGGGTCTCTGGTCTGGCTGCTCTGGGTCAGGTTCTAGCACCAGGTTCTACTCCCTCACTGGCCTTCATAGCAGAGGTTGTGTCAGAGCCATTCTCCTTACCAGGAGCCATTGGTAGGTATGCGAGAATGAATGACATTTCTAGTACAGATAGGATAATTACAGAAATGCAAAAAGAAAGGTACAAGATTTCCAGTGTTGAAAGTTCAGCCTGTGGTTGTATTGAATCAGAACACATGGCTCCATTCAAAACAACAAATGACTTGGGTGACGTCACATAGTAAGTCAACACTCAACTCCAAAGCTCCAGTGTATGCACAGGGGTCAAATCATTTTTATTATTCTAGTAACAGAGCTGCTTCTAAAACAATAGTCTTTCTATTAATATACTGCCTCCATAAATATTCCAAAAATTCCCTTTTTTTCTACAAGTTTTACATCTGTTTGCTTTCTTGCTCAGCGGTTTTATTTTGTTTTAGGGTGTGAGTTCAAAGGTCAAGGACTTGGTTTGGTTCAATTTCATTTATTGTTCACTGTGGTTTCACATCACAATTTAAAAGACCCAAAAGCTGATGCTCTCCTGTCTTTTTTTTTTTTTTTTAACCATATCTGAAGATGCCAAGCTTTTATAACTTTTTCCAAAAAGTCTTCCCCTAAAGGAAACCGGGGGGTTTGGTTTTATATTATTTAGGTCATTTAATCAGAAAGTAAATCATCTGTCTTTGATCATGTCCTTGCCAGAAGATCCCTAACTCATTAGTGTGCTATTAATGAGGCTGGATTTTAAAGCAGGTGTTGTTAAGTGCAATCAGAGCAGCTTTATTAAGCCGCTAATTGTCTTGTGATGACAAAGGAAGTCAGATTGGTCCAGGCTCAGTTAACCTTTGTCTATATGCATGACTTGGCTGATTAAACAGCAATTGATAATGACCTTCAGTCTGGCAAAGCCGGAAAAAGGTGGTGCCTGATGTTGGCATTCATTGTGTGTGATGTGAGTGACAGGCGGGCAGTCTAATTTAGAAATCTATAAAGCAATTTCAAAATTAACTAATATCACAGTGCAATGAGCAACTAATTTACGTGTATTAAAGTGGTATTTTGATGTGTGTGTTTATTTCAGAGTAGAGGCATTATTGCAGGAAGAGAGTTAACTTCAAGTTAAAGCAGCTTTGACAAGCCATCCTTACTAGCTAGAAAAACAAGACTGTGGAAGGACAGTTGTTTTTTGGAGATTACTAATTTATTTAACAAGCATACTGAGCTCCTAATACGCTGAAGATCCTGGCCTGGTGAACTCAACATAGGCACTGGTTCTCAGGAGCTCACAATGGGGTGACAGACAGGAACACCAATTTTATTACAATTTATTCAGTGCAACAGCAGTTTATCATTAGCACGTGAGAAGAATGCTGTCATTCTCAGGACCTCAACTGATTCCAAACTGTGGAGGCAGAATCAGAGGGCTGTGGGGGAGATTGTAGTTTATTGAGTGTCTATTATATGCTAGCTACTTCATTCATGTTACCTCATTGAACCTCTGCAACAATTCTTAGGTAAACATTTCATTTCACAAGTGAGGAAACAGAATTTCATTCATGGGTTGAGTATTTTCCCAAGGTCAGTCAACTAGTAAGTGGCATAACCAAGATTTGAAATTAAGTTCTGTTTCTCTATAAAACCCACAACACTCTGTGGAAACACTCAAGATAAATGGAAATAAGATTGAATAGCAAATTATGTGCCATGTGTGCTATGCATTTGTGTGTGCCTATGTGTATGTGTGTTCTAGTGTGTTTGTTGCCTGGATTGGGGAACACGATACACGGGCCACATAGTCTTGAAATCTAAAACAATGGATTCTGCCTCATGATATTATATTTTCCCTGTTTTTTTGGCAAGTTCGTCTTCATGAACAGACATTTGATGAGTTTACCATTTGTCACAGCATACATCCTTTGCATTTAGAAGGCTTTACAAAGTACCCCACTCAAATATAAATTTTCCGGAGATGGTCATAACTTGAAGTTTTGCTAATGCTTATAATTCCCAGCTTGCGCTTGAGGACATTTTATTCTGGGGTGTGTTAATAGATATGCCAAGAAAAAAGTCTATCCCAACTCAAATAGTTTTGTTTAACTATTAAACAAAATTAGAGAGGTTTCTTTCTTAGGGGCAGGACCTTTCAGAGCCTTTAATATGCTAATAGGTATTGTGACTTTTCAAGGAGAGAATTTGGTATTGGGCTTTTCCCAAGTTTTCTTGACCATGAGGCTCTTTGTTTTTTGATCACCAATTAACACTCACAAGAATTAGTGTGTGTGGAACAGAGCAAGTCCCTGCTCTATAAAAAATTAGCGGCAAAGTAACAGCATAAAGAAAGCAGAGAAGAGAAACAAAGATGTAGGACACGGATACAGGAAACAGGAAAGCTCAATGACCGGTTTACCTTTTTCACAACTTTGCTAGAATTTGTTTTGAGTATTTAAAGGCTGAAAAAATCTCATTGAATGGTGTGATCATGTCTGACATAAATATAAATGACATTCATGTAAATTCCTAAACTAAACATCAATGGTTGTTATGAATATTGGTTGAGTTTCCCTGACTCCTTCATGTCTCCGGAATACTTGAATGAGCTATTCATTTTTAGATTACATAAAAATAATCAAAGGATTGACTGGGGCAAATGAAACATGGGACCTTAGAATAAACTATGGAGATTTACTAAGAGTTGGTTAAGACCCATGAAAGTACAAATCATTTGCAGCTTTATTAGCTGTATTGTTCTAGGTCAACCCTGGTTGCACTTTCAGAATCATCTTTCAAAAGTATACTTTAAAAATGACCAACCCAAGAACAAAATCTCTGATGTGCAGTCAGGGTCAACTGTCAATTGTTCTCCACTAGGGTAGTATCTCTTTGGTCCTGTCTAGGGTCTTCCACTTTTTGTCTTTGGTCTACAACATTCTTTTTCTCCCCCATGGTCATCCCACTGGTTGCTTCCTGCTGTCAGTGCTAGGACACTAGTTAATGTCAGATTCTAAAACTCTCCATCTGCAGGGGCAAAACCTTAAATTCCAGATCATGTCTGCCACTCCGAGTCCATTTACTATATTATAATTGTTATTGCTACAGTACTTCCTGCTCTTGTCATGTTACTGCATTAATCTAAGTATCACAGTAACCGTGGGAGCTGACCTGCTGTGCAATTCCCCTTGAAGCCTCTGGAATGTTTCCAAGCATGTGCTATAATGGTATCATTGCCTGGAACTGCCTCCCACTCACAGGGAAAGAAGGCTGCTTAGAAGACTGAGAATTATTATATTTAAGAAGGTAACGAGTTCACTTGCCATCACTTCATGATTTTTTTTCCATTTAAACGTTTTCCAGACTTCCTCAGAAGACCACTTAGTTCTAGCCACGTTCAATAATCCTATTTCCTCCTATTTAATCTATCACTTTTGCAGCATGTAGATCCCAAAATAACAGATGATAAAAGTGATAACTGGCATTAATGGCAATGAGGCCACCTGTTCAGCCCAATGACAATCTCAACTGACTTTCACATACAGGCTGGTCATCAGCAAATATATGGTAATGAAGCCTGGTCATTTGGACATCCGACGAAACAGGCCTGGGATGTGACCCAGATGAAAAGCTTTGTAGGATGGAGCAGAGGTTATGCAAGTTTTCCTTCAAGGTCGTTCCTTCCCTTTTCAGATAATAAATAGGTTAGAATAAGGATTATTTTACAAGTTGAACAATCACAGATTGTGACTTGGATAGGTGAAAATTATTTTGGGGAAGAGGATAAGAAAAGCACACTTTGGCTGATAGATGTTTCAATTTTCCTGAGAAAAGAAATTCATTTACCAGATTATAATCATTTCGGTAAATTACATTTCAGTGTTGAGTCATCTGCACAGCAGTGAGGTGGTCCATGCCCCTTTGAAAGATAAATCATGCAGTGGTATTATGGAAATCTCTGTATTCGAAATGGCTTGAGAGAAACTGCGAAAGGAACTTAATGCATGCAGGAAAACTTCTAGTTATTACAGTACCTTTTAAAGAGGAAAATGAGTCCAAATATCTTAGAAAGAGTCTCCAGGGAATATTTGCACTGGAGGTAACACTGCTGTAAATGACTGTCTTGTTTTAGACTTCACAAAAATCGTGCATGTGACCATCAGATGGATAAGAAGGGTGCGAAATTCAAAATGGTATCTATGAGGTTCATTCGATTGAATTGCATAAAATCATCACTATTTTGCTACTTAAGTCTACTCATCCTCTTTATCAGTTTTTTCACTTTAGAGTTACATGAGAAGCAGTGTGATATACTAGGATAGTGGTTCTCAAACTTTGCTTCCCAGACTAGCAGCATCAGTGTCATCTGGGAACTTGTTAGAAACGCAAATGCTGGGGTTCTATCCCAGACCTATTGAATCAGAAACTGTGGTATTGGGGCCCCGAAATCTGTGCTGTAATGAGCCCTCCATGTGATTCTAATCCAAGCTATAATTTGAGAACTTTCCTACTCAGAAGCACTCTGGAATTGGGAGTCTCTGCAATTCACCAAATTAGCTGGGTGAACAAAGACAAATCCTCTAACTTCTCTGCATTTGATTTCTTATCTACAAATTCAGGGATGTGGGTTAGATGATTTCTGATTGTGTAATTCTACACTATTACTCACACATTAAAATTTAAATTCTACCATAATACCTCAGTGTTGAAAGTTTAGGCTCTGAAGACAGAAAACCCTAATTTCAAATCCCCACTCTACCCTAAGAGCTATATCCTTTACTTATGGATAGTCTCTCAGAGCCTCAGTTTCCTCATCTGTAAATTGCAGCTAATAATAGTGCTTATATCACAGATTTTTGAGAGTTAAATGAGATAATGTATGTACTTAGCACAGTAGTTGGCATAAAAGGATGCCATGAAGGATGGCACTCAATAAAGCATGATTTTTGTTATTTGGAAGTAGAGCTCTGAAAAAAGATGCTCAGTTTTCAAAGTCATAGAATTAGAAAAAAAAATTTCCATCTGAAGCTCTATGAGTAAAGACTACAAGTTTCAGAACAAAAAGCCTCAGTTACTTGCCTTAACCAATTCAGGCTAGTAGAAAATTCATTGGCACACAAGACTTCCATTTTTCTATGGCAAAAAAAAATGTGTATTTTTTTATGTTATTTGGTTAAACTGTAATTATTTTAAAATATGGAGAGGGATTTGGCAAAATTTTGGTGGAACAACGAGATGCTAATATAATGATGGTGATTTTCTTTTCCTTAACAGCTTGCTTTATTTTAGTTGGGTTCAAAAAAGAAAACACAATTGTTTGCACTGTATTTACAAACAATCAACAAGCAAATCATGCATTAATTGTTCAGATGAAAGCAGGATGCTGCTCATATTTATCTGTGTTTATCGCGGCACCAGACGGTCTGATTGGGAAAGTGCTCTGTAGAAGGTAGCCGGGTACCCAGCAGCTAACAGACGCCTCTTTAATGTGAGGTGCTCTGTATCAGACCAGTTTTGTTGACCTTGTTCCAACACACAATGAGTCTGTGTGGAGGGCTGTGTGCAGCAGCGCCTAGGCCTCTGTTTTAGTTCTTAATTTCTTTCACAGCATCAAAAGGCTTTTCTACTCAAAAGCTTTTCTTTTTCTTTTACTCCTGAGCCTCTGCAATTGAGGCAGAACTGCAATCTACCAGCAGCAGCCTTTGTTCTGGTCTTGCAGGAGGATGGGGAACAGTGTGAGTCCTTCCTAATTAGCCCGTGGACCAATGAAATACTCCTCCAAGCCAGGAGAGGCTGCAATCCCACAGCCCAAGTGGCAGAAAAGGGGGAAAAGGCCTCCTTAATTAAGGCCCAACAAAACTGAGTAAAAACTGGTATTTTACGCTCTATAAATGTCTTTTTTTCAATCCCTGTGAATGCTGGCACATGAACATGCTTTAAAATTGTGCCTTCCCTTTTGCCAATGTGCTGTCACTTTGCTTTGGCTCAAGACTGCAGAAATTATTGGCCCGTGAGAGTGTAGGACCCGGCAGCTTTAGGCTGTGTGTGTCTGCATTTCACGAGAGGCACAGGCTGTGCTCGAGACAGTGAGCTGATCATCAGGAGAGGGCCTCCACTTGGGAAAGTGATGCGACTAGCCACGCCCTTACAGGCTTGGCGTTTACATAGAACATGCACAAATGTCATTACCCTGCTGACGCCGCATGTGTATTAATTTATTAGTCTCTTCTGTTGTCTGGCCCTCTTTTATGTCTTTCAACTTTATTACATTTATTTTGAATTCGGTGACCTCTTTAGTGACTTAATATGTTCAGGTTAAGAAACCGGTTTTGAATGTGGCACTAATGCATTCTCATTCTGGTCCACCTCTTAGATATGTCCTAACTTTACTGTACCATGCTTATGTGAAGGACTAAATGTTGCTCCTTTGTTTTCAAAATGAAAATACTTTCCCCTGATTTTAAAAATTATAGACATTCGTTGTATAAAGAAATTTAATGCAGATAATCATAAGAAATGTTTTTTTTAAAAAATCATGCAAAGATTTAGCCACCACAGAGATAACTACTGTTAATATTTTTTTGATGAATCAGTCCATCTGTATGTTCCCATGCAAGTTTACACAAATAGAATGTTTCATACACACTCTCTCTTCAAAGGACAATATGAGTAGACGTACATTTAAGTCAGTAAATATGATGGCATCATCATTTCTAATTGCTGTGTATTACTAGCCTTTTGAAGAATAGAAAGACCATCATTGAATATCATTTTTGTGTTTACATCCATTTAATATCTGATTAAATTTCTTTAAGTGCCTTATAACATTAGAAAATTTCAAATTCCCACTTCAAAGAAGGTTTGTGTCTGTTGTAGGTTATATAGTAAAGATAGGAATATATATGATGAAATAGAGTAATTACATGTATTTTATATGATGGGAGACAGAAATACACACATGCATAAACAACATTTTTATTTTTAATTTTTTCATTCCAACAGGACAACTGCAGATAATTTACGTTTAGCCAGTGAATATCAGTGCTTTCTTAACACCTTTCTTTGTGAAAATCTCAAAATTGTTTGGTTTGTTTTCAAAGCAGCCTATGTCTACACAACACCAAACATTCAGTCAATTCACTACAAAGTTAGTCAAACATTGAAATGTTTGGTAGATTTTGTGTTAGAGTTGATCGTGAGCTGGGCATCAAGCTGACACAGCCTGAGTAAATGGGCTCAGAGAAGAGCAGAATAACCCCTTGATTTACTCTGTAAATTTATCCTAAAATATATATGCCTCTAACATGACAACATAATAAGGATAAGCATAATATACTGGGAGAAAGACTAGGCTTGAAAACAGCCTACCTAAGATTCATTGTCTCTTCTCACAGTTACTTACTACTTCATGGCCTTAATGTCATTATCTATAAAAGGAGGAAAATGTCTCAAAGGAATGCTGTAAGGATCCAGCATGATAATGTCAATAGCTAGTACTTCATATTTTAAGTACATTCTGAAAAGATCCTTGGAATACCTACTACGTTTCAGGCTTTGTAAGAAGCACAAAACCAGTTTCAATTGTAGAGCATATCCTAGCATATAGAGTACTTTCAGAAATATGATATCATTTTCTACTAAACTCTGAGTCATTGCTGTGATTACCATTCCTATTTTGCAGTTGAGGAAGTTGAAGTTCAGAGGCAAAATAATGATTTGAGACCTTCAAAACCTGTTAAATATCAGAGTTAAAACTCAACCTCAAGTCTTATTTCCAGATTCAGTGCTTTCTTCTTTACACTGCTTTTGGTAAAGATCTTGGAACAACATAATGAGTGTCTTCAACATGGATTTACAGATAGTTAGACCATCTCATGAATGGAGGTGTGACAGTTAAATGCAACGTAAGCCAAGGGAAGTGTTAAGTGACGAAGCTGATTTAAGCAACTTCATGGTTCTGGGTGATCCAAGGAGCAGAGCTGCTGTGGAAGAAGAATGTAGAGTTTTAGAAGTGTGGAATAGAGTTTGACCTCCACAGAAAGATATCAAACGGGCAGGGGGAAATGTGGTTGAGAGTTTGGGAGTGACGCTCGGGCTGAAGTTGTACAAGGTGGGACCCATGCATCTGAGGGGGCACCTGGAGCTGTTGGCATGGGTGAGGTGGCACTGAGAAAACTGCCTCGGTGCTCACCTATATCTAGAGGTAAAAAAAGGAAGAGCCTTCGAGAAAAAGTCTCAGAAGCAGTGCTGAGAGAAGGAGGAAAACCCAGATCCTACAGCACAATGTGGGGACGTGGGGAAACTGTTTCAAGAGGGAGGCTGTGTGCAAGTGCCCAACGTGGGCCTGGCGAGGTGCTGGATATAATCATGCAGTTAAATACTTTCACATGCGTGAACTTATTTAATTCTCCCAATTACCCTATGAAGTCCACTTGAGGAAAACAGAGCTGGGAAAATTTTGATAATTTGCTCACAATCACACAAATGGTGGGACTGTCCAGTCGAGGTCTGTCTGACTCTAAGGCCCATTCTTCAGCAGTGATAAATCCATGTGCAGAAATTCATGGGAAATAAGTGAAAAGGGGGAAAAGAAAAAATTTTTGAGTCCATCTTCAAGTGATAGAAAGAGAGCTATAAGGAAAAAAGTAGTAAGGAAATCAAAGCAATGATTATAGATTACTTATTCCTAAAAGGTGACTCAGTGCAAAGAAAGAGCTGTGTGTCATTATCAACCAGAACAATTGACTGTCTTTTAATTATTCCAGAACAATTCAGAAAAGTCTTGGAAATGAAGAGTCCATTCGGGGAGAGGATGATTTCTTGAGGTTCAATTCAATAATCGATTTGATCTTTATATAAATCTAAACAATATTATCCTTTTAGCATTAGTTTTTCTGTCTTAACATTATAAAAAGATAAATTGAGGCAGATTAAAATTTGCAAGAGTTTATGTGAGGAAACACAGATTCCAACCGGGCAGCACCAAATCGTAAAGTGATTAGGAGTGCTCCATTGGTAGGAGCTAAAGGGAAAGGCTTTTATAGAGCACATGCAGAAGCAAAACAAGGAAATTATTTGATTGGCTATAGCTTAAGCAGTTGCCTTATTTGGGAAAGTCTCATTGGCCCTTTGTGATTGGTTGTTCTTAAGTTTCGATTTCTTAACCTTGAGGCATTTATAGGAATTGACTCTGGCTTAGGTTTCAGTTTGCTTAGGTAGGCTGCCAGGGCATTAGAACCACCTCAGTCTAATGGCCTTTTTGCTTAATTACTCTAACAATATTTAACAGTTGTTCTCTTCCTGATCTCCCTTTTTGTAGTACAATGAGCAGTTCAATTTTTTCCTCTAACAGTCTTATTTTTATTAATTCAAATATTCAGCTATAAGAGCCTCTTCTTGAAGTCGTTGTAAGATTTTACATTATTATGCTCATCCAAGCTCCTAAAAGCTCACCTGATTTTGAAATTCAGGAGCTTCCTACAAGTCTGAGGTTGGTGTTGATAAGAGTCTAAGAAAGGATATATGTAGAGAGTTGAGTCAGTAGCCCTGGTGTGTTTATTGCATTAGTGATGGGTTTTGGTGGCTATGAATCAAGAGGAAAAGACATGTCTCAGTGGGAAAGCAAACTATGGACAGTAATAATGCTCCTTCCAGAGTTTTCTTTGGCACATTTCTTCTCACCAATAAGTTGGCCCAGGGTCAAACATTGGATTGGCAAGCAAGGGCCTCCGCAAACCTGATCCAGGACTGCCTAATGCAGAAGTCTGTGTAAGTGCAGTAAAGCCTGGAGGCCTGGGTTGAAGCCACCCCCAAATGTTTTCCTTGGAAAAGTCACATCTCCTGAAGATGCGATGACAGGGAGAACTGTGGCAAAGGCTGTGAAGCCCATTGAGATTATGGAGCAGTGTTCTAATGTGATCTTACAGTCATGGAGTTACCTCCCTGCTGCCGAGAGTATGACAAGTGAAACTTTTCCCTGTGATGCCAAAGGTACTGCTGCCAAGTCCTGGCAAGGCAGAAGGAGTTGTCACAAGAAATTTGCCAAGAAAAGCATGGTGGTGGGGCCCACTTCTATGTGTGCGAAGGTATGTCATCCTGTGGCGAAAGGCAGAGGGCCAAAATAGGTCATGTGCGAGAGCTGCTTGAATAGCGGGACCATTTCTCTGGTATGAGGTTCTGGATGTGTTCGGATTAGGTAGATTTGGTTAAAGCAAGATCATTGTTTTCTTGTTTGTTTTTAATTTTATTTACTTTTTTATTTGGTTGTTTTCTGTTGTTTTTAAGACTATTTTTTAGAGTGATTTTAGGTTCACAGCAATATTGAGGGGAAGGTGCAGAGATTTCCCATATCCCCCCTGCCCCTACACATGCATAACCTCCCTCATTATCAACATCCCCCACCAGAGTGGTACATTTGTTACAACTGATGAGTACATTGACACATCCTTATCACCCAGAGTCCATACTTTACATTAGGGTTCACTCTCAGTGCTGTGTATTCTGTGGGTTTGGACAAATATGGAATGACGTGTATCCATCATTATACAGCCATGTGTTGCTTAATGAAGGGGATACATTCTGAGAAACATGACGTTAAGCGATTTCGTCGTGCGAACATCATAGAGTGGACTTACACAAACCTAGATGATATAGCCTACTATGCACCTAGGCTATATGGTACTAATCCTATGGGACCACTGTTGTATTTGTGGTGCATTGTTATGTGGTGCATGACTATAGTATCATACAGAGTATTTTCACTGCCCTAAAAATCCTCTGTGCTCTGCCTATTCCTCCCTCCCTCCTCTCCAACCTCTGGCAACCACTGATCTTTTACTATCGCTATGGTTTTGCCTTTACCAGAACATCATATAGTTGGAATCATGCAGTAAGTAGCCTTTTCAGATTGGCTTCTTTCACTTAGCAATATGCATTCAAGTTTTCTCTATGTCTTTTCATGACTTGATAGCTCATTTCTTTTTAGCACTGCATAATATTCCGTTGTCTGCATATACCACAGCTTATGTATCCATTCACCTACTGAACGACATCTTAGTTGCTTCCAAGTGTTGGCAGTTAGGAATAAAGCAGCTATAAATTTCCGTGGGTAGGTTTTTTGTGTTAGAATCATAGAATTTTGTTGTTATTGTTTATTTTTTTGTTTGATGTTTTGTTTTGTGTTGTGTTGCATTGTTATGTTGTGTTCCACTTTTGCCCCTCTTACACATGGGCTTTCTGTATCTGTGTTTTTATGTTGTTTTTTTTTTTAAACTGAGAAGAACATTTTTATTCAATTCACAATCAGAAATATGTGGCCATCCTTTCCCAAATGTGTGGCCATCATTCCCAAATAAAGGTAAAAAATGAAAATAAATTATGATTTTCAGCTTCAGGCTTGAGTCAGATCGGGCAATGGTGCATTTGTTGTATCTTGCTGGTTCCCTTTAACTTGAAATGTATTATGTGTAACGAGAGAAAAAGATTAATAATAAAGCAGCAAGCAGCTAAAAGAAGGCCCAATTGACTTCTTTATTATAGTCTGTCAAAGTAGTAATTGATATAAAATGTGGAAAGACTGCTAGAAATTTGTAAGAGAAACCAGAATACATTTCAAGGTAGAATTAGAAATGAGTAAAGATAAATATTAGGCTTAAAACATTTCAAAAGGACCATTTTATTATTGTTCTTTCACTGAGATTTTTATTTTAACTGTTAACTCGATTGGCGCTTTTTTGCCTACTCTAATATAATTCAGTCCTGAAATTATAAAAAGATGATTCTAGGGCCGTCCTCAGTGGTGCACCTTGTGGTTCATTTGACAAGTCTTTGTATCCTCTCAGAGACTTTGCAAAATAGGTGCTCAGTAAATGCTTCTTAGACAATAACTACGTACAAATGTATAAAGGGGGCATGGCTTCATTGAGTGGCACTCAAGATAATTACTGGGGACATCTCACTTCTTCCCACCACTTGTATTTATTTTTCTGTCTCTGTCCTTCTCGTTCTCTCTCTCTCCCTTCCTCTCTCCCTTCCTTCCTATTTCCCTCTTTTCCCTTCTGTTTTGATTCTTCCTTTCTCTGCTTCCTTCTTATCTCTGTCCTTCCTTTCTTCTTTTCCTCCTTCTTTCTTTCCTCTCTTTTCTCTTCTCTTTTGCTTCTTTCTTTTTCTACTCCACGTCTTCCTTTCAAGTGCTTTTTGTTCATTTGCCTATAATTTACTTATTGGTCCCCAACAGCCTGATGGACATCGTGTAGTGCCACTGGGGATCACGGAGGTTGAGGGGTGTCCACTTGCTGGATGGACCATTCATAATCATAACTGGGGGGACTGACGTTTCCATGGCTGTGTTTGTCTGGACTGAATTTTGTAGAATCACTCCGTGTCCTAGATTTAAATATATTTGCCTCAGTGTATTCTGTAAACCATTGACATTTGGATAACTATCCACACTGGAATTCTGAAGAGATTACAAAAATTGAAACAATATGGGGCAAAATAACAGATTTTACAGAGGGTAAGATTCTACTAACGGCACCGCGTAATCTATTCATTGTATTGTGGTCCTGTGTTCTCTAAGGAGCATCTGAAATCTACGAGATATTTCTATATCAAAATTTACATTGGTCTCTCAAAACCCTCTGAAGACATTAGTTGCAAAACAGATGAAGGTCTCCCCTCTGACTGCATTCTGTTTGCAGCAAGTTCTCTGGGAGATTACATTTCTCTGGCTTGAGTCACTGAAGTCCTGAGATTAACATTCTTCTGGGAGGGTACACCACTGTCCTCAGAGAGCTTGGCCTATGCATTTTGAATTTCAAAGGGCACGGAAAATAGCTAGTAATTTACTCAAAAGCTCACAATAAGGATCCACCCCAAATAGCCCTAGTCCTGCTTCTTAACAATTTCCTTCTCTCCTCCTTCTGCCACTTCTCTTCCTGCCACCTTCAGAATGACTTGGACCTCCAATGGTTCCCTTAGAGGGCCGAACGCAGCGCTAACCACTTAAGGTTTGAGTATTTAACTTCTTAACCCTCCCATTGGCCCTCCTTTACTGTACAGATATATACACCTCTCCCCAATTTTGTTTCCCAGCAATAACTAGCCGTAATGTGAACTGCAGTCCTAATTTTTATAATAGAATCTATGTTCATTCTTCTTAATTTGAAATGCAGTTGAATTGGATGTTTTATATTTCCTTTTCTTAAAAAAAAAAAACCCACAAACAAAATCAAGCTAATTTTTATTTATGTTAAGAACTCAGTTTATAACGCTTCCAAGATTAAATCTCCTCTTCCTCTCACAACCCCAGTTGGCAATTCTAGGTAGAAAAAAATTCATACTCATGGTATACCCTGACTAGTGCTGTCCAGTAGAACTTTCTGTGATGATAAAAATGTTCTATATCTGCATTGCCCAATTGCATAGTCACTAGCTATATGTGGCTAATGAACACAGCATATGAACTTTTGTTTTTTTCCCTTGTGAAATAAAACACGAGTAAAGAAGAAAAAATACATTTATGGATAGAAGAAAAAATAGTAAATCTACCTTCCAGTGGCACCTAGTGCAATGGGAAAGAAAGTCTAGAAACTGATATTTTTCAATAAGGGATTTCTACTAGGACTTGATGAATAAAGAAACAGTAACCAGCAGAAAATTGATGAGTAACAAATTGAGTTTTTACAGAGTTCAGAGAATAGGTCCACTTATCAGTTGGTTTTGGTGAACAGTTAAAAAATTCAGTCAGAGCCTGATAATTTATGTTCAACTGTTATTTTGATAGATTTAGTCAAATCAGCTTGTGTATGTCAAACGAAATTTAGGAGCTGTGGAAACCTTGTTAATTTTGTAAATAACAACAATACATTGTAGAGCAATTTGGTAAGTACAATTTGTATGTCTGTATGTCTGAGACTAAGTGGAACAAAGTGACAGAACTGACAGAGATGTGACTATTGTGTAATTGGTCCATCCCCCAAACTAAATCCAATCTAAGTGCAAAGGCATTTCTGACAGAATTCTGGAAGTTGATTTACCCCCGCTAAGCATGTATTATTGAAATCTCAGTGCTTTCTTGATGAACCATAAGACTCTGAAGATGTGTTAGTTTTAACATGGGAAGGTTCATTGTATCAAGTTACACTCTCTGAAAAGGAGTATCACTCATCTTTAACACTCACACTCTTCTAAGTAACAGTGGGAAATTGAAATGAAAGCATTAAGGGGGTAGACATTTTATGAGTTTATCTACAAGCTCTAGTTTTGCTTGTGAGGGGGTTGAGATGACTGTGGGTATGGTGGAAACAGATGTAGATGAGACTACCTAGACTTGCATTTTTGTGGGTCAAGTCATTCAACCTTCCCAGTATCAATTTCCTCATTTGTAAAATAAAAAGTAAACTAAATTAGTGGTTTATGGATTTTTACATTTCATTATCCTGTAGCAGTTTAAATATATATTAGGTATTAGATATGATAAGCATCGCAACTTTTAGTTTTGCCAAATAGGGACATTAAAAAGTGCCATCTACTCTCACCGTGATTTCATAAATGATAAAACAGAAATTGTCTTACTTTGGGCACATCACAAGAAGACAGGATTCTTTGGAAAAGACGATAATGCTGGGAAAAGTAGAAGGCAGCAGGAAAAGAGGAAGACCAAATATAAGATGGATTGACTCCATAAAGGAAGCCACAGACATGAGTCTACAGGAGCTGAGTAGGGCTGTTGAGGACAGGACATTGTGGACACCACTCATTCATAGGGCGGCCAGGAGTCGGAGAAGATTTGATGGCACATAACACAAGAAATTTTAGCACCAAAAAAGTTATTAAATCTAGCTTTATGAAAATCTCTCTACATAGTTATCATTTTTCTTAGACTTTATTCCTGACCACTGTGGGTCTTTGGAACACATTTGGGAATCCTTGGATCTTTATAGCCCTGGTATTTTTTACTTGTCAACCAAAAACAAGTGTTAGGTAAACCTACTCTCTGAACTCTGTATTAATCAATGTTAATTACTTACCTATATTCTGCCTTTTACTATTTCTTTATTCATCAAGCCCTAATAGAAATCCCATATTGAGAAGTACCAGTTTCTAAACTTTCCTTCCTGTTGCACTGGGTATCACTGGAAAGTAGATTTACGATTTTTTTTTTTAATCTATCTGTTCTTTCAAATCTTTCTTACCTACTAAATTTTGAAATGACTACAACAACAGCAAAAAACTCATACTCATTTCAAGTGCTCAATTGTTACGTGTGGCTAGTGGCTGCTGTATTGGACAGTGCAGAGTTCTAGAGCAGAAAGTTCTTTTGGACAGGGTTAATCTAACAATATATACATATTCTAACACCAGAATATGAATTTTCTTTTTTTTACCTAGAATTACTGACTGAGGAGTTTGAGAGAAAGGTGAGGATTGAAGCTTGGGACAGTTATCCACCGAATTCCCACAAAGGTCAAAAGAAGCTAGATTTTGTTTAGCGGATTTTCTGAACCTAGATTTTTATGGCCCTGCTTAGCTTTAACAGTCTTCTAGCTACTTCTTTCTGTTTATGTAATAGAGCAAGGCCAAACATTTTATGATTTTGGTTTTTTGAAATGCAGATTCAGAGTCAGGTTCCAATAGTTTGTGAGAGTGAAGGATTTTTGGAAACAGCTGCTCTCTTTGGAATACCCTGCTTTTCTCCTTCCAGCCCTCCTCCCCTGCTGCCTCCCAACCCAGTCTCCATTTACACAGTCTAACAGGCAAGCCCGCCAAACGGCCCCAAATAGACTCCATCTGCTCACTACCTAATCTCTATTTAAATCAAGCTAAGTAAACACTTTTTCTGGGAAAACTGGGCACAGTTCTGCAGTGGAATTGTATGGAAACATCCCTACTCACATCTCCTACAGCATTTGTTTCTGGAGTTTGTTATTCTTTAAGGTCTTTCAGACCCTGCTGTAATTAGCACTGCAGTTTTAGCTTATTTTTAAAACAATTAGCTACCCAACAAAAAAAAGAAAGGCAAAGCATGTGGTTATTTGGTTAATTTAGTCAGTGGAGTCAGCCACAACAGATAATTAAGGCTTCTTTTTTAAAGAAATCATTCAGAGAATGAATTACTCTGTTAAGTTACCTGCCTTGATCTCATCCATCAGATGGTAGGCACTCCATCTAGTGCTATCTAGAAGGAAGATATCTACATCTCTATTATCTTTCCCACCCAGCCTTCCCATCCTGTCCATCCCTCACCTCTTGGCCCCCACTGCCCTTGAAAACCTGAAGGAAAGTGTAACTGATGTCACTGGTTGTTTTAATGGTCAATCTGAAACCTGAAACTATTTTTCTGGAAATTGTGCAGGGCTCTGCCATTTCTAAATGGATGGGAGGGGAAGCATGTCAAATCAAAATCGAGGAGTATGTTAGCCATTTTCAGGAAGCAGGACTAAGGACTAATAACTAACGTATCTTGAATTTCAATTTTCAATGTATTTATTAATCACAAAAGTGGTTCACAGAAGGTCATGCAAACATACGTGTGTGCGCCTCATTTTTTTGCACAGACTGTTCATAGTAGCCTTTTCTGGGCCCTGGGCAGACAGAGTCAGTTTTAGCAGCTACAATGCAATGTCATGAGAGGTTTCTTTTTCCTTTAAACTTTTAAAAAGATTTTATATAATCCAAAAACCATAGATGATTTTGTTCCTTACTCGCTGTTTTCTTGATAAGCTTTTCTTAGGGCCTATCCAGATTCTGTCTGGTCTCGAAGGTTCATTGCTCAGTTCTGCTCTGGGCACATGTGGTGTGGTGCTCTCTTGGCTTAAGACCAACCCTTCAGGTATTTTAGACAGCACTGGCAAATCTGAGTGTATTGGGCTCATTTTACTCCTGAGTTTTTCTTTATTTTTAGTTCCTTCTCTATGTGTAGTCTGCTCCCGAACTAGCTATTAAGATAACTGTTAAGGTAACGGTTCTATTCCAACTTCTTATTTTTTACAATCGATATTCCTTTTCAGAGACCAGATCAATGGTGCTGGTTATTTTCTCCAGCTATTCCACCGACAGCAGCTACAAATGTTCTCCTACAAAAGTCTCTCTTTATGCCACTTAGGATAGGGTGCCCCAGTTCCCTAGTTTAGCACCATGTCTCAAACTTCAGGTTATAGAGATAAGCAAAGATATTGCTCATTTTATTTTATTTATTAGTAGAAGTATGCTTAATCACAAGAAGACTGATAATTCCTGGCACCTGAATACCCGCTCCATTCTATCACAGAAAGCAAGCATAGACTTTATAGTTGATCAGAGGACTTGGTCCCAGGTCTGGCCCTGCCACTTTCTGCCTGTAAGACATTGGATGGATTAATTAGCCTCTGTGACTCAATGACTCCTCTATTTAAAAAAAGAACATCATAATCTATAACTCATACAGTTGTGGTTGAATTAAAAGAGATGTTCTTTGAGGACTAGGACTGTCTTTTCCATCTTGGTATCTCTGGTACCTAGTACATTGCTCAGCAGAGGGTAGGCACTCACTGAAGTTTGAATGCATGAGCCTGAGCGAAAGGATGGATGACTGAACTAGACAATGGATGTGAAGATGCTATATAGAGGTAAAAGAAGTTTTTTGATTTTATTAAAACAAAAAGGAAATGCTTTAGTGTAGAAGACTGAAAGTCGTACTTGGAAATAGAAGGCCACCATGGCTTTAAGCACTTTTGTTTCCTAATTAACACCTAGAAGCTAGAGTCTAAGTCAGTGGCAGACTTGATGACATTTTTCTCAAAGCATTTCTTAACTTACTAGTAATGTGAACAGCAACAACAACAACAACAATACTAATAGCAAACATTAACAGAGCACTTACAACGTGCTAGGCACTCTGCTAAGTACCTAATATGCTTTATTTTGTTTTATCTTCAAAAATGACCCTCAGAGGTAGGTAACAGTATTTTCCTTAGATGTAGACAGGAAAAATAACATAACTAAGGCCACACGGCCAGCACATGGCCAAGCCACTACTGACCACTATCTCCTTGTGATCAGTTCAAAGTCACACGGTAATGTAGTCTTTGGTTTCCTGGTCTCAGTTTCCTGATAGGAGCTACAGGAGCTTATAGACCATGCCCTATTTACTTTAAGTCCTTAGAACCTAGACAGTTCCTGGCCGGTAGTAGGTACTTGAATGTCAAACAAATTAATTGATGATTAACCCCTTGGTATACATAAACTTTGTTTTCAGGCATCACAAAGAGTTCAGTTCAAGGAATGCTGTCTTTTCTTCACTTCCTCCCTCACCCCTCTACCCCAGCCCACCATCCACTGCCCCCTCCCTCACCATTTAGCCAATTAAACTTGTGGTTCTCTTGGCAAGGTCGATTTTGGAAATCTCCAGTCCAAGTTAAGTTACAATGGAAAAAAAAGAAAAAGAATGAGAGGTCTACAGTACATCTCACTCTGAAATTATAGACCCTATCCAATATTTTCTGTTTTTATGCTTCCTTTTTTTAATTTCAAGTAAGAGTACATGAGATAATGTCTCATGCTCAGAACTGCTTTTGCATCATGACTTGTGATATATATGAGTTTGATGTGTACGTGCTCATAGGAGATATTTCGTCTTTTGTGCCACAACTCACAAACAACATCAAATTACATTTGGATCAGAAACAGCATCCTTCCTACTAGGGATCCAGCCTATAAACTGGGAAAGGAATCATGACTATTTTGGGGAGCTGCTGCCTTCAGCCTTCTGATTATCTATCCTCAATTTCTTTCTATATAATAGCTAGATTGAGCAATATCCTTGTTGACTGCCCTTTAATCTTGCCCCCAGAAATGCTGTGTTCTATTAACCATCTCCATAGCTCTTTACAGGTCAAAGTCTCCTGGCTGCCCCTCCAACCTCGCCATTCATTATGAAATTCTGCCCAACTGGCTTCCTTTGGTTAAGCACTGCCAGCTGGCCCCTGTTATTTCTGGGACCTTATCATTCTGTTTGCTATCAGGAAACCAAGTTCTGTAAGGGTGTCTCCTACCATCAGTCCAAGCCGATAGAGAATAACCATCACTGGGCATCTCAGTGGTGGTGGTGCCACTCTCACCAATACGCTTTTTATCACTTTGGTAAATGGAGTATCCTCTAGGCCATCTCACAGAACAGAGTTGGCTAGTGGGCTCTCCAGCCTTATCTGCTGTATCCAGTCTACCATGCCACTTTTCTGAGCCTTTCAATATCTTCTTCCATGGTCAGTCATGGCAGTTCTGGCATTTCTACTTCACTAAGCATGGGCCATCACTTTCTCATAGCTTCCAAGAGCCAGCTTCTCTGCACATTTGCCCAGGCTCTTGGGTCCTTGCCCCAGTTTTGAATCCCATATCATGGGACAGTGCTACCATACTGGCAGAGTTTTCCTTTTCTAACTTTACATTCTGCCCCCCTTGATCAGCATCTTCAGTCCCTTACAGGCACCCCTGGTTAGATTCTGCAGCTTCTTTGTGGTATAGTCCCTTTCCTCTCTTAGCAGACTCAGGGCTTCCTCCCCTATATTATGTTTTGACTTAGCTGCAGTTATTCTTCTGAGTCCAGAAGGAGAAGTGGGGGTACATCCTGAAGGAAGTTCATGATGTCTTGCAAGACAGAGCCTTCACTATCATCTACAAGCAAGGAGGAGGGTGAGCTAGCCTTTCATAGGGAGGGAGTGGGCCACTTCTGTGGAACCAGAAGATACAGAGATATCTGGAGATTCAGGATGTTTTTAATGCATTGACCCAGATTTCTCCATCCCAGTTTCAGGGTCTCCCTCTTTCCCAGTTAACGCCCTGAACTTGGTTTAGCTTAATTGCTGAGATTGAGAATTCAAACTTCTCTAGAATTCTGCTACTCTTATAGTTAGCTATGGGTCTGACCCTCCCCTTTTCTGCCCTCTGGTTGCAGATGAGAGTCTCTTTATTTGCTGGCAAGGAGACCCTCTAGCTTTTACACTTCACCTTGAATTGTTAATTCAGCATCCTCAGCCTATCACTGACTTTCTCCAGTGCCTTGGTTCCCCCAGTAACAGTCCTCTAATTCAATAGTTCTTTAATAACCACTTTGCCAAACTACTCCAAGGCCAGAGACACTGCACCACTGGTGCATCCACCATTATTCCATCCCAGGTCACCAGCTGTGAAAGTTGTAACAGTTGTACTACAGCATGCTGGGGCTATCATCACTCCACTTACTACCTAAGTGATGGGGTATATATTGCCAATCATCCAGCTCCAAAATTTCATTGTAGTTTCTACTTCCTAATACCACTCCTGCTACCCTGTTGCCCATATGATGCCCTGGCAGACAGACTCTCATATATAGGTTTGCATTCAGGAAGTTCACTGGGGATCTCTCCCAGTAGCAATACCTGTGGGTGAGTGAATGAAGTAAGATTGAGCAGAGAGAGGAGTTGAAGTGTGATGCAGTCACTCCATGAGCCTCAGATGATCCCATAGCAAACTCCAGAGCTTGGATAGTTCTTAATTTTTGTGCCACCCTAAGGCACGGGAGCAGTGGCTTTACATTCTTACTTCACCCAGCTGCTCCTGGGAAGTGTGCTTGACTCTAGGCAAGGAAGCACCCTTCAGCTCAGAGCAGTTCTGGGAGAGTGAGCATCCAATACTCCTAACAGCTGGGAGTAGGAAGGGCAGTCCTGAAGGGGGAGCTGGGAAGCATCTGACATCGCCCATTTGTGGATTCCTTTAGGTAGCTTCTAGATTCCTTTAGATAGGCAATATGTCTCATTCATATTTGTAAAGCCACTTCCTGGCATGGTGCCTGGCATACAATAGGTATAAAATAAATGTGGTTGACTCAGTGAATGTATGTGTGATGGCGAGGGGAGGAGATCAACTACAAGAAAGAGATACAGTTTAGGGATCTAGACATGGTGGGCTTGAGAAGCCATTGTGACTTTTTGTGTAGATGTCCAATAAATGTTTGGATGAATGAGTGTAAATCCAGAGGAGAAGTCAGGGTTAAAGCAGTAATTTGGGGGTCATCAGAATATAAATGATGTTAGCATTCTTCTTCCTTACTAACAGAACTCTAATTTTAAAAATAAAACACGTTATGTTTTCCAGTGTCCTTTGCAGATAAGTGTAGTTATGTGACAGGGTTTTGGCTAATGAAAAGTAAGTTCATGTTGTTGAGTGGAGATTGTTTAAATACTCCTCAGAAGGGTGCAGACTCAACTAGCTCTTGTCCTTTTCCTGCCCTCCTGCTGCCTGAATATCTGCAGATTTTGCTATTGGAGCTACAGCAGCCATAATGTGACTGACCCTGAGAGAAAGGCCAACAGACATCATCCCCAAAGTCCTTGAGCTGCTACACTAGCTCAGGATGTCCTACCTGTTGTATGAAAGAAAAATAAACTCCTGTCCTGTGCACACCACTCTTTTCTCATTCTCTTCTGTGCCAAATGCAATCTATAACTGACAATGATCTGGGATGAGACGGCCCCAAGAAAGAATTGAGTGGGAAGAGCAGATGCCGTCAGAAACTTTGGAGAACGCTAGTGTTCAAGGAGTAGAAGAAGAGTAGCCTATGAAGACCAATAAGATAATAGAAATCAGTTGCAGAGGCAGGAAGAGGACATGAAGAAGGTGAAATCATTGAGAACAAAGGAGTAATCAACATTTTGAAACGCAGCATTTTGAAATGCAGCAGAGCAGACCAATAAGAGTTAATGTGAGCCCCTTGGATTTGGTATTTAGGAATCGATGTTGTTTAGTGCATCAATAGAGAAGGCAATTGATAAATTCTTTCTGACGTTGTTTAATACTGAATTGTTTATGATGATTTGCTCATTCAACAAATAATTATTGAGCACCAAGCAAGTATAAAGCAGTATATGTACAATGATAATCAAAACAGACTGAGAGCTTAGAGTTTCATAATTTATAAAGATGCTTCCCACCGGCTATTAATGAAAATGAGAACATTTATAGCTTTAGGTTATTGAAATGCCTGGTTATGGGCCGGCCCCGTGGCTTAGCAGTTAAGTGCGTGCGCTCCGCTGCTGGCAGCCCGGGTGCGGATCCCGGGCGCGCACCGATGCACCGCTTCTCCGGCCATGCTGGGGCCGCGTCCCGCATACAGCAACTAGAAGGATGTGCAGCTATGACATACAACTATCTACTGGGGCTTTGGGGGGAAAATAAATAAATAAATAAAATCTTTAAAAAAAAAAAAAAGAAATGCCTGGTTAAAATCCTATCATGAAGTCCTTTCAACAAGGACCATTATACAACCTACATTACACAAATACTTTTCATACTCTTTTATACCTCAGGGAAACTGAAATCTTTTAACCATATTACAGATGCTGAAAGCAGAGGTAGAACTTATGGGTGTGTCTTGGGGAAAGAACTATGAAATTGGGTCATAAATCAACTACACCCACTAACCAGATGTGACTGAGCTTGTGTTATTCCATCCATGTTGTGTGAATAACTGAAATAATGGAGAAGAAAGCTTGAATCAAAGAACATATCTATATGTGTTGATAACAGCAACAGAAGAATTCTTAAAAAGTGTTTTTGAAATCAATTGAAATAGGCTACCATCAAGACGCATGTGAAACCTATTTTTTTTTTCCATTTTCATTCTTTTATCTGTTATGGGGATAGATAATTTGAAGGTTTGAAAAATCCAAATGCATAGTTAGTGGCACATCACAATAATTTATCTTCATTCTGGCAATTGTTGAAATTCTTCTGTGGTTCACAGTAAAAACACTTCATGGAGTAGGTGTAGTGGCCCCATCTCATTATAACATGTGCACCAAAGACATATCTCACTTCAGCGGAATTGGGTTGCTGGGTTTGAACTTTTTGACAAAGCGAGTGGATTTCCATTCTTTCCTCAGGCCACTGTAGCTCCACAGGTCATAACACTGTCAATTTAGAGGCAGTTACAAAGCAAGTCAAAGCAGCAATAGGAACTGGTTATTATAGGAAGAGAAATGAAAGGGGTTGGAAAGATAAAAAACATGGGCCAGAAAATATATATTATTTGCACACTGGGTTTGCTAGATATAGATCGGAGTGGGCATGAGGAGGGATGATGAGAAAGAAAGATAAGCAGATTTCAACTACTCCTAAGTACCTGTTTGAGATAGATGTGTGAGAATTCTTTCTGTTAGGGTCACTACAGTTTCAATTTCTAAACCTTCTAACTCAATAAGAGCTTTCCCAAAGGGCTTCACAGAATACAAATTTGTCTCACACGTTTTGGAAGATTCTGTTTCCTTAAGATACTTTGCTGTTATGGTTGTTGAGAGGTATGGAAAGCACAGAGTCAAGGAAAATTACAGTAGATAACTTTGCTAATCATCATTGACCCTTCAGACACGTTTCATTCAGTATCTATATGGAAATTTCATTGAGCACTGGAAATATGCGACATAGGAAGAAATACTCAGACACGGATGGATAAAATGCAATCATAATTTGGTATGACATATTCAACCTGAGTAAATGACTAAGACATATATACTATGTAAATTATATGCTCTATGTGTAAATGATAAAAGTCAGACTAGATTGACCCCAATTTGCTTTTAAAATATATGTTTCCTTAATGCATTTATCAGAGATTCCTTTAAGAAGAAAAAATTAGTGAAATACCTCTCTTTGAGCATATTGAGTTTAGATTTACACTGGTTTGGGCGAGTGTAGGAGTGCATTAGTGATAAGTCCATAGAAAAACAAGCAGGCAAACCAATAAACCAAAAAAGATAATTCTTAAGTTTAGGGAAAACAAAAAGGGTTGCAGGAAAGGAAAACTAATCCTAGGATCCCAAATTGTGAGTAGTGTATACATACTTGTAGTAATACAAGACCAAGATAAATAGCTAAAATTTTTTAAAATGGTTGCCTCTGGAGAACAGGAAATGGAGAAGAGGGTGGTGTTTGGGGACTGCTGTTTCCTCATCAAGCTCACTGAACACTGATCTATTCAAAATACTCTAGAACCCAAATCTGTAGGATGAGAAGAAGGTGAAGTTTTGTGTATGTGTGTCTATATACACGAACACATACATGGGGTGGAGGTCAATAAATAGTGCCTAAACTGAAAAGAAAATAGCAATATAAGCATACTACCAAAAGATATAACTGTAAAGACCAAGATTAATGGCTAAAATTTTTGAAAATGGTCGCCTCTGGAGAACAGGAAATGGAGAAGTGGGTGGTGTTGGGGAATGCTGTTTCCTCATCAAGCTCTGAAGAACAGTTTGACTCTTTAAAATCTGTAAGTATATAAATTTGATAAAAATAAGTACTTAAATCTAAAAATGCATGTTACATTTACATGCATGTTACATACAAAGCATGTAATAAAAAATCAATGTTCATATATGTATTTGAGAGATCTTTAAGGATTAATTACAGTTAATAATTCTGATTTCTGAGGAATGGAATTATAGCAATGGGGAGAGGAGGAAGAGGACTTTTATGCACTTCAGTAGATTTGATTTTTTGAATGAACATGTACTATTTTGCTGAAGTTAAATTTCTACATGAATAAAAATTTATGTGAATTAGAAATTAAAATATAACATATTGAGAATTAAAATTTATATTCAAGCATATTTGTGCGCAATCCTAAGCGTTGTACATGAATTTTAAAGCTCAAATTGGCTGAATTATCCATTTATCACTTGGAGACTTTGGTTTGGGGAAGATATAATCTCGTGATGTGCAGGAACAAAGTCTGATCAAGTGGCATATTTGATGAAGTTAAGTGAGATCATTGCACATAAAAGCATATTGTACATTTTAAAGTGCAGAACAAATGGGTGTATTAATGGAGAATATAATGAATGTATACCTGGAGAAGATGTAGGCAAACAGTAAACTGAAAATGAGCAAGTGACAGCCCAGAGACATGCTCTTTTTTAAGATTACCTGGAACCACTTGGAGCCTTCCAGAATTATCATTCAAATACCTACCTAGATAGCTAAGTGTTTGGCTACTGTGGGTCTGAGCATCAAATGTAGCATTTAAATGAAGCTCACCCACACTGAATTGAGATAAATTGTCATAAGAGAAGCATATGTGGTTGGTTACATTGGTCAGAGAACTGGTTGAGTATGGCCAAGTTTCTTGCTTTGATCCCCAACTGGACTGCTTGGCTTGGTTTTATGCCTTAGCCACAGACTGTACTTCCAAACCCAACGGTCTCAGAACTGCATGCCCTTGGCCACAAAGGGGATTAGATAGGGGAGTGTAGTTAATGCATGCAAATCCATCCACACTATCAGACAAAGAGTTCAAATAATGTCTCACCATGTTAGGTAACTGACAACACATTTTATGAATAGACAACATATTACTATTTCAATGTAGAGGCTGCTTTACTCCTGCTGCTGTGGATTGTAGCTCTAGACCACTTCTGCTTTCTCTAGGCTAGAATACTTAGAATCGCAAAAGTGGGAGAGATTCTATAGGTTGTTTGATCCACCCCACCCCAAGATGCAGAACTTTTCCCTACAGCTTCCCTGGAAAAAATAATTTAGTCTCCACTCGATCATTTCCAGTGGTCCAAGGGGTGGAGAGGATCCATCATATCAAATAGCTATTCATTGCGTTGTTGGGCAGTGATGGTTGTTAAAAGTTCCTCCTGGAAAAGGGAACCCTCATACACCACTGTTGGGAATGCAAACCAGTACAGCCACTATGGAAAACGGTATGGAGATTTCTCAAAAAATTAAAAATAGAACTACCATATGATCCAGCTGTTCCACTGCTGGGTGTTTATCCAAAGAACATGAAAACATCAATGCGTAAAGATACATGGACCCCCGTGTTCATTGCAGCATTATTCACAATAGCCTAGACTTGGAAGCAACCTAAGCACCCATCAAGGGACGAATGCATAAAGAAGTTGTGGTATATATACACAATGGAATACTACTCAGCCATAAGAAACAATGAAATCCAGCCATTTGTGACAATGTGAATGGGCATTGAGGGTATACTGCTAAGTGAAATAAGTCAGAGGGAGAAGGTCAAATACCATATGATCTCACTCATAACTAGAAGATAAAAACAACAACAAACAAACACGTAGAGACAGAGATTGGATTGGTGGTTACCAGAAAGGAAGGGAGCAGGGGGGAGGGCGAAAGGGATGATTAGGCACATAAGTGTGGTGATGGTTTGTAATTAGTATTTGGGTAGTGAACATGATGTAATCTATGCAGAAATAGAAGTATAATGATGTACTCCTGAAATTTATACAATGTCATAAACCAATGTTACCGCAATTAAAAAAAACAATAAAAAATAAAGTATTTAATTAACAAAAACAACAAAAAGATATCAACAAATGGAAAAACATTCCGTGAATGTGAAAACTTAAAATAATATAATGTAAATTATTCCAAAACTCAATAGTTAAATTCAACACAATTTCAAATAAAATCCTGATAGTTTCTTTCCGAATGGGAAAAAAAAAAAAAAAGAAATATATCTCCACTAGAATTTTGCTTTCTATACTTAATAACTATGTATTCAAATGTGTAACAATTTATGCTGCTTTGGTCAATTGTATACTAATAACAATTGCCAACTCAATTCAGAAAAGTTTAAGCAATGAGAACCTACGGTCATGGGAATTTTTTAAAATTTTATATTTAAGTTTATACACATACTCTTTTTAAACAGTTATAGGGTGATTAATAAAAGACTTTCAAACATAAAAATACGGAAAAGTGGAATGGAAATATGACTTCACATAAAAAAGAAATACTATGAAATTTCATACAATTAAGAGGAACACACTCCTGTATTTTAATAATGGATGATCCTAAGTATCAAATTATTAAATTATTTAAATTCTATTGGCTGTGTTTAAAAGAGTAAAGTAACCATTTCATTTTTAAATGTCAATGTTATCAACATACCAGAAATTATATTCTTTGGAACTACTTAAAGAATTTTATTCTTTAAAACTACTCATGATCAAAAGTTATAGATGTCTAACTAAAACTATGTAAATGGTATATTTTTAATGAACATTAAACACATTTTAGGTTGCTACTCACCTACACTCCAGACTAATTAAGACACAGAAACTGTTTGGAGGAGTGTCTCAACCGCACAATCCTTTGGTGCCCTTGGTTGAAGGCAAGACACTGAGAGCTGAAGCAATACACTTAATAGTAGGGACTGGGGTGGACATGGAGGGATGGGGCTGAACCAAGAACATATAGATAGGATTATACATAGCTCATGTCATTACATTTGCATACTGCAATAGACCTTGCTCACTAGACTTTTCTGATTAAACTGATATTTCCCCCATTTACTACATAAGAGTCAAATATTTGATGTTTGCATGTCAGGCAAAAAAGTACTTTAAGCACAGTTCCTGCAGAATATATATTTCACCTACTTGTATGCTTTTTAAATTGTCAAAGGTTTAATAACTGTCAGAATTCCATTTGTGGGTTCTCCATGGTCAATTTTAGTTGTGTTGCCCTTAAATGATTGAAACCACTCCTTGCTTATTGATTTTTCATACCATGTGAAATGAAACCCTGTCTCTCATGGAGTTTTAGTAAAGCAGATAGAGATGCTACCACAATCTTTGATTTAATTCGAGGGCCTCATTTCCTGCCTGATTGAGCCCATGTACTTTTATGGAAAATTATTCAGCCACATCAGCATAGCCTCATGAGTCAGTGCTTTGAAGAAAACTGGAGAGGGGACCTCTCCTACCCGGAGAAAAGGATGTCTTACTCAGCAGGGCCCAGCAAGGACAGAACGCAGCCTGGGTGCAATTGGCTCAGGTGTGCCCTGAGGAAGGGCAGCTCCTTTGGCTTCAAAAAAGGCTGGAGGCTCATTTGGCAACCAACAAAAAAAATGACATTTCAGAAATTGCTAGGCTGTCATCTAATTTTGCAATTGCTTTTACTTAAACCTTTTAAAGATTGCAGCCCTTTCTAGGCTTGGTTATATTCTGAACAGGTTGGTACACTCTGATTAAAAACTGAATATATAAATAGTTATGAAGAAAAAAATAAAAATATCAATTTTCTCTCCCTAGCACCAGTAGAACATATTTCATGGGATAAGGGAGTTGTATATTACTTTATCTCCATAGTTCCTTCTGATTCCATCAGTAGTAATCTAGTCTCCTAGATGTGGCAAATCAATAGAAAACCATCACTGGAATTATAAAAGTTCCAAAAAGAAATACCACTTCTTGATAATGGATTAATGGAATCATAGACTTTCAGAGTCAGGGATAATACTAGAGGTTATCCAGGCCAGTGCCCGGTTCCAGATAAGGTAAACCAAGGCCCAGTAAGTTCAGATCACCTATTCAAAGAGGAATAAAGGCAAAACTAGCATTGATATCCTACTCTTACTAGTCTACTGTTTTTTATACCCTTTGTTTTTCTTATCTGGGTGTATGAAAGAGATATATCATTAAAATAATGGATAATAATCTATCTCTTCAACAGTTCTGTTCATTAGCAAGCCTAATAGACAACTCCCTTCTTCCCTGCTACCTCCACTATAGAGGCAGGAAAAGCTAAATACTCTTTTTCTCTGTGTCCATTGCACTTAGGGATGCTCATGTGACATAGATTTGGCCAATGAAATGCAAATGAATATCTGCCAGGAGAAAAGATATTCGGGTCCACCCAAACATCTTTTTTTTCTTCCTGTCTTGAATACATATTTGCAACCTGGAACTGAAGCAGCAATCTTGTGAAGGGACAACCATGAAGACATATCCAAGAAAACTTTAGAGATGCCCTGACAAGTTTAGACCACTCAACCATCAACAATAACTACTTATTTCCAGATTTCCTGTTAGATGAGAAAAAAGAATGTTCTCTTTTTTTAAGCCACTTTATTTGTATCTTCTGTTACCTGCAGCCAAAAACATTCCTTACTGACAGTTCCTTTCCCTGTATTGTGTGTAAAATCATACTATGTAAAGAAGATCCAGGACACCAGCTTGGGAGCCCAAACTGAGGGTAAATGTGTGCCTGATGGCTTAGGTCACTGAGGAAATTTGAGAAGTGTTTCCTCAGTATCTGCTACCTGTCATTCTGAGTTCTCTATTTTCAAACTTACTCCTTGTAGTAGATTAAAGTGGCCCCCCAAAGATATTTCTAAACTCTAAGCCTTAGTATCTGAGAATGGGACCTTATTTGAAAATAGTCTTTGCAGATGTAATCAAGTTAAGGATCTTGAGATAAGATCATCCTGAATTTAGGGTGGGCCATAAATCCAATGACTAATATCTCTATAAGAGAAAGGAGAGGGATATTCGACACACTCAGACTCAGAGAGAAAAAGGCCATGTGAAGACAGAGGTAGAGATAGGAGTGCAGCCACAAGCCAAGGAACATCAAGGATTGCCAGCAGCCACAAGAAGCTAGGAAAGAGGCATGGAATGGATTCTCTCTTAGAGTCTTCAGAGGAGCATGGCCCTGCTGATACCTTGGTTTCAGACTTCTGACCTCCAGAGCTATAAGAGAATAAATTTCTGTTGTTTAAAGCCAGCAAGTTCCTAGTAATTTGTAATGACATTCCTAGGAAACATACCATCCCAAAGATGCTTAGTGCTTTGATGCTGCAGAGCAGTCTGAAGAAGGGAGAGTGAGGCATACTTAACACAAAAACATAGCACTAAAATGGTAGGCTTCCAGTCATCAATAGGATGCCCTTTCGATCATGTTCAGAGTACAAGTAGGGCTGCCCTGGATGACGTTAGTTTTTCAGGAAAACTCTACTCCATAATACAGCATAGGGTTAAGAGGACTGGCAATTTGATAAAAACTGTCATTTCCACTAAGCACCCTAGCAGTTACCTGGATTTTTTTTTTTAAGAGAAGGAAGACAAAGAGTGGGTAGACATTCTGCCCAAAGGCCAGGTATTATGCAGAATCCTATCTGGTTACAGAGAGTTAAGTTGAGAGGATGTTTGGAAATGAATGGAATAGTTTGTCTTGTTGAATGAATGGGACAATGATGGGAGGTGGGGACAGGGACTGTCATTTCATTAGTGAAGATCAGAGATGCTAATTGTTCTGCAGTTCTCAGTATTCCACACAATCAAGCACATCCCTCCCAAAACAATAACATCATCCCATTGAGAAACTGCCCTAGAAGATCCTGGGAAAGCTCTGCTATTAACACTCCCACTTCTGTTGGGCATCCTTTTGAGACCCACACATGTTGTCCCTGTGTCCACAGTGAATGGGAAACTATCCTCCTTTTCCACACTAACTGTGGATACATTGACCAGGACTGTCGCCCTAAGTTCATATCAAGCCTGCTTCCTCCTCATTTTCTTGGCTAGGAAAGGGAATGTTTAGCAAATTCAGCAACCAATTCATCATCAATCAAGAATAAGGGGCTGCATTTTATTTTAAATACCCTCTCTCTCCATTATGAATTCTAGTAGAGGCCATATTAAAATTGTAATTAATGAAAGAAATGTTAATTCCAGTGATATATTATTTAATGAGTTCATGATTCATTAACTTGAAAAGAATCCATTTGTTTGCATAAAATGAATCTCAATGATGGAGCTATATAATTATTTAGCATGAATGATGAAAGCACATTTAATAAAATTAGAACAATTTTTGGTAAATTTTACATATTAGGATTCATTACTAACAGTTACATTTAACAGTTTTATATATTATATATGTAGATTACCCTATTATAATAATTAAAATGTTCTACTGCAGTTCTAATATAACAACTCTAATTCTAGCACTCTAATCTTATAGTAAAAGTTTTCCAAGTCACCAAAATGAGCCAATAAAGTTAAAATTGTATTCCTATTATTAAATCTGCTTCTTGAATAACAGCTCTATTTGGTGTGGAGAGACACAGTGGTTTTGTTTCATAGGGGTTAATATAATATTCTCCAACAATCACTATTATCCTAAAATCTATATCATGTTCTATCATGTTCGTAAGAAACAGATACTACACATGATAGCTTTGTAGAAAGAGTGCATTGTAATGGTAATTTTTGCCTCCTAGAAATAAGCAACAAGGTAAAGAAAGAAGAGAATAACTACAGTCCAAGACAATTGCTGTCTCCGGGAGACGTCATTTGGCTCAATTATTTTATTTTCCTGCATATAAGAAAGGATGTCCTTTGAAAATTACTGAAAAGCAGCCGCATGTAAGCCGTATGTATTTCAGTCATCATATTCCAAACACGACAGCTATTTTGGATCAACAGAGGGTTTATTTTATTATGAAGCTCTAAGAACAAACAGTTCTGCATTAATGGCCAAAAGAGGGAGACTGTTTTATACCCAGTAAAACTGAGGCATGGATACGTGAAGCGATAGGCCTCAGTCAACAATAGGACTGAGAATGGAACCCAGAAGTCTTGAATCCCTACCTAATGACCACCGTTAAAAAGCTACAAAGATCCTTCTTGGAAAACAGGGAAAAAAGAGAAATCCACAAGGAGAGGAAAAAACATTGGTGCCTATGGCAGACTCACTGACAAAGAAAACGTCATGCAAAAGTGCCATGATTTTTCCAGAAAACCTGACCTCTAACTCCATTCTCAGGTCAAGCGGTTTTCTTCTGGTTGTGTTGCCCTCCAGGACTGTTTTGGGTCAATAGCCTGAAGACCATCGCCAACTCAGTGTATATTCAGCTGTAAGAGTGTGTGAGCTCCTAGTAAGTTCATCTTTTGGAGCCTTCCGTGAATGGGGCCTTTTCACAATAGGGTGAGCCACATGTTGATGCAGAAAAACAAAGTACAGAATCCGGCCTAGTAAATCAAGTGGTCACAGAAAGGCTAAGTGGATAATACATACTTTCTAAAAATATACATTAGAGTCTACATTATTTGGATTTCTCAACGATAACTATACTGACTAATAAATTCCAAATATCCACTTCAGCTGGCACTGTATAGACTTAGTTTTTGGCCTGGTATAGGCATGACAAGTGAATTAAGTCAGAACACAGAAAGTCCTTTCTTGTGGCAGTTTATAGAAGAGACTGAATTCATTATTCCTTTCACAACATAACAAGCACACTACATTTTTATTCTACCTTTTCTGAGTATCACTAAGAATGCTATTAATCTACATACGGTAGACAATATCTGATTGGTTGGTTGGTTTGTTAATTAGCTTATTCATTCAACAAATGTCAATTGAGAACATTCTGTGGGAAAAGCTTGGGTGGAAACAGACATGAAGGGGACACAACGACCTTATCCTTAAGAAGCTCACAGCTAGACAATAATAGACAATTAGTAACAATGCAATAATGCTAAGTGCTGGGGTAGTGGTGTGGGGGTGCATGGGAGAAAATGGTCAGCCCTGCTTGGGCAAGTCCGGGAGTTTTCACCGACAGGAGGTTGCATTTGAACTAGAACAAGGAGACAGAAGGAAAAGGAATGGAACTAAAAGCTTTCCAGGCAAAGGAAATAGCAAAGCCATAAAAGGGTGAAGTACTACTAGATTACAATTTCTGAGGATTTACTATGGGCCAGGTGCTGTTCTAAGCCTCTTCATATATCAACTCATTTGATTCTCACAACATCCCTATGAGATGGCTGCATTTATTTGTATAGGTTATGAAAACTCAGGTCCAGAAAGACCAGGTCACTCTCTCAAGATTTTGGAGTTGGTGAGGACACAGCTAGGATTCCAGCCAAAGCAGTCTGCCCTTGGAGCTCTTGCCATACAACAGCAAACTATCCTGGTGGAGTATTTTGTGTCTAGAAATGGAGAGAAGTTTGGTTTGGCTGAAGCACAGTCTGTGTGAAGGAATATGGAAGGAACCAAGAACAGAAAGGGTGTTTCAGGGTGGTTCACAGTCTCTAAGCCTCAACAGCTGACCAGTGAAGGCAGCCAGAGCAGAGGAGCTTTTAGGGACAGCCAGAGCTTGGTGCTGGGCTTTCACGAAGGCCAGAGAGCAAAAAGCAAGTACTGAGAAACAGCAATCGGTTGTCATGAAGTCGGGCTAATTATCACACAGATGAGCAATTCTTAACCACCTTAGTGTTGTAACGCTGGTTTTTTTATTCTCTAGCCAGCCCGCCTCACGTGTTAGATGACATGTATTTATTTTCAGTACAGATGTTGTGTTGGGAATTTTATGACACTATTTAACATGCCAGGAGATATCCTGAGGTGTGACAATCACCAGAATGAATGGTGCAGTGATTTTATGGCTTCATTTCTCATAGCATAATACATATGCCCATGGTTTCCTTTTCCTGTGGGCATTTCTCTTTCTAAGTCACAAAGAGCAGAGTCAGCCAGTGGAGCACTTGAGCTTGGTCAGTGCCTGGTGTCAGCAAGCCATTTGCACAACTTGATTCAGTCATCATGTCCCTTTGGGCGTTGTGTGCATCTGGTGTGGTTCCAGCAGGTTGGGAGGGCTCTAAAGCTATTAGCTGGCGTCCAGGCTTTATGCTACAAATATGTCCTGGATGTTTCACGTGGAAAGCAGTAAATTGAGAAAAGATGTCAACCACCTGGGATTTTTATCAGTGGACTTTGAGGTCAAAAGTGTCCTCTGGGGCACCAAGACCGACAGAGCCTCACAGTATTATTGTAGTGACCCTGATGATGAAGTTAGTTCACACGTGTTTGAGCACAAGAAATTTGTTTTTATTCCATGCCCATGAGTAGGTCAATGCATTTTTTCTTTCTTTGCTTCCTTCCATTCTGGGTAGAAATGTCTCTAGGGTGTTACATATGTAGAAGATAAGAGCTCACAAGATGGAGAGCTACTTTTTGTCCAGCCTCTTAAGACAGATTCTTCTTTGGAGACTAATTTTGAGGAGGAGGAAGAGAGAGAAGAGAAGAAAGGGGAGAAGAGAAGGTGAGAGAGAAAGCAATCTTCCTATTAGGGCAGCAAAAAATACCTCTGTGTCTGTCACCCTGAAGCCCTAAGGTCATCTGGCCACCACTCAAAGCAACATGCCTGATTCCTTGGTCTATGACCCCAAGTGCAGACCTTTTCAATTAAAAAAAAAGAGATGCTAAGACAATAAAGTGTCTATCTTCCTTATCAAACAGGCCTGCTTTCTTGGCCCCAAATACAGTGACATTTCCTCCATTTGCATGAGTTGTGTCTGGATTCAAACACAGGGCATGTCTCAACATCTAAATTTAATCACTCAGACCAGTCATTTTGATTTTAATTTATGGACTTGGACTGGTCACATTGCACACAGCATTTCCCATCTCCCTTGCATTCTGTGCTCCCTTTGTAGCCTGCTGTGTACTTGCCTGCCACCTTCACTAAATTCCAAGCCTCTTGAGGACAGGGACCTCTATTTTCACCTATATGTGAGCCTTGTGTAGGACATACCTTTGGCTGAAGTTAAACAGAAAGGAGCATCTCTATGTGGTGGCCAGGAGTCCCCCAAGTGCACAGGTCCCCAGAGCTTCCAGGAGCCTCCCAAGCTGGGGCCTGAGACTGTAGTGTGCTCTGCTGGCAGATCTCAGGAACTCTGACAACTTCTCTTCATTTTTCCTCAAAAGTCTGCTAAGTGCCTGCTCTTGGCTGGAAACACAGGAATCCCCAACTGCATAATAACAGAAAAAATATATATATATAGGTCTCTACTCTTGATTCTTGGCACAGAGCTCCTAAAAATCCTTATAACTTCTTAAGTGATAGGAACACTAGGAGCATCTTTTGTCCTAGTGTTTGGTCTTTGACCCCAGTTCCTGACACAGAGCTCCTAAATCCCTTGGAATTTCCTGGGTGATAGGAGTGTCTTTTGTTCTAATGAGGCAACTCTTGATGGGCTCCTGGATAGCTTCAAGATGGAGGCTGGTCACCAGAAAAATCAAGCTATGATTAGAAGCTTGAAACTTTCTACCCTACTCCACCTTCTCCAGAAAGGAGAGTGGGGCTGGAGAATGAGTTCATTATCTATCATGCCTGTGTGATGAAGTCTCCATAAAAATCCCCACAGTACAGGATGTGAAGAGCTTCCAGGCTGGCAAACATATAGAGGTGCTGGGAGAGTGGCTTGCCTGGAGAGGGCGTGGCAGCTTAGTAATCCGTTCCCACATACCTTGCCCTATGCATGTCTTCCATCTGGTTGTTCATCTGTGTCTTTTATTATATCCTTTATAATAAACTGGTGAAAGTAAGTGTGTCCCTGAGTTCTATGAGCTATTCTAGCAAACTGTCAAACCCAAAGAGGGGTCATGGGAAATCCTATTTATAGCCAGTAGGTCAGAAGTACGTGTGACAACCTGGGACTCGCAATTGGCATCTGAAGTGAGTGCAGTCTTGTGGCACTGAGCCCTTAACTTGTGGGATGTAGCAGATACTTAATACAGTACTGATAAAAGTCAATAAGTCAATTAACCTCTCCCTGTTTGTAACCCCTGCTCCTCTTACTTACTCCATAGAAGGTCCTTGCACATTTACAAGCTTCTTTCTGGCTCTGCCTTTGAAAACTGACCCATGCCTGGAGAATGTGGAAGAGGCGCTGAGGTTCAGTCTCCGGCCAGTGTTTCTGTCCCCCTGCATCGGTATCTTGCTCTCTTCCTTCTGAATTTCTGTGTCTGTCTCACCCTGGCCTCCAAGACCAGTTTCCATCCTCCTGCCTAGACTGATCTCTGATTTCTGAGATCACTGACTGGCTCCTCAGGGTGAAGGCTAACCATAGGGCCTCTCACATGGCAGAGAGCAGAGAGCTCACACTGGTAGCCCGCAGGTCCAATCTGGCCCAGACAGAAGTTGTTGATTCTAACCAAGACTCTTTGTTTGTTTGTTTGTTGCCTTACAAATTTAAATTTAGTTGCAACATTTAATTTTTTCACATAAAAATATTTTTCCAATCTTGAAAAATAAATTGGAGAATTTCACAATACTGAATCATATTGTCCTTTGATAGCTGTTGCAAAACTGACCTAAGCCAGTCTAGCCATAGATAAATTTTGGGTTCTTTTGATAGGTAGATAGTAACCACCAAAAAAATTTTAGGAAGATGATTGTTAGCTCCTCTTCCCAACTTCTTGGTAAGTCTTAAACCAAATTCTGCCATAACTATGGCATTTATTAATAAACATTTGCTACTAAGTTGTCTGTTCTCTGAGGTTGATGAAGCTCTGCCAAGCTGTTGGTCCTTTCGGTGCTCTGACCAAACCTTAAACAAAAAGTTCACTCCAGGAAGATGCAACACTATTCTAGAGGCAGAATTCTAGTACCCCTAGTGTTAGCATTAGGTAACCTTCAACACTCGGACCCCATTGCTGGATGCAGGGATCTAGCTTTGGGCACCATCTTTACAAGTAACAGGCCACAGACATCACTAGATTCTTATACAATGTTTATACAAGTTTGGGGAGTGTCTCTAAAATATACTTTAATTCTATCAGTAAGAGCCCATTTCTGAAATCCATGATGCTAATTAACAAGTCACTGATTAAAAAAAAACCTCTGACATTCAATATGTTTATTAACTAAACTTCTGATGTTGATCTAACAGAGGCACTTGAAGTTGCCACTTCTAGAGTGTGGACTTTTTATATTGGCTGGTTATCTGCAGTGAGAATTACTTACAGATCATAATGTCTGCTACACCTGGTTTGTAATTTAACCTTACACACAACATATCATGTTGTCTAGGCTACAGTTCTTTATGCTGCTTGCACATTAGAATCACCTGGAGAACTTTAAAAAATTTCAATGCCCCAGCACCACCCTTAGAGATTCTGATTTAATAGTTTAGGTAGGGCCCAATCATCAGTATATTTTTAAAGATCCTCGGGTGACTTGAAAGACCAGAACTGACAATCATTGGTTCTGCATTGAAAATGCATTACTGTCACGGTAACAATAAGTAGCTAGAGCGGAGTGGAGGCTGCTCTGGGTCCATGGGGATGGTGTTCTCCAATGGGCTCGTAGTGGACTTGTCCCTTGACTGGCCTTCTGGCAGCCCTGGAACCCATAGCAAGTCTACTTCTAGCCTCCAAAATACTTCTCAGCTCTCCTAAGTCCAATCCCTGCATAATCAGTCCAGCCTTTACTCCCAGGCCCTTGGCATGAGATAAAGCAAATAAAGAGAAGTAAAAATTAATTAGAAAATTATACTTCATGCAAAACAAGATCAGATTTTTGACTCAAAGTAATTTGCTTAAAAAAGCCCATGCCTGAAAAAGGTTTGAGAGATGCCAGGATAACTGTAAGGAAGATTTTTGATTTTTCTAAGTCCTACACCGGCTCCTCAGGAAGCTGTCCCCAGGTAAATGGCAGAGACATAGCACTCAGGTTTATGTAAGCTGCCATTAACTAAGGAACAGGGCGACATATCATATGTATCCCACCATTGACTTGAAAGTGGTTTTATATAAGAAAAGTTTTATTAGAAAACAGTAGTCACTGTTTATTTAGTTTACTTATTTCTTTCCACTAATTATATTATTTCTTTCTATCAAATTTGAGCAAATGTCAACAAAAATAAGTTTCTACATATTAAGGAATTATCTGGCCATTTATACCATTATGTGCAAATTCTGCTTATTCCAAATATTTGCTTATTTTCTTTTTTTCCTTTCTTGGTTGTCCTAAGCTATTTTCATGGTTTCTCTCCCCTTCTATGTCAAGTTTTATCAGCTGTCATCTATAATAATAGTTCTCTTACTTCCTGGTTAGGGATGAGAGTTAGAGAGAGAAAGATTTAGAATTCCTTGTATTAGGAATGGACTGGATTAGCCAGGTATGAATACTTGGACCAAATTCCTAGGAGATTCTGATATCTGACATGAATCTCCTCCCCTCAGTCCTCCTCTAAAAGTTCCCCTACCCCCTCCCACCACACACAAAAAATGAGAATCACTGACCACAAACCCAGGGCTTTATTTATTAAACACCTTAGTGATTTCTGAGCTGGCGCTCAGACCATTTAATGTTATGTTCCAGTCTTAATGCTTTCCATTCATAGTAAGAATTTCAGCAGTCTCGCCACATCTCTCTTCCAATCCTGGTTGTCAACTTTGGTTGCGCATTGAATCACTTAAGGAGCTTTTAAAAATGCCCACTGCCTGAGGTACACCACAGATCAATTAAATCAGAATCTCTGGAGGGGGACCTATTAATTTTTAAAGCACCCCAGCTGATTCCAAGGCTGAGAAACACTGCTCTAAATTTATTAAGAAATGAGCTGCTTCTAATCCACTCATCAAATTCCCAGGAGAAGTTCAAAATCCAGTGAGTCTTACACTTTATTATGCAAAAGATTCTCCCTAGGGTAAGGTGGCCAGATTAGCAAATAAAAATACAAATTCTGTTAACTTTGAATCTCAGGTATACAAAGTGTAATTTTTTAGTATAAGTATGTCCCATTTGGGTTATCTGAAATTCAGCTTAACTGAGTATCCTGTATTCTATCTGGTAACTCTACCCTGGAGCTTATGACAATGCAGATTCCTGGGCTCTACTCTAATTCAGTAGATCAGGAGTGCATCAAATGATCTTGATTTTTTTTAGTGTTTGCATACATTTAATAAAGCAGAATAAATGTGAATCTTAAGCAATCTGTATTTTTAACATGCATATCAAGTGATTTTGTTGCAAGGGATGGGCCACAATTTTAGGAATATTGTTCCTTTCATCACCTCGTTTTTCCATTAATGTCCAGTACCCAAGGTTTCTGGCCTCTTAAAAGTGTTAAAACATGAGCAAACTTTGGAAAGTTGAATAATCTCTTTACCAGTGGTGACTCTCATTGTCCAATCAATCCAGGGACTAGAATTAGAGTCCAGACTACTTCTTTTTAGCATTTAGATAATAACATTTTAGAAGCACCTATTTACTTCACCTCCTGATATGAGCTAGACCTTGAGAATGTTGAGACCCTGTCTATGCCCACAAGAAATGTGATCATACTGTTAAAAACAAAACAACAGGCCCAAAACGGAGTCGCTTATGCTAAACCCCACGTCAACAAACCGAGACTTAACATAATTGCACTTTCGGCTCTCCCAGAAATGGAATTTTAAACCAGTCAATCAGGAATCACCTGATCAGCACTAGTCAGGTCATCTGCCTGACAGATCCCTGCCATCCCCTAAAGGAAAGAAATCTTGCAATAACCAACCCATTTTTTTGCCAGTGTAACTTCTTTGTTCCTGCTCCCTTCTGCCATAAAAATCTTTCATTTTGTACAGCTTTTTGGAGCTCCTTTCTATCTGTTAGATTATATGCTGCCTGATTCAAATCAATTTTTGCTCACAAACTCTTACAATTTTTAATATGCCTCAGTTTATCTTTTAACAGCACCAAGAACTTTTGGAATATAAGCAGAGAGATACTAACTCTACCTAGGAAAGTTGATGTACTCACCAAGTAACAGGTTAGATTTTTAAAAATTTCAATCATTGAATTATTCATTCATAAATTTTAATAGGAGCCTATGATGTGCCAGGCTTTGTGCAAAGTGCTAGAGTCAAACAGACAATTACAATGTGATCTCTGAACTAGGGCAGCAATTCTCAAGCTTCTTGATTCTGGAAGCCCTTTACACTCTTAAAAATTATTGAGGACACCACAGAGCCTTTGCTTATTTCTTTAAATATTTAATTGCTAATTCATTTAAAAATAATAATTATAAATTATTGTGTTAAAATAAATAACATTTTTAGGAAAAATAACTATATTTTATAAACAAAAAATAGTGAAAAGAAAGGCATTTTATTTCTTGCAAATTTCTTAATATTTAAGTTAATAAAAGACAGCTGGATTCTTCTATCTGCTTCTGCATTCAATCCTTTGAGTTATGTTGTTTTGGTTGAAGTATATGAAGAAAATCTGGCCCCACACAGACATGTAGAGTCATCAGAACATACGCTGAACTAAAGGACCATATACTATGGCATTGTGGAGGATGGGACCCAGGAGGAAATCACAATTAGATCAGCGGTCTCCACACGTGTTTGATTAGGTACCTCTGCCAGTTAAATATTTTTATTAGGACTATATATATTATATATAGTCTATATTATAGATATAGCATATATAATATGGACTATATATAATATGTAGTATATTACATATACCATATATATTAATATCACTCAAGGCACAAAATTCACCTATGGTTGGGGTCCTTTGTTGTTTATAGAGAGTGTAAATCCATATTTCAGATAGTCTTCTTGAAAATTTCACTTTTTGTTTCCCCCCAAATCTTGACAGATCTGATTTCATAATATGACTCATTAGGAGTAAAAGAGTCAGTTCTGCCATTTTCTTATTGTTCACGTATTCTTCCATTATTACCATTTATTTTATTCTGTGTTTCCTATTTAAGAATCTTTTTAAGCCTCTTGTCCCTTTCTTTTGTGTGTGTGTGTGTGAGGAAGATCAGCCCTGAGCTAACATCCATGCCAATTGTTCTCATTTTGCTGAGGAAGACTGGCCCTGAGCTAACATCTGTGCCCATATTCCTCCACTGTATATGGGACGCTGCCACAGCATGGCCTGACAAGCGGTGCATCAGTGCATGCCCGGGATCTGAACCTGGGCCGCCAGCAGCGGAGCGCGTGCACTTAATCGCTACGCCACAGGGCTGGCCCCCCACTTGTCCATTTCATGAGGTTTACTTTAACCAGAAAATATAATCCAAAGCTCCACTCACCTGGACCACATGAACCATAAGAAGACCAAGAGAGGGAGGACGCCACTATCCTTCCTGCAGCACCATAGAATTACATTCTCCTCCCAGAACACCTTGGGCAGCACAACTGACATGTTACTGTTTGACAAGGGGAATGAGGGAAGATGCCAAGATCAAACAATGTATTAAAATTGAGTCATGCATAATTTCTTTCCCTCTTATTTTATTTTTTCTCCAAAATAAATGTTCTAATATTTTCTTCCCACCCCAAGTGTGTGCTCTGGGGCACACCCCCAGGGCAGATCACTTTGGGGATCACTGGATTGGTGTGTGTGTGATCACTGCCTTGAAGACTGTAGGTGCAATGGAGCACTCATCAGGAGAAGTAAGGCAACATGAGAACTTCAGGAAAGGTTTGCTGGAGGAAGGGACACTTGAGCTAAAGCTTGAAGAATAAGAATAGGTATGTATTGGTGGTGGCAGTGGAGCATTCCAAACAAAGAGGACTTATATGTTGTTGTTTTAACTGGAATGATTTTGGAATATGCTTCTCTTGAGATCGTGAATAAAAATAGAGAGCACTTACTGATTAATAAGCAGGGGCTAAATCTAGCTAAGTGTTGTGCATTTGCTCATCTGTTATTGCAACAACTCAATGAGCTGGTTACTATGTTACAGCTGAGGAAACGAAGCCTCAGAGAATGTAAGATGTCCAAGGCCACATAGCTAATGACCAGCAAAACCACAGCCACAAGGCCTGTGTTCTTAATTGCTGTATAATATTCCCTCTTAAATGTCGGGCCAAGTAAGCCTAAATTCTTATCATCAGGATGCCCAGGGATGTTTTCCATTATCCATTTATTCATTCAACAAGTGTTCATTGAGCTATAACTATAAATCAGGGACTGAGGTCAGCTCTGGGGATACAATTGTCAACAAGAAAGATGAGTTCCTGCCTGATGGAGCGTATGCCAGAGCGGGAAGGAAAAAGAGCAAAGTGAATAATTTCAAAATGTGATTAGTATTATGTTGGAAAAAAAATAGGCTGAGATAGAAAGTGATAGAAGAACCTAATCGGGTGGTCAAAGATGTCATCACCAAGGTGGCATTCAAGTTGAGATTTAAAGGATGAACAGCTGTGGCCACGTACAGAGAATGAAAGGAAAACCACTCCAGGAAGAGGCAAGGACACACGCAAAGGCCCGATGTGGGATAGAGACGTCAGCAGAAACTGACTCCTGCCTCTGACTGGCCCCATGGGGAAATGGATATGGAAGGTGGCTGGCCAGGCCTGGCACTCTGGGAGGCTCGCTGTAGTTCTCTGGTTTGTATTCTCTGTTATGTCTCATTTGCTTCTTCTTCGAGTGATTGGAATATTAAAACATAGACTTGCCATCTGAGCCAAGACCACTGTGTTGTCACCTAGAGACTCTTATCATCTTGATAAGATCGCTCAGGCGTTACATGTGAACAAGGTAGAGCTTGGCCAGCACTCAAAAGGAAAATCAGATACAATTTGCAAGGTAAAAAACAGAGCTGAGCAGTCAATTAAGAGAACACAGGCGTGAAAATCTAAAGTTGTGTGAGAAGCTAGAAATATTTATTTCTAAGCTGCATTTAATAATACAGGTATATTATCCATTTATCATATTTTCATAGTATTATGTTATCCCTAAAAGAATATTCAGAAATAATAAGTATGACTTTGCTGTGTAATAACTTACTACACAATATCAAAAATCCAAACAATATATATTTTCAGAATAGCTAGACTGATGATGAATATGAGATAGTGCTTACAGCTAATTTGCTTAGTCTTGTAGGCCTAATGCTTTGTATCCAATTTCGCTTAAGCAGTGTCCACTGGGAGCCCTGAGCTGTAGCACCAAAGGGCACGGGATTTAGATGTGTGCAGGGTGCATTTCATTTTCCTGGTTTCTGACACTCACTTAGCAACAATCAATGAGGCACTGATAGCATTATTGATCATAGTGATGGCATTGTTGATTCTAGAAGTCATTGTCAGCTCTGCAGGCCTCTGAACAAAGGATCCTATTTCACAAAAGAGAATGATTTTCAAGATGTGCTGAGTTTGACCCTTTACCCTCTTTAGAATAAGGAGTATGTGGTTGGGAATTAGGGTAAGCCTGAGACTGAAACTTAGGCTTACCGCCTTTTTAAATTTTTTCATCATTTAAAAAATTTTAGGCCTGGTCGGCCTGACTCCCTACCACACCCACCCTCCTGGGACTCCACTTTGAATGGGGCTGCTGCCCAGGTCACACAGGTTCTGCCCTGGAAACTTCAGAAGATGCCATTCCCAGGAATTCTGCACTGTGACAGCCCCGCCTCTGAAGAGAGAGGTCATTACAGTGTAATCATTATGTAGAACGAGCACAACTTGACTTAAAATCAGAACTCAGCTCTTCTGTCACTGTCACTTTAAATTATCTACGTTTTATTGCCCTTAGATGAAAACTCGGGCAGACTCAGGACATTTTTCCTGGCTTTTAACTAAATCACAATCACATGGCCTCTTTAAGTCATAGATGAGTTCTTAAATCAGAAATTAGAATCTAGTCCAATGTTTTAATCAATGGCCAGAAATTGATTCAATGTCAGCTCTTTTTCCCACCTCCAGCTCAGGTTAGCTTTAGGCTAAAAATCTGAGATAAGAAAAGGGGGCAGAACTGGCCCTTTATCTATTTCTTTACCAGCTTCTCTCTCCTCTATCTTCCTTTCACACTATCCCACTTTTTGCTAGCCAGTTTCTGAGCCCTCCGAAAGAGAGAAGAGTGGTACAGGGATAGGGAAATCCTCATTGGATCTGGTGCCTTTGCAAGCTGGCCTCACGCTTTCTGGTGATGGCATGTGCTTAAAGCAGGCTCTCTTGAGCACATGTGTGGGTTCTTTGGCCTTCCCTGTGCCTGGGCACCTCTAGGCTATAATGTGAATAGCACCTCGTGGAATTCTGCACACCATCAACCTGTTTTTGAAGAGAAGGTTTATTATAGTGTAATCAGTCACATTGAATAAATAAAATTTAAGGTAGAATCAGCACCTGGCTCTTTCTTATTTGTCTTCCAATTTGCATGATATGGGCAATGAGCATTTTCCTTCAGCTAGGTTCTCTCAACCCACCGCTAGCTTTTGCTTTGCTGTTGGTCCTTCTCACTCGGATTCAGCTTTGAAGTGCTCTTGCCAGCTCTAGGCAAGTTCCTTCTCTCACGTGATCCACATCCAGGTCACAGACACGCTTGGACATCTGTTACCCCTGACAAGCCCTGGCTGATCAGCATGCAGATGTTTATCCTACTGCCATAAGCTGCTTTAGCATGCATGGGCCACAGTCCACCATGCCCTCGAACGCAGTGAGCACCTATCAATTTCTGAAAATTCCACTTCAAGAACCTCCTCACTAGACTTGGGATTACACTCCAGCAGACTATTCTCCTGCCACGAGACAGGAGGACGGGAGCAACAGCTCTCTCTATAGCAGCACTGTTCAATAGAAATGCAATGTGAACCATACAGATCATTTAAATTTTCTAGTAGCCACACTAAAAAGAAACACATAAAAATAATAGTAATAGTATATTTTCTTTAATTCCGTAAATCCAAAATATTATCATTTCAACATGTAACTAATATACAAAAATTATTAAAATAATTTATAGTATTTTCCCCCACACTAAGTCTGAAATCTAATCTGTATTTTACAATTAAAACACATCTCAATGTGGACTAGCCACATGTGGCTAGTGACTACCATATTGGACAGTGAAGATATATTGAAAATGTCTCCTACTTTCTTCATTTTTAAAGCAGCTTTTTTTTTTTATTTGTGAGGAGGACTAGCTCTGAGCTAACATCTGATGCCAATCCTCTCCCTTTTTGCTTGAGGAAGAGTGTCCTTGAGCTAACATCCGTGCCCATCTTCCTCCACTTAACATGGGACACCACCACAGCACGGCTTAACAAGCGGTGCGTTGGTGAGCGCCGGGGATCCAAACATGCCAACCCAGGGCCACTGAAGCAGAGTGCGTGCACTTAACCGCTTGCACCACTGGGCCGGCCCCTAAAGCAGCTTTTTAAAGATATAATTTACATACCGTGAAATTCTTCCATTTTGACTCTACAATTTTATAATTTTTAGTAAATTTACAGAGCTGTGTAACCATTGCCTCAATCCAATTTTAGAACTCTTAGAATCTCTTGTTTTATTACATACAAATTGAAAATAATCTGCTTAGGTACACCTTTTACTAATTAATTGTTGGCAATAGCCACATAATAGAAATGCTATGCAAATAGACCTTGTTTTCCAGTAGTTTTGAAGAGTATTTCTTCTCGATTTTTTGAAAGAATCACAGGAGAGCATTTTTAAGGCGTGCTTAACTTTTCCCAGGAAATGTTTATGCTGAGAATTAATCTCTATATTATAATAAGATGTTAAAATGGGGAATTTTCATCATCCCAAAAAGATCCTTTTCTGTCACTACCTGATTCTACATCTAGAACCAGGCAACCACTAGACTACTTTCTGTCATTATAGATTTGCCTTTTCTCGATATTTCATATCAATGGAATCATACAATATGTGATCTTTTGCTTCTTTCAATTAGTGTGATATTTTTGAGGTTCATCCATGTTGTACCACGTTTCAGTATTTTGCTTTTTTATTGTCATATAGTATTCCGTTATATGGATATACCATGGTCTGTTTATTCATTCCCTGTTTGATGGACATTTTGGTTGTTTCTAGTTTTTGGCTATTATGAATAACGCTGCTATCAACATTTGTGTACAAGTCTTTGTGTGAATATATGCTTTAATTTTTCTTGGTAGATTCCTAAGAATGGAATTGCCAGGACATATGGTAAATTTATATTTAACTTATGAAGAAACTGCCAAATTGTTTTCCAAAGTGGTTGTAATATTTATCTCTACTTTCTGATTCTTTTTTGTATATCCTTGATCTTATAAGGATGTAGAGCCAGGGAACTGATCCTCCACATTTCCTTTGAAAATTCTGCATATAGGGTTCTGCATATTTGGTATCTAACAGCTTTTACATGGTCATGTCTGTCAATATTAAGTCTGGAAGAGCCCCATTTCACCATTTTATCATTATAAAACAGAGTTTGGTTCTCAGCACAAGCACCTCTTAGGAAAAGTGAAGCACTCCTTGAAAATGCTCTCCTGTGATTCTTTAGAAGGAAGAAGGAGACACATGCTTCACAGCTATGGGAAAACAAGGCCTATTTGCTCAACATTTCTATGTGGCTATTACCAACAATTAATTAGTAAAAAGTGTACCTAGGCAGGGAATTTTCAATTTGTGTATAATAAACAAGTGATTCTCAAAACTGATTATCCTGGGAGGGGCAGAATTTCTGATTAAGCCGTTCTAACAGTTTTAGCCTGACTCAGAAAGATCCCTTGTCTCTCTCATGAGTGCATCTATGACTGCTAAATTTTAAATAGGAAGCCCCCGGATGGAGGAAGAATGGAGAGAAACACTGGACACAATCTCCGTGTAGATTAGAAGGAATGATTCTGTTGTTTCTTGTTTTCATCAGCTTAATAATCCTGTTGGGGTTTCAGAGAAAGCTTGAAGCCAATGTCTTATGACTCCAGTGATTTTTCTCGGTGTTCACCGGAGGGGAATGGGAAAGACAACGTGTAGATTTAATCAGCATTTGATTTTCCGCAATCCCTTTGCATGTAGGGAGGAGCAGCTGGCAGTAGGTAATCTTGCCCTTGAGAATTATCAAGTAAAAGAAAGAGACAAGCAGCAGCGTCTACAAAGGCAGCTTTTATGAGACTGAGCAAAAGAATCACCGGGGAAGCAGCTGGGTTCACCATTTTCATCCAAGTAATTACTGGAAGAGATAGATGGTTTTCAAGGTCAGTGATAGAAAGAGGAACTAATGGCCAATCCTTCCTCTGGGAGAACACTCACAGGAGAGAGGATGGATGAAGATGTCAGTTTCCCAGCAGGACTGAAAGCAGCAAGGGCAGTGTTGAAGATCAGTTGAGGAAAGACCAGCGTTCAAATCCTGCCCCTATCAGCTCTTAGTTGTGTGACTTTGGGCACATGTCTTAACCTCGCTAAGCGTTAGTTTTGTCACTGAACCACGGAAACAATAATATCCATCTTGCAGGTATTTTGTGAGCATTAAATGAGATAATCAGGTAAGACTTATTTCCATCCTCTTTCTAGAAACTAACTCAACTAATTTATCTAGAAGTCTCCATCAGACACAAAGGTTCTCTTTTGAAATTCTTCCCATTAAAGAAATTTTGGAAAATGATGTTTTCAGGATATCAGAGCCACTGTAACAAATCAGGATCTTTTAAAACACATCACCTTCAAAAAACGAATCAAAATAAATTAACCTCTTTTTGGAAACAAAATTCACTAAAGACATATTTATCGCATAGCTGCTCCTGTGATCAAAACTATTTAATGATATACCCTCTGTATCAATTTCTTTCTCTTAACAATCTATCGTAAATAAATACCTAAAAATGAAGTTTTTAATTGTGTACAAAAATGTTCATTGTAGTGCTATTTACATTTTTTAAACGTGGAAACAACCTCTACGCATAAAATTTAAAATAGGGAGTAATAAAATAAATTATGATGCTCTTATAGGATATTATACAAGCAAAACTACATTGGAGGATTTTTAATAACACTGAAAAATGCTGAAGAAAGGTAGCAGGTGGGAATGGCAAGATTAATATATATTTGTATATTATATATTGTATATAATATACATACATTCTTGAGTTGTTAAAAAAATTGTACATAGAGAAACACTGGAAAAAATAATTCAGGTCAGGTAAATCTATTGGGCATCTTGGTGGAACTTCCAAACTGTTAAAAGATAATTTCAGAACAAAATAAAAGCATGACACAGATATACAAATGAACATGTATTAAGATTATTATTTCCCTCATATGATTTGAGGGAACCAAGCAGATGTTATAACTAGTTCAAAGGAAAAATCAAAAGAGAGCAAATTTATATGGAGTAAAGGAATGGTAAGATGAATTGCAAATAGAGAAAAAAAAATTGATAAGCCATCACAACCTATGAATGTGTCTACTTAGCTTTTAGCCTGGCCTTGTGGCTCAAACTTATTCCAGGGAGAGCTGGTCTTGCTGTGGCTGAAAGAGGGCCTCTTGGTTCCCTGGGCTTCTAAGAAAGGCACGTCTAATGCTAAGGAGAGGTGGGGTTTGGTATGATAGTTTTGCATGACAGCCTTGAGTGCTATCAATAGCAATTCTGAGATCACCTTGGTTGCTGTTACAGACTCCACTGAAAACCAGACTGTCTAGCGTAAGTGTGTTACCCAGCAGCCAAGAAGCTTCCTTCTTAGAATTAGGAAGAACTTTTTGTGCGTTTGGGGGAAAAATATAGACACACACACACACATCAATTTCTTTGAAAGCCCTAGTAATCAATGTTTCAAAGAGTGTGTTCCAAACCCACATACATCAGAATCCCCTGGAGTGTTGAATAAAATACAGATTCTTAGGCCCAGTACCACATCTATTCAATTAGCCTCTGAGATGGCCTTATAATCTGAATTTCAAACAATCTTGCAAATGAGACACTTAGAACTAAAGCTGGAGAAACTGTGTTTTCAGAGTGGCAAGGAGTTCCTATGCAAGATAGCAATAAGTAATCTTCCCCTCCATTCTCTGCACACGTTAATTGTTCCCATATTTATTTGGGCATGTTCTATGCTGAGAGTTAAGTCATTAAGGAAGCACAAGACAGCTGAACGTAACATTTCTGTGGACAGACAAAGCAATCTCATGCATAGGGCCTTAACAGCGATTTTGTTGTTGGTGGGAGAAGATCTTCACAAAACTGTGCATTTGTGTCACTTGCTCCATTTTCTATCAAAGATGGCTACTGCCTCATTTTTAGCCTTCTGGCCTCGAGTTTTAAAAATTCTGTTTTTTTAAATGTCAAAGGTAACAAATATTATATTGACAGAGTTTTGAGAGAAGATTCAACTCAGTATTGCTTTTTCTTTATGATACCAATTAAACTGGTCTTCTTTTATCTTCTTCTTAACAGTTTTTATCTTATTGCTTTCCCTCCTATTAGAGAATAATCAATATACTTTCTAGCTTGTTTCCTTTTCGGGCTCGAAATAAAATAAATAGATTTCATTTCACACATAATGCTCAATATTTGGACTTCAAGCCCATTTGGTTCTGCTTTCCCTCTTGGGACAACGCTGAGTGCCCCGAAGGGCTTATAAACGGGCCTGGCTGCAGTTTGCAGGTGCAATCATTTTGCTGGCACCCCAGTCAAGATTTACATATGCAAATATGTGTGGATGTGCCCAAACTGAGTAATTGTGCATGCAAATAGGTGATTAAATAGACAATTACCAAATCTGAATGAACAAATGGAAGTTGTGCATATGCAAAAAGAAGGGGGCACCTGAACATTATGCAAACAGGCAGCTTTCCTCAAAGCCTGTGGAAACCTGGCCCCTGGGTCCTCAGAGTTGCTTAAATCCCAGAGCTAGCTGGAGTCTCAAGTTGCACAAGTGGAATTTACTCTTTGACCTCAGCTGCCATGGTAATGACCAGATCTCTGACAAGGTCATCTTCAGGAAGCATCGTGGGAAAGGGATTGATTTCTGCCATTTCTTTCCATATATTAGATTTAAAGCACAAATTTAAACTAAATAGTCTTTTATGATCAGTTGTAAGAAATGAACTTTGGATATTTCAGTATGCCCACTCTTGCTGTACCATATGCCCCCTCTTCCAGGACAAACCTCAAAGCAGATATTGAGAATCGGTCCAAGTTAAACTACCATACTATAGTGGACGCGACGTCGTAATGTCCCACAGCCGCTGCCAAAAATGAGAGTGGGGCTTATTGGATCTTAGGTAGCAGTTTTTAGTTTGTCCTTGTGGACTAGAAAAAAACACTCATTCGTTTTAATTGTTCATTTATTCACAGTTCGAGATCTCAGTTCTCTACCTCCCACATAATAGTGATGGATAGTATTGTCAGTGGAGTACATCAATGAGAAATGATTTCACATAACCAGAGGGCTTTTCTGACAAAAGATTAGAGGTGATGCCTAGACTAGCCCACTAGGAACCAGGGATAAGTAGAGTTTGAGGCAGCAAAAGAGTGCTGATTGCTGAAATCCTCATATTTTTCACAAAGAAATTTCATCTCTAGGATATTCTACTGGGATATTTTCCCACCTTCAGTTTTATATAAACTGCTTAGAGTCTTTTACTTTACAAACTAAGAAGTGATATTACTACAGATCATAAAATCAATTACTGAATTCAATCAATAAACCAGTTAAGTGGAAAAATTTCTTTAATTAGCACCTGTCAGGAAATTTCAAAATATTCTCACTGGGGATCAGAAGTGAATGGATTAGCCATGTTCCACAGAGGAAGTGGCTAAGTCTCCTATACAGAATATCGGGCAACTCCATAAGGCATGCAGCTATGGAGAAGCACTGACCAGTGACTACCCAAGGCCATATCCTGGCAAAGGAGATGCTATGGAAACCAACGTCCTTCAGCATTGTCTTCTACATGGGTGCATTAGAAGCTAACCAAGGACTCTTTAGAAATGCAAGTCACATATGTATAGTCCATTTGGCCAGGGGTGAATTTAGTGGAGAAACTGACTTCACCAGTTTAGTCTCAGAAATCAAAGAAAGCTGATCTTTTTACCAAGTGTAAATGGAATTGTCAGTTCTTCACTTTTCATGAGTATCTAAATAAGTTTTTCACCAATTAAACAAAAACCAGTGGCACAAATACTGCAAAGAAATATATGCGTGTATGTATATATATGTATGAATATGTGTGTAATACATACGTATATGCCATATACGTATATATGTACGTGTGTATTTTTGTAATAATACTAAAATGATTTTTTTTTTTGAGGAAGATTGTCCCTGAGCTAACATCTATTGTCCATCTTCCTCTTTTTTTTTTTTTCTTTTTTCTCCCCAAGGCCCCCAGTGCATAGTTGTATATCCTAGTTGTAGGTCCTTCTAGTTCTTCTATGTGGGACGCCACATCAGCGTGGCTTGAGGAGTGGGGAGTAGGTCTGCGTCCAGGATCCGAACCAGTGATCCCTGCTCAGTCAAAGTGGAATGTGCATACTTAACTGCTGCGCCATCCAGCCAGCCACCTAAAATGATACTTATCTTATTTATCTTTTTCACTCTAGTGACATTTTAATTGATGCTAAAAAAGTAGTGGTGAGTAAAATTGCTGATGCCTTAGTAGGAATCAAGGCAGTGCCACCGAACTGTACCAGTAGTCATTGTATACTTCAATGTCAGACACTTACAGGAAAAAAATGCCATTTTCACTTAAGAATATTCTTGAGGAAGAGTAAAATGTGTGTTCATTTTATAAAATCTCTACCTTTGAGTACACGTCTTTTTAATTTTCTACGTGGTGAAATGGTAAGTACACATACAGCAATTCTAAGCTACATGCAAAAGTATGATGGTTGCCCCAAGGAAAAACACCTGTGTGACTGTTTTATTTGCAAGGTGAACCAGATGCTTTTTCCATGAAACATGCTTTAACTTGAAAGAATGATTGGCAAACTATGGTTACTCAGAAATAGCTATTTTGCAGACATTTTTTTTGAAAATGAAGTGAGACTGTCACTTCAAGAAAAATAGCTGATGGTATTTATTGCCAATAATAAAATTAAAGCTTTCAAGCAAAAATTAGAATTTTGAAAACTTGTATCCAGCACTGTAGTTTGACAACTTCCCAATATTTAAAGATTTTTCTGGTGATATTGATGGTAATATTATTGAATATAATTTTTTGAGATTGTAAAATGAAGTGTAACAATTTGAAAAACAACATGATTCAGTGAACTAATACTTTCCAGATGACCGACACCTGATGGTACAAAGTTATGCATGGGAAAAGGATCCATACGAAGTGCCAGATAGGAAGGAAGGATCATGAAGGTGGAGTAGGAAGATCCTGAGATCACCTCCTCCCACATACACACCAAAACTATGACTACATATAGAACAGCTATCTCTGCCCACGACCTGAGGAATCATTGTCAGAGGAGGAATAGCAGAACAGATTTTCCACAACTAAGAATATGAAGAAAGAGCCACATCAAGACAGGTGGAAGGGGTTGAGATGCTGTCTAGTCAGGACCCATACCCCCCAGAGCACCGACTCATAAGCTGTGGGGATATCACAACTGCAGAGGTCCTCCTTGAGGATTAAGAGGTCAGAGCCCCACATTGGCTCCTCAGCCAGAGGGACCTGCACCACAAAGATGAGCTCCCATAACATTTGGCTTTGAAAACCAGTGGGGCTTTAAGTTCTGGAGAGCTGGAGGGCTGTAGGAAACTAAGACTCCACTCTTAAAGTGTGAGCACCCAGACTCACTCTCTTCGAGTCCTGGCACAGAGGCAGCAGTTTGAAAAGTGCCTGGATTGTATGTGAAGGAGATTCATTGACTAATTTTAGGGTATGTGCTGGAGTGGCAGGGATCTCATGGAACTTTCTCCAGGGACAGAAGCACTGGTGGGTGCCATTTCTTACACTCTCCATATACCTTGCTAGCACCATTTACCATGCCCCGGTGTTCCTCTGTGGACCTGTCCCACTCAACCTGCCTGTCCCTGCCAGTGCCCCTCCAAGCAGCTCTTTCTTTGCCACACCCAGTGGATGGCCTCAGCCAGGATCAGAGGCCCCCCAAAGCATCCCCTTCCCCACAACACCTGGCGGGCAGCTTTGGCCAGGACAGATGTTCTCCTAAAGTGGCTCCCACCCCAGGAGGCCAGCTCACACACCAGTGCTCTCACAGCAGTCTCAGCCGGGCCTCTCAGCCAGCCTCACTGGAGGCCAGCCTTGCCCACCAGTGCACCTGCAACAGTTTTGGCTAAGCCTCGCAGCCAGCTCGACTGTGGGCCAGCACTGCCCACTAGCGTGCCAGCAGCAATCATGGCATGGCCACCACAGCAGGGCTCATGCAGCCCACACAGGGGATATCCCTGGAGCACTTGGATCCGGCGACCAGGGGAATTGCCCTACTGAGTACCCCAGCACACTTTCTACATAAGGCCACTCCTTCAACACCAGGAGTTGTAGCCAATCTACCTAATGAATAGAAACAAGCACAGAGAGTTAAGCAAAATAAAGAGTCAGAGAAATATGTTCCAAATGAAAGAATAAGACAAGACCTCAGAAAAAGAACTAAACTAAACAGAGATAAGAAATCTACCACATAAAGAGTTCAAAGTAATGGTCATAAGGGTGCTCACTGAATTCAGGAGAAGAATGGGTGAACACAGTGAGAACTTCAACAAAGAGATAGGAAATATTAAAAAGTACCAATCAGAGCTGAAAAATACAATACCTGAAATGAAAAAATACACTGGAAGAACTTAACAGGAGATTAGATGATACAGAAGAATGGATCAAAGATCTGGGAGAAAGGGTAGAGGAAATCAAGTAATCAGAACAGCAAAAACCAGAACAGCAAAAAGAAAAAAGAATTTTAAAAAAAGAGGATAGTTTAAGGGACCTCTGAGACAACATCAAGCATACTTACATTCGCATTATGGGGCTCCCAGAAGGAGAAGAGAGAGAGAAAGTGACAGAAAACCTATCTGAGGAAATAATAACTGAGAATTTCCCTAACTTGGTGAAGAAAACAGACATTCAAGTCCAGGAAACACAGAGAATCGCAAATAAGATGAACTCAAAGAGATACATCGACACATTTTAATTAAAATGTCAAAAGTTAAAGATAAAGAGTGAATCTTAAAGCAGCAAGAGAAAAACAACTAGTTATGTACAAAGGAACCCCTATAAGATTATCAGCTGACTTTTCAGCAGAAACTTTACAGGCCAGAAGAAACTGGCATGATATATTCAAAATGCTGAAAGGAAAATCTTACAACCCAGAATACTCTACCCAACATAGTTATCATTCAGAAATGAAGGAGAGATAAAGAGTTTTCCAAACAAGCAAAAGCTAAAGGTGTTCATCACCACTAAACAAGCCTTACAAAAAATGTTAAAGGGACTTATTTAAATAGAAAAGAAAAGACCATAACTAGAAATAAGAAAATTATGAAAGAAAAAATCTTACTGGGGGGCCAGCCCGGTGGCATAGTGGTTAAGATCACGTGCTCCGCTTTGGCAGCCCAGGGTTCGCCAGTTCAGATCCTGGGCACGGACCTACTCACTGCTCATCAAGCCATGCTGAGGTGGTGTCCCACATAGATCAACCAGAAAGATGTACAACTATGACATACAACTATCTTTGGGGCTTTGGGGAGAAAAAGAAAAAAAGAAGGAAGATTGGGAATAGACGTTAGCTCAGGGCCAATCTTTCTCAAAAAAGAGAAAGAAAGAAAGAAAGAAACAACAACAAAAAAAACTCACTGGCAAAGGCAAACATATAGTAAAGGTGGTGGATCAACCACCTGTATGGATAGTATAAGGTTAAAAGACAAATGCAGTAAAATCATCTAGATCGAAAATAATTAGTTAAGAGATACACCAAATAAAAAGATATAAAATATGACATCAAAAATATAAAACATGAGAAAGGATTAAAAATGTAGTGCTTTTAGAATGTGCTCAAACTTAAGCAACCATCAATTTAAAATAGACTCCTATATATATAGGTCAATATATATGAACCTCATGGTAAACACAAACTAAAAACCTAAATAAATACATGAATAATAAAGAGAAAGGAACCCAAATATAACACTAAAGAAAGTCGTATCACAAGGGAAAAGAGCAAGAGAAGAATAAAAGAACAGAGAAGAGTTAAAAAACAACTAGAAAACAATTAACGAAATGGCAATAAGTACATACCTATCAATAATTACTTTAAATGTCAATGGAATAAATACTCCAATCAAAAGACATAGAGTGGCTGAATGGATAAAAAAACAAGATCTATCTATATGCTGCATATAAGAGACTCACTTCAGATCCAAAGACACACATAGAATGAAAGTTAAGAGATGGAAAAAGATATTTCACACCAATGGAAAGAAAAATAAAGCTGAGTAGCAATACTTATATCAGACAAAATAGACTTTAAAACCAAGACTGTAATAAGAAACAAGGGCATTACATAATAATAAAGCAATCAATACAAGAGGATATAACACTTGTAAATATCTATGCACCCAACATAGGCACCTAATTACATAAAGCAAATATTAACAGACATAAAGAGAGAAGTTGACAACAATACAATAATAGTAGGGGACATTAATACTCCACTTACATCAGTAGATAGATCATCCAGACAAAAGAATCAATAAGGAAACATTGGCCTTAAATTACATATTGGACCAGATGGCTTTAATAGATATATAAGAACATTCCATCCAAAAACAACAGAATACATATCGTTTCAAAATGCACATGGAACATTTTCCAGGACAGATCACATGTTAGGCTGCAAAACAAGTCTCAATTAATTTAAGAAGATTGAAATCATATCAAGCATCTTTTCTGACCACGACAGTATAAAACTAGAAATCAATTACAAGAAAACTGTAGAAAATACAAACACATGGAGGCTAAACAACATGATACTCAATAACCAATGGATCAATGAAAAAATCAAAGGAGAAATCAAAAAATATCTTGAGACAAATGAAAATGGAAACACAACATTTCAAAATTTCTGGGATACAACAAAAGCAATTCTATGAGGGGAGTTTACAGCAATACAAGCCTACATAAGCAAACAAGAAAAATCTCAAATAAACAATCTAACCTTACACTTAGAGGAACTAGAAAACGAAGAAAAAGCAAAGGCCAAAGTTAGTAGAAGGAATGAAATAAAGATCAGAGCAGAAATAAATGAAACAGGGATTAAAAAAACAATTCAAAAGATCAATGAAACTAAGCTGGTTCTTTGAAAATATAAGTAAAGTTGATAAACCATTAGCCAGACTCACCAAGTAAGAAAGAGAAAGGGCCCAAATAAGCAAAGTCAGAAATGAAAAAGGAGAAGTTACAACCAACACCACAGAAATACAAAGGATCATAAGAGATTACTACGAACAATTATATCCCAAAAAATTGGACAATTTAGAAGAAATGGATAAATTCTTAGAAACATACACTCTCCCAAGACTGAGTCAGGAAGAAATACAAAATCTAAACAGACTGATTACTAGTAGGAAATTGAATCAATAATCAAAAAACTCCCAATAAACAAAAGTCTGGAACCAGATGGCTTCACAGGTGAATTCTACCCAACGTTTAAAGAAGAATTAATACCTATCCTTCTCAAACTAATCCAAAAAATTGAAGAGGAAGGAATGCTTCCAAACTCATTCACAAGGCCAGCATTACCCTGATACTAAAACCAGAAAAAAGCACTACAAAAAAAGAAAATTACAGGCCAATATCCCTGATGAACATAGACGCAAAAATTCTCAAGAAAATATTAGCAAACTGAATTCAACAATACATTAAAAGGATCATACACTGTGATCAAGTAAGATTTATCCCAGGGATGCAAGGATAGTTCAATATCCCCAAATCAATCAACGTGATACACCACATTAATAAAATGAAGGATAAAAATCTATGATTACCTCAATGAATGCAGAAAAGGGATTTGACAAAATTCAGCATCCATTTATGATAAAAACTCAACAAACTGGGTTTAGAGGAACCATGACTTAACATACAAAGTCCATATATGACAAACTCACAGCTAACATCATATCCAACGGTGAAAAGCCGAAAGCTTTTCCTCTAAGATCAGAAACAAGACAAGATGCCCACTCTCACCAATTTTATTCAACATACTTTTGGAAGTCCTAGCCGCAGCAATCAGACACACACACACACAAAAGAAACAAAAGGCATCCGAATTGGAAAGGAAGAAGTAAAACTGTCACTATTTGCAGATGACATTATACTATATATAAAAAACCCTAAAGGCTCCACAAAAAAGTATTAGAATAAATGAATTCGGTAAAGTTTCAGAATACAAAATCAATATGCAGAAATTTGCTGCGTTTCTATACACTAACAAGGAACTATCAGAAAGAGAAATTAACATAACAATCTCATTTACAATTGCATCAAAAAGAATAAAATACCTAGGAATAAACTTAACCAAGAAGGTGAAAGACCTGTACTCTGAAAACTATAAGGCATTGATGAAAGAAATTAAAGATAGCACAAATAAATGGAAATATATATCATGCTCATGGATTGGAAAAATTAGTCTTGTTAAAATGTCCATACTACCCAAAGCAATCTACAGAGTCAATGTAATCCCAATCAAAACACCAATGGCATTTTTTTCACAGAAGTAGAATAAATTTAATCCCCAAATTTGTATGGAACCACAAAAGACCCCAAATAGCCAAAGCAATCTTGAGAAAGAAGAATCAAGCTGGAGGTATCATGATCCCTAATTTCAAACTATACTACAAAGCTATAGTAATTAAAACAGTATGGTACTGGCACAAAAACAGACACATAGATCAGTGGAACAGAATTAAGAGCCCAGAAATAAACCCACGCTTATATGGTCAATTATTCTACAACAAAGGAGGCAAGAGTATACAATGGAGAAAAGATTATTTATCTTCAATAAATGATGCTGGAAAAACTGGACAGCTAACATGCAAAAAAAACAAACTGGACAACTTGCTCACACCATATACAAAAATAAATTCAAAATGGACTAAAGACTTAAATGTAAGACCTGAAACCATAAAACTCATAGAAGAAAACAAAGGCAGTAAACACTTGACATTGATCTTATCAATATATTTTTGGATATGTCTCCTCAGGCAAGGGCAACAAATATAAAAATAAACAAATGGGACTACGTCAAACTAAAAAGCTTTTCCATGGTGAAGAAAACCATCAACAAAATGAAAAGTCAACCTATTGAAAGACATTTGCAAGTCATATATCCAATAAGGAGTTAATATCCAAAATATGTAAAGAAGTCATACAACTCAATATCAAAAAAACAAACAATCAGATTAAAAAATGGGCAGAGGACTCAAATAGACATTTTTCCAAAGAAGACATACAGGCAGTCAACAGACACATGAAAAGATGTTCAACATCACTAATCATCAGGGAAATGCAAATCAAACCCACAAATCAAAATCACCTCACACCTGTCAAAATGGCTATTATCAAAAAGACAACAAATAACAAGTGTCGACGAGGATGCGGAGAAAAAGGAACCCTTGTGCACTATTGGTGGGAATGTAAATTGGAGTAGCCATCATGGAAAATAATATGGAGGTTCCACAAAAAATTAAAAATAGAACTACCATACACTCCCTCAATTCCATTTCTTGGTATTTATCCAAAAAAACAAAAGTACTAATTCAAAAAGATATATGCACCCCTATGTTCACTGCAGCGTTATTTACAATAGCCAAGATATGGAAGCAACATAAGTGTCCATTGATAGATGACTGGATAAAGAAAATATGGTGTGTGTATGTATACTATATATATAATACTAAATATATATACTATATATATACAATTGAATATTACTCAGCCATTGAAAAGAATGAAATCTTGCCATTTGCAACAACATGGGTGGATCTAGAGGTTATTAGGCTAAGTGAAATAAGTCAGACAAAGAAAGACAAATACTGTATTATTTCACTTATATCTGGAATCTAAAAAACAAAACCAATGAACAAACAAAACAAAAGAGAAACAAACTCCTAGATACAAAGAACAAACTGGTGGTTGCCAGAGGGGAGGGGGATTGGGGAATGGGTGAAATAGGTGGAAGGGATTAAGACGTACAAACATCCAGTACAAAATAAATGTCATGAGACATAATGTACAGCGTAGGGAATATAGTCAATAATATTGTAGTAAATTTGTATGGTGACAGATGGTTACCAGACTTATCATGGTGATCACTTCATAATGCATATAAATGTTGAATCACTATGTTGTACACCTTAAACTAGTGTAAAATTGTATGTCAACCATACTTCAATAAAAAAATCAATCAATAATAAATAAAAGCCAAAAAAAAAAAAACCCAAAGTGCAACATAGACCAATATATTTTCATGTTGTAGAGTTCAAAATGTTTACTGATAGGGGTTTTGATTCCACATTACACTTAAATTTTAAGAAACCATTAATTGCTGAGTTTTGGTGTAGTGTCAAAGAGGAATAGTGACAATTATCTGAAAAGACTACTAAAATACTCCTTCTTCCAACTATATATCGTGATGAGATCTGCTTTTTTTTATATACTTCAACCAAAACAACATATCATAACAGATTTAGTGCAGAAGCAGATATGAGAATCCATCTGTCTTCTACTAAGCCAGACATTAAAGATATTTGCAAAAATGTAAAATACTGCCTCTCTTCTCACTCATTATTTCTATTCTGGAAAATATAGTTATTTTTCAAAAAATATGATATTTGTGTTATCATGTAGTGGGTTTATTATTGTTATTTTAAAATGAATTAATAAATAAAAATTTTGAAATATTCTGTGTTAATTTAAAATATGATAAATTTAGTAGATAAAATCCATATAAATAAATGTTCTTTTGAGGTCCGCAATAATTTTTAAAAGTGTAAAGGTGTCCTGAAACCAAAGAAGTTTTGAGAACTGCCAGTTGAAAGCAATGGTTTGTAAACTCGTTTTTAACATCAGAACTCTGTCCTCAAAGGAAATTTTATATAAAAGTCTAATTTACAAAAGAGATAAAATCAGAGTTGCTCTCGTTAAACAGGGAAAAAGGACCAAGGTCCCCCAGTTTTGCCCCTCCTCTATCCCCTGCCACTCCCCGCTGGGTCCCCCTTGATCTCAGCTGGAAAATCTCTGTGCGGAAGCACGGACTGATGTATCAGGCGGCAGGAATTGCAGCATCCCAGGCCTTGTGGGAATGGAGGATGGTGCTAGGGTTAACTGTTAAGATGAGTGACGAGAGAGCCTCAAATCAGACTATAGATGTGGGTGGCTCCTCTGTTTCCTTTTCAGTCTATCAACTGCCGTGCACTCGTGAGTCGGGAGATCTCTCACTTAAAAATCCTTACTTTATGACCACTGATCTCTTAACTATGTGTGGAATCACTGGTGAGCACACCTAAAAATGATTAATTTGGCATGAAAAGAAGGTGCTGTCTGACTGTAGGGTGTTTACAAGGACATTCCTGGCACATTCTTTTCTCCGAATTATCAGTGTTGAGATTGGGCAATTGAAGATTAACTTCCTCCCAACTGTGGGACAAAATACCATTTTGAAAGACCAGGGCATGAAATGAAATGCAAGAATACACATGGGGGTGAGATAATAGCAGCAAAGTTAGGGATGAGTAGAATTCTTCCAGGTGGTTCTGGGTTCTGGACAGACGGTAGCAGTAGAGGGAGTGCAATACTGCCGGATAATGGACGTCACAAGTCTTTATCTTTAGCTCTGACCTCTGTCCGGATATCCAGACCACAATCTCCAGCTTCTGGGTTTTGCTTAGTTATCTCAAAGGTATCTCAAATTTAATTTGACCCCAACTCACTATCGTATTTCTTCTGGTTCTGTCCATTGTCAATTATGGTATCAAAATTCACTCTGTCGATAAATCTACATCCCTTCGAGTCCTGATGATAAAGGTTTAATATCCTTACAGTGAACAATCATCATCAGGAGGCCATGCACTGTCCAAACCTCCCTTTCCAGTTGGGGAGAATCCACCAGAATTATTGGCACATATTCTCCTCCCCTCGCCCTGTACCCTCACGCTTGGCACCCAGAATTCTGAGTCCAAATAGGTTTAACACAGTTGGAACAGAGTGCAGACTCAGGGTAGCAAGTTTAGAGGGAGTCTTGGCAAGTAGAAGCAGCAGCACCACTGCATTTGGGGCACATTCTTCCTACCAAACATGGTGGAGGTCCTTCCTGCTCTTGGCTGTCTGGAGGCATCTTGTTTGCTGCACATTTTCTGAATCTGATTCTCAAGCCTTCCGTTGATTATCCAGACCAGTCTTGATAAAATCCTTCCAATAAAATCCTTTCTTCTCACATGGCCAGAGTCAGTTCTTTTTGACTGTATTTAAAAATTCTTGAACTACGCCCTATTTCCTTTTTATTTTATTGTTAAAATTTCTTGCATCCAGATCTAATTTATCTACCCTAGTGCAAGCCCTTATCACCTGGACAAGGACAATTGCTTCTTCCGACATCAGTCTTTCCCCACTCCAACCCAACCTCTTTCCAAAGATCTTCTCATAGAATCTATTCCCCTGTCACAGAACAAAAGCAACCAGATCTTCATGGCTCTCTTTTGCTTGCAGAATAATGTTTAAACTTCTACATACCATTCAAGACCTTTCAACCTACTTTGTAATATCCAGCACTCAGCTCCTCGACAACAGGAGCCAATTCAAAATTATCTTTGTAGCCCCAGGACTTAGCACAATGCCTGGTATATAGTAAAACCCAATAAATGTGTGAAATTAGTGAATGAATGAGTGAATGGATGACTTCTTTATTACGAAAACTCTGTGCACTAGATAAAATTATTTGTCATTCCCCAAACTCTACAGAAACATTCATGTCTCTCTCTATGTAGGAAAAAGTAAGTATAACGTATATTTTGAGAGGTTTTTGCCTACAGTACTTTCTTTGTATTGCTGGCACACACTTATCACAAGGTATTATACTCGTTTTGATTCTGCCTGCCTTATCCAATAACACATCAGCTCTCCCAGGGCAAAAGCCATGTCTTATTCATCTTTGTACCCCTAATGTTTAAGCACGAGGTAGATGCTTCATACCTCTTTGCTGAACTTGCCTCCCAGAAAGGAAGTGTGTGGTTATGAGAAGGGAGTGGATGAGTTCTGCTTGACAAATCTTCCACTTCCCACAATTTCTACGGGAAAGCTTTTAATATTTCAACATTAAGTATGATCTTTGCTGTAGGTTTTTGTAGCCACCCTTTGCCAGATTAAGGACTCTACCTTTTACTCCCTGTTCCTTGACAGTGGTGACACTGAGGGCTTGACATTTGCATATGGGAAACCTCCTAGACTTCAGCACTTCCTCACATCCATGACAACAGAGTTCCTGAACCATGGTCCTCAAGCTGTCAAGTGCACAGACAAAATTGAAACAAAATCTGCAGACTATTTCTGATAATGAAGAGAGTTCTGAAAGCCTATAAAATCTCTATAATTATCTCAAGTGAAACCTTCCTATTAAATTTGAAACTCTTTTCATTTTGGTTATTGTCATTTACAAGAAATGGGTGGATGGGGAAGAAGCCTGGGAAAATTTTGAGGTGGTTAATCCTGTTTATGTTCATTCAGCACAGAGTTTGGGCTTAAAAGGTGGAGTGTGTGTAGAGGAGGTAATTGAAACATCCTTATGAACTAACCCCAATGGTAATTAACAGATGCTGTGGCTTGTTTTCCTTTGGCTGGGAAAGAGAGAGGAGTCAACCGCAGGCAATGCATTTTTTGTCTTGTCTCACGGTGGACAACTTCGAAATGTTTAGTGTGCTCATCAACTTTTTTGCATAAGCAAAACAAGGAATTTTATTTAGCTCTTTCTTATATAATGAGATTAAAATATACTGAGCAATGTAAATGTTGCCAATTTTAGGGACTGGTTTCCGATGCTTATCAACCTATCTTGGTTGATAGGTTTAAGAGCCTTTCTCTTAGGTCCTGCAGTCCTCCTTTTTAGGAGTGTCTCAGCCAGAGGAGCTATGCCATGAAGGCAAAAGGGGCGTGGACAAATAGCAGCCTGGGCATGCCAACTGGTGATATCTGCTCATCCATCATTCCATTTAGACAAATGAAAGATTACAGCACTATGAGAAAAGGCAGCCACGGCCACACAATGCTTTGTGCACAAAGTAAATTGCTAGTTTCCTGTGATCTTTCTGACAAGTAAATTACTGCAGAAAATAGCATAGATGGGAACACAATGACAAAAATGCAGAGACTTGGTCCTTCAAAGGAGTTATTAGACCTCTGATACAACCATTTCTAAAGAACTCCAGAACCTCACCTCCACCCTAATGGAAAGAGGATTTTGTCCCCTCATCTTTCCACAGCATATCTTGAAGAAAAATAATATATGACTGGCAGAGTGGAAAGTAGATTCCTCAGTGATCAAATATCCTTTTTTCATGATCAGAAAGATGTTCAAGAAGACAAGGGAGGAGCTTGCGGCAGGAATTGCTGTGCCTACAATCAGATCATTCTAGCTTGGCACCAAAGACCACAGTGATGGAGTGTGTTATGCATAAGAAAAGATAGCCTCTGAGAAAGGTCTTTCTATACCCTAACAGTTTCCAACTCTCCATATTATTTTTGTTCAATAGTAAAATATAAATGCTAATTTTGTTTTTTATATAAAATAGGGAAAAGCTATCTTATTAGAATTTATTTCTCTTTGTCTATTCAAAGCCTAGCCTCTAAAACAGCCTCTAAAGTTTCTGTGAACCCCCAGGGCAGAACAAAAGATTTATTAGCTAAGTCAAATGGAGAAGAGTTGGGTAAAGGTATTGAAGATAATAGAAGTAATAAACAAATCACAAATGTCATAAATTTCTGAGCTTCAATTTCACCAGAGAAATGTCTTGAAGTTGACAGACTTCATAAAATTTTAGAGTCAAACAGGGTTTTTCGCAAGACTTAGTGATATAAAATGACCTACCCAATACCTAAGATATTGCATGGTTATGCTGACACTGGAATCCTGATATTGTAGTCTGTTGAGTTTCCCACTACTAATGCAGAGATTTCTTCTGGAAAATATTACAGCAGGGTGTTGTAGCCAGAAAAGCACTGGTCCTGATCCAGCTCAATTGATGTCTTATTGTGTGACTTGGGGCAAGAAGCACAAACTCTTTGGACACCATGTGGAGCATGAGGGTGTCAGATGGGATCAGGTATGCTCAAGTGGCAGCAGGGAGAGTGTATACTTGAGCAAAATATAATCAAAACAATTTTCATAATTTTAGATTTAAAAAATAAAAATCCTTCTTACAGAATAGAAACCACAGAAAGCAGAATTCAACCAAATCGGCTAGTGGGGCATATATTAAATGGATTATGAAACACATGGGCATAAATTGCTAAAATCTTTTCAAAAGCTAGTAGCATCTGCGGTCCTGAGTGATTGATGACCATTCCTCCTTGTGCATACTGTGCTGCCTCAGTTTCCATTTCCTCATCGTGGTTGGTTTGTTACTGCATTGAGTCCTCTTCTATGGTCTTGGAAAAATTGACCTAAGAGCATAAAGTCACTGACAATTATTTAGATATCAAACATATCACTTCTTCCACTACATTTAAATACCACCATTTAAGTTCACTTCAACCAATATCTTGGTGCCCTTACCGTGTAAATAAGACATCGTTCCTGCCTTTGGAGACTTACCGTCTTGTGTAGAAGAGAGACACATTATCAGAAAATGATCTTCGGGACTACGCTTAGCTTTAGGTCCCCTGTCTCTGTCAGTTTTATCCAAATAATCCTGCACTCCAAGGCGTTTTGTGGGAATGCGCACACAGAGTAAGGGGAGAAGCTCTCTTCGTTTGAAAGAGCAAGCAGAATGGCTATTCTTGAAAACGCTAAATTCTTTGCGCCCTTTTCTGCAAGCTATTTATTGGAGGAGCAGAGGAATCTAGTCCTTATTTGGTTACAATAGAGTTTTCCTATCTGAGTTGAGCAGATATCGATGCTTGAGTCTAAGGTGGGGCCTAAGAATTTGTATTTCCAACAAATTCCCAAGTGATGCTGATGACGCTGGTACGGGACCACATTTGAGAGCACCTGGTCTAGACGAACAATATTCAAATTGAGATGTGTGTACATTTAGGGAGACACAAAAACTTTTCCAGGGATACTCAGGAGTTGGTAGTTTAATAGGATCAAATTTCCCGATCCTCAATTTCTGTATTACTTTTTCCTAACTAATAAAGTAATCTGTCTGAGCATTCGTCAGTGGTTCTACTTTCCCACCTCTCCTTTGAGGTTACTTTTCTCCCACCTTGCAAAAGAAAAGCATAACCCTCGCCATCAGGAAAAAATTCAAAGAATTGAGTGAAATTATTATTAAAAAATGTCTTCCATTTTTATCTACTTATTTATATGAATAGAGTTTCTTAGTGCTTAATGTTTATTTAAACAAAATAGGAATAATATTAAGGTTGAACTCTGTCTTACTCTAGCATAGGTAATTTTTATTCATGGATCCATGAACTCATTAAAAAAAAATGCCCAGTCCTTCTTATTCAGGGATATCTTTCAATAAAATTTTTCTCCCTGTGATTATTAGTTATCTATTCAATATTTTAATGTATCTATTTGTTTTGATCATCTGTGTATGAGAACTAATTGTAATAATAACTCAATCCAGAAAAAAAAATGTTAACACTTAACAGCCTGTGATTACAGAAAATAAAAATAAAATTTCAATGTATATAAATAGTATTGCAGCATATAAGTATGATAAGACTATGAATAAAAAACTTTCAAACATGAATATATTAGAATACAATCCTAAGAAAAAGTAAAATGAGAATATCAGGTCAAGGAAAAATAAAACAATGTATAATTTCACACTGTTAAAGCAGAAGTCATTCATAAAGTTTTAAAACACATGAGAGTGGATATCAACTCACTAAAGTGTTTTGATTCTTTGGATACATTTAAAAGGATAATGAATACTTTTCTTTTAAAGTGTCTTTGTTTACAATATGAGTAAAATTACATTTTTTCCCACGACTTAAATTTCAGATACAAAATTTTTGTTTACCTAAAATGTGTGATGATTTTCATGTTCTTTTTTTTTTCATAATTTCTTTAGCAGGTACTTCAACAAAAATTTGAAGACTACTGGTTTTGATTGTATTTGCAGCCAGGAGAAACTGGTTTCTCTGAATCAATCAATTATCAATTGTTGATTTTATTACTTTTCTGCACATTATTCAAATAACTTTCAAATTTTGAGAGCCGACTCCGGGGTCAAGGATATCCTCAGGACCCTCGGGGACTATGAGGAGCTCACCTGTGCAGCACAGTGAGAGGAGCTCACCTGTGCAGTACAGTGAGAGGCTTCCTGCCCTAACTTGACAGCTCAAAGTTATCCTTTCAAAAGCGTCCATAGATGCCCTCTCCAGAGGCGTACGAGAATAGGAGCAAAAAGTACATTCCACAAAACATTAAAGCATTTAAAAGATCAGAACATGATGTTTACTGTGAGAGAAGAGAAAGAAGCAGAAGAAAGAGAGACAAACACATCTTCCTTCTAAAAGTTAACAAATTTCCAACAGCTCCATGAACTAAGTGAGACAGGTATATGAAGACAGTAGATGGATTGTCTTGAGCATTTAAGGATGATTTGGGCAGTGATCTCACTCCTTATAGGAGGGCTGGGCTCTGAAGTTTGAGGCACCACCACTGACCACGGTTGTGTGTGGTGTCACTGGGACATTGTTGGAAGAGCTGGCCATCTGGGGAATTTGACATCTAGATGCGTATTCTTTCTGATGTTTCTACCCTCCTATGGTTCTCAATTTCTGATTGCTATGTGCCAGTTCAGTCAGCTACCATAGTATTCAATTTCCCCAGGATTGGTTAAAACTTGTCTCTAAGGTCCCACTGGCTAAAAAGTCTCTTGATTTTCAAGTTGTGGTTGAGAGTGGCCCCAGGGCATTTCTCTGGCTCTCTTTGCTTATCATCAACACCAGTCACCTCACCACACAGAAGTTTATGGGGGCTACAAAGCTAGGGTCAAAGGTATGGGCAGCTTTTCCTGGTATAATCAGTTTCTAATGCAGAACATTTTATAATTATGAAAATTGCGTAAGACTAACAGTTTAAAAACTATCTTCCCAAGGGGCCGGCCCAGTGGCATAGTGGTTAAGTTCACACACTCTGCTTTAGTGCCTGGGGTTCACAGGTTCGGATCCCAGGCGCAGACTCATGCACTGCTCATCAAGCCATGCTGTGGCAGCATCCCACATACAAAGTAGAGGAGGATGGGCTCAGATGTTAGCTCAGAACTAATCTTCCTCAGCAAACACAGGAAGATCTGCAATGGATGTTAGCTCAGGGCCGATCCTCCCCCACAAAACAAAACAAAACAAAACAAAACCTTGCCATGTACAAAGTCAATATCAAGATGAGATTTAGCCTTTTTCCATTACTTAACAAAATTAAACTTTTCTGTTTCAAAAATCACTATCACATATTAGGAAAATAAATTTTAATGGTAAATATGATGATGTAAAAACTTCAAAACACTTTGTATTCAAGAAAACCATTAAGAAAGTAGAAGATATATGATAATCCTGGAAGAATACTTCACAAATATCAGGGGAAAATGTTAATTTCTTATCATTGAGTTTTCAGAGTTTTTTTTAATATATTCAAAATATAAGTCCTTTCTCAGATATATGATTTGTAAATATTTTCTCCTCATCTTTGACTTGTCTTTTAATTCTCTTAGATGTGTCTTTAAAGAGCATAAGTTTTTAACTTTATGAAATCTAATTTATCTATTTGTTCTTATTTATTTATTTTTTTTGTGAGGAGGATCAGCCCTGAGCTAACATCTGCCAATCCTCCTCTTTTTTTGCTAAGGAAGACAGGCCCTGGGCTAACATCCATGCCCATCTTCCTCTACTTTATATGGGACACCGCCACAGCATAACTTGACAAGCAGTGCGTCGGTGTGCGCCTGGGATCTGAACCATCGAACCCCAGGCTGCCGCAGCAGAGTGCGCGCACCTAACCGCTTGCACCACCGTGCCAGCCCCATCAATTTGTTCTTTTATGGGTGATGTTTCTAGCATCATATCTAAGAAATCTTTGCCTAATCAAAATCTACAAAGATTTTCTATTATGTTTTCTCCTAGAAGTTTTATAGTTTTTGATTTTTATACTTTGGTTTATGATCTATTTTGAGTTAAATTTTGCATATAGCATGATGTATATGTTGAAGCTATTTTTTTTTTTTTTGCATATAAATGCCTAGTTGTTCCAGCATCGTTTGTTGAAAAGACTTTCTTTCTCCCCTAAATTACCTTGCTTTTCCACCTTTGTCAAAAACGATTTGTCCATACATGTGTGAGAACATTTTTGGACTTTCTACTTTGCTCCACAGACCTGTTTGTCTTTCATTTTACACCAATTCTACATTGTCTTAATTAGTATAGCAGTAAGTCTTGAAATCAAGTAGTGTTAGTCCTCCAACTTTATTCTTCCTCTTTAAAGTTGTTTTGGTTACTCTAGGGCCTTTGTATTTCCATATGAATTTTAGAATTCAGTTTGTCAACTTCTACAAAATGCCTGCTAGGATTTTGATTGGGATCATATTGAATCTATAAATCATTTCCAGAAGAATTGATATCTTAAAAATTTTGAGTATTCTGTTCCTTAAACAAAGTATATCACTAAATTTATTTATGTCTTTTAAAATTTCTTTTAGCAATTATTTATAATTTTCAGTGTACCAGTCTTGTTCTTCTTTTTTCAGATTTATCTGAAAGTATTTTATAATTTTTATGCTCTTTTAAATTGTATTATATTTTAATTTCAATTTCTGATGGCTTGTTGCTAGTATATAGAATTATAATTGGTTTATGTATGTAATTTAGCCTACATCCTAATAAACTCCCTTATTAATTTTAGTAGCTTTTTAGGATTCCATCTGATGTTCTATATTGGCAATTATATCAAGTTTGAATAAAAAGTTTTAGTTCTTTCTTTCCAATCTGGATGGCTTTTATTTATTCTTCTTGGCTTATCACAATGGCTAGAATGTCCAGTATAATTTTGAATAGAAGTGGTAAGACCCCAAAGCTTTAACTTGTTACTAATTTTAGGGAGAAAGTATTCAAACCATCACCATCAAGTACTACTGTAGCTGTAGGGTTTTTGTAGGTACCCTTTATCATGTTGAGTAAGTCCTCTTCTATTCCTAGTATGCTGAGAATATCTTTATTGTGAAAGGATGTTAAATTTTGTCCACTACTTTTTCTGCATCTATGGAGGTGGTCATATGATTTTTCTTTTTTAGTTTATTCATTGATTGATTTTCAAATGTTAGACTAACCTTGAGTTTCTGAATGAATCCCACTTGATCACAATTTTTTATACTTTTTCTTTAGTGTTGGATTCAATTTCAAAGTGGGCAAAAGATTTAAATAAACATTTTACCAAAGAAAATATATAGATGGTAAATAAGCACATGAAAGTATGTTTAACATTATCATGATTAGGCAAATGCTAATTAAAATTGCAGTAAGACACCACTCTACAGCTATTGGAATGGTTAAAATTAAAAAGACTTACTAAACCAAGTATTAGTGAGAACGTAAAGCAACTAGAACTTTTAAATCCCGCTGGTGAAAATATAAAGTGGTACAGCCTCTTTGGAAAACAGATTGATAGTGTCTAGAAAAGTTAAACATAGATATGTCATGTGATCCAGCCATTTCACTCTTAGCTATTTACTCAAGAGAAATGACGGCATATGTCCATTCAAAAATGTGTACAGCAATATTTGTAAAAGCTGTATTTGTAACAGCTCAAAACTGGAAACAACCCGAATTTCCACCCACAGGTGAATGGTTAAACATAATTGTTTTATATCCATACAGTGCAATACTAATACAGCAAGTGCAATACTAATACAGCAATAAAAAGAAATGAACTATTGATATATGACAGATTATAGATAAATCTCTAAATAACTATGATGAATGAAAGAAGTCAGAATAGAAAAAAGAGTACATATTATATAAAACCATTTTTTAAATGAAAAGTAACCTATAGTGACAGAAATAAAATCAATAGTTGCCTTAGGACATGGCAGGGGGAGAGAGGAGTGTGAGGGAGGGGAGCATTACAAAGGGGCACAAAGAAAGTTTGGGGTTTGATGGATTGTTTATTATCTTGATTATGGGGATGCTTTTACAGGTCAAAAGTACACTTTCAATAGTGCAGTTTATTGTATGTCAATCATTTCCCAATATAATTTTTTTTTTTTCTTCTTGAAGCCATATATTAAAGAAATTTGCAAAAATGTAGGATAATACCATCCTCTTACTAATTTTTTATTTTGGAAAATACAGTTATTTTTCTTAAAACATGTTATCTATGTTAACACATAATGGATTTATTTATTTATTTATTTATTTATTTATTTATTTATTTTAATTGATGTTTTAATGGTTTCTAACATTGTGAAATTTTGGGTTGTACATTTTTATTTGTCCATCACCACATATATGACTCCCTTCACCCCTTGTGCCCACCCCCCACCCCCACTGCCCTGGTAACCACAGTCCAGTTTTCTCTGTCCATGTGTTGGTTTATATTCCACATATGAGTGAGATCATACAGTGTTTGTCTTTCTCTTTCTGGCTTATTTCACTTAACATAATACGCTCCAGGCCCATCCATGTTGTTGCAAATGGGAAGATTTTGTCTTTTTTTATGGCTGAGTAGTATTCCATTGTATATATATACCACATTTTCTTAATCCAATCATCAGTCGAGGGACACTTAGGTTGCTTCCACTTCTTGGCTATGGTGAATAATGCTGCAATGAACATAGGGCTGCATAAGCCTCTTTGGATTGTTGATTTCAGGTGTGTTGGATAGATTCCCAGTAGTGGGATGGCTGGATCATAGAGCATCTCTATTTTTAATTCTTTGAGGAATCTCCATACCGTTTTCCATAGAGGCTGCACCAATTTGCATTCCCACCAGCTGTGTATGAGGGTTCCTGTTTCTCCACATCCTCTCCAACATTTGTTGTTTTTTTGTCTTGGTGATTATAGCCATTCTAACGGGCGTGAGGTGGTATCTTAGTGTTGTTTTGATTTGCATTTCCCTGATGATTAGTGATGTTGAGCATCTTTTCATGTGCCTATTGGCCATCTGTATATCTTCCTTGGAGAAGTGTCTGTTCATTTCCTCTGCCCATTTTTTGATTGGGTTGTTTGTTTTTTTGTTCTTCAATTGTGTGAGTTCTTTATATATTATGGAGATCAACCCCTTGTCAGATGTATGTTTTGCAAATATTCTATCCCAGCTGGTTGGTTGGTTGTTCATCTTGATTCTGGTTTCATTTGTCTTATAAAAGCTCTTTAATCTGATAAAGTCTCACTTATTTATTTTTTCTTTAGTTTCCCTAGTCTGGGTAGGCATGTCATCCGAAAAGATTCCTTTAAAACCAATGTCAAATAGTGTGTTGCCTATATTTTCTTCTATGAGTTTTATAGTTTCAGGTCTCACCTTCAGGTCTTTGATCCATTTTGAGTTAATTTTTGTGAATGGCGATAGCACATGGTCCACTTTCATTCTTTTGCATGTGGCTGTCCAGTTTTCCCAACACCATTTATTGAAGAGACTTTCCTTTCTCCATTGCATGTTCTTAGCACCTTTGTCGAAAATTAGCTGTCCCTATATGTGTGGTTTTATTTCTGGGCTTTCAATTCTGTTCCATTGATCTGTGTGTCTGTTTTTGTACCAGTACCATGCTGTTTTGATTACTATTGCTTTGTAGTATATTTTGAAGTCAGGAATTGTGATGCCTCCTGCTTTGTTCTTTTTCTTTAGGATTTCTTTAGCTATTCGGGGTCTTTTGTTGCCTCATATAAATTTTAGTATTCTTTTTTCTATTTCTGTGAAGAATGTCATTGGGATTCTGATCCAATATAATTTTTAAAAGTCAAAAAAGGATTAATATTTTTATCTATGAAGAGCTTTTATAATCCACAAAGAAAATAACAAACACCAAGTAGAAAAACTGGCGAAGGACATGAACAGGAAATTTACAAACAAAAAAGAGAAATATATATTGTTAATAGACATATTTTAAAAATTTAACCTTGTTCATAATCAAAGAAATTTAAATTAAAACAAGAATGGCTGAATCATGTGTATGTTTAACTTCTCTAAAAACTACCAACCTGTTTTCCAAAGAGCAATATTAAAAAAATAATAGGACCTATGTTGGAAAGGATGCTTGATGAAAAAGCACTCTCACACTCTGCTACATTAGTGAAAACTGATACAATGTTTCTAAAGTGCAGTTTGGTAATATATCAAGAATGCCAGAAGCAATCATATCCTTTGACCCTAATGTTTCCACTCCTTGGAATTTATCCAAAGGAAACAAAGAAAAATATAAAGATTAACGTAATGAAGCCCCCAAATACTGCAACTTATAAACAGAATTTCAGAAATACATTAATGTCTAAAACAAAGGGTTGCTTAAAGAATTTAGATATGTCCAAATGGTGAAATGTTGTGCAGTTCTGTAAAGATCATGTTTTCAAATAATATTTAATGATATAAAAAATAAACACAATACAATATTTAGGATCCAGAAATATGTATGCAGTCTGGTTCTACTAGTGTTCTGTATTCATAGGTAAATCACAGACACACACACGTATCTGAATTCTTTTATGATTAGAAGTAAATCTAGTGCAGTGTTCAAAAACATTATCTTTAGCAAGTGATAAAACACGACACGATTTTTTATATTCCCTTTCACATATTTTTCTATTTCCAATTTCTTTTTATCATGAACTATGTAATTTTATAAATATATAAATCAATGTGAGAAATAATAAATAATTTTTGTTTCCTTTCTATCATCCATATCTGACATAGGACGCGTGTTTACCACCAGGCTTGAGTGTGGGATGGGGAGGTGGCAGACGGGGATCAGGGAGACTGGGCAAGGAAAGATTTGTGTACATATATATATCAGCAATACACATATATATATCAGATTATTTTCTAAGCCATAGAGTATTTCTTTTTCTAAGAGGACCAAAATAATCTTAGTAAAAAAATTAACATGTACAATTATATACAATGTCACTTCTTCCACCATCTCAGCCTTTCTCCATCCTCTTTTTATGTTGTTTTTTTACACATCATCTCAAAGCAGTTAAGTCTGGTTTTTGGTTTTGTGTTTTTTCTAAGGGAGCTGGAGTGAAGCTTTTTTGCCTCCAGGAAAGTTAATTTAAACCAGCCATGAAGGAAACAAAGAAGGCAATATAGATAGAAAAATAGAAGTGATGGACATATTTCGAGGTCAGAGGCAAAAATTTCACTTTGTCCAGAAGGGAAGGGAGGGACTTGAATAAAGAAGGAAATCGGTGATTGATAGCAGCAGTTGCGGAAGAAGTTTTGATCAAAGGGGGCGACAGTGGTCGCCCATGTCAGAAGGCCTTCTCCCTACTCCAACAATGGCCAGTCCCAAGTCCTGCTCTGGCCCACTAAGATTAGTGACACTGGCTCTGTACCTGACAAACTAATTTCCCTTAGGAATAATTGGAGGTGTTTTGACAGATCTGAATTATGTCACCGGTTAAAGTTTGGTGACCTTTACCATACATCTTATTTTATGGGTGAGTTAATCAGAACGTTCTGTAATTATAATTCCACATTCTCTAATTTATAGTTTTTTTTTTTCTTACAAAGCTGTGCAACATTCTCCTTTTCCCTCTCTATATGACCCTGATTTTTATTGGAGGAATTATTTATTATAGTTTTGATATAAACGTTAAATCTCATATTTGTGGAGGCCCTTCTAGCACCTTCCCTTATCTCAGTGAATGGCCTTAAGAGCATTTTTCTTACAGACAAATTATATCTTACATATTTGCTGGTACTGAGCAATCTACCATATCCTCACTTGTCAACGCTCAGCCATGAAATTACAAGAATGGATACAAACAACCTCAAATCTTTAAATCTTTGATTGTTTTGTTTGCCCATTTTAGCTCCTTCCTGCTATGGTCCCTCAGCTGCTCCCATCACCGGGTCCAGCTCTGATGTTAAACACCTGGCATTTCAACAGGGTTCAGGGTTTCAAATGTTCGGACAGGTAATTATATCATGATTACACGTCTCTACCATTTACTTTCAGCTTTTAAAAACACATAAGGACCAGCAGTATGTCCTGTTAAAAGAAAAAGTTCTGTGAATACTAATTCTATCCATTTACATTTCAAAGCAACTCTGTAATAATAAACAAAATTCTAAGTGGCTTAGAAAATAATCTGATATATATATATGTATTGATGAAAATTTTTTTTTTTAATATTTATTATTAGACTTTATACTGAGAGCCCAGCACAATGCACAATAATGAACTTGCATCTAGGTATATCATTGTGAAATTTCTAACTGCTGGGGACAAAGTAAAGATCATACACATTTTCAGAGAGAAAAGAAATGTTCACATACAAAAGATCAGAAATGGGAATGGCTTTGGACTTCTCAACAATAACTACTAGAAGCTTGAAGGCAATGGAATAGCACTTTCAAAATTCTGATTGAAAATTATTTACAGCTAGAATTCTATACAAAGCCAGACTTTCAGTCAAGCTTGAGGGTAGAGCAAAGATATTTTCAGACCTTCCAGGTCTTAAGAAATTTACCTTCTCTGCGTGATTCCCTAGGAAGCTTTCTGAGAGTTTCTTCCACTAAACCAAGGAAGACAAAGACATGGATTCCAACCCAGGAGAGAGGCAAGGGGATTCCAGTGATGATGGCACAGGAAGTTCCCACAGGACAACTGTGCAGTAGGAGATGCCAGTTCAGGCGGGAGCAGCTCAGGAGTCATCAGGAGAAATGTATTCAACAAGAGAAGGTTGATTGAACACTGATGCATCTGAAAATACTGAGAGGGGATTTCAATAATCAGAGAAGAGTTTGGGGTTTAATTACTGATGAGTATACAGAAAACCAAGAGATGGCAAAACAATTATTAACTTCAGGGAAAATAACATTTTTAAAAAAGGAAAGTTAATCAGGGTATACTACATAGATCATTATCATGTCAACACTGCATATTACTGCATATTACCAAATTAAGATTTAACTCCATTAGAGGCTGTCCTCAAGAAGTTGGCAGGAGTGGCAGAGTGGATGGTGCAAGAAAGTTAAATTCTTATATTTACAGCAGGAAATCAATAGACAAGGCCAAAGAGTAAAAAATCATGAGAACAATAGGCATGTAATTTAGAGATACAGAAATAAGAGAGAAATAGAGGGCAAAAACACTTGAAAGTGGTTGCCTCTGGATATTTGAGCAGGACACCACTGTTTTGCAGCAAGCCCTCCAGAAATACTTAATTCTTTTAAACCATGCACATCAATAGTTCTTTTTATAGAACTATTCAAAAAATTTGAACAAAAGGAGGTGATAAACATAAAAAAATGTGATGCCTAGTTGTTGTTTTTTCTTATTATTATTTCTATTTGGTAAATCAATTGCCCTAAACACCTTTTGCTTTTGGTACACAGAGATACTGGATACAATCCTTGCCCTCAGGGTTATATAGGCTAGTAGAACTGATACAGTGTATACTATTATAAAAAGTAGAAAAGTGCAAGCCTCCCCAGAGATGAACAAAATGCCTGAAATCCAGAGGGAAAGAAATCACTTGCAGCTGAAGGAGGCTCAGTGGAAGAGAAGGCATCTGTGCTGTCCCCTACGTGGGAGGCTATCAAGAGATACACAGTGGCGGGATGGGGTGGGCGAGGGGTAGAGAAAGCTCAGGGTGTTTGCAGGAGACCTCCTGTGGTTTAGTTTGCTGTAGCCCAGAGCATGTGTAAGAGGAATTAAGCTGGGAAGGCAGGCTGCAAATATATTGTGGAGGCTGGTTCTGCCAGCTTAGAGGTTTCTGGGGCTTCAAATGCTTTTCCCATGTACTTTGACCCTTTGTTTTCAGAAATGTAAATCTGCAGAAAGAGATGGGAAGTCTAGCTGTTGCATTATTCATAAACCCTGCTGTCTCTTTAAAGTTCTCACCTACTGAATCTTCCTATATCACAAAAGAGACTTTACCAGTCTCTCTAATTAAACTTTCATTTCCCAAAGCATTTTTTTAATGTTATGGACATTTTTATATGAGAAAAACTGAGTTGTATTCTTCCCTCAACTCAACATATGCCTTTTTGTGCCCCAAAAAAGTTAGAGAATGGAATGAAAGTAAATACTATTAGCATCCCGAATTCTTTCACATTTCAAGCGATTATTGCAACAGTTTTAATTTTGTACTGGATAGGCAATATCAATTTATTAACATCAGGTGCACAAAAAAAATCCTTATAAATGATAGGGAGGGCTTGTGGTGAGGCCCTTTTGTCTTGCCCTTCTTGGGTCCCACTTTTCCGTTGAGTTCTGGAAGGACAAACTGACTCTATGATCCTGTAGGATCACTACTCTGCATCCGCTATCTGTAAAAGTATGTCAGAGGCTAAATAGCCCTTTTAGGGTCGCCTGGGTTAGAGCCCCCTTACAGAAAGGCAGCCCTTATAAAACCATAAGAGCAGCTACTAGGACAGCCATCAGGGAAAATTTATCCGAGCCTCCCATGTCTGAGCTTTTGCTCTGAGTTCTATCCAGTTAGGTTTCTTTATCTCCCAACTTGGCTTTGCCCCGACTCTAAGCTTTGGATTTTTAACCCCCTGTACACACGTCTCAGCACTGTATTGTGGATCCCTTTTACTGACCCCTCTGGGATCTGATTACAAAGCTTACTTCCATATTATGGATTCAACACGACCTCTGATACTGCAGTCTATGTCATGACCCAGTACATCCCAGATTTTCTCTGTAGTCAGCCATTGGGCTTCATACAAATAAGAACAACAACAGCAGACTGGTTTAAGGATGAAGTCCACTTAGCCAGTGTACTCATAGAACAATGCCCCTCCTTTGGGGCTGGTCTTTTATTTTCATCTCCTTGCTATTAGTTTCTATGGAGCACAGCTAAATATTTGGAGGCTGGCAAGCCCAAGTCTCCTATCTGTTGCCTCTGGACCAGAGTTTGGAGCATTTAACCACTAATCTAATGCTGGAACTTCTAACCTGGCACCAGGGCCTTTGTTAGGATGAAGCCTAGGGAACAAAATTGATTCACTTCTGGTCTCAGATAGAGGAACAATGATGATGGTAGGAAATCTAAGTAACAGCTCTGTCTGGTTAATATCTGGATCCCAAATAAATACCAGAGAAATTATAAAATCAAGAAAAAAAACTAAGCAGAGGATGAGGAGGAAGCAGAGGCAACCAACTACGTGTCAGGCACTGGTTTAGGGATTTATTTATATTTTCTCATTTAACCTGGACAAAAACTCTATAAAGAGAAAGGGGGGTACAGACACTTCTTGAACACTGTATCAGTCAGCTTTTGCTGTGGTAATAAACAATACAAGATCTCAACTGTTTTTAACAACAAACCATGTATTTCTTGCCCTTGAACTTGCAAGTTGGCCCTGACTCTGGTAGGCTCTGCTGGGCTTTGGCTAGGCTTGGATGGACTCTGCATACCTTCTTATTTTGGAAGCACTAACTGTGATGTGCTTTTTACGGTGGAAGGGAGAATCTCAAGAGGAGTGAGCAGAATCGCACGATACCGTAAAAGTCTCTGCCTGGAACTAGCACTTCACTCTCATTCTACTGTTCAAAGCAAGTCCATGGCCAACCAAGCCAGAAGGCAATGGGACCAGGATGTGATAGTTGGCTTGCACAGTCACATGACAATGGGCTGGTAAGTATATTGTCCTTATCAAGGGGTAGGATATTGTTCGAGGCAATAATCCATCTCACCCTCTGCCAAGTACTTTTATTTTTTTAATTTCTCTTTACTACTATAGATTTAAGAGATGGGAAGCATATGTGACATTGTTGTTAGTGCCATCGAGTGAATTTCGACTTCTAGTGACCATATGTATAGTCGAGTGGAATCCTGCCTGGTCTTTTTATGCCATCCTCTCACCTTCCGGTGCTGTATCAGACCATGCTCCACTGCTGGTCATAGAGTTTTCATAGCCAATTTTTTCAGAAGTGGGTAGCCAGGTCCTTCTTCCTAGTCTGTCTTAGTCTAGAAGCTCCACTGAAACCTGTCCACCATGGGTGACCCTGCCGGTACTTGAAATATTGGTAGTATAGTTTTCAACATCACAGCAACATGCAGCTGCCACGGTATGACAACTGACAGACGACAGACGGGTGATGTGGTTCCCTGACCCAGAAATGAACCCAGGCTGGGACAGTGAGAGAGCTGAATCTTAACCACTAGACCACCAGGGCTGGCATACCTGACTTTATAGGTAAGGAATTTGAGACATTGAAAGGTTAAGTAATTTGCCCAAGGACTGACAAGTATTGGATCAGGGATTTAAACCTAATCTGTCTGATTCTCAAATCCATGTTCTTTTCACAACACTTTTGTCTAGAGAGACTACAAGTCTAAGATTTAAAAGAATCTAAGACTACCAGAAAGAAATTATGCAGGAAGCAGAAATTGTGGGAATCATTTCTACAGAGCCTTAAAATATAACCCTAATTAAGTTTAATGAGTGTAAATGTTAGAAAACTTTCTTAGACACTCTCTTTTAGCCATTCTTGGGAAGGATGGGGTAGAATGAGTTAATGATTAGAGTCAGCTTTAATCAAAATTGTAGAGAAAGCTCTCTTTCCATGCCCTTCTGTCCCTCTTCCACATATTTCTTACTTCGTTAGAGGCTCCCACTATCTGATCCAGAAGCTGGCTACTCCTAGCTCCTTGTTGCAGCCCCTCCCTGTGTCAGCCCTCCCAACAAACGTCCGAGTTGTAGAATGTTCCTCTCTCCTGTACCGCATAAAGTCTCAAAGCTAGCAGCGTTCCAATCAGAAGGTGTGTATTTTGAAAGAGGATTCCTGAAAGAGCAATATTGGACTTCCAGATAATATGTTTCTTATTTGACCATCTGACCCTGGGACCAATTGCTAAAGGACGTATATTTCAGTGGTGGAATTTTCTGATGACTCTACCACCGAGCATGTCCACTCCAATTAATTTGTATGCAAGGAAAATGATTTAATTTTTATGAAGGGGGCAAAAGTCCCCCTTCCTTCTCATCCATAGCCTCTTGTCAAGTGGGTTTTATGCCCTGAAAATAGATGTGTGGTTGCTAGCTGGAATGCCTCTCTACCTTTTTTCCCATGAGATGTTTCTTATTTGGGAAAAACAAAGGTTTTTGGTCTGTCAACTTTGGGAAAAGCCACTCTCTGCATATCGATTGTGAGGAACAGAAACAGAGAGGATTACTTTTATGATCCCTTCCAAAATATCTTCTCTAGACCTCTACTCCACTGAAACAGAGGGTCTTCCGTCTAAAGGAGGTAGGAGAAGGAGAGAAAAGAGAATGTGACAGCAGTGCTTGACTCCATCTTTCTCTGGTTAATCTGAATATAGGTTTTTCTAGCCAGTAAATTACAAAATCAGGCTCATTGTAATTAAAAATAGAGATTGATCCACAGTATTCTTATTGTGTGCTCGGCACATAGCTGGTATTCAACATCTATTTGTTGAATGAATGAATGAATGGATGGATGAATGTGTTGTTGAGTATTAATCAGGTTTTAGAGTTCACTAAATATGTAAAAGGACCTTTCTTTTGTGTTTATTCAGTGTTGGAACATTCAGAAATATCAGATGTATATATCTTATGAGCTTTATTTTGTGATTTAAAATGGTATCTGAATCATCATAAATGCTATTGTCGTTTGGATATATTTGTAACAGTTTTCTTTAAAAGTCACTAGTTGTGGGAGCTATCATGCTTTCTTTTACATATTTGTTAGTGCATTGCCAAAATATTTTTATAATATGATAGAATTCTGAATAAGTTATTGAGAGAGGAACTACTGTCTTTATAAAATGTGGAAATTATATTTGCATATTTAAAAAGAAACGCCTACAGTTTAAGAAATCTTTTACTCAGAATACATTCATGATGCACATACAACAGCATTTTACATTGCAGCAAGTATTTCTTTCAAGTGCTGCCTTTCAATGTCTTGGTTGACTGACCTTATGGTATGGCTTAGTGAGAAGGGAATAGAGGTCAATAAGAGGAGAGTGGTGCGGTAGAGAGAGGACAAAGAGTGAATAAATGGATCATTGCTAATGTCAGAATTCCAGAAATGCTTGGAATGCCTGGAGCATTCCAGCTGGAGATTGAAATAACATAACAAAGTGACTCCAGCTCTGGAGATTCCTGCCTCATTTATTTTGCACTGGAAACCACTGTAAAAATGGTCCTTAGCCTCACTTGAGCACTGACTTATACTTAAATCCAAAGAAACCAATAACAGTTTTACTTACAATCCCCAATGCCAATATGTCTGAAAAAATATGTTGTGAAGGGAAAGGGAGGAGAAAAAGAAGCTTTCAGGAGCATAACTTATCTTTGACTGTCACAAAATCAATAGGCTTTACAGAGCCGAGGAAATTCAATAGCTTGGCATTCATAATAAAGATTGGTTTGGGTGATTTGTCTCTCTCTAATAAGGCAGGCTTTGGACCCCAGCTTCCCTTCCTTTAAAACTCAAAGGGCGTGGGGATTTCTTCATCACAGCCAAGTCCTCTCGCTTGTCTATTGTCAGGACTTTACAATGGTACTGCTTGTCTGGCCAAGCCTTGCTTCCCCCAGGAGAACAGACCTCACATTGGGGCGTGGAGTAGCAGATGCCCAGCTTTATACCAGCATTCAGCCTCCCTCAGCCTGCCTGACAGCCTTTTCATGCATCATGGATTCATCTGTTTCAATGAAAAACCCAGAGCAAAGCTGCAAGTATTTGTTTTTTTCCTGGAGATCACTTTACAGAATGTGTCCAGATATTCACTCTGGAAACTAGACCCATTGCAGAAACATGTGAAAAAGATTTGAACGCCCTGACCTGACCCAGCTGTCATCTGAGGAAGTTGGTGCCCAGGCACCCATCGATGTGTTTAGTCAAGTGGAGAGATGGAGGACAAGGGAGAATGAGGAGGCTGGCTATAGTAGGTGGAACACCACGCCTTGCCAACTCGGTGGCTGTACAGCACCCAACACAGGTCCCTGAACATGGCAGGGAATCAATAGATGTCAAGTGAATTGAGGTAAATGTCTAATATATATTGAATTCCTAACATGTGCCAATCTCTTCATTTACTGTGCATTAGTCTTAATCTTCATAACATGCCTAAAAAGAGATATATCAATATCCCCACTTAACAAAGAAAGAAAATGGAGATTCAAGGAGGTTAAAAAACATGCCCAAATTCACACAGATAGTCAGTGTTAAAAGCAGGAATCCAATCAACATCTATCTGACTCTAACACCAGGCCCTTTTGACTACTCCAGAAGACTTCTCCTAGCTATGTTGTCAGGCCAAGGAATGAGCAAGCGAAGTGTGTGTTAAATGATATTGCTTGAGTTGTGAGTCTTAGGGGTCTGCTTCTCAAACTTCGAGCTATATAACTCTATTGGACTTCAAAAACTCAAGTTTTAGTCTTGAGTGAGTTGTCTCTGCAACTCACTCACTCCTTTTGCTGTGTCGATATGCAAGAAGAAGCATGTGAACATGCTTTCTAAATCCTAGGTAGTCTAGAAATGTAGGAGAGCAATAGGAGTTGAGACAGAGCCGTGTCTGCTAACAGAGAGAAGGGCTGATTGACAGAACAAAGGAGGGATTAAACAGGACCAGTTGGGTGGCAGCCGTCTTTCCTTCCAGCGCTGCTCTAATGGCCCCTCTTGGAAAAGTAAGAGATGAACATCAATCAATCAGTCAATAAGAAACTATTGCATGTTTACTCTGTGTGCGCCCTTGATTGATCTGTGCGCCACCTGCAGTATGGACCAGAGGACTGGAGGCTGGGCCGCAATTGAGAAATAAGGTGATGGGAGCCTGGCTGAGTGTGGCAGGCAACAGTGGGAACATTTAAGAGGTCAGAGCTGTAGAGTCACTGGTCTTTTATCCACCCTTCCTAGGCAGGAGCTCCTCTCCAGACTTCCACCTGCATTCAAAGAGTGAGCCGACACAGGACCGCCAGAGTGGAAGAGAAGGTTGGCTCTCTTCCCCAGGATGAGCAGCTGGCAGATGAGCCAAGTAGAAGTTTAAGGAAGAAGAGGAAACCAGTGCACTGAATCACGGAAACAGCTGTTAGTTACTGCAAACATAATGAGTGAGAGAGCACAGAGCAGACAAATACCAGAGTCAACCTGTTCCCACACATGTTTAAAAACCTCAGGGTCTAAACATGGACATAGTTAGCAAAGGAAAAATGAAGATTCGTGTTTGTTAAGGCCATCAATGCTGTTATATATTGTATGTGTTAGGACTGAGTTTACTGTGAGTGACAGGAAATTAAAATGAAAATGGCCTCAGTAAAGTAGAAGTGTATTCCTGTGACACGTGCATGCCTGGGCTGCGCACACACAGATATTGGTCAACAGGCACCACATACACTGCATCCCACCAACTGAACTCACTTCAGAAGGTAACAAAATAAAACTTACACACACACACACACACACACACACACACACACACAGTCTAAGGTGGTGGGCCAGGGCTGATAGGGCAGCATAAGGAAGTCATAACGAACCCAGGCTTCTTCTTTCATGCTGTTTCACCATCCCATCTTCAGCCTATGACATCTAGCTAATGATCCAAGATAAAAACTCAAACTCTAACCACTGTCTGAATCCCAAGCAGCAGAAAGGAGGAAGGGGCAAACTCCGACAATCCCTGTTCCTTTCAGTGCATTTCTCAAAAGTCTCACATGACACTTCTTATATTCCATTGGCCAAAATTCATGGCTTGATCCAGCTGTGAGGGAGACTGTTGGCCACGTTCCCAGCTAAAAATTTGTCTGTTCTATTATTATGGAAGAAAAGGAGGATGAATGTTAGGAGCCAATTTGCAGTATCTGTCATACAGGATTAATAAAAAATAATGTCAAAGCTTCTTCACCACAACCCCTTAGAAGAGGATAGCAGAAAAGGCCAATGACTCTTTCCTATGCTATCTAGATGTCTGATATTCAGCCTGGATATTGGTCAACAGATCACACACAGATACACTGCTGTCCCACCAACTGAACTCACTTCAGAAGGTAACAAAATAAAATGTCCAAGGAAAGCAGAAGGGGGGTGAGGGGAAGAAGCAAGGACAAAAAAAATGAGTCCAAAGAGGGGAAAATTAGTGAAACTTGGCAATTGATTGGATTTGTGAATTTTAGCACTATAAGTAATCTGACATGGATGCACAGAGGTCCCTGGAAATCAGTTCTTGGTGTCCCTCTGAAAAACACACACATCTTACATTCACATTCTTTCATGCCCACAGCTAAAATCCATCATGAGAGTGTATCTGGGATTGGTCACAGCCAACTCTTGTTTACTAAGTACTGTCATTTCATAGAAGATGATTTACATAAGGGAAACTTTCTTCATACTGTATTATTCCTTCAGGATCACCAACAATCAGGAACCTACAAAATATGTATTATCTGTGACTTCCTTTGGGAGTGCAAAACATATATTGGATGTAGAGGAAGAGGTGTTTCCCTCCTCCTTCTTCTGATGCTGAAGGTAGTGGAGGTGAACACAATTATTAGACCCTTGCTTAAATAGAAGCCTTTGGGATTTGGGGGTTTGTGACAGCCCTTTTGTAGACCTAGTGAACCCTATATTCTGGCTGCAGTGAACTTGTTTTTATGTAAAGGAAAAATGTATTTTTTCAGATAAGCAAGCTCTACAAAGTAGATAAGTTAGTGTTCGATAAATATAACTCAAAACTCTCATTACATGAAAAGCTCAGATAACTTTGGAGTGTATTATAAAGCAGAGCCAATGAGAAAGTCTAGTATCTTTGGGAAAGAGTAAGTTTAATTGCATATTTTAATTACGAATGCTGATGAATTGGGGAAAAAATAGGTTCCTTGCCTGGAAATAAACACTGAGTCTTAGTGAACTAATTTAAAAATTGCCAATGCAAGAGAAATAGGATATATAGTAATGTTAACCAAATATTCAATTTGTTTCTCTACATTTCTCAGTCCCCTTACAATTAGGCTGGTCCATTTGGCTAGTTTTGCCCAATAAAACAGGAACAGACGTGACTTATTAATGCTTTCAGTCCAAGGAAGTAAAAAGCCCTTGGTCAATTTTGTAACTGCTCTCTCTTCCCCTATCATCATGACTAAGGAGGCCCCATGTTCCAGATACTACAGATAGCCTCTGTCCACCTGGCTTCCTGAGTGACTATGGAGCAGAGCTCCAGTGGACCAATGTGAGTCATGTAGCATGAATGATAAATAAACTTTTGTTTTATTAAGCTTCTACAATGGGATCTTTCATTACCACAGCACAATTTAGTTAATCCTGACTAAAACAAGGAGTAAGTAATTAAATATCTGGGAGGGAGCCAAACTCTGAAATTAAAAATGGAAGATAAAACCTCAAAATCTCAGGTTCTCAATAGCTCCCTAAGCAGAAATTTTTATTCAATTAGATAAGATTAATGCTAAAATGTTTTATCTAGCCTCAAAACCATCTCTGTTTTATCCAGTTGCCAAAAATGTTTCTGAATTCAGTAGCTCTTGGTTATTTGTTGATCAACCAAGTCTACAAAATGGTTTTTGTATATTTGTTTTTATTGAGCTATTTTACTATTGAGTTGAATAAAATTCCAGTGTGTATAAGCTCCCCTCCCAGATGCCTGATTTGTTAGTTATCTGATTATTAGGAGATTCAACCTCCTCAGGCCAAATCTTTGATAGAGGAAATTATGACGGGTTGGGAAGAATATATTTTATAGATTCCGCCAAATTGCACTGTGAGCATGTGTTGGAAAACCCTCAATTAGAACCCAAGCTACAAAATGTTAACAAGACAAATTAGAACTAAGAGTGATATAGAACTGGCTGCCTGACATCATGAGTTGATGGGGCTTGTGTCAAACTGCTGAAAGAAGGGCTCATACAGGGGTTAGCCCTGAGGCGCCCAGGTATCACCTTCAGCACCTGAGGGTGCACTACGATTTCCTCTGCTTCTCAGAGCCGAGGGAATTGAAACTATCGATTGGAGAGAAGTAACATTTATTGAACATCTACAGTGTATTAATTGCTACACTATATATTTTCTAAAGTAGATTTCTCTCTTACAGATGAGGCAACTGAGGCTAAGTGTAGTTAAGTAACTCAAGAGACAGGGTAAGGATTCAACCTGGATCCAGTTCTCTCCATCATACAACATGGCTACATTGACCACACATAAATGGGTCCATGTAGCTGTACTCATTTCAATGGAAATCTTTTTGGTGAGGGGTTCTAATAAAAATTGATGTTCATTTTTTTAACCAAGACATCTGAGTCATTGTCTGGGAATGCATAATGTCACAACTCAATATGCAAAATGCACAATTTTGGTGAAGTCCTACTTTGTTTTTTAAAAAATATAATTAACTTTTTATTAAAATCATCAGAAACTGTGATATTCCACGTATCTAAATTTCCGTAAATGTCCAGAGCTTACGTTTTAAGGGTCTCATTTTTTAATATTTTGCCAAAATATTCACAAAGAATGTTCCTGCCTTGTTTTTTCCCTCTAGGTTTATTGAGATATAATTGACATATAACTGTGTAAGTTTAAAGTGAAATCCTACTTTGGAATGGAAGAAGCAATAAGGCAGCTCCAGGAGACAAGATTTATCACTTTAAATTTATGCTGCACAATCAATAAGATGGAGGATGCTGGAGGAAGAATGCTAAGAGTTATAATCAAATATAACAGTGACACTTTGCTGGTGAGGACTCAGCACGGTGGAAAACATTTCTTTGTTCTACTCTCCATGTAGATTTTGCTCCAGAAAGATGCATATTAAAATGTGTTTAGAGGGGCCGGCCCGGTGGCTCAAGCAGTTAAGTGCTCACGCTCCGTTGCGGCGGCCCGGGGTTCGCCGGTTCAGATCCTGGGCACGCACTGACACACTGCTTGTCTTGCCATGCTCTGGCAGCATCCCATATAAAGTGGAGGAGGGTGGGCACGGATGTTAGCTCAGGGCCAAACTTCCTCAGAAAAAAGAGGAGGATTGGCATCAGATGTTAGCTCAGGGCTGATCTTCCTCACACACACACACACAAATGTGTTTAGAGGCCCAGCCCCCGTGGCCTGGTGGTTAAGTTTGGTGTGCTCTGCTTTGGCAGCCCAGGTTTGGTTCCTGGGCACAGACCTACACCACTCATCTATCAGTGGCTGTGCTGTGGCAGTGGCTCACATACAAAATAGAGGAAGATTGGTAACAGATATTAGCTCAGGGTGAATCTTCCTCAGCAAAAAAAAAAGAAAAAACATGTATTTAGATTTTTGTTTTTATTTTAAAAATATATGTAAGAAAGAAACATAAATAAGGAATCTAAGACACAGTATTTTCATCTCATTTTTTTTAATTAGAATTTGGAAACAATAGTTTCGTTTTCCTATTAATCACATTCCTTATAAATAATCTTTTTAGTTATTGCAAATCTTCCTTCTTGGATTTATTTTATTTATTTAGTCAGTAGATTCATTCCTAGTGTGTGTGGGCAATACTCATCTCATCTTTACCTTAGATTCTTACATTTGCAAATATGTGGAGACATTAGCCTTTCACTGAGGGCTGGGGAGCAAGGCAGGCTGAAGGAATTAAGACAGGGAGGAGGATCTTTCTCCTGGTTCTTTAACTCCGCTGACTGAGTGCTGTATAAGCAGAGCCAACTGGTATAACATCTCTACATGGGATACAGGCTTCCCAAGATTTTGATCCCTTCAGCCCTTGGGGGTGGGATGTGGTAGCTGAGGAGCTTTTTCTTTCAGGCTGAAAGAACCCTCTTCCGTTCACTCCCAGTGCTATACAAATACTATCATTTTCCATGTGTGTTACATCTGAAAGAATCTGGAAAGCATTTCCCTAGAAGATTCAACCCTTGGTCTGTTATCTTAAAAAATTATACCACTAAAACAAATTTAACATTCTAAATGAAAATTGATAATATTTCTCCGTGAATAAGCCCTACATTACTTTAATAAATTTCTTAATCTGTAAAAATATGGACCCTTACACACATCTATGCCATGGGGCAGTTGTGAGAACTGAAAAGGGAACATAATTGAAAAGAAGCAGCATAGTGCCTGCATCATAGTACGCAGCTGGGATATATTGGTTTTTTCTTTCTTCTTTCCCCCAAGTCCTAATTTGTATATGTGTTAAGTGCTCACTAAAGTTTAAGCACCTTCAGGTCAAGGACCTTTTCAATTTATCTCAATTTCTACAGAGCCCAGAAAAGTACCTGACATGTTAAATGTTTCTTAAATGAATTACTATTCATTTCCCTGTCTGAGGACTTGCATATCCACTTTCAAATTTTCATTTCTTCTAATTTCCTGAAAATTAGGAAACTATAGATGATACTTTTAAGTTTCAATCTCACTATCTTAATACATCATTCAATATGATTTCCCATCTCACTGAAATAATTCTCCAGTTTCTCTTGAGGGAATTGCAAAAAATTGCATTCATTCTCTGGCTCTAAATTCTTCTACAGAATATGGTTTTGATGAGTAAAGCAAGGCTTCAAATGTTTCCTTCTATTATATGTGTACTCAAAATGTTCAAAATCTCAAGTTACTTAAGACGCTATACACCTGAAGTATGAACTAGTCACTTAGAAAAAAAGAACAGTTATTAAACCAAAACTTAGAAGTGCAGACCTGCCAAGGATTTTTAAAAAATTTTTGTTGTTTTGTTATCATCTTTTTTGTTTTGTTTGTTTAATGTCATAAGGAAGCTGGAAAAGTAGTTTTTCAGTTATCTATGACTGCAAAGATTAACAAAATAATTATAGCTTTCCAGATTTGAGTATAGTGTAGATGTTTTCTTGCTGTTGTTTTTCTTCTTAATCCTCCTCCCCACTTTCCACATTAACATTTGTAAGCTGTTTTCTAACCATTTTGAGGGAACAGTATTTTTTTTTTTTGGCAAAAAACTTTTGTTCAAAAGCAAAGTAAATCTGCGGTCTTGTACCTGCCTTTATTCTGGGAAAAACAAAACCCAACCAAACATTCTTTGCCTTCACCCTTCAGTCTTTTCTTTGAAATGGTTACACAGCAGCCGATCTCTGGTAGGACAGCTCTGGCCCTGAACCAAACTTCTATTTATAATGTCTACATATGATCCCAAAAAGGAGGGAAGGGAAGAAGATAATTATATGCACAGAGTTTTATTTAGTCTCCAGAATAGCCCAAAAGTGAGCTGGTCAACCAGAAGAATGGGGAGTGTGGAGGGGTGGGAGTTTACTGCTCTCAGTGTAAAGATGACCTGGTTTCAGTTTGTCTGGGCCAAGAGGCAACCGTCAATCCACACACAGCCCTATTCGGCAGGGAGTGAACTATCAACTGCTATCGCTGTGCAACTAGGAAAGCGTCCCAGTGTGGTCACCTCATTCCATCTTCATCAGTGGAAAAAGTGGATGAGGCTGGACGCAGACACTTTGGGAGGCTTGTTCAAAAACTGAAGCAAATCAGAAGAGAACAAATGGGGAGCATCTGGGAGTTCTCAACTCATGAAATCTGTTCAGGTCACCGTAAGTGTCTGTTCTAGCAACCTCCTAACTGCTCACCTTCCTGCAGCCAGCCTCTGCCTCTCTATACCCTCTTCCACACTGACTTTTTTTTTTAAATTTTTTGTTTATTCAGTAACATTGGTTTATAACATTGTAAAAATTTCAGGTGTACATCATTGTACTTCTATTTCTGCATAGATTACATCATGTTCACCACCAAAATACTAATTACAACCCATCACCACACACATGTACCGAATTATCCCTTTCACTCTCCTCCCTCCCCCCTTCCCCTCTGGTAACCACCAATCCAATCTCTGTCCCTATGTGTTTGTTTATTGTTGTTATTATCTACTACTTAATGAAGGAAATCATACGGTATTTGACCTTCTCCCTCTGACTTATTTCACTTTGCATTATACACTCAATGTCCATCCATGTTGTCACAAATGGCTGGATTTGGTCGTTTCTTATGGCTGAGTAGTATTCCATTGTGTATATATACCACAGCTTCTTTATCCATTCGTCCCTTGATGGGCACTTAGGTTGCTTCCAAGTCTTGGCTATTGTGAATAACACTGCAATGAACACAGGGGTGCATGTACCTTTGCAAATTGGTGTTTTCAAGTTCTTTGGATAAATACCCAACAGTGGAATAGCTGGATCATATGGTAGTTCTATCCTTGATTTTTTGAGGAATCTCCATACTGTTTTCCATAGTGGCTGCACCAGTTTGCACTCCCACCAGCAGTGTATGAGAGTTCCCTTCTCTCCACATCCTCTCCAACACATGTTGTTTCCTGTCTTGTTAATTATAGCCATTCTGACGGGCGTGAGGTGATATCTCATTGTAGTTTTGATTTGCATTTCCCTGATAGTTAATGATTTTGAACATCTTTTCATGTGTCTGTTGGCCATCTGTATATCTTCTTTGGAGAAATGTCTGTTCAGGTCTTTTGCCCATTTTTTAATTGGGTTGGTAGTTTTTTTGTTGTTGAGATGCATGAGTTCTTTATATATTTTGGAGATTAAGCCCTTATCAGATGTATGGTTTGCAAATATCTTCTCCCAATTGTTAGGTTGTCTTTTCGTTTTGTTGATGGTTTCCTTTGCTGTGCAGAGGCTTTTTAGTTTGATGTAGTCCCATTTGTTTATTTTTTCTATTGTTTCTCTTGCCCGGTCAGATGTGGTGTTTGAAAAGATGTTGCTAAGACCAATGTCGAAGAGCATACTGCCTATGTTTTCTTCTAGAAGTTTCATAGTTTCAGGTCTTACATTCAAGTCTTTAATCCATTTGGAGTTAATTTTTGTGTGTGGTGTAAGGTAAGGGTCTACTTTCATTTTTTTGCATGTGGCTATCCAGTTTTCCCAACACCATTTGTTGAAGAGACTGTCTTTTCCCCATTGTATGTTCTTGGCTCTTTTGTCAAAGATTAGCTGTCCATAGACGTGTGGGTTTATTTCTGGGCTTTCGATTCTATTCCATTGATCTGTGTGCCTGTTTTTGTGCCAGTACCATGCTGTTTTGGTTACTATAGCTTTGTAGTATATTTTGAAATCAGGGAGTGTGATACCTCCAGCTTTGTTCTTTTTTCTCAGGATTCCTTTAGCTATTCGGGGTCTTTTGTTGTTCCATATAAATTTTAGGATTCTTTGTTCTATTTCTGTGAAAAGTGTTGTTGGAACTTTGATAGGGATTGCATTGAATCTATAGATGGCTTTAGGAAGTATGGACATCTTAACTATGTTAATTCTTCCAGTCCAAGAGCACGGAATATCTTTCCATTTCTTTGTGTCTTCTTCAATTTCTTTCAGAAATGTTTTATGGTTTTCGGTGTACAGATCTTTCACCTCTTTGGTTAAGTTTATTCCTAGGTATTTTATTCTTTTTGTTGCAATTGTAAATGGGATGGTATTCTTAATTTCTCTTTCTGCTACTTTGTTGTTAGTGTATAGAAATGCAACTGATTTTTGTCTGTTGATTTTGTATCCTGCAACTTTACCATATTCGTTTATTACTTCTAAAAGTTTTCTGGTGGATTCTTTAGGGTTTTCTATATATAAAATCATGTCATCTGCAAATAGTGACAGTTTCACTTCTTCCTTTCCAATTTGGATCCCTTTTATTTCTTTCTCTTGCCTGATTGCTCTGGCTAGGACTTCCAATACTATGTTAAATAGGAGTGGTGACAGTGGGCATCCTTGTCTGGTTCCTGTTCTCAGAGGGATAGCTTTCAGTTTTTCACCATTGAGGATGATATTAGCTGTGGGTTTCTCATATATGGTCTTTATTATGTTGAGGTACTTTCCTTCTATACCCATTTTATTCAGAGTTTTTATCATAAATGGATGCTGTGTCTTGTCAAATGCTTTCTCTGCATCTATTGAGATGATCATGTGATTTTTGTTCTTCATTTTATTAATGTGGTGTATTACGTTGATTGATTTGCGAATGTTAAACCATCCCTGCATACCTGGAATAAATCCCACTTGATCATGGTGTATAATCTTTTTAACGTATTGTTGTATGCGATTTGCTAGTATTTTGTTGAGGATTTTCGCATCGATGTTCATCAGTGATATTGGCCTGTAATTTTCTTTTTTTGTGTTGTCCTTGTCTGGTTTTGGTATCAGGGTAATGTCAGCTTCGTAGAATGAGTTAGGGAGCTTCCCCCCCTCCTCAATTTTTTGGAAGAGTTTGAGAAGGATAGGTATTAAGTCTTCTTTGAATGTTTGGTTGAATTCACCAGGGAAGCCATCTGGTCCTGGACTTTTATTTTTGGGGAGGTTTTTGATTACTGTTTCGATCTCCTTACTGGTGATTGGTCTATTCAAATTCTCTACTTCTTCTTGATCCAGTTTTGGAAGGTTGTGTGATTCTAAGAATTTATCCATTTCTTCCAGATTGTCGAATTGGTTGGCATATAGCTTTTCATAGTATTCTCTTATAATCTTTTGTATTTCTCAGGTGTCTGTTGTAACCTCTCCTCTTTCATTTCTGATTTTACTTATTTGTGCCTTCTCTCTTTTTTTCTTGGTGAGTCTAGCTAAAGGTTTGTCAATTTTGTTGATCTTTTCAAAGAACCAGCTCTTGGTTTTATTAATTTTTTTCTATTGTTTTTTTGGTCTCTATTTCATTTATTTCTGCTCTGATTTTTATTATTTCCCTTCTTCTACTGATTTTGGGCTTTGTTTGTTCTTCTTTTTCCAGTTCCTTTAGGTGCATTGTTACATTGTTTATTTGAGATTTTTCTTGTTTGTTGAGATAGGCCTGTATCGCTATAAACTTCCCTCTTAGAACTGCTTTTGCTGTATCCCATAAATTCTGGCATGTCGTATTTTCATTTTCATTTGTCTCCAGGTATTTTTTGATTTCTTCTTTGATTTCTTCATTGACCCAGTCATTGTTCAGTAGCATTTTGTTTAATCTCCACGTATTTGTGGCTTTTCTGATTTTCTTCCTATAGTTGATTTCTAGTTTCATACCGTTGTGGTCAGAAAAGATGCTTGGTATTATTTCAATCTTCTTAAATTTATGGAGACTTGCTTTGTGGCCTAATATGTGATCAATCCTGGAGAACGTTCCATGTGCATTTGAAAAGAACGTGTATTCTTCGGTTTTTGGATGGAATGCTCTGTATATATCTACTAGGTTCATCTGTTCTAGTGTGTCGTTTAAGGCCAATGTTTCCTTATTGATCTGTTTGGATGATCTATCCGTTGGTGTAAGTGGAGTGTTAAAGTCCCCTACTATTATTGTGTTACTGTCTATTTCTGTTTTTATGTCTGTTAATAATTGCTTTATATATTTAGGTGCACCTACATTGGGTGCGTAGATATTTACAAGTGTTATATCCTCTTGTTGGATTGTTCCCTTGATCATTATGTAATGCCCTTCTTTGTCTCTTTTTACAGTTTTTGTTTTAAAGTCTATTTTGTCTGATATGAGTACTGCTACCCCAGCTTTCTTTTCATTGCCATTTGCGTGGAGTATCTTTTTCCATCCCTTCACTTTCAGTTTGTGAGTGTCTTTAGGTCTGAAATGTGTCTCTTGTATGCAGCATATATATGGGTCTTGTTTTTTTATCCAGTCAGCCACCCTATGCCTTTTAATTGGAGCATTTAGTCCATTGACGTTTAAAGTAGCTATTGATAAGTATGTACTTACTGCCATTTTTTAAATTTTTTTTTTTTTCCTCAGTGTTTTAGTAGTCCTTCTCTGTTCCTTACTTCTTCTATACAGAATTGATGGTCACTTTAGTTTGACCTCTGTCTGAAAGCTGTGCTCTTTAACTTCCCTCCTCCCTCCTTTTATGTTTTTAATATCATATCTAACCTCTTTTTTGTGCATTTGTATCCATTACGTTCTAATCATGGAAATAGATCATTTTTCCTATTTGTGGTCTTCTCTTTTCCCCTTAAATCAGTCCCTTTAACATTTCTTGTAGCACTGGTTTCTTGGTGACAAACTCCTTTAATTTTTGCTTATCTGGGAAAATTTTGATCTCTCCTTCCATTTTGAATGATAACCTTGCTGGGTCGAGTATTCTTGGCTGTAAGTTTTTTCCTTTTAGCACTTTAAATATATCGTGCCATTCTCTTCTAGCCTGTAAGGTTTCTGCTGAGAAGTCAGCTGATAGCCTTATGGGGTTTCCTTTGTATGTAACTTGACATTCTCTTGCGGCTTTTAGGATTCTCTCTTTATCTTTAATTCTGGACATTTTGATTATGACGTGTCTTGGTGTGGGCCTCTTTGGGTTTATCTTGTTTGGGGCTCTCTGTGCTTCCTGTACCAGGATGTCTGTTTCCTTCCTTAGGTTAGGGAAGTTTTCATCTGTTATTTCTTGAAATAGATTCTCTGCCCCCTTGTCTCGCTCTTCTCCTTCCGGGACACCTATAACACGGATGTTAGTGCGCTTGATGTTGTCCCAGAGGTCCCTTAGACTGTCCTCACTCTTTTTAATTCTTTTCTCTTTTACCTGTTCACCTTGGGTAATTTCTTCTAGTCTTTCTTCCAGCTCACAGATCCGTTCTTCTGTATCCTCTACTCTGCTTTTGAGTCCCTCTAATGAATTTTTCATTTCCAGTATTGTATTCTTCATTTCTGATTGGTTCTTTTTTATATCTTCCATTTCTTTGTTGACATTCTCACTGAGTTCATCTATTCTTCTCCCCAGATTAGTGAGCATCCTTAACACTCTTAGTTTGAACTCTCTGTCGGGTAGGTTGCTCATTTCTATTTCACTTAGTTCCTTTTCTGGGGTTTTGTCCTGTTCCCTTACTTGGAATGTATTCTTTTGCCTCCTCATTTTGCCTCTTTCCCTGTGCTTGTGTCTACGTATTAGGTAGGTCAGCTACGTCTCCTGCTCTTGGATAGGTGACCTTATGTAAGTGATGCCTTAGGAGGCTTCCAGTGTGCTTCCCTCAGTTCTCAATGTTCCAGGGGTGGCCCCTATGTGGGCTACGTGTGTCCTTCTATTGTGGCCTGTTAGCTCTCCCTATAGGCGCCCAAGGAGGCTGAATTATGCTCCTGGCCAGCTGTTGTAATGCTCAGCTGCTTGTAGTTGTTGTGGGCCCTTCAGTCTCTTTATCAGGTGTGGGGCACCCCAGCACAGTTGGCTGTAAGTTCTAATACCACATTTGTGTTGCAGTATTTCTTTTAACTGAGTAGGCCCCCAGTGTGGTAGGTTGTTAGGCTCAGGGCCTTACAATTGCTGCAAGCCTCTAGCCTATTATGTCTCTCGTCAGCTCTCTGAGGATTGCAGCTGGGTGGGGCTGGCCTCAGGCACAGGAGCATCCAATTGTTTCAGGCTTTGGAAGGTGGGGCAAACCTCCTATGTGGGTCTTTGAGAAGCACAAGTCTTCTGCAGCTGACAAGCTCTGTTGCCCACAGGTGGACACAGTCCTGCCCCGTGTGAGTGCCCCGACCTCCCCAGGCAGACCCAGTCTCTCCACGGCGGGAGCCCCACACACTCCGCCACAGCCCCACATTCTCCACCCACCCTTGTGCACACCCTGCCCCGCTCAAGTTGGCTCAGTTGCCAGGCTGCAGAGAATCCAGTCACCAATCTATGCAGGCCCACACGTTGCCTGAGGGCTTGTTGTTGGGTGGGGCCAGCCTCTAGGGTGGGCTGCCTGCCCTGGCTGAGCTGGATTAAATCGGTGCTCTAGCGGGTGGAGCAGACCCTGGGCTAGCAGGCCTTAGGGAGAACTCCAATGGCATCTGTGTCAGCACGCTCATGCCAGGCCACAACAATGGCCGCCGTCAATGTCCCAGTCCCTGGAGAGGTCTCACCCCTCACCGAGATGCACTCAGGGCCTATTAGGTGAGTCTCTTGTCACCAAAGCACTGTGCACCTTTCTTTCTGGTGATTTTAGGATGCTTTCTGGAATGGGTGAGTTTGTGCGCGGGCCCTTTAAGAGCCAGTTTTAGTTTCTTTGTGAACCGGGTTTTCTGGGGGTGCTCCCCAGTGTTTTAGTAGCAGGCAAAGTCAGATATTATGCCGCTGGTGTCGATTGTGCTGGGTCCACAAAATGCCCACAGCAGGGGCGCTCCCCGGCTCAGGGCCCCGCGCCTCCAGGGAGGGTGCGTACCTGTGCGCTGCTCCCGGAGGCCGTGAAGCTGGCGGCTTGTGAAGGCCGCGTTTTTCCTCTCCGGAAGGGAGTCTCTGCCTCTTCTACCCCAGTTAGGATTGTCCGTTGTTGCAGGAGTTCCTCTTATCCAGTTTTCAGTTCTGTCTCAGGGGTAATTTTTCCACGAGTAGTTGTAAATTGGCTGTGTCCACGGGAGGAGGTGAGTTCAGAGTCTGCCTACGCTGCCATCTTGACTCCGCCTCTCCACACTGACTTTTGAAAACATGAGTCTGATGATGGTGTTTCCCTTCTGTTACCAAAGTCCCAAAGACAAAGTCCCAAACTCTTTTACAACAGAAAATATCTCTTATAAGTTGCCCCCCGCCTATGTCTTGACCATTATCTCCACCTATCATCAATTATTGCTCCAGCAATGTCAAACTCCTTATCATTCTCCTGACTTTGACGCCTGTTGCTCTTCTACCTGGAAAGCCATTTGTCCTCCTGTGTTCCCAGGAGTCAATCACTTCCTTCTTTGTGCTATCTTCCCATTTTGTGCATATTTTTATTATTGTATCTATCACAGTATATCTTAAGTTATTGATTGACAAGTCTCTTCTCTACCTCAGATTGCCCCATACGGCCATGCAACTTTTTCACCTTGCAACTCCAGAAAACACTGTTCACATTATAGAATATATGACTTGTTCAGTGTGACATCTCTGCCTGTACTACTAATATTAATAATAGTAGCTGCTATTTATTGAATATAGGCCAAGCACTACTCCTCTCATTTCAGTTTATCTGCCTAACAAGATTATGAAGTGAGCACTGTTCCTACCTCCAGTTTATGGATGAAGGCCACAGATTATGAGGAATTTGCCCAAGGTCCCACCGTAAACTGTGAATGCTTTCAGAGCCAGATCTGGGTCTAATTCTTCTATATATCTCAGGGGCCTAGTGTAGTGTCTAGAATGCAGGGAGACTCAATACATGGTTATTTGAGTCAATAATGAATGAATGAGGAGCCTGAGGGAGAAGGTGCTCACTCTCCTCAGCTACTGGAAGGGTTTCGTATAAACCAGGACTATTTTCGTTGCACAAAAATCTGGGATGTGAATAAATCCAGGCAAAAGAGAAGTTATAGGCTCAAAGAATTTAAATAATGTAAATGGGTCTCTGAAAGAAAGAAAATTCTTTTTGCAAACTCATTCAACAGTTGTTTGTTGAGCACCTACTACATGTCACACACTTTTGGAGTTTGGAATACACCAGATCTCTGCCACCGTGGAGCTTACATTTGAGCAGATGAGGCAAATAATAAAAATAGACATAATAAATAATTAAGGTATATAGTGTTGACAGTTGATATGTGCTATTCGAAAGAAAACTTAGAATAGGGTAAGAGTGGAGGTGGTCACTGTGAAATTTAGGTCAGCATACCCCTTACTGAGAAGAAAATATTGAAATTTGAGCAAATATTTGAAGGGGATGTAGTAGTCAGGTGGATCCCCAGGGGGAGAACAGCCCTGGCAGATAGAACATCCCAGGCATAGTCCCTAAAGTAGGAGAGTATCCGGAATGTCAAGGCACAGTGAGGAGGAGCCAATATATCTAGAGTAGAGTTGCCAGATAAAATACAGGATGCTAGTTCAGTTTGAATTTTGAGGTATAATTATGAAGTATCCCAGCTATAGCTGGTGGTCAGGGTACAGAGGTAGAGGAATATCTACGGTAGAAGAAAGTTATAAACATTATGTGGAATATACTTATACTAAAAAGCATTAATTGTTTATCTGATATTCCAATTTAACTGGATGTTTTGTATTTTTATTTGCTCAATCTGGCAACTGTAATCTGGAGCAGAGTGAGAAGGGGAGAGCAGTCTGTTTTGTACCTCCGCCTCTCTCCTCAGGGAGCTGCTATTTTCCCTCACAGCTGTCCGCCGCCTCCACAGAGCAGGAAACTTGAGAGCTTCAGAGCTTAATCCCACAAAGTCTGCCATCAAAGGAATCTGATTCATACGTTCTGTGGTTCCAAGTTCAAGAATCCAGGAGAGGACTCTGAATGACCCAATAAGAGTCAGGGACATTGTGGTCAAGAGAACTAGATACTACAACAGGCTCAGCTTGGGTCAACCAAGTACTTTCAGTCATGTTCCAAGGGGCAGCTCCCAAAGGAGCTGCATGGCTGTGGCTGAGGAAGGAAACAATGATGTGGCAGTGTCTTAGTCTGTTCTGGCTGCTATAACAAAAATACCGTAAACTGGGTGGTTTATAAACAACAATCATTGTTTCTCACAGTTCTGAAGATTGGGAAATCCAAGATCATGGTGCTGGCAGATTTAGTGTCTGGTGAGGGCCCACTTCCTCATAGACAGCTATCTTTTCACTATAACCTCACAGGGTGAAGGGGCAAGAGAGCCTTCTGGTCCTAATTCCATTCCTGAGGGCTCCACCCTCACGACCTGATCACCTCCAAAGTCTCCACCTCCTAATATCATTGGAGATTAGGTTTCAACATATGAATTTTAGGGGAACACAAACATTCAGACTATATCAGGCAGGATACATGCACACAAAAAGTATCCACGCTTAGATATCTTAACACATCCATGACGCTAATTGCTTAATTAGATTTCCTAGTGGATAGAAGCAACAATGATGATAAAAAAATCCCCAAAAGCGAATCTTCCAGATGTAACTTGGATTCAAAATATGTCGCTCATGAATTTTATTTGTTTTGTTTTAAAGTGTTATCTGTCAAATTATTATTTCATTAATTAAACTAATATCATTCTTAATTGTCTTAACAAATATCAAGTACCTTTAGAGAGAGAAGTTCCAGAAGCATGCTTGGTAATGAATGGATAGAACTTCCTAGAACTCCTAATTTCTCACAATAACCCACCATCGAGATAGTCCACATTTAGCTGATTACAGTGTTAACCTTCCTATCCTGACTTCAGTGGTGCTTGAACGGACATAGATGTCCCAGCATAGAATTGCAATCCCACCTGCGTTACAGAAGCTGGAGCCATATTAAAAAATAGTGTTTGAATGCCCTGAAGGGCCTGCACACCTATAGTTCTCTCTCTCATAGAAGCTTTGGATATACTGGTGACAGTAATTTCACAGAATTCGAGCGATTTATCACCAGATTTTGCAATACTTCTTGCTGGATAACTGTAATTACAAGGTGTCACCACTGTAGCCGGCTGTCAGGGTGCTGAGGTGAAGAAGTGTCTGTGATGAGAGAAATTTACAAGCAAACTTGGGTGAAAGAGTGTTTGTCTGGCAGAAGAAGAGATTGTGTGGGTTCTGGTGTTTAGAGTTGTGGGAGGCTGTTTGGCTCCACACAGCTGAAGAGAAATTGTGCCCCGAGGTCACAGCCAAAACCCATCAGAAACCACACATTATAGCCTGACGAGTCCTCTTTGTGTCCCCTGTGGAGCTGGGGCATCTTTATTTCATACATCATTTATTCCTCCCATGGAGGGATTTCACAAAGGAACGGCCTGGAATAGTTATCAAGCAGCTTGGGACACAAACACCTGTGGGGTCTCCGTGTGGGGGCCATATCTCAGCCACTCAGGTTTCACATCATCCCTTTCTTTCCAGACAAACCAACTTGTTTGTTAATTTGTCTATAAAATGAGTCTTTACATTTCTCTGGAGACCTATTCACTAGCCATACCCGGAGTCATGTTTTTATTTGGTAATGTTGCTAGAACAACATTCAGTGCAGGAGACTTGCTCTGGTCCTTTTGCTGTCCTAACATAGAAACACACGCTGACAGGAGGAAAAGCAAAGAAGAAATACATTTGTTGGCTTTGTCAGAATAGTTTCCTGACCACTTTTGCGCTCTGCTTATTGACTCCACCAAGCATCAAATATTCCTCAAAGATGTGCTTATCAAAAATAATGTTAAAGTCTATTGTGAGATTTCATGGTTGGTACCACTAATGGTCTGATACTCAAAACATCACTGGCTATTTCCAGGCATGTGACGAAAAAAGCTCAAATAAAAATGAGTTTTAATTCCCTTTACTTGCAAAACACCAACATGCGACCCAGCTCTTTCAAGAGAAGGCAGAACTCCAAATAAACCGTACCAGGGCTCCATAAAGGTTGAGATATGAGATTGGTGGGTCTCAGGCATTGCGTAATATCCAATAAAATGCTAGCACCCATTCTTCTTTTTTTCTTTTTTAATTCAATTTCAATGTGGCTCGTTGGAGCACCCACTAGGTGCCAAGCACTGTGTGGATGGTGGGAACAGAGAGCTTATAAAGCCTCTCATCAGGATTTTGAGAAACCAGTTTTCATCCTTGTAGTGTTTTAACAAGTTTCTGCAAAGAGTTTCCTCCTGCCCCTAGACCCGTTTACAGGGAGTTTTTCCTTTCCCAAGCCCCCCAAACAGCTGACCCACAGGGGGTTAATGCTGAGTGCCTCACCCTGGAGTTCCTGTGTTCACTGAAGATAACCCGAGACAGGAGGGCCGGGACACTTTCCCAGAGTGGATTTGTTCTCTTTGTCTACTAGCCAAGGCGCCCTTATGTAGAGAAGGGTAGCGGTTGTTCGGCTTGTTTGTCGAATCCCTCCCCTCCCCGTCCTTTGTTGTCTGTCAACTCAAACTCCTACCAGGACACATTGGGAGAAAAGCTGTCGCCATGAAAGGCTTCAGCTGCCTCACAGTGCTGAGTCCCTCTGCCAGCTCCCCGGTCCTGGGCACTGGCATTAACGCCGTGCTTCCATTTAAAGCAAATTGAAAGGGTGAAATGAATAGACTTAAGCCCTTTCGTTTCCTTTTCAAGTACACCCCACCTCCAGGCACCCCCAAAATGGCCTCCTCAGGTTTTTCTCGCCTCCTTTTCTAGTAAGAAGACAATGGAGTAGAGAAGAAACAGTGCTGCTAAAACTTAAAAGGCTTCGACACTGGATTTTCTATGCAAATCCGGAATGCTATTTAACAGCGGAACGGGGAAATTTCCTCCTTTCATAATATTAATTTATGTAGGCCCTGCCCCAGTTTCCTTCCTCTGACTCTACTTCAATTGACTTATATCCACGTAATGAGATGCAGTTTTCATTTTCATTCAAAGATCTTTGTGAATTTGGGGGAACTTGACAGAGGAAGTGAACTAGTCTTATGCTGCCTTTGAAAGGTGGCAGAGAATGACCAAGCCAGGATTTTCCAATAATGAGGGTAAAGCACATGTAAGTAAGCAAGAGCTCATATTATTTTGGAAAGAGAAGGAAAAAAGTTTTCCCTGTGCATCTGAATATTGCAAACTCATTCTCTTTCTTCAGCCTCTTCTGCAGGCTGCTGATTCTCTCTTCATTCACCTCTTCTGCCTCCTGGAGCAAAGCATTGCCACTGGGCCCAAAGCTAGCTATTTGTTATTCAAGTCTTTTTGGAACAAGACATAGATCATCATTAACCACAACCTTAGACACTGCTTGTGTTAGAGGGGGAGAAAAAAAGTAAGGTAAGGCAGGGAGGGTGGCATAAAATAGCTCAAGCTTAATGAAGTGTTACTGGTAACATGGATCAGCCTTCTGCCTAGGGTATACCTGTACCATTGCTGCTGGCAAGGCTTTTTGTACAAATAACCCCACTCTTTATATTATTGCTCTGTTTCAGTTCTACTATTTCCTCTAACTTACTAAATGTTTATTTTATTGCTGTGTTCTCACTATACTTCTTCTAACGTACACGTTACGAAGCATTTCTTATGTTTATGATGAAAAATACTTCTGAAGAGCAGAGCGGAGAGGAGTCAAAAGCATTGTTGAAAACACTCCCAAGAAACCCTTCATGAGGCCGCATCACCCCTTCAGCCCAATATTTACCTTTTTATGTGGTGCTCCTAATGATGAAGGTACTTACCCCTGTCTAATTGATGTACTCAGAGAACTCAAACTCATCCTTCAGCCCAGCAAGAAATGGGCCTCCTCTATCTAACTTAGTGTGTTTTTTCAGGCACATGTTTCCACTCCCCCTGCTCCCAAAGCATCCTGTATAACTATGCTGTGAATATCTCATTGCCTTTCACATCTCCCTCCCCAGTTAGACCACCAGCTCCTGCAGAACTGGAACTATGTCTTTCATCTTTAGAGCTGCGGTGCCTGGCACATAGGAGGGAGCCAATAAGTGTTCTCTGGAGTATGCGTAAACAGACTTCTCCTCACCTCTTTCTCACTCTTCCATTTTGCCTGAATTTCTGCTAATTGCCCCAGAACATTTCCTTTATCTTTATCGTGGCCAGCTGAGATAATGATGCCAACCAAGCCACTTTGAGAGTTTGGAGTCATAAGAATATTAAACAGACTGCATATGAGTGTGTTGAATATTTTTAAAAAGCGTTTACAGATATGGTAGCATATTTATTATTCTGTCAATTAGATGATCATAAGCTTTTTTCTAACCCAGAAACAGAATTCTGGACTCATACGGTCCTAACGCAATTTACATAATGAATGCTTTGACACTCCTTTTCCTCATCTGTGAAATGCAGGGATTGAATAAGAGTCTCTCTAATGTCTCTTTCAGGTCTAGAATGCTCACTGAGGATCAGCCCTATTGTGCGAGGCAGGTAAAGTTGGGTGAGGAAGCAGAAGGAAAATAGAGGCCCACGCAAGCATCACAGACCTCAAGAAGCACAATCTCACAAAGGGCTGTTTTGATTAGTACTCATGGCTGCCCGCTGTGACTCCAGCCACAGTGATGGTGTCTGAGGGATAAATTGTCCTCCTTACTAAGAAACTGCATTGAGAAATGTACTGGGGTGAAGTCAGAGACAGAACACGGAGCACCTACCATCGTCTCTTTTACTAGCTATAAATCGTTTCTTTCCCCTTCTTGATGTTGTCTAATGCGGTACATAATAAAGCCCATTTTAAAAAACTAATTTATTGGTTTTTTCCCATTAATTTGGCAAAATATAATAAACATGTTCTTTCTTGGTATTAGTATTTTGGGGGCAATCTTCCAAAAGGTACCCAAGAAGAAATGAGGTAACAGTATGCGGTCATAGCATGCTCTTGTATTTTACTGATTGTGTTGTGCAGACTTATTTCAAGCCAGGTTTTTCGAAACATAACCCTATCCAAAATATGTCTAATATAAAAGCATTAGCTTGTAACATAGGTGATAGAAGGATTATGATTACAATTACTTTTAAAAAAAGATTTATCAGTGAGTTTATAAATGGACATGTGCCAGGTCCCAAAAGAAATAAAGATCTTAAAAGATTTCCAGTCACATGGTACTTATAAGTAAATACATTATGGCTTTTGCTGCTGTTTTTTGTTTTGATTGTTTTTTTTTTCTTTTATTTTTTTAGAGTCAGTAGGCAAGAACATTCAACACCATAAAAGGGATAGATTAACATAACCACACACTTCTTTGTCTATGTATAATCTTTCACTTTGGAGATATTTCAGTTTTGCTCTAATGTTTTGATACTCCATTCAGGAGACTTTGGTAATAGAGATGGCTCATTTATTCTGCTGTTCCGTGTCTAAATTCTACGTGACTGGCTAACACAAACATGCAAATTATATTTAAATGTGCTTGACCTTGGCAAATTCATCCATGTTTGTTGTGGCTTTGCCCTTGGTCTGCTGTAACTGTACCTGTGTCTTTTTTTTTGACACCTCTTGAACAAAAGTTGCACTCATGCTATTTTAGACTCAGTACCAAATTCAGTTTCTTTCTTTCAAGCTATGATGTTTTACGTTCTAAACAGATTCTTTTAAGGATGAAAACTCACATGTACATCCTACTCTATTTTTAAAAACAAATCAATTAACTTTCTACCAAAAAAGAAAATGTGGAGATTATATATTATTACTATTTTATACTTATGATTCCTCTTCTTCCTACACTGTCTTTATTCTTTTCCCCTCTAAGCGCTCTACCAATTCCTCCCTCCCTCCCTGTGCCCCATTTGCTATCAGTACAGCAGCGTCTACAATGCATCCTACGACGAAGTGATGTGGGCTGATGACCAGCTTGTGTTATAGCTGGCCCGCTGATGACATCAAGAAGCAAAACCTCATTATTTACCAAAAGCTCCATCAATAGGAGAAAACTGACTTAGGACTAATTACAAATTATGAGCATTTGCCTTTCCAAAGTAGCAAATATTTTTCTCTGTGATTGTGTGTGCGTATGTGATTTTAAAGCAGCTGTTGACTTACAAATGTCAAAATTAATGCTCTGTTCTTCTTTTTTTTAAAAAGCATTAGGAACTGCATTCAGCCTTTAGGATGTTGTTAATGACTTTCCCCTATAACTGGCTTGTCCTAAGAATGCTCAACAAGAAGACAAAGCAGCAGCACCAGGAATGGGAGGACCAGACCAGACCAACTTAAGTGAAACTGTCAACCCCCCAGGGAGGCATCAATAGTTTATTGGGTATGGAAGATGCATAGCAAAGTAAAAGAAGAAGGCTAATAACCTTTAACACTAAGAAAAATAACTATTATTGTGACCAGTGTAGCATGAAGCACAAACAGAATACTCTCTGGGCAACAAAAAATAATGTGTAGCCCACCAGAGCAATTAATAAAACGAAAGCACATTTTCTTGCAGATGGAGATGTGGGAGAATAATGGCGTGGGGCTGTGCTGAGCTGTCATGCATCAGATACTACATCTGTTATGGAAATCAGGGGAAGTGGGGGCCTTTTGTTCATGTGAGAGCCCTCCCAACAGGGATTTGGCTGGAGTAGATTTTCTTGTTATTAAACATGATTTCTAGCTAGTCGAGAGCAGATGCTTCTGCAGCATTTGGAACTAATAACCAACCTTCAAGTGCATGCCACCCCTTAAAGAGGCTGGTACTGTTGGAGAGACCAATTTCAGCTCAAAGATAATGTGTTCAGTTCAGTTTCTACTTTGCACATGAATGACACTGATACCAGATGAGTCTTCTGGCCTAGAGTTTGCTGGAGACAGTAAAACAATAACACTGGCTCTAAAGAAGATCAGAGCTTTCCAGGTGTACTTGTGAAGGACGGTTCAGAATCCAGACAGCAATGTCGTGGACTTTAGTTGGAGAGCAGGCAATGAGAGTGAAGGGAAAGATATGCAAACTCGTACTGTATTTGGTAGGTACCTCCAGCCCATGCCCTTGCCAGACTCTCACACCTGGGCTGCGACTTTTGTTGAATGAAAATGATGCATGGGGCCACAGGTCACCACCTAATCACTAGAGAAAAGCACCTCTTCTTGATAAACCCCTTAAATTCAACTGCTCAATATGTTACTCCTGAGGGTCTTTTTTATTTCTCTGCAAACACAGCACATTAATTTAACAACAACAATAAAATAGATCAACCATTCTTTCTGTCCTAACTATTGTATAGATGGTTGTTTCTAACTAACAAATCAGCAGTTGGATCAAAATCTTGGCAGTTATAAATAAAATTTGAATTGAAGTTTTTTGTCTAAAATTCAAAATAAATATCTGAAAAATTCTAAAATGCAAAGACTTGGAACAGCAAACAAGTATTTTTTACTGTATTTGGTAGGTATTCTTATTTATTGTTTTACTACAGTCAAAAATAGGTATAATTATAGATATCGACAGTGCTTTTACCATTCACTGCAGAATCTTTCTTATTTCAAGAAGTGTCCTGTAGCTAGAATTTACCTGCTAGAAACGAGACTGTAATTCTGGGATGGAGTCTATGCCAACTATGACACAGCTTGAAATGGCAGCATACTATGCGTTTCTAAACATGGAATAGTCCATATTTTGTTTTTGTAATTTTGCCTGAATTTTAGAGGCTGCATTTTGAGCTTGATTACTCAGCCCTTGGTTACGGCTTGAAACGCTATTCCTAAGTATATGAATTTTGAGTTCCTCTCCCCAAATTTTCATGTATGATTCTATGTGGCGTGTCCCATAAACAGCTGTCTCAACCCGTTGAGTTTCCAACTGCCCCATATGATTCTCTCTTTGAAACAGATTCAATTCAGTAGGTAACTAATAAATTCCCTAGAGTCTACATTCAGAGCACTTTCAGGTGGATTGAATGAAAGCAAAAGGTTTGGATGATTGATTAAATCTGCTCTTGAGAAATTTGCCTGCCCATTCACAGATAAGCCCTTCCAATCAACACTTTCCAATGTTACTACATAAATGGGTACTGCATAAACTAATAACACAATAACAACAGCAAAAGTTTGCATTCAGTTTATCATGTGCTTTCATATGCTTAATGGTATTCTAGCTGAATACCATTCTATGATTTGGAGAATGTAGTAGATGAATGTCATTACCCTCATTTTACAAATAGAGAAACTGAGAGTGAAGCGGACCAAGTGGCTCACTGGATATCACACAGCTAGAAAGTGGTAAACTGGAACTGATTCCTGGGACTTCTGACCCAGTAAGAAAGGATCCATTTAAAAGAAACTTCTTTTTAATTCTTTTATGCCATGTTACTTTAAAAGTGCAATTGATTTTTTTCCCCCTGAGCTTATAGTTAGAATTTTTGTTAAAAAATAAGATACATGAAAACTTTCGAAGCTAACACTGTCTTTCTATAGCTGCTAAATTTTTGTCATGTTGTTTGACAGGCTTTAGGGATACTGAGTGTAAGAAACCTTTTTAAATCAGATGTAAACCTGGATATCCCGACACTTGCGATCTATAAAACCCTGGTGGGTATATAGTTTATTATTATTATTTTTCACAAACGGGGTTGTTAACCCTGATGCCCTGGCCAGTTTCCAGATAAAGGATTACAGTTTGCCTTGCTAAAAACGTTCCCTGCTGCTTTAATTGGATATGGCATTTTCCTCTCCTTTTCGGCACAGTCTGTAGCGTGCTCTGTCCTGTCAACCAGCTGCTATCACTCACTCTAGGAGGATGAAATGATTCTTCTAATATCAAGAGACAAAGCAATAGCCACAAAGCTGGAGTTTAAAACAACATATAAACTTAAATGACTGATGGTTAGTAATTTAAAAGTTCAATCATAGAATGGGAAAGGAGCTTGGAAGATTATCCGTTTAAGCTGGGTCAGACAGAGGCCGCATTTCCAGGAAATCAGAACACCAAATTAATTTGGCCACCTCTGATTTTAAAAATCCACCCAATTCCGGCAAAAAAAAAAAAAAGAAAGAAAGAAAGTCAAACCAATTGTCTTTTTGTGTAAGTGTCTACTGTGTTGCTTTGCTATTACATACGCATAATAAAAAAGTCACCATATTCCTATTTATTTCCATGATGGTGAATAATCTTAAGCCCTCTACTAACATCTTAAATTTGATAAGGAAGCATTCATTTAGCTATGTTAAAGTAAAAATTATTTAAACCAAGGACCAAGAAAGCAGAGAAAAAATAAAAAGAAAAGGAATAGTCCACACCTTGGAAGTGGATTTGTGAAGAAAAATGAAATATTCATAATGTATTACTGTAAAACAGTTTTCATGGGATTATGTTTGAAAGGCTATATCCCATATGGTGTTTCCAGACTGCATCCCAGAGAGCTGCCATAAGGTGAGAGCTGGCTTGACAGAGGCAGCGTCCGTCTGCATTTGGAGATGCTGCTGCAGCAGACAGAGCAGATCTCCGTGTCTGGAAGTGGCTCAAAAGCTGGACATTCCTCTTCCAGCCCACACAACGACTGTCCTTTGCTTTACAATTGAGATTGCTGTGTCTGCCTCTGCCTCTCAGATCAAGTAAATAGCTGCCTACCCACTACAAAAATAATTCCCGTTTTGAGTTGCTTCCTCTATACAAACATTTCCGTGGGTCTCTTTTATTCATACTGCTGCGGAGCCTCACAATTCACATGCTGTTTCTTCTTTTTCTGTTTCACTAGACCCATTTTTTTCCTTTTCATTCCTAAGGAACCACAAAACTGGAATTGAAAAGTGGCAGGTACCATTCTTGAGGTATTTGATACACTCATTTAAGAAATTAGAAGTCTGGACATTTGCTTACATCCATGGAGTTTCAACAGCAAACATAACAACATAGTATGTTTATGTCATGGTACATGGAGCCCATCTTGAAAGCCTTGTGTTCACAAAGGTTATCATTAAATGAGAGAAGCAGGCCCAATGTAAGGCAATACAGATTGGTGGGGATTGTGGAAAACTGAAGAGCTCATTTCTGGTGTAAAGGGGCAGCTTTTATTCAGCACCGCATTTGATTTGTGAATTATAGTAACTAATTTAAAATTTTTTTCGATTCCATCAAGGTCAAGCTAAGCATAAGTGTGACCACTGACATATGTATTTATATTCTCAGGAGAATGGTTAGAATGTTATACTGATATTAAATTAAGCTCAATGAAAGACCAAACTAGAAAACAGTTACAATTGTTCAAAGATGGGAGTTTGGTTTTCCCAGTTATCTGCCATAGGCAGGATTTACCCCCAGTAGAGGTCCTGTGAAGGGGATTGACACATCAGATTACTTCCAAATCTAAGGTAGGATACCAAGACTAGGGACTCTTCCAACCACACCAACATGCTTTATTCTTCATTACTGTACTTCACCCATCTCTGAAAGACTGTTTTTAGAGTGTCTGGTTAAAGTAGTATATAAAACAAGACATTTATGGAACTGCAAAATAGATAATTAAGTAATGCATTTTAAAAACAAATAATAAAAATCAAGAAAAACTGTGGTTGGTAACACCAGGGTGGCTAGCAGGAGACCTGATTCCTTGGCTTTTGTACTCATCAGATATGTGTCATTTTACAACCCATTTAACATTTTTGACCTATTTCAGCTTGTATAAAATCAGGTAGTTAAACCATATCAATGTAGTCATAAGTTTAGGTCAGTCTTATGTTAGCAGCAGACTCATTATTCAAATACATTTGACAGTAGAACCCACTAACAGAGCAGATAAAAGTGGAGCAGCTTGCATGGAAAAATATGAGGCCTTTGACATCTTGTTGGAATCACAGGAGGGCTCCTCCAAGCACATTTTAAAGCTACTGGAGAAAATTATCTCTGTTTCTTTCTGTTATTGAAATTCAGATTCTTGATTTGCTAGAAATACATTAAATTCTACCCCAAATGAAAATAAAATGATCATTTTCCTCAAAATAAACCTCTTTCACAACTTTATTATCAATATTAATAATTACCTATTAAGTACCCATGCTAAAAATTGTCCTTGTCTTCAAGGGGCTAATAATATATTTGTGAAGATGTGATGTTGTATTAAGTGAAAAACTATAATTATAAACCAATAAATAAGAATGATAAATAAACTTACAAATAATAATTGTGTTACATAACTAACATGGTTCATCTGGTAATAAACGAGGTCAACTTTATTTTATGGTTTGAATGACATTGACTCAAATTCCTAATTCCGTAATATCTGCGAATTATTTCTGGGACTCCCCAAGGGGTACTTCACTTGTGCTTGCAAAAGAGTGTGTCTGCTAGAGTCAGTCTTCACCTTCAGACAATAACTAACTACTGTGGTTTTTCTCTGTGGCTCTAGCTCCCTCTGCTAATGTCACTCTTCTCCAAAATATGCAGTAGAACCTATCTAACAGCCTGCTGCTGATTCTCTTCAGGAGATAGCCAGTATTGTTGATGCTTGAAAAGTCCCTCCTCCGCAAGCCACAGCAGCTCCAGCTACTGTGGAAATGAGGAAAGAAGACTTCTCTCCCAAGAACATGTCACATCTGTTTAGTTGGTCTTCAAAGCATCACTGTACGTTTCCAGCATCCTGAAATGACTCTTAAGAGCAGGCACTCAGATTCTCCACTCTATCTTCTGCTATAAAGTCTCAGTGAAACTGCTCAGCTCAGCTATCAGTAATTTAATATCTGCATTTAAGTAAATATTGCTTCCATAGTTTCCCCCAAATATTGGATGGGCACCTACTTTATTTGTGCAATTAAAAGTGCATTTTAAAGGGTTTGGTTCCCTGGGGCAGACCTACACTACTCATTGGCAGCCATGCTGTGGCAGCAACCCACATACGAAATAGAGGAAGACTGGCACAGTTGTGAGCTCAGGGCTAATCTTCCTCAAGCAAAAAAAAAAAAAAAAGTGTGTTTTGAAGATTTCCTTAAACAAAGTGCATCATTTAGGATAGGCCCGGGGTTACGCAAGAGTAACAGATAATCCCTAAATCTTAGTGGTTTAAAAATCAAAGATTAATTTCTTGCTCATGTTATCTATTAATCATGAGTTGACTATATGTTAATAATGAGTTTTTGGGCTCTGGCTCATGGAGGAGAGGTGACTTGAGGATTTGGGGGGCTTTTCTCTATATCATCTTCCAGAACCAGATTGAAGTTGCAACCACTGTTGAGTATATTGCTGGTTGCTAAGGTAGAGGGAAAGAATTTGGAAAATCACACATTGACTCAATGCTTACAATCCGAAGTGTCACATGTCACTTAAATTCACAATTCATTGGCCAAAGTAAATCACGTGCCCACATCTAACTTCAAGAGAGCAGAGCAGAGCAGCCCCACTATATGGCCAGAAGGCAAAAAGCTGGAAATATTTGACTAAAACTAATGATTACCACACCGAAAAACAATCTTCCACAAAAGTGAATTGGAGTCTCTACCTCTAGAGATAGAAAACCACTTGCAATTTTAAAGGCTGTCTTCCTTACCCCTTTCCACCTCTCAGTATTTCAAAAATCTCAAGAATTAGTATTATCCAGCTTGACTTATGGTTGTTAAAACAGTTCAGAGGAAGGAAAGGCCATTGGCACTGGGGAAGCTAAGGAAGGTAACAGGAAAGAGATGGAATGTGAATTGAACCTTGAAGGAAAGGAATTCGATTTTGAAAAAGGGAATGGGGAGAATCCGGTGGAATCACATGCATGGAAACACGAAGGTAAGAGTGGACAGGGAGTGTGTGGGGAGCAGGAGTGGAGCAGTTTCCTTCACTAGAGGCTTTGTAGTACAGTGATCAGTGATACAAGGTTGGAGTGGTAGTTTGGAAACAGATTGTGGAAGGCCTAGATAGAGAATTTGGTCTTTGTTCTACAGAAAAGAAGAGGCCGTTAAAAATTTTGAAGACAGGGTGTTGATGGCAGTGTAAGAAGATAAATCTGTTCATGGAGAAGTTGATGGATTGGAAGAGGAAAGGCTGATAGAGAGAAACTAATTAGCCCACTATTGCCATCATCAAGGCCTAGACAAGGATGGTGACAGCAGGAATGGTAGGGAAAAACAGCTGGCGAAAACTTGACAGCGGAAGATTTTAATAGGATTGGCTGTGTGACTGAAGGAAAGGAGAAAGGGAGAGTAATCAGGTCCATGCCTACTTATTTCTCTAGTTAACACTGCCAGAATTGACAGCAATCACTCAATAGACTGTGTGTGTGTGTGTGTGTGTGTGTGTGTGTGTGTGTGTGTGAAAGAGAGGTGGGGAGCAAAGGGGAATGGATGTCTGTGGATGCTCCTATAACACTTTCATTTTCATCTAACTGTGTAAATTAACTTGGCTCTAGGTACTATTAAAAGAGATTCAGTATCCAATAAATTGGGTTGTGTAATGATGAGTGCCTACTATTTTTAGGATAAATTGTGATTTTGCTTGTTAAATAATATATGGCTGAACTAGTGGGATCATTTTGTGATTTCAATGTTTTACTCTTAAAAATCCTTCTCTTGGGCTTCTCAGTTCAAATTGCCCTAAAATATTAACTAGATTTAACTCTTGAGTATTTGATGCCAACAACCTCTTCTTTATCAGTTCAAATCATACCTCTGGATATTTTTTCCCCCTACACAGCCCCTCAATGAGACTTCCCTTGCAGAATCAGAGTCTATGCCTCAAGTTTTGCCATATTTTGCCACTGACATACTTTCAGCAACACAATATTAATATTTGTAAATGTTTTCTTTCAACTTATTCAGGAGGTTTTGTTCCTGGCGATTTTCCAACTGACTGATTCAGAATGTCCCCATGGCCAATTGTAACCTCTCCAGTGGACTCTGCTTTCTGTTCTCAGCCTCCATGTCTGGCAACTTTGGGCTAGAGCAAGGATTGCTGTTCTTATAGGACTAAATAAAAAATGTTTTATTCTCACTCCTCCTCCCCTTCTTCAAGAGCTGCCCACCGTCTGTGCTGCCAACTATAAAATGTAATTCAAGAAATTTGCGTTTTATACCTAAGGACTTGAGCAGAACAGCTATTTCACAGTAGAGCTGGACAGTAGCCAGGTTATCTAAACATCTTTATTTATAACTTTAATAAATCCACCATTGTATCCAAGTCAATTATTTGTAAGAATGTAGATAATTTAAAAAAACATGGTGCTTTAAGGAATTCCAACATTTTTGCTTAAAAATAAATTGTTTAATACACATCTATGACTGAAAGTCAACACCAAATCAATTTTTAACCATAATCTGAACTATAGTATACTCATGATGGTATCACACTGACGTAAGAACACACTGCTCATAAACAGCATCCAGCTTAAATAAATTACTATTCTCCAGAGTTTGGAGTCATACTTGGCCTGACTTCAGTGGTTACAACCCTAACCCCACTCTTAGCTTCTCTTGCTTATAAGATGTCAAAGCACCACACAACTTGACTAAAACGGCATGGTGCGGCCATCATAATAGATAAATAGGCCACTACAATAGAAAATAGATTCCAAAAAGACATTTATGTCTATGAGAGAATTTGGTACATGATGATGGTAAGGAAAAGATGAATTATTCAACAAATAGAGTTGAGAAAACGAAACACTTTGGGGGAAAAATAGATTGTGACCTCACTTCGAACAATATACAAAGACAATTTGTGGATGAATTAAACAGCTAAGTGTAAAAAACCAAAACTATAAAAAGTAATAGAAATAATGTGGAATTATTAAACTATGATTGTACTTTCATTTATATTTTAGACAATATTACTCAGGCATTAAAAATAAGGTTTACCTATGTGTGCTAATATGGAAAGACATCTATATTAATTAAAAAATAACTGATAATATAAATAGCATTGACTCCCTTTATGTAACATATGTGTGTATATATAAATACATATACACATACATTCATATATATACACACATCCCCCACACACAATGAAAAAGGTGACGAAGGACAACCTTCACTGCTGACAGACTAGTAAGGAAAGAGGTTGTAGGTGATTGGAATATCATCTCTTTTTTGTCTATATTTTACTCTGTTGCCTACTCTATATTATTTGGTTTTTAAAAATTAAACAGAAATTTCAATTCTTTTGAACTACAAGAATATTTATGCCATCTTTCCAAATAACAAATATAATATTTGATATCGTTTTATACTGATGAAAGGAGACAAGGGAAGCATCATCAGTTCCTTCTCCAAGTCCTTCCTGGGTCATTAGGGGAGCTATCCTTTTCCCCTGGATTTGAGCAAGAGCCTCCTAAATCATCTCCTGCGTGCAGTCTAGCGCCCATTATGCCCTCCAATCAGTCTTCACAGAGAAGACACGTGGAGATCAAGTGCTCCAGCCCCCAGCTGTGTCACCTTGAATGTCACTTCTGCAGATTCCTCTATCTAAATTGCTGTATGGTTTTAGAACACTCTGCAGTTTTGCCTGATGTTACATAGCACGTTTCCTTATTTACTGTCTGCTTCACTACTCTGTGAGCATCATGAGGACAGGGACCAGGTCTGTTTTGTTCCATACAGAAGTTTCATTATCTAGCACAATGCCTGGCATGGGGTAGATAAGTAGATATTAAGTTAAGTATTGAATGAGTGAATGAATTGCATGAATGAGTGAATTGCATGAATAAACAAATATGGATTAAATGAATGAATGACTAAATTATTCAAGACAGAAACCACCAATGATAAAGTATATCCCCCAAGGAGAAAACAGAAACCATAGATATCATAACCAGAAGGGGATTTAAACACAGGTACCCAGAGAAGTGGGCAATGAATGAACATGATCTCCCGATTTTCTTAGTGCCTTTTTGAACAAGAAGCATGCCAGGAAATGCTAAGTGATGAAGGTCAGATTTGTTATTTACAAAGCTGCCTGCATTTTCCAGCTGTATTTCAGGTCAGGACTGGCAAGATAACAGGATACCCAGGAGAGCTCTTCTTTGATTCTCTAAATGAATGTTCTAAAGGAAATATATTGGTGAAAGACACAGCCCTTAGACCCCGGAAGAAGCATAATGCAGGGCTGGCCTGAGGGAGGGAAAAAATCAATAGCTTTAACAGTGAATGAGACCAGCTTCTTTATAGCTAATGTTGGCAAAGGGGAGAACCCCCGGGGCCCTGATATTGGCACTGTCTCCATCCATTTCCTCTGGCTCTGCTTGATAGCAGATACCAGCAGGGCTTGGGGATGCAGTGGGGTTAGCTGAGCCAGAGAGGGGTAACCGGGGAAGCCCAGCTGGCTCACAGAGATGACTTCCCCCTGCTTAGTTTCCTCCACTCAGCCTTTGGAAGCCCATGGGGCATCCACCAGGCAAGAGCCTGACCCTGGGAACATTAATTATGTTCCTGAATCAAAATTAGGCCTCGAATCATCAGCTTTCTCTTCATCAGCTGTTGTATTCTAGCCACATAATGGAAAAGAAATTAAAAGATTTTTTAAAATTAAGATCCTACCACTGAGGCTAGATCCTCTCAAACCATGGAAAGAACTCCTCGGCATAGTCCTTCTCAATCCAATTGGTTAATGATAGATGGCGGTTTTAAATCTAAACTTTTTCCTTATCACAGTGGTCTGTGCTTTTTCCAAGAAAAAGAAAATGGTTTCCCATGACAGTATCCATTAATCAAAATCAATAGCCATAAAAGCAATTTTTTGTTTTTGAGTTAAGGGAGGAGAAACCATCTGGAAAGAGAAACTTGACTCCTCTGAAAGGAAACACCCTCAGCCCAGCATCCAAACTAAATTATCCCTTCACCAGGAAAGCAAGGCCTTTTTTTTAAAACTATGATATCATCTAACCCTTTAGCCTCTGGTATAGTCTTCCTGTTTGGGGGTTTCGTTTGTTTGTTTATTTTTTTTAAATATAGGCAATTACTTTAGATTCCAGGCTCTCCTTTCCAATTATGACATCATTCTAAAATCACAGTTGTGAATGGCTGATCTGACCCATCTCTTCTTGGTACATCTTTTGTAAATAAAAATATTCATGACTATGGCTCTCTCATCGCCCTATAATAACTACTTTGCCCCAGTATTGAGTGTAATGTGCATATGACATTTATTGGTTCACTTGTAGGTACATTTATTTAATATATGCTAGAGGCAATATACAGTTAAAGAAAATTAACCTAGAGTAAGTTTGACTATAGGTTTGAAGCGTTTAAAGATAGCTCAGAATGAGAGGTGATAAAATTAACTTGATATGAGAGGGAAAATGCCCTATTTTTTCATTTTCTAGTATCTAATAGAAAACAGAAGGCCTAATTATAAAGCAACATTCTCTCATTTAACTATTTGTAGAGTGAAAATTATTACTATGCATGCAACTTCAGCACAGTTATGTGCCAGCATCTATGGGGTTCTTCTCATTTTTGGCAGACACTTGGAGAGAACTAAGTGAAACACAGAGGAAATCGACGAGGTCCCAGTCCCAGAATCACAGACATCTGCCTCACCAAAGCTGAGAATTTTTGAGCTGCAGTTCTGCCTGTGATTCTTGCTATGGCAAGGAAATTTGAGCTCTACCTGATTTAAAGGAAGGAATGTAAAAATTATTCAACTAACTTCAGTCATTACTCATTGTCTCACAACTGTGTACATTTCAGCATTTTTTAAATGCAGAACACAAGCTCCTATGGCCTGAGAAGGCAGGAGTGTGCAGTCCTGAAATTGCTTGGGAATCAACCAGATTTGAGTTCAAATACCAAGTATGCAACATATTAGCTGTGGAACTCTACACAAGGTATTTCTTTTCTTTGAGCCTGTTTCCCCATCAGAAACCTAACTTAAAGTGTTGAAATAATATATGTAAAGCACCTGGCGCATAGTAGACATTCAATCTATTTTTAATAGATTTGATTTTTATTATATTGAAGAGTACCATGAAAAGTAGAAACTTAACAAATATTTTCGAATAACAAAAAGACAATAACTCTGTCTTTTTCTTGTGAATGTATTTGACGAGATACTGTGTTGACCAATCTAGACATAAAAAGGAAGCATCAGCATGTTTTTTTCTAAGGCAGTTGTGGTTGACTGGTAATGATTCATTTAAATAACTTTTCCTACCAAAATACCCTTGTGACTGCCTGTGTTATAGAATTTGGAGAAATTATCCTTCATTCATCAGCTAAAACTGGCAAGACTTGCATCTTAAGAAAAAATCTAGTCTTACTTGCAGGTTCTCCTTCTACTCATCTCCTTTGGGAAGTGGATGGTCATCCATCCAGATACCTTCAGACTCTCATTTATTTATTTATAAATGTTCTTGCATGCATCCATTCAATAAATGTTTGCCCTTCCATGAGAGAAAAGATCCTAGAATTGCCTGATCTACAAGTAGTATAAAAAACTTTTTTGAGAGAAATGATGTCTAAGGGTAATTGTCTTACTATTGTTTGAAGAATTAGTATTTGTTTTTCTTTTATTACACAATAAGAAAATATTCATTGAAGGAAACATTAGAAATACAGATTTTAAAAAGTTGTTCAATGCCATTATTCAAATATAACTGCTATTAACAGTGTTTAATAGCAACCATTGACTTTAGGCACTAAGTATACATGCATACATGTATTGGTTCTTTAAATAACATCATATAGCTTGGAAACGTTCATTTTTCTTAAAAAATATAAATCATTAGGACTCCTTCAGTCACAAATGACAGGACACTCAATGCTGTATGGCTTAAAAGAGAGAAATTTATTGGCTCTTATACTGAAAGGTTGATAGATTGAGACACAGCTTAATCCAATGTAATCATCTAACATGTTAGATAACACTCTGACCTATATGCTGTGAAGGCAAAAACAGATGTCCACTATGTAATACAAGGTAAATGTTTTACATTTACCTAATTAAAAATAAATACTTTTATATATCAAAAAATATGCTTTTATAATATTATCAGGGAAGATATTCTATTTTTTAGACATTTCATAGTTTATTTAATCAATTTCCTATTGTTGAACACATGTAGTAAGTATAAAATAGTGATTACAAAGACAGACTCAAAAACTAGGTGATTTACTTAGGGAAGGTAATTAACCTCAGTTCTCTTATCTGTAGAATGAACATGATAATGAAACCTATCTAATAGAGTTATTTTAAGTTTGAAATGAATTAATTTATGTAAATTGTTCAGAGCAGTTCCTGGCATATAGTAAGCACTCAATAAAACGTGGTGGTATTACTACTATTTTTATTATTATTACTGCTAATAATACTTAATTACATTATGACAATGTCAGAGTGAAGAATATATTCCCATATATGAGGTAAGGAATTTAACACAGTGTCTCTATCCTCTCCTCTGTGTTTAGATAAGCTTAGATTTGGAATCTATAATAGTGTTACCGATTTGTAATCTATATTAGTGTTATCACGATATTAATTTTTATCTTACAATTCCTTCACATATTTTGAAAATATTTTGACATTTGTATTCTGTTTTGTAGCTAAACTTATAGCTTTGTGTGAGTACGTGTGTTTAAACTGCTTTCACGTTGACAACCATGCACCACTTTGTAACATGATCTCTCTATCCAGCTGCTCATTTTATTTTCTCTCATAGTATGTATTAAAGAAATATTTTTCAAAAAAGATATATAGTTGTTGTATTTTCTGTGCATACTCATTTCTGAGTATGCATTTCTGATGTCTTTATGCATAAAGGACAAGTTGACTAAGTATGAACTTCTAGTTGAATTTCAGGTTGAATTTGAAAGGAAACAGTCGTTTCCTTTCAAAACCTTGTTGATATAACTCTATTACTGTTGTTGCTATTGTTGTTGCTTTGGCATTCCATTATGCATATTGAGACCAGTTTAATTTATGTTTCATTTGTAAGTAAACTGTCTTACTTGAACTCTGTATGGTTTTACTTTATGCTTTGGCCAAGGTGCATTTATTTAGGTGTAAGTCTTTCTTTGACGTTGCCTAGAGCATGGTGATCCCATTCAATGTACAGCTTCCTAAGGAAAATTTTCTTCTGTGATATTTCAATTGTTTTCCCTATTCTATTTGTTTTCTTGACATGAAATTACACATATGCTTGTTTTCTGCCTTTCCCTTTCCACATAATTCATGGGTTGGATATTCACCATTCATCCCACAGATCTATTCTCCATGCTACTTCACTGTGTTTTATGCTCTGGGAGTGTGACTATATAACTGGGTTTCCTGGCCCTCTGCCTTCCACTTGTCTCTGGCCAATGGGAGACATCTTCAGAAGATTGGAGGGCAGGAAAAGTTGAATATTTATTCCCTCAGTTCTCTCCCTGCTGGGACAAGGCTTGGCAGTGCCTGAATCTTTCCACCTCCAGCCACAGCTTCTGCAGGCAATCTTCTACTGCCTTCTCCAGGTTTCATTACTTGCTGCTCCCTCACCCCTTCTGACCTGGGGGTGGTAACTTGTCCACACTATTGCTAGTTCTAGATGCTTCATCGACCTTTGTTTGTTTCCCTTAACCCTACCCATACCATTGCACATGGTTCTTTCACTAAGCCTAAATTATTCTACTTGATTATCTGTTCATTTCCTGCAAGAACGTTTTCTTCTTTACTGATATAACCATTATTTTTCTCTAAATTTCCTCATATTTTTGTCCTCCATTCTGTTAAAGTTTCAGTTCTGTCTGTGGATAATGACTCTGTAATGCCTTCAATTGGGGTATTAATTCTACTATATATATTATAGTATACATAGATACACTATACACTATATAATATACATATATATATTTAGTATTCTTGTATTACTTATTTATCAAGTTTATTTTTCACTTTATTTAGATACCTTCTTATCTCAACTTTTTTTTTCTTTTTTTTTTTTGTTTTTTTGTGAGGAAGATTAGCCAAGAGCTAATATCTGTTGCCAATCCTTCCTCTTTTTGCTAAGGAAGATTGGCCCTGGGCTAACATCCGCGCTCGTTTCCTCTACTTTATATGGCATGGCTCCACAGCATGGCTTGATAAGCGGTGTGTCGGTGCGCACCCGGGATCCAAACCTGCGAACCCCGGGCCGCCGAAGTGGAGCACGTGAACTCAACCACTACATCACCGGGCCAGCCCCAGAACCTGTTTTCTTTTAATAATTGTCAGTTCTTGCCTTGTAAAAGACCTGTCTTTCTATTCTGTTAGGTTGCCAGATGTTTGCTGAAATTTTCCTCTTGAAGCTACAATCATTTTCAAAGACAAGATCTTATTCTGAATCCTCTTATTACTATTCTCTTCTTTTTTCAGCAGCTTTCCACCCTCCCCACAGGCTCCACTTTTCTCCCTACATTCATCCTGGACTGAGGTGAGAGCTGTGCAGTCACACTATAACCAGCCTGGACCTTTCCCCTCTTTCTTCTCAGTTATTCCCTGGGCTGTATATTCTTTGCATATTTACTGAAAAATGCTGACAATGAAGATGATGCATCACGGAAAAGCACCCAGAGATGGGTAGCGATGGTTGCCCGTTTCTTCACCATTTCAGATTCTAGGTCTTCGAGTAATAGACATATCAGGAAAGTTGTGAAGTATTTGCCTACTTTTTTCAGGTGACCTCTTTTTCATGAAACAAAACTGATATACCAAGAAGTAGTATAATCCTTAAGAGTACAGGTTTGCTAGGTTTAACTGTCAACACCACCATTTACTAGCTTTACGTGGGTTACTTAACTTCTCTGTACCTCTGTTTTCCTCAACAGAAAAATAGAAAAAATAACAGCAACTGAACTCATAGGTTTGTTGTGAAGATTAAATGATTAGAACAACTACAGTCTTAGGAAAGTGCCAGGCATATAGGACATACCGCACAACTGTTTGCCATTGTTACTGTGAGGTGCAGTCTGAGGAAGTTTCCCTCAATCTGACTTCTTTCCAGTTAATGTCGGTTATCTAAGATCTTAGGAGTGAGTAAGTTGTCAGTTACGGTTTTGATGTTGTAAGTTTTCAGTTTCGTCTTTGTCTTCCCAAGTACTTTATGAAAAAGGTAGTGGGCAGTTTGGGGATGATCATCAGACCTTTTTGGAATAAGCTGGACCACCAACGAGCTGTGTGTCCAAGCCACTGCTTCCAGACACTCTGCAGAACTGCTTTCACTAAAATGAGTTTCAGAATAACTTGCTAGCCTTTTTAGATCGAAGCTGAAAAACCTAGTTTATAAAAGTCAACATTGCAGTTTAGAAATTTGGAGATGTTTTATCCTGAAAAATAAAAAGTATCAGATAGGAAGTATATACTGTATTATTAGAGGAAGGAACGCTATCAACATGGGCTTCAGTGAAATACATCTCTAGACAATCTGGAACCAAGCTTCAAATCCTACCTGGCTGCCTCCTTCTGTTTAATCCTGCTCCAATGAGCCCCAGGCTTTTCAGAGGAAATTATAAAGGCAAAGATTGTGCTTGCTTTGTAAACATTTGAATAAGTAAGAATTCTTTTTCCCTTTTATCCCCTTCAGTTTGCACAAGCTTATGCAGAATGATCGAAAGAAAATGAAAAATGGCCTCTAACTACAACTATTGCTATTATCCATATTTTTTTAATCCATATTTTTATTTTGGATGTTCCAACATTGTTTTTGCTCATTTGAAGTTCCTACCAAAAAGTATTAATTACAAAATAAAAAAATGGGAAGCAATTGGGAGCAATATTAAAATATGAAGTGGCTCAATATATAATAATTTGTCCACCAAAGCATCCATATCACTGTTTGCGTTTGACTTTTTCAATCTGACTTTTAAATTTCATGTCCTTTCTACATTTACAGATTTGCAATGTGAATTGTGATTTGAATTACCTGAAATTATTAAAAATTACTATCAAGGAAACTGTTGAACTTGTCAATTAACCCTTACTGCAACAAACTAATGGCCTGCACTATCAGTACAGTCGGATTTTAAACAGGGTCAATAATTTAAGTCAGCCAGAGAATTGATTGAACATGAATTATGTGAGTCCAAACAATAACAGAGAAATAAATTGTTTCTACAGTAGCATTTTATTTACGTTATGTGATAATTATCTGAACTCTAAACAAGGCATATTTAGTGTCCTACCAAAACAAATTTGTGCTAGAAGAAGTTTAGGAGGCAACGGTGTGTATGTGTTAAATCTGGCAGACCCACCTAACACACGTGAAGTAAAGATTTGGCCATTGTTTAATTATTGTAATCTAATATAGAGAGTCAAATTGAGAAATGTATTAATTAACCAAAAAGGTAACAAGTCTCCACTTGATTGTGGCTGTGTAGGGACATCTCTGAGCACTGCTTTGTTTTCAGTGGTATACTTCTTGAGTCTCTGCAAAGCGTCAACCTCAGTCGTGTACACTGAATGTGGGTGTATAGGTGTGTGTTTTCCCTCAAGTGAAAAATGTAAATACTGAACTAAAATTGTGGAAGGCAGACGACCACACGTGAATGAAAGAAACTTCAGAGACTAAAAGAAAACTAATTGTGTAGTTAGAGCTCTTTCTGGCAATATGTGCTTTAACGAGGATGATGGGAGAGTCAGGAATTTCATGTGTGAGAAGCTACAAGGATAATCATGTCTTCAGCAAAAAGGCATGGATAAGCTATGCTCCAACTTCTGCCTCCAAATCAGTGTAAGAGGTTTTATGTTCCAGAGTTTCCCCATACAGGAAGCAATTGAGTTTCTAAAGATGAAAGCCTGTAAAATGTCCTGGGAACTAGCCAAAAATGGCTAACATCACTGACAGGATATGATGGATGATTTAAAAGTATGTAAAGAATAGAGATATAATCTTTGGGTTAGTTGGTTGATCTTTTATAAAGAAAGATTTTAAATATACTTAAATATATAAAACCTTGGGTATTCTGATATCTAAGAATAAAGGTCTATTTTTCAGTGCTATTCATTATTTACCAAATCAGAGAGAAATATGAATCACTCAAAAATGTAATTATCTTTAAAATGATATTTAAAAAAAAAAAGATGATAAATTTTAGGTACAAATCAGGAACTGACTAGAGAATTTTGTGTAAAAGATGGAGTCCCATTAGTCATTTATACTACTTCCACATACATTATAGTAATAATGTTGCATAACCTTTCTGTTGCAAAAACAGAAATTCCCACTTTCTGTGTCATAATTTTACAAAAATCTTACTTCTAAATTCAGTCTCAACAACTCAAAACACAAAGTAGGTAAAGTTCATGATCTATGTCCTTATTCTCATGTTTCACGTGTCTTCAAATACCCTAAACCCCAGCATTTGCTCAAATGACGTATCCCTTTCTGCCTTCTTCCTGTTCCAAAATTTATCTCTCTGCCTTCTCTGTAAAAACAACCCATCTTTGACTAATTTCTTAATTCTAGGTTCTGCTAGGAAACTAAGAAACCGATTCAACCTGAATCAAATGGATACTGATAGTTTTTTAGGTCACTCTCCCAGCAAGAAAGAGAAAAGCAGTCCCTGACATCCAGGAGCTGACCCGGCACGCACAGCTAGGTCTTGGTGTTCTGTTAAACATGGACAATTTCACAGAACATCAACATCAGACAAGGGCACTCTAGGATCATGATAGATCCAGGCAAAAACAAGACTACTCTGTAATGATGTCTGAACACAACAAAACGTGAACCTTGTCCGTGTCACAAAACAGTAAACACCCCCTTGCCCAATAATATGAATGACTGTTGCTTATTTATCAGTGATAGCTTTAGTGACCCTCCATTCCTCCTCTTTTGTCTGCTTAAGATTTATTAAAATACCCAACCATAGAATTAACTCCATTTTCTGACAGCACCCCATCCAGAGTGAACTCCCTTTTCCTTGAATCATTCCCCAAATCACATAATACAAGCTCAGATCCCACAGGTCATTCCTAACACTTTCTTACTGAGATGCCCTATGGTTCTCTCATTGTAATGAGAAACAAACCCAACTTTGTTTGTTATAGCTGTGTTCTTGATGGTCTTTTATGTGGAGGACATTGACACCAGGTAACAACCAAAATTTGATAACTTACAAAATTCAAACTAGTGACTGAAGGTGAGGATTTTCAAAAAATGAATGGACATTGCTGAGATCTTATTGTTCAGGCAAGCTTTCTCCTTTAGGTGTAATAGAGCATTGTTTGGGTTCTTAAGTCTGTTTTCGTTTATTAAATCATTCATTCATTCAATCATACATTCTTTCATTAAACAAATATTGACTGAGTACATGCACCATGCCAGGCACTGTAGTAGGATCAAGGAATAAGAAAAATCAAAGTTCCTGCACTCATCAACCTTATACGTTAGGCCAGACGTTAATTAGGTAGTTATCTACAAGTGCAAAAAATGAAGAGGATTTTTGCCTTATACACTTGGACATTTCCTCTGACACCATAAAATTAAAGCTACTCTGATTAGATATGTATTCCTATTTTGTGCCATTTATTCCATATATGGGGAATAAACAGATCAGTTTACACAATACTGTGTTAAAGGAACTAAGAGAAAAAGGCTCGCCTTGCTACTGTAACTGAGATCTTGGAAAGCATTAAACATTAACAATGATTCAAGCTACAACTTTTTAAAGTCTTTTCTCATTTGATTATCTAACCCTAATACCAAGAGTTTAAGTTCCTTTTCTCATTAGTGGAAAGCAAGATGGATGTCTTAATCATATCAGCATTACAAGATATGGAGTGGAATAAAAATTACTCAAGGTTACAGCCATAACCCTTTTCTAAGGGTTTTTATCTAGGGAATTTCTAGACACATCACTGAAGAGCTATTGACAATGATATTTTCCTGTGGGAAAAATGGGCAACTTTTCCTAGTCAAGGATATGGTATCACCCAAGAGGCCAGGCACTGATGCATGTTATATCTCTTAATTTGTATTCATGCATATAGTCATTCATTCAATTATTCATTCATCAACCTAAATTTATTGAGCATCTACCAAGTTCCAGGTACTGGGCCAGGTACTGGGGACACACATTAATCAAAGAATCACAGATATAAATATAAGGTTACAGTTGTGATAAGTGCTAAGGAAGAGGGGCACACAGTGCTATGAGAGTGTCTGATGGGGAAAGTGAAAGTGACGCTTTTGGATGGGTTAAGAAGAGCTTTCTTGGGATGATGTTAATTATGCTAAGATCTAAAAGAAGTTAAGACATTTATAGCAAACCTATGTTACAAGTAATATCATACTCATGTCTCAGAAGAGAGAATTGTGTCTCAGATATATCTAGCAATGGAGAAGTGGGTGAGTCAGGATTTGAACCATGTCTGTGATTTTTACAACCCAATGTGTATCCACCACATTGAGTGAACCTGTACATCCTTCTATTAGGATATTATTGCTCTGCTGGAATTAAGTTTGCACATCTGTCTTCCCAATCAGACTAAGATATTCTAGAGGGCAGAAATGTAGCTTATATGACACACAGTTACAGACACATAGTGTCTTTCTCTATAGGTTGACTAGATGATAAATAATCAATATGTTCAGTGCAATTTTGTTCATTTTAAAAAATCCATTTTAGGAAAAAGAAATTTTGGAGAATTTATGTATTTAAATGTCCACAAAATGTCAATGGAAGTTTGAATTGATGCTGTTTCTTTTCTTTTCTTTTAATTATAAAAGTATTTATTAAAAATCATTGTATTGAAATTAGGGCTACATTTAAAGCTGTATAATTTTATTTAAATTGCCTTTGTGGACTATAGCTATTTCAAAGGTTTTCTCTCCAATTTACTAGGTAAATCAAAGCCAAAATTGTGGTTTATTTGAAAGCAATTGCAGATCTGTGTGATGTAGGTCTTGATTCAATTTATTTTTCTTTCCTCATTTTTTTTGTGTATTTATTTTATTATCTTGTTTTGTGTATGTCTTTTAAGTCACCTCTAATCCTTCTTGGAATATGGCAAGATATAAATGAATAAACAAATATTATTTTAAAAGGCCTTGCAAAGGAATTTGGATTTAGAGAATGAACTTCCATAAATCTAGTTCCATTATTCTTCTCTTATTTTTTATTTTAATTTTAATCTCTATATCTGGGAAAATTAAGGAGAACTCTTCAAGGGGAAAGAAAACAGAAAAGGGACTCTGAAGGGGATGCATGGAGATGGAGCTACAGAAGCAATTAAGTCATTATATTTTGATGATGATGATGATGGTGGTGGTGGTGGTGATGAAGGAGGCTTAGGGGATAATTGGGTGGATATATTCTACAGGACCTTTGTACCAACAGTAAGTGGTTCTGTCGTCTGGCTCCTGATTCATTGCCAAGAGCCAAAATTGAATGGGTAAATAAAGGTAATAAAAAGTGAAGGATAGGGGTATTAAGACTGGTGAACGAGCAAAGTAAAATGGGAAAAAGAGGCACAGCTGAAATCCTAGGTGATCGTGGGGGGAAGACAGGATGGGCATTTCATGGAGTTGGTGTGATAGAGGACTTTGTTTTCTACGTCTTCTTTTCCCAAAATAAGAAGACATTCATGGATTCCCTATGTAATTCGTTTATTTCTAGAGCAGATGCCTACAGAGAAAGCTTTGTAGCTAGGATTTCTACATCTTAAAAGTTCACCTACGTCACAATTATTAAGTAAGTAGCAATGTATTAAGAGCCCAAGACTTATTTTCTCCAAAGTCTTCAGGCATTTTGAATCAACTGATTATCATCAATTTTCAAAACTGTATTAACCCACAGTCTATTAGTATAGCTACATAACGAGGTCTCCTAAAACTGAATGATAGCTAGAAAAAAAACCTGATCTAAGAAGGTTAGTTTTTAAGGCAGATGATAGATTTTGGTGAAACTCTACTGTAACAAGAAGATTTAAAAACACTGTGTTGTTAACACAAAGGAATTCTCTCAGAATCACCAAGCACAAGAGACAGTTCTATCAGTTTAATACAGAGAAAAGAGCTTGAGTTTCATGTAAATATTATATCCAGGCTAATTTCACTTTCTAGTTTTACACAGAGATGTGGACATCTGAAAAGAAGAAAAAGTCAGGGTTTTTTTCAGTGGTATTTTATGTTAATATGTGAGCAAACAGCATCGACACTATGGAAGATTTGGCTTGATTCTATAACAAGCCCTTATGGAACCATTTCCTTAAAGGGGAAATGTCAGCTAATGGTTTCCACCAAATCATGTTGCTCATAAAAGCAGAAGGATCAAGGAAGTAGAAGAGAAAACAGTGGGTAAAGCAACTCAGGGAAATTCCTCTGCATTATTAATTCAATCAACCATTAAACCAATATTTAGTAAACAAGCATGAAAGATGCTGTGGAGGGATACAAAGAAGAATGCAGGCAGTCCTCACTCATTAGACAATGTCAATCAACACTCTAGGCTTTTATGTTAGTAATGGCTTTAATAATTTTAATAACAATTTAAATCCCCTGCAAGTTGTACGTACACTGCTTATATTTTTGGGAGAGTGTATTTTTTGCCTCTTTGTGCTTTGGTCATCATGAAGAGATTTTGCTTCATGATGACTTTGGTCATCATGAAGAGATTCAGAATTTCATTCCATCTCTAAGATGTTATACTACACTACAACATAATTCGATGACTCTAATTCACATAGAGCCTAAGTGGGTCCATTTTTAATTCTATCCAAGTTATAATATACCTTGTATAAAGAAGGCCTATAATAAGTTTTCCACTACTTATTTAACAAATTCGTATTGGATAATCATTATACACTAGAAACTGTGTTGTTGTTAGTGTCTGGAGTGGATTCTGACTCCTAGTGACCCTCTGTACAGCAGAGCGAACCCTGCCCGGTCTTTTTGCACCATCTTCTCTCGTTACAGCACTGTACCAGACAATGTTCTGCTGCTATTCATAGGGTTTTCACGGTCAGTTTTTTTGGAAGTGGGTGGCCAGGCCTTTCTTCCTTGTCTGTTGTAGTCTGGAAGCTCTGCTGAAACCTGTCCACCATGGGTGACCCTGCTGGTATTTGAAATACTGGTGGCATAGCTTTCAGCATCACAGTGACACGCAGCCTCCACAACATGACAACCAACAGACAGGTGATGTGGTTCCACCCACCCCAGGCCACAGCGGTGAGAGCTAAGAGTGCGGAACCATAACCACTAGGCCACCAGGGCTGGCAGATACTGTGTTAGGTGCTGGGATGTAAGACCTAGGCTCATAGATTTTACAATTTAGTGGTCTTTATTACAGCAATACACACGACAAATTTTGGGAGGCCTCACACAGGAATTCAGATGCAGAGAACTACATTCTCCAGAATCTACTTCCATTTTTCTCTTAAAAAAATTTTTAATTTCTTTAATTTTGTAAAAAGGAACCCATGATCTTTATTTAGCCTCAGCAGTACACTAAGATGCTGTGAGAATGTTCTCAGGAGAAGTAAAACTACGGTGGGTGATACATGGTAACACAAGCAGCTACATTGGGTTAAAAGAACAAGAACCATGAAACAGTGAGAAAAAAAGCAGGGAGGGTGAAAAATTATAGATAAGTGAGCCAGAAAAGAAGTCACTACTGTGTAATTATCTGTTACTTAAGGATGTGGTCCCTGTGGTTTCGGATAGACTTGTCTGAGGCATGTATACCTGCAGGGTTGGCGGGGTTATAGGTGGGGATTAGAGGACAAAGAAAGATAAATCTCGCTGGGGAACAAACACAGAAGAAACTGTACTATGAAGTCTTCCGGCTCCTAGACATTCCCAAATGTCTTCTGGATTAGCTTGTTGGCAGCTGTAGAAGTTATAGGCATTTCCGAAGAAGCAAGCAAACAAAGAAACAAACCAAAAAAGTCCTGATGATATTTTCCCATGAGAACAACGGGAGAATTTTACTAGTCAAGGATATGGCATCACCCAAGAGGCCAGGCCGTGAGCTAAGCATGTGTCATTTTATGTTTCTTAATCTTCATTCATGCATATATTCATTCCTTTAATCATTCATTCATCAACCTAAATTTACTGAGGATCTACCAGGTTCCAGGTGCTGGACTAGGTACCAGGAACAAACATTAATCAAAGAATCACAGACATAAATATAAGGTTATAGCTGTGACAGTGCTGAGAAGGAGGGGCACACGGTGCTATGAGAGTGTCTGATGAGGAAAGTGACAGTGTTGGATGAGTTAAGAAGAGATTTCCTGGGATGGTGCTAATCATGCTAAGATCTAAAAGAACCAGATGAACAAGCTCTAGAGATCTGCTGTATGACGTTGTACCTAGAGTCAACGTTACTTTATAGTACGTTTAAAACTTTGTTAAGGGGACAGATCTCCTATGAAGTGTCCTCTCCACAATAAAATAAAATAAAAAAGAAGAAAAGAAAAAAGGAAATTAAGATGTTCACAGCAAACCTATGTTGCAGGTATTACTATATTTTTCTCGGAAGAGAGAATTGAATCTCAGCTATATCTAGCAATGGAGAATTGGGTGAGGCAGGATTTTAACCTGTGTCTCCATGCTTATCTAACACTTTGAAGTGCATATGATGAGCTTATGATGCTAAGGGCTAGAAGCGATCTTGCTTTGGGAAGCCTTCATCAGCCTTACCTCCAGACGGGTAGAAGTCTGTTCTAGGACTCCAAAGCTGCTCTCAATGTCCTTTCTGATACTTAATGTTTCCCATTGGCAGGTTCTTCTTTGGAGCAAATTGTATTCTAATTACATTTTCTGTTAGCTTCTATTATTTACGTCCTAAGCAAAAATAAAAAATGTTGACCATACTCCCATAGTCGAGTAACGACAACAGAGCAATAAAGCTGAATTCCATGAGCTACCTTTGAAAAGCAAGTCTTGTTATTTCATTTTCCTATCCTGAAATGACATGGATTACTTGAAAGCGGTAACGAGGTTGCTTTTCATATTTAGAATATTCTCATTTGTCTTAGTTCGTTTTATAATGAGGTCTACTCTGGACTCTTCCAATCCCTCTTTTTTTTGGAGGCCTGATTTCAGAGTCACACTTTGCGTTAAGTCCCTTTGAAAATGTAGTGGAAGATGAGGTCCAAGTTTCCCGAAGACTTTCTTCCTCCTTGTTACCCCCCAGTCCAAGACTGGATGTATTTTCTTAAACATAATTTCTTACTTTTTTCGTGTAGCCACTTGAGGTCGTATTACCAATGTCCTAGATTCTTTTCTTATTTTCTCAAATATAGTTAATTATGTTCCGAATTCTATTTTTATAGTTTTCCATTCCCCCTCCCCAACTCTATGTTTAACTCGGCACATGTTCTTACTGAGTTTCAATCTCTTGGCTTCAGATGAGCACAGCCCTGGTTTGCTCTCTTCTTTTCTGCTAGAGCCAGCTAGTGTTGGCAGGGAAAATGAAAGAGGAATATTAACTTAGCTGTTCATTCAATAAATACACATTTATTGAAAGCCTAATGTGTGCCAGAAACCAAGCTAGATGTTTGGTTATAATGGTGACTAAGGCAGATATGCCCCCTTATACCATGATACATCCAGTGATATGGAAAGTCCCGTAGATCTAGATAACAGGAACATCTAACCTAACTTGTAAGGTCAGTGGAAATATACTTGGATCAATGATATCTGAGTTGAGATTTGAGGGATCAGAACGAGTTTGCCAGATAACCATGGCCAACTATTGGAAGAGGAAAAGGTATTTGTGGCAGAGGAAATAGCATATGTGAAGGTTAGAGAGCACAGTGACAGGGCCCGCTTTGTCTCTGCTTTCCTAGTTATCATGCAAACTAAGGGATGCAGGAGAACATACATTAACACTTTATTTTATTTGTGAGGAATAAACCTTATATCTTATATATGTAGTATTATATAAATAATTTTCATAGAGAATAATTGTCTACTAGTTTTTGGGTCAGATTATGACCCGTTTGGAGGCTCCATTTGGAGTGGTCCATGGACTATGAGGTTGCAGATTTAGGAGAATTTAAAGAAGCTCCTTAAGGCTGGAGCAGACCACAGGAGGGGAGGGAACCAGTGACCGGGAAGAGGGAGAATGCGCCAAGAGATGAGGTTCAATCTGTGAACAAGAAGCTGGACCTTATAAATTATGTAAAGATGATAGAACATGATGGTGAAAGTAATGGGAAACCAGGGTGTTAATCCAATTTCTGTTGCTTCACCAGGGAGGGTAGCAGGCATTGTATTCTATCCATCCCTTCTTCTCCTATCACTTCATTTGCTCTGTATTAAACTAGAAATAAGAGCAATGAAAATGAATTGAAATGATACTTTCTCCTATCCTAGTTTTATGAGAAACAATCCTATTGATAATTCTAGGGTAGTTTGATTAGAATAAACACATATTTAAATTATCATCAAAAGGATTTTCTCAGGGCCAGCCCAGTGATGTAGCGGTTAAGTTCGCTCGATCCTCTTCAGCAGCCCGGGGTTCACAGGTTCGAATCCTGGGCACGGACTTACGCACTGCTCATCAAGCCATGCTGTGGTGGCATCCTACATACAAAATAGAGGAAGATGGGCTCGGATGTTAGCTCAGGGCCAACCTTCCTCAGCAAAAAGAGGAAGATTGGCAACAGATGCTGGCTAAGGTCCAATCTTCCTCATCAAAAAAAAAATTTTTTTTCTCACCATCTAATTGTGGGCAGCACTTAAGGGAGGAACACATTCAAAAATGCAGAGATCTGGGGTCTGCTATCTTACAGTTTATCATTTACTCTTCTGCCTGTGGTCTCCCACAAACTGCCATCATTCCTCCACCTTTCCTCAACCTGTTTTGTGTTATTTGGGAACTGGAAATCCAACCCATTTTTTCTCTTGAGTGATGTCAAGAGATGCCAAGGAAATTGGCAACATTCTAACCAGAAAGCTATTTTCTTCCTACCTTGGCAGGACATCAGAGAGTGACGAAAGTAGCCATGGTATGCAAGGGCCACCTTACAAGTTTTGGTTTATCTCAGGTGACAGCTTCATTTCAGGCCAACTACATCCAGACCTATGTAGCTGGAAGATTTACTTCAATAAATCTAGATGATTCTTTAAGAATAGAGGCAATCTATTCCTTTTTCTCCAGACACCTATTTCTTTATAATTAAGTCAACATTAAGGGGATTTCCCATCATCTTTCATCTAAAGCTGTAGAGAGGATGAGTAAATCCTGCCTGAGGGGGGTTTAACAGATCCTGGGGTGAGCATTATGAAAGTCTCACACGGAAAAATGGCTTGGTATAAAGAAAAGACGTCACTCACATTGTCCCTCATTATGGAATTAAGGATTTGGATTTGAATTGCTGAATTCTGTTCTTTGGGCCAGCTCAGCTGTTACTGCTATTTTGCTCTCGAAGTTAATTGGTCCTACTATATATATCAGTATCCTCTTTTCTCCAGCAACACACACTCATGCTGTAGTACTTATGTCCTTATTAAGAAAACATGTCACTCTTTTTATTATTGATTATGAAAAGTAATACCCTCCAGCTTTTGTACATGAGATCAGGAGAACACCTGAGCCTTCTCCCCTTTAATCTCAGGAAAAGTGTGAGTTTATATTTGGAGGACAAAAGAACACATTGCTTTCATCCACAGAATTGGACTAGTCATTGTTCTCCATGGAGTTATAGAGGGAAAAGTATCAACCATTTGCAATCTGATCTTGTTTTGCCCTCCAATCCTTCTAAGAATCTGTCTTTGAGATTTAGGACATGAGCAGTGTACATCAACAATAATGATAACAGAGAGAGGAGAGGACTGTCTGTTTATACTCCTCCAACGTTACTTATCACTCTGAATTGTGATTTTATTTGTATCTGTCTTTCTCACGCATTAGACTGGCACGCAAAGGACGAAGACAGGGTCTAATTTATCCTCTCTATGCCCAAAACAGGACTCAGTGTCTGACAAATGGAAAGTACTCAAAAAGTATTTGTTGGGCCTGCCCAGTGGCGCAAGGGGTTAAGTGTGCGCGGTCCGCTGCAGTGGCCCGGGGTTCGCTGGTTCAGATCGCTGGCACACACCGACGCACTGCTTGGCGAGCCATACTGTGGCGGCGTCCCATATAAAGTGGAGGAAGATGGGCACGGATGTTAGCCCAGGGCCAGCCTTCCTCAGCAAAAAGAGGAGGATTGGCAGATGTTAGCACACGGCTGATCTTCCTCACAAAAAAAAAAAGTATTTGTTGACTACATAAATGACCAGGTCTGCAAAAGCAAAAGGCATCACCCAAACAACAATTTCCTTTATACTATTTTTCACTTTTAGAAAAGTTCTGTTGCATGTGCCAGCAGAGCCACATCTGGATTTGGAACAAATCACATATTGTAGTCCCATCAAATGGCAAATACAGTGACTGGGCCTACTCATGCAATAGCCCACTCACTGGTCAGGGTCTGGGAGAACAGAGACTCAGGAATCCTAAGGTCTACGCTCAGTCTCTGCCATTAGCCTACTTCTAGTGACATTAGGCAAGTCCCTGAATGTAACTGGGCTTCCATTCTCCCCCTTGTATAATAGAGGAGTTGGACACAGGAATTTCTAATGTGGAGAGCATAGATTCATGGGTGAATATCAAAGCAAGCCCTTCCTGAGATCGTGTGTAAAATGTTATGGTTATATGGGTTATGTACTTACACGTTTTTTTGAGAAAAAAAGTTTATAGCTTTCATCAAGTTAAAAAAAAAAAACTTTAAAAAAATGTTAAGAAACTCCTGAATAGCTAACTTTTGGTATTCCTTTCCCCTCTAAAATTTCTACACTTCTAAGAAAACTTCTAAAACTGCTTCAGCCACAATATTTTTTCTTTCTGATTGCCCATTTTGCCTCTGGTCATTCACTGCCTCATGAAACTCTATATCTATATATGTCCAGGTTAAACTTCATCTACAGTATTTGAATTTGGAGCTAGGCCTTTTAATTCTCCAAATGTCCACAATAAATATTGAATGAAATTTCTTGTAGATTTATTTTATCCCAGAACACTAACTATTTTCCCTCAGAATACTCTATGTCTTCCAGGATCAGGGTTAAAAATGTCATCTATCCAAAAGGAACTCAGAAGACAGTAGAGGGACTGTTAGCTAAGAATGTCCACCACATAAGAGGCCAATGGGTTGAGATGATAGTCCAGGAACTTTGGGGGACACTGAGGGAAGAGAGAGTGAAAATTCCTGACACTCGCTAGGAATGTAGGTAGGCCTTTCTTAAAAGGAGTGGCTTGAGTCTGTGGTAGTAACTCCATGAGCAAAGGTTATCCTCTCATAATCTAAAAGATCCAATGTAAAAGGTGAAGGAAGTGGAGAGTTTTGTTTAGCACACTTGTATTAGTTTCCCATTGCTCCTGTGACATATTGCCGCAGGTTTAGTGGCTTAAAATAACACAGATTTATTATCTCATAGTTCTTGAGGTCAGAAGTCTAAAATAGGTCTTCAGGGCTGCCTTACTTCTGGAGGCTCCCAGGGGGAATTCCTTTCCTTGACCTTTCCATCTTCCAGAGGCCAACTACCTCCTTTGGCTAATGACCCCCTTGCTCTGTCTTTAAAGCCAGCAGCATAGTATCTTCAAATCTCTTTCTCTGTCCCTCTGCTGAGCCTCTGTCATCACACTGCCGCTTTCTGACTCTAAGTCTTCCCGTGTTCGTCTTATAAGGATGTGGGATTACATGGGGCCCACCTGGATAACCCAGAATAATCTCCTCATCTCAAGATCTTTAACTTGATCACAAACGCAAAGTGTCTTTGCCATATAAGGTAACATTCACAGTTAGTAAGGATTAGGAGATGGACATGCTTGGGGAGCCATTATTCAGCCTACCACAATACCTAATATGTCCTTGCTTCTATTTATTTATTACGCCACAGTTTTGTCAGAAGAGTCATGTTCACAGATATTATGTGTAGAGAAGGAAAAAGCAGAAAATAAATTGATATATCTAAGTATGTGAACAATTGGTAAGAAAAGAGGGAAGAACTATGTGCCTGGAGCTGAAGGGAACCTAAAATTTTTCGCAAGTCACCCGTTGCCTCTGGGGAACGTAAAGAATGAAGGAGTCTCTTCTCACCAGCAACTTGCCATATCTCTTACACATACACTATTTATGTGTAAGACTGGAAAATTTGGAGGCTTTTCAAATAATAATGATAATAACAATAATAAAATATTATATATTTTAATTATATTATAATAATACATTAGCTGTGCATTATAGCTAAGTGAAATGAACATGTTCTGTAACATTTTCATATGCTAATATTTTCCTGGGGGTAGAGATGTGTGCAGTGGGAAAGGGACTAAGTATGGGCTGGGGGTAGAGGTGGGGCCAGTACATTCCAAATGGCCACATGTACACAAATGTTTCCTGTGTAGTCTTGTCCTCCACTTAGGGTAATTCCAGGCCCAATAAGCTTCTCGGGGGTTGAGGCAATCCTAAGAACTCTGCTTAATCCAGAGTGTTAGAGATGGTTCCAGTCAGGCCTTAGCCACCCAGAGCCCTTTTTGTTTTGATAGTTCAAGTTGTTTATTAACTGATTAATTAGCAATCTACCTATTGTAGCAAGTTATGGTATACATTGGTAAGTAAAACGTAGCCCCTTCCTTGTGGAGCTAAGAGTCAAGGGTATTTTAAGACAGCCTGGAGAGTCTGCTACTTAGGAAGGACAGGACCAAGAGGTCCACACTCACAGACTGAGGAAAAGCTGAGCCCAAAGTGACCAAGAAAGTCTAGATATTTGAGGCTCTTTGATGATGTTAAAAATACCATAAAAGTAATATTGGCTGATTGCTTTTGGCCTTCTTTCCACAGGATATGTTTGAAGAAAGATGAGTGAATGATTAGAAATGGCCTCTTGGCCCAGTTGGACAATGAGTGGATGAAGGGCAGGGCCTGAGCAGGTTGGAAACTAGATAAGCAAGAAAAGTGGAACAATGTTTTTTTTCCAGAAGTATACAGTGGCACTTAAAGAAGAGAAAACTCTTACCACACAAATCCTGATGACAGGTGCATGTGGCACTTCTCTCAGCTCTGTATGATTAGTTAAATCGCCCTGATCATGATCCGTCAAATAAAAATCACTGCATTGTTTGAATTGAGACAAGTTTTCCTTGTTCCCTGAGACTGTGTCAGCTCCCTGTGAAGGAAAGTTACTTTTAGCTACTCTTCAACACCCTTAAACAGCAATTTACAGGGATACACCCTTTGGGAAACTAGAAGCGAATAAAGTAACTTACCCCTCTAAATGGCTTCCTCAAAATAAGGAACATGCAATCAGGAGAATGTGGTTAATGTAGCTGATTGCCTTTCATCATCATCTATATTATCATTTATATCTGCCTTACCCAGAAGAGAATTAGACACGTTGAGTAGTTGCCCAGCAGTCAGAGTGTCATATCTTTTTTACTTTACAGCTTATTAGTTTTAATACTTGCATCCTACTTTGAGGATTCTAGAACTATGGCTCTGAAACCTCTTGGTTCTAGCACAGTTCAAGAAGCCTTGGATTGAGGAAGGCCTTGTGTGTCAACCATCCATAGATCCTTCTATGGATGAAATTGCGTCCCCCCAAATTCATAAGTTAAAGTCCTAATCCCCAATGTGACTAAGTTTGGAGATAGAGCTTTTAGGGGGTAATTAAGGCTAAATGAGGTCATAAGTGTGGAGTCCTAATCCAGTAGGATTGGTGGCATTATAAGGAGAGGAAGAGATCACACTCTCTCTCCCTGCACACACACTGAGGAAAGGCCATGTGGGCATACAGTGAGCAGGTGGCCATTTACAATCCAGGAAGAAAGCTCTCACCAGGAGCCTAATAGGTTGGCACCTTGATCTTGGACTTCCAGCCTACAGAACTGTGAGAAATAAATGTCTATTGTTTAAGCCATCCAGTCTGCAGTATTTTAACAGCCTAAGCAGTCTAAGACATATCCTTCTGTTACCCCCTCAGATGGCTCTCACCACCCAAGAAGCAGGGCAAAGGTAGAAGTGAAGGCAGAGGGGAAAGAGGGGACAGGAGTGAGAGGAGAACCAGGAAGTGGTTGGAATCGTGAGAAGAACTAGTAAGGGGGCCAACTTGGGGAAACGAGGGCGGATATAGCCACACTCTGGCTTAGAAAGCAGATGTATGACCATGATGTTCAGCTTTCACACACTTGGGACACCACACTGTACACGTGAAAAATTTGTCTATGGCAAGATATGTGTCATGGTGAAGAGCATGAGATTGCAGAGCCAGACCACCCTGCCTGAGTTCTAATCTTGGTTCTCCCATGCGACCTTGAAAAAAAATACCTGGCTCCTCAATCTCAATATAGGGAACTTGATGGTACTTAAATTGCTGAATGTATTTGTGATGGGGAATGAGTTGTTATATAAGCCATTTAGAATGGTGCCTGACCCATAATTTGTGCAATTTCAGTGTTAACTATTGCTTTGACAATGGGGTTGACCATACACTGACCCAGTTTTCATTTCTCAATGTGACATATCTTTTTAAAGCTTATTAGTTTTAAGATAGAGGTCCACTGTCAGTACCTCAGTGTTCATGGGAGAAAGGCACTAATGGCTCCCTTCAAAAGAAATAAAATCTGAAAAAAATCCCAAAGAATGAATTGGCTTTGCCAGTCCTGCAAATTTTTGTTTTAGGGTTGGTTAGAATTTGTTTCCCGTGTTCCTAGGGAGAAAAGAGACTAAGAACTTTAGAATTCACTGTTAGTGAATACTTTTTAAAACATCTTTTAGACTCCCAGAAAATATGTATTTTCAACATTAGATGAATAATGGGTTCTCCATCTTCACCCAAAGTGATGTTATAAATACTTCCGGTTTTTGTCATCTCCTGAAGGTTGACTTCATTTTATAATTGAATTTTATTTCATTTATTTCAAATTTTATTTCATTTTTACTTTCCCAATATGTTCAACAATTGAAGATTTTACAAACAGAAAGTACAACTCTATAGCAATGCCAGGAAATTTTGTAACATGCAGATTGAGGTTATTCATGTTCAGATGTGAAGGAATATTTTCCCGTACTGGACTTCTAACCAGCCACAACAATCTAAGGTCATCGTACAATATTACAGTGATGACTGAAACTACAATAATGCCTGGCGACCGTCATTCATATCGCTCTTCCACAACCACCATATATGGACTCCAGCCGCTAGGATGCACTGGAAAATTCCTTTTGCATCATTGTTTTATAGCACTATAAATGTGGTGCAACATATGTGGCTATTGCATTGGTGTACCCGGCTACATATTGGAATGTTTGCCACTAGGCCAGTATCTCTGACTTGGTTAATGTCCACGGGGATCACACGTGGATATGGTGCATTATGGTTTGTTTGTGACTATCTCCCTCTACAAGGTTATAAATTCCCTGGGACAGAGATTTTGTTTTAGTCATGATTGTGTGTCAAGTCTAGAAAAGTGCCAAGTGCATAGTAGCACTCAATAAATATGCGGTCAAGGGAGAAATGACAAAAATAAAAACTGGGAGATTTAGAACACAATGCTGATGTCAAAACAACCCATCAAAAAGAGGATATGCAGCTTTAAGAGTTTCAGCAGTCTTAGGGGATGAGGTGATTTTTTTTTTATTCCTTCTGATAAAAAATATTCCTGGAGTTATTTCTAAATTTGCACTTAAGGCACATTCCCCATAAGACTAGAATCTTCTAAGCAACTATTCCTGGAAAAGATTAATAGAAGTGAGAGAGACACAAAGTCTTACTCAGAGTTTGAAAATCACCTTTTAGTATTTAAAGAGGCATTAATCATGATCATTAATCAATAGAAAGGAATGTTCACAGAATGCTTAGAATAAATGTTTACTGAAGCAAAAAGTCAGAGGAGAAAAGGAAGGCGCACATGCCCAGGGCTGAAGACAAACTTTTTTTCTTTTTGGTGTAACAAATTAAAGCCACTAGAAAAGAACAATTCACCAGGGGGAAACATTACTGTACAAACTATAAAATACTGCCAAGGTCAGCAGAACCCCAGTCGTTGGTTTTCTGTTTTTTTTCAGTGCCAGTCATTGTTGAGACAACGAGTTCTTTGCAAGTCTGATTTAGATATTACGCCTAGAAGTTACACAACACCAAGGATTAGGAAAGTACTTTTATTTCCTTTACTACTTGCTGACAAGAATGAGTTACAAACATTTTTGGTAATTTTCTGTGCTTTTTCAATGTTTGTATAAGGCTATCTCATAATGTCCGTGCTCCTTCATTTGTTCACTGGTGCTGGATCCTTGGGTTTTCCCTTTGGTTTGTGCTTCTGAGAATTATTTCCAAGCAAGTAACTATACCTCAAAGATTTCTAAAGCCATTATTAAAAAAGCCACAAGAATGCAGTTTTTATATAAAGTGACTTAGCTGTGTAGAAAGAATAGCTGAGTTTAAAAGTTCCACATGGAGTATCTTTGGACATTTGTGTAAAACTTATGTGTAAGAGTTTTAGTTAAAGACTAAGAACCAACTGGTTTTATGGGCAATCAGGCCTCTCTTAGTTCTAAGCTATTCCATGCTTACATCTTCCAGGTCACTGGGGAAGCGGATATTATGTTGTATTGTGTTATTTAGAGAGATGCTGTACCCTAAACAAGGCCATTTTTGTTTTACTTTTTTTTTTCCCTTTTCCCTAATCATTGCAATAGCTGGGTCCTGGCTCATCTACACAATTGGCTTCTGTGAACAAGAACATGCATTGCAAGGTGGATGGCTGGGTTAGAGACTGAGGCTCGGGGCCCCAGAGGGCAGGGAAGCAAACCAGACTCACATCAGATCTAAACCTGTGATCGAGATTGCATCATACTGTTTCACTACTAAAAAGTTCAAGAAATTTCCATATTTTCTGCAAGTTAATCTTAGGCGGTATCATGGCTCCTTTTGTCTGTAATCCAATCACTTAGTCTAATTATGCTCCATTTTCTTCTTGTGATTTGAAATCATCATGAAAACCTTGTATATATGCAGATTTATCTTTCCCCAATAAACTTCCACTACTGCCAAGAACCAAAAAATTCCAAGGCCAACTCGTTCAGGAAAGGTTAGGCCAGATTCTGTAATCATCTCTATCAAAGAACAAAAGTAAACAACTAAATCAAGAAGTAGATCATAAAAGACAGATCATTTAGACAAAGACATGGTTACTTTTTTATTGGAAGAAAAAAAAGTACGTTTTAATAAATACTGCGGAAACATTGACCAAACAAACGTACAAAGAGACTTCAACATTTAAAAAAATGCAATGAAAGTTTTGCTTTATAACAGTTATAACTTATTTTCTTTTTACAATATTTAAATACAGAAAGCACTTGCCAGCTATTTTGTAATACTGCCCAAAGCATAATGCTGCATCAATCAAAGCGTATGATGTTGTTGGGAAAACGTCTGTATTTCGTGGGAAATGAGTGGAATGGTATTTTCTTGCAGAGACAAAACAAAGTGCTTGTAAGACATAGAACCAAATGTTGTAATTACCTTAATCTCCTCTCCTACCACAATTTAGTGGGAGCACAGCTTCAATACTTCAAAAATGAAGCTTTATCATTGGAAAGAAAGCTCGTTTTCAACAAGCGCCAACAATAATCAGGTCAGATCTGGTTTCTTCTCTGAAAGAAGCTCTAAAAGGAACAGATCACAAAATATCTGTAAACTATTTTAAATGCTGATTATTTTTTGTAACGACAGTAATCAAGTATTGACCATGGGCCTTGGCTGAATCTGGTTAAGTGAGGTTTAGTAATCACTCTCTAGAAATGCCCTAGGATAGTGTCAGCACTGACATGACATAATTTTCCTCTAAGGATTATCTAAAGCTCAGGTAAGAGGGTCCTACTCTTATCGATGTTCATTTAAAGAAAGTGAAATAAACCAACAGATCATCAGATGCTGCCAACTTCGGAGTTTCATCCCAAAATAACAGGCCTTCTGCTTTGTACTTTTGGTAACTTAATTCCAGACAGCTTTACTCACAAACTGTGCTTTCTGCTACTATTCCTTCATTCATTATCTTTTCAGGTGAAAATAGTACCTAACATTTTTTTTTCCCCTTGGATCATTCTATGACATCAAACCAAGACACCTTTTATTTGACTTTGCATTTTTATCAACGATGGCAAAAAAAGCACACACCCTCTTCTCTAAACAGCGCACAAAAATATTACATGGAGCAATTTACCACTTTTAATCACAATGATGAACAGAACCATCAGACTGAATAAAAATTGACACTTTTTTCCTACTCAATCTATTCGATCTTTGTAGTGCCGTCTGCATATCTTGCAAGACTGTAAAAGCCCTTCTTTAGAATCATCTCGCTCAGCTATCTTCAGGAAGCCAAGATTTCAAAGCCTCACAAACTTTTCCTCTGGATATCCCATGGGTCCTGATACAATTTCCATTTTAATGATGAGCTAGGAGGAAATTAGATCATATCCTCTAGAAAACTAAACGCTAAGGTCACAGTGCCAGTTCCCCAACGAGGACGGTACATTAATATATACTTTTTGTAAAGGAGATTAAAACACTTAAAAATTAAATCAAAGTAGAGATCCATGAATAGATTGTAACAAAGAAAACAAAAAAGCAAGCACCATTCAGAGCATGATTTTTCTTCTTGGAGGTACTCGCATTCCTCCTCATCTACCTTAGCCCATTTGAATCTCTTTTTTTTGGCATATTTTTCAAGTCACACTTCAGAACTCTTCAATGTATTCACTCCTCACCACTTGTTCTACATGCCGAACCTAAGGACAGGATTCCAAAAAGATGAGCATCCTTTCAAATGCCTCCTAAGCCTCCAGCATATGTGACTTTGGCTGTGTACTTTGTTCAGACTTCACCTTTTTGTTTTGTTTGTGGTGTTTTTTTACACTAGATTTCCTTGTCCTCATTAAAGATAATGGGAGATTCACATCACAGTGCAACTCTTCGCTTTGTCCTTTCGTAAGTCCGTAGCAACTGCCGAGAGTTCTGGTCTGCTGGGCATGTGTGAAATCCGCTTTGTGGCCCTCTGTGACTTGTTCCGCTTAACGTTTTTATTTGTCTTGTTTACACATGCCAAGGTGGCGACGTGAAAAATGTCTCTGACGCTATTTTCTGACTGTAAAGCTGAGCATTCAATGTAAGTGGCCGCTCCGATCTGTTTGGCCATATTCGCCCCCTGAGAAGCAAAAGGAGGGGTTATAATCAGCAATAAGTCTGTGGGGAAAGTTATAAAGTATCTTCTAATACCAGAAAATAATAATGCATGGCAAAACGTTTCTAATACGTTAACCGAATTTTCCAGGTATTGCTGCAAAAAAATCCATTTTTTAATTTGAACTGCCTTATTATTTCATAAATATCTTCAGTCAAGACCCAGTCCTAAGAGGTTCAATTATCATCACTCAATAGATACTGCTTGACTTCCAAGAAGTGCTAAAGGCTGATCTAGTGTCATTGGGTCATCAATAAACGAGGGTCCTGATCATCACTTAGTATGAGGTGATTCAAAGAAGTAGGAGAGGAGTTAAGGAAGTGATTCATCTTCACTACCAACTGTGATCAAGAGTAACTAGACACTTAAGTCTTCCAGGTCACAGCAAAGTATAGAAGTCCCCAGAGAATCTACTGGAAAAAGTCAGCTGAAGGTCATGAATGTAAATGCTGTATTTCCCACATGGCTCTGGCAGGGGTGCTGTGGCTCCTAGGGCCTGTCCCAGCACCCCATGGGGCACTCAATTTCTCTTTTCTTGAGTGTAAACGGCACTCAAGACTAGTCAATAGGCTGTACTAAAAACAGGGGTAAGGGATGGAATTGAGAATCAATTTTGAAACGTATGTGATTATGCCTTAGGGTCAAAATAAATTGAGGAAAGCAATAATACTGTTATGACATCTATAGCTTTAGAAAACAAAAAATATGTGATTTCTAAACGTGGACCAGACAACTAGTATACACAATAATAAACATGCATGCATAAAACGACTTATTTAAATAACTAGATTTTTGTTAATTAGAAATGCAAAACAAAGAAGACTACAGTATTTAAAATGATGAATACTGAATAAAATTCTAGCTATTTCAACATGAACTCTCTGTAGAATCTGGTTGTAAGTTTTAAGAGAATGAACTTGTGAAACCGATTCTTCCCCTTTTTAAATACTTCGTGGAAATGCCTGCAGAAATGATGAATCTCTGACAGACAGTTTTATGGAGTGTTCTACTTTACTGGCAATGGCCTTTTCAGTATTTTATTGTGCTGCTGAGTGTAAAATAAGATTAACTTTCTTAAAGAGTATTACTGATTTTGACCACATTCTCTCTTAAATCTGTTTAACCTTAAACCCAGGGGGCGTGGCAGAGATACACAAGGGGAGCATGTGACCCACTGTTTATGTACTCAGTGATCAAACACCACGTGACTTCCCTAAGGAATGACAGAGCATCTCACACTCTAAAAGATCTTTTCAAACTTACCTTATTTATGCATACATGCACATGAATCCTTAGAGAGTAAATTGTTAAAAAAAGATTGGAAAGCTTTTCGAGAGAGTCCAGCATCGAAATATCATTGTAATTTCAGCCAAACCTTGCCCCAGGTCACTCTGGTGCTCACTTAGCAGTCTTAACATTAATCTGAGCTATGGGCTGCCATGAAGGGGCTTAGATGCTCCCTGTGAAGGCAGAGCCCCCAAAACGCCAGCCCCTTCCATCTGTGTTTACAGATGGTCACAATTTGGACACGTGGTGCTCATTCTGCATCTTAGTAAAGGGTCTTACACTTGGAGTTGACCACTGGTTGAGCCTTTAGAAAACTGGCTACTTTAATTTTATTTATTCTGAGTGATATTCCACTTCTGTCACTCCTTTTAAAATTCACATTTGCATATTGACAACATACATACCTGGTCATATGACACTGGCGTCTGCCTGTGATTTGAGAGCTCTACTAATGTACTGACATCTGTCCGAAGATCAGATTTGCAGCCGACCAAAAGCATTTTGGTGTTGGGGCAAAACTCCTGGATTTCACCTTTCCACTATGGGGGGAAAAGATGAGAAATTAGCAAAGCACTGGCATCCATATAGTGGAAAACAATTTCTCTACTGCAGACATGGGGAAAGGGACTCAAAAAGGACATTTAAAAGAAAGTGTCACTTCAGATGAAGAAGCAACTTGCATTTATCTTCTAAGTAGATGCTAAGTTTTACTACTATTTAAAGTGGATCCATTAGGGAACATTTATGTATATTATTATCTATTCTCCCTCTCTGTGACTCACTATCTGTCTCTACTGCAAGAGACTTGGGTGTTGTCAGAAGATGACTTCAACAATTTCTTAATTATCGGGGTATCTCTGAAAGATAAAAGTGCCTTAAGAATAATTACATATCCTAATGAGTGACTACCTCCTCGGATATGTTGAGCTGGCACTTCGCAACATCGAAGGCTGGGAATAAGGCAGAGCCAACCCAAGCACAGGTACGCATCCACTGATCCCATCAAGAAAGACTGAGTAGCCACCATGTGCTGAAATCTCTATTGAGATTTCAGAGACTGGAGATAGAGTCAATAAACAGAATGTTCTTCCTTTAAGGAGCTTCCATTCGAGTGTCTGAATCAACACAGATCAAGACATTTGCAAAGGCCCTCTCTTGGGCTATCAGTAAGGAATCTGACCCTGTGACTCATATGCCTTTGAGTTACTTTTCAGTTACAAAAGTTGTTAAATATTTCAGTTTAGTCCCATCTGGCTAGTTGTTTAGTGACCTAACAAGAATTATTAGGACCTCCAGAAATGCCTGGCAGGGAATTCCAACTGTCCTCTTAAAGAACAAATGGATGGGGCCAGCCCCATGGCTTGGTGGTGAAGTGCACGCGCTCCACTACTGGAGGCCCAGGTTCGGATCCCGGCCGCGCACCGACGCACTGCTTCTCCGGCCATGCTGAGGCCGCGTCCCACATACAGCAACTAGAAGGATGTGCAACTATGACATGCAACTATCTACTGGAACTTTGGGGGAAAAAAAGGAGGAGGATTGGCAATAGATGTTAGCTCAGGGCCAGTTTTCCTCAGCAAAAAGAAGAGGATTGGCATGGATGTTAGCTCAGGGCTGATCTTCCTCGCAAAAAAAAAAAAACAAAAAAAAAACAGATGGATGACTTTTTGTGGTTTCGTTTCCTCAAGCTTGAGATCCCCATCAGGATGGGAGTCGGGAGTTCAGAGTGTTCACAGGAGAGCTCTGGCTCTTGGGGAGGCCAGATTAGAGATCAGGAATCAGTGCCTGACTCTCCCTGCCCACATGCACAAATATGTATTAAGTGCTCTACTAAGTATTGTGGTGGTTACAAAGATGATTAAGACATAGCTGTGCCTTCCAGAAAGGAATTCACACAGTGGGGGTGATGAAGTCATGTGTATAATACTAGATAAGAGGGACATCCTGTAGGAGTAATTTAAAAGACCACCAGGAGAGACATCTCAGATCTAGAGGTATATAGTGGCCAATGAATTCTAGTTCAAAGTATACCAGTGGATTGAAGGGAGTAATATACTTTCCATAAGAGCCTAATCTATCCACCAACTCCCTACTTCCTTCCTTCTTCCCTTCCTCCCTTCCAGAATTATTTAGAGGCAACTACCATGTGCTAAACGGCACTGGAGTAAGAACTAGAAGGTGAATTGAAAAAAAAGAAAAAGATCTATCTCGCTTTAAGTCACTCTATCCTCTTTGATATTCAAGGACTTAAAGGATTCAATTAATCAAGACAAACCATAGCAGGGGTTAGCATAAGCCTTAAAACCTCACACGAATGTAAAACACACTCATCCATATCTCTAAGGCCAAAGTCACTATTCATTTGGTCTTAGAAGATAAAAGCAAAATAAAACAAGAGCAAGGCTTTTCATCATAAATTATGCATAACTCGATACTACATCAAGTATAAACTCCAGTAAACAAGCAATCTCTTTTATCTACAGACAAGCACTAGACATGTTGTTATGTTGTTCTCAGCTGTGTAAAGACTTTGGCCTCCCTCTGCATGTCCAGCAATTGTTTACAAGTATTGAAGATAGGAAAGGTGGATTCCTGCCTGAATCTGACAAACATTAGCATTACTTGTGTTAGATACACATTACTAAAAATTGAAAGGAGTTAAAAAGTGAAAAAGAGCCTTTGATCTTTTAAGAAAGTCATATTTCATTGAACTAACTGTGTTTGTCATGTTTAATAGAGAGGGGATGATTCATCTTCAAATTCTAATTTCATAATGACACATAAGGCAAGAAGTCAAATATGTAGGGAAATATAAATAATAAACACACAAAACACAAAGACACTGCCTTGCTCTCACCACATCCTCTGTCTAAGCCTTAGTGCACGGAGGAGAGGAGAGTAGTCTACGGAAAGGTCTGATTCTGAAAGCCCACAGCACTCAGGCCAGGACTGAGAAAACAGCTAGTGGCTAATACATGCTGATCCATGGACTATCACTTCCCAGAGGCTGAGTCCTAGGTTAATGGAGGCCAAGGAATACTCCTCCCTCCCACTGGCCTTCCCAGGACCTGTGACTCACTCTGCAACAGGTTCCCTTCGTCTCAACCTCCCCCTGGTTCCATCCAGACCTTCCCCAGGTCCCTTCTCCACCTAGAGACCTCCAGAAACCAGGTATGTGTTATCATCTATACCATGTTTACAACTACTGTTTTTATTAGTATCTGACATCTACCTGATCACAATTCACCCCTATTCCTCCTATATTAGTTCTAGCTCTGTTCCTGATAAATAACATCATTACTGAAACACAGCTTCTTTCTTTATTAAAACAGCTATTTCTGTATTCATTTCAGTTTCTGAATTGCAGTCAAATGTAAACCTGTAAACTAAGGCATAACCTATAGGGTAAATGAAGGAAGGAAGGAAGGAAAAAGGAAGACATGTTTGACAATGATCAAATATATTTATTTCTAGCTGCACCATTTCTACCCATAGGATAAACACAGAGGCTCTTAAAGGGGTATTTCGTTTCTTAAAATGAAATAAAATTTTAAGCAGGTTGATCTTTAACACTCGTGACACATATGGTATAAGAGTGTCCTTTTCAGTGTTTTAATTACAAAATATACAGCAGGGCATTAACTAGAGTGTTCGAGCTCCCCAGCCAGCCACAGGTGTCTATTTTACACAGGAGCCGGTCCTGAACTGTATCGTCGCTCCCCAGCACTTGCCTTTTTTAGGACACTGTCCAGAGTCTCTGGTCGACTGATGTCAAAGCAAATCAGCACGGCGTCTGAATCCGGGTAAGAGAGGGGCCGGACGTTGTCATAGTAAGGAGAGCCTGAGAAGAAACAAAGATGCACAGTTTTCAGATGAAAATCCCCTTTGTCTGTCACACATTAACTCCGCCCTTCTGAGTTAAATCCCTTGAATGTCACATGGAGGCCCCACTCCCACCACCTCTAATTCCCGGAAAAGAATGCAAACAAGCGAAAGCCGAGTGGCATTATATTCCTTTCTGCCGGAAGACAAATGAAGCCTCACTTGTATCTGACTTCAATTCAAGGGGAGGAGCCAGAATCTTAAACTGAAATCAGCACAGTTCAAAGAGTGGAGCCAGGAGTGCAAATCCACCTCCACCGCTGAGGGAGACAGGGTAGCTTCAGGACGCTGCACCTCTGATTCTTCATTCATCTCTACTTGGGATTAAATAAACCTAGACAGTGCCTGGCATTTAGTAAGGGATCAATAAGTATTAACTATGGCTACGGTTGTGTTGTTGCTATTAAAAGCTGAGTGGTAGCAAGCACCATAAATGGAGCTACTTCTTGGGAAAGAGATCAAAACTCAAGATCATTCTGATAGTAGGATGAGTAGGGGAGAGAGGACAAGGGTAGGTTGAGCTCTGCCAAGAGAACCCTAGTAAACCACATCAGCGCCGCCCTATCTCCAAGTTACAAGTTTGGATAAGCCACTGACCTTTGAGCTTGCCTACTCAAACTGATCCCCAAACCTATATAGACTCTCTTCCCGTTACAACCAAAGAATGCAATAAATGCCATATTGGATCATGTCACTCTTTTACACAGTTCCATCTCTGAGAGTGATAGGAAGGCATGATCCAAGGATTTTAGCCTGAGTTAAATCCAGGGGACCCTAAAGGTTCAAGTTACTAGGCAATTAATTTAACCACAGAACTCTCTAGTCATTTAGGAAATTTATTCTATTCCTTTCAGAATCGCAAAAGATGGGCGATTAGATGAGGCCAATTATTATAACATGGTGCGACTATAAAATTAAATACAGCTTCCAATGCTATTTTTTTTTTTAATCATTTTCGGTATACTGATACTTCACGAGCATAACATGGGAAATATGTATGTGATGCCAGAGAAGAAAGAGAAAATCTAAGCCACCAAAGTCTTTTTGAAACCCGGTTTCGTTTTGACATCACCTTCCATTTCTAGCAGAAAAACATGACATGTTGTTCCCTGATAAATCAACACCTTGATCGTCAAAGTCAGGAGAAGAGAAAAACTAAAGAAGCTTTTGAAATAACCTTTTATATTTCTATCAAAACAAAATTTTTCAGGAGGCTGCTATGGAGATCTAGAAGTTACTGCAGTTAGGGGGCACCATCCTCTATTCACAGTATATTCTGGGTCTCTAGCATTCACTACAGAACGCCAGTAACAGTGTGGCCTTTCCACTAGCTGCTTTAGGGATGGAGAGGGACAACTTCAAGCCAGGTATGTTTACCAAGCAAGGAGGAAGGGAATGTTCTAGAATCAGGAAGAAAAGTGTGAATAAGTACAGACAATCTAAGCCAGAATTTTCACGAGCTGCAGCGGCTCCCTACCCACATCTGGAATCAGGATTCTGACGTAGCAGAGACTGACAACTGAAGGATATTTTCCAAAAGCTGAAAGGATTTAAAGTTTAAAAAAATCAAGTTATTTTAAATATTAAAGCATATTAGAATAAGGCTGTCTCTGAAAATGACAAGCTACAGCTGCTGCCTTTCTAGCCACTCAAGGAAATCTGAGGTTAAAAGAATAATTCACAAATAGTTCACTCATTTAACCATTTTTGACAGGCAGCAGAAATGAGATGGCTTATCACTATTTGTGAATATACTGGTATTTCCGTATTTGTTTTGTAAAGTTCAGACTTGCTCAATTGCAACCCCTCCTGTTTCTGTGTCCAAAGTCTAACTTTGACACAGCTCCTGCTGTAAACATTGGGAAATCTTTCCAAACATGGAGTCAGAAAATTCCAGATCATAGAGTGGAAATCAAATACCAGACATGTACACGGGGAGCTCCTCTGCTCTTCCAAGTTAGCAGAAGATGACCTGACTCCAAAACCATAAAAATTTAATTCTTTAGCTCTCCAACAGCGTGGATTATCAGAAACCTATCTGGCTTCACGAGATCTCATTTCTTGGAAATCACTCACATTAGGAAAGACAACTTGGTGTGGATACTTTCCAGTTTCAATTAGACCTGAACTGCAGAGGACCGGCATCTCCAGGTGCCTTATTCCTTCAGGACATGACCTTTGACTAGATGAGAGTACTCACTGCTAATGTCAGATCTAAGACTATTACATAACAATGGAGACCATCTTTTCCAAATTTCAAAATTTGGGAATGACAGCTGGAGAATTACAAAGGTACTAAAATAGAGTAATTAAAACTGAGACTACCAGGAAAATCCAGAGGAATGGTTTCAACATATAGGTCACCATATAGCTGCAGAGATTACCCCTCCCTACCAGTGAGTACTGGATTTCCCTCCCCCACTCGGTTTATGGCCACAAAGGGGATCTGGCTTTGTCTTCAGCCCTCTGTCACACTGGAGACTCCAGCTTACTAGAATCAAGTGAGCTGCTTTCTGTGCCTAGTGGGTGTACCCAAATACCTGCAAAATTCAGACACTGGCTTGACTTTAAAATGAAACAAAGTTTGCAACTTAAGCCAAATTCTTATGGAGGTTGGTTCTGCATTCGTTTTTATTTTATTTAATATTTTGAACGAAAATACATATGTATGTAAAGGTTCATGAAAAATAAACCACCTTGCTGTTGAGGTAGAGAGGCAATTTTTAAGAGCTTTAACAAGATCTAATTAGGCCTGACACTTTGATCCTGTCCTATTACTTTTGCTAATGAACAGTGCTTTGAGATCAACAAGACTGTCCAAAGGTGATAATAAAACTGATCGCCACATGTATTAGTTATAAGCATAATTTGTCTAACCACTAACAAGAGTCATTTGTCATAAAAAATAAGACCACTTATTCATTATATTTTTTGATAGGGTAAGGTTAAAACTTTTTTTTGGATAGGAAAATCTATTGTCCTTACCTTCTCATAGTAAAAAAAAAAACCAATATGAAATTAGGAAAGAACTGTCCTACCAGGAAAAATCTAACAATTCGCCAGCTAAGCAGAACCTTCAGTCCTGTGTAATTTGACAGCGTTTACTCTGCATTTAAGCACTCTGAATCCTTCCCTGGGAAGGCCCAAGCTCCTGACAAACGCAGTCAGGAAAGCAAAGTTGTGGAGTGCAGACTATAATCACAGGCATGCATGGGATAACCCACCAGCCAAGAAAAAATGAAGAGGAATTCCAGGAATGCCCCTGTGAAGCCAGAAGCAATATGGGGAGGCAGAAGCGACACCAAAGCAAGGGGCTGTAAGTAAGTGAGGAACCAGGGACAGTACCTGTCCGTGATGCCTACATCCCTCCAGAAAGGTCTGAAAACATTCTGGTAAGCCAAACAGCAAAAGCTAACTTTCACAGATTTTTTTTTTAAAGATGCATGTGAAAAGCTTTCAGGGTAATTGTAGAAGTAAACACAATACAAGAAAGAGCACTGAACATTTTTTATTATGCAGGAAAGTATTGGACTTGAACTGCAATACAAAGCAGGTACTGATGTACGTATAGTATGCAGTTTAGTACCCAAGAATGTACTACAGTTAAATTCAGTTAGTCTAGGTACTCAGCTTTGCTTGTCAAATAAAACGTTCTCAGCATGTGGAACACGTTTCATGCACATGGAAATTCCCAGACGCAGTGTTCCTTTTACACTAGTATATGAAACTTGAAGCACCCAGCTCTATTCCAAGGCCCTTTCTCATTAACCTATCAGACCATCAAAGAGAAAACTTCAGGAAACTCCATATTGCAAAGAAACAACTACACTACATATGCAAAATGTGTGCCAAAAAACAAATAATAATAATACAGTTAAAGAGGTTTGCTCCGTGTAGACTGGAAAAAGTACACATTTGGGATTCTCTGAGTTCCTTATGTTTGGCAAACGTCAGCAAAGTTCTAACGGCTTTTGAAACTTCAAGTCTACCTATCTTTGTCTTCAAGACCATTAATTCTGGGTGAGAGCAATATTTCCAGCCCAAGAATAGTCACAAAGCGCCTCACCCAGAAACTAATTCTGCAGACACATACCTGCCTGCTTAAGTCATCCTTTCGCAAAGATAGAACACACCATATATGTACATAATTAAATGTATATGTCAGAAGATTCATGCCCAAAAGGGAGCTTTATGGAACCTTCTGCAAAACCAGTTCAAACAGTGTGAGGCTTTATAGGAGCTTGAGAACTGAAAACTCTTCTAGTTAAATATTTCATAAATATAACTTCTTTTATTTGAACCTTAAATTGAGAGACTTCCCTTTCCCCCATAAGAAATTCCTAGCAAGAGCAATAAAATTAGGAATACTGCATATTTTTGGCAGAGAAAATATATTAAATTTTGGTATTTTTAGTGACCAAGAGAACATCTGTACCAGTTACTAACATGTGATACTGAGTGATCTGCCCAATTATTATGAGATTCCATTTCCTCATGCCATCTCTACTAAGAGTGAAAGCTTCAAATTACCAATAATCTCAAGAATGTGAATCAAGTCCCAGCAGAACTTTTGTCTTTGGCTCAGTATATGACTCTATTGAACTCTCTCTTTTTTTTGCTGGGAAGATTCACTCTGAGCTAACATCTGTGCCAATCTGGTCGCTGCCACAGCATGGCCACTGACGAGTGGTGTAGGTCTGCGTCCAGGAACCAAACCCAGGCCACTGAAGCAGAGCCCGCCAAACTTAACCACTAGGCCATGGGGCCAGCCCATCTATTGAGCTCTTTTTTCCGTGCAGTCTGCACTACAAACCCCGTGCCCACCAATATGCCACAAATATTCCCAGGAAGGATATTGTTTGTTTCTTCTATACATTCAGATTAATGGGCATTATGAACAGACTTTATGAACACTTGGGGGCATTTCTGTGTTGCTATAAAAATAGAATCAATATTTTCAATTTCTGGGGGCAATGCAGATACATAGTTGGATAGAAAGTCAAAGAGGTAGAAATAAAATTGCTATTTTTGAGCTTTACATAAAACTTTAGGCTTAAACTCCCAATCTAATGCAGATGTTTTAAAAATATAAGAATCAAAATATTTTAAAGTGGAGCCATCGTAAGCCACAGAGCTTTAAGGGTAAGAGTAGATATGTTTAATTTTTTTAAATGATGCTATCCTTCAGTAATAGATTGAAGATTTTGTGTTTTATATAGTAAGAGTTAGATTCCTTGGAGCAGAGTCCCATGAGTCAATTCACCTTGCCACATACTATGTCATCAGGTTCATTTTTCCAAACCAATGTGCACAACACCTGGTTAAACTTCTGAGGCAGCTTACATTCCATGTCAATGAAACTTCTGTTTTGTCAAGGGAGTCTCTGAGTAAAGTTGCCAATACACAGTGACTGAGAAGACATTTAAAGGGCATCAGACAACGGCTGGGGCACAACTAATTCATTTGGCACAGCCTACCAGGCACCATGAGCTAAGCGGAGAAACTATTGGTCCTTGGTGTCATATCTACATGCAAAAGAACTGGATGAATGCGGAAACATCTGGTTCTTTCAGGTGGCATCAGAAGGACCAATCTGGACGCCTGACTGAAATGTGTAACTTAGCAAGAAAACAGATTGGAAAAAACTCAGCACTAAACGGGGTTTAAATTAAATTAAAAAAAGAAACAAGAGACGATGTAGACTTAGGGAATTTATACCTTTGTTTTTTTGGTCCATAGTTTAAATGGAAATTGTTACATGGAGGACAAATTTCCAAATGTAGTTTTACATATTACTTATCAGAAGCCACCATCAGAGTCATCTGTTTTGCCATAATCCACATCTCTTACAGAATTCAGGGTGAAAACTCAAGAGTTGAACCTGGTTTTGCAACTCTAAGCTCCTAGGGATCATTCCTCACCTTATGATGGAACTAGTTTTCTACAATTTTGCCCTTGATATTCACACCACAAGCACCCATGCTTCTTTGGCTTCTTTGTAAATTCTTGCCCTCTTTACTTCTCTAACAAGGTTAATTTAAACTAGAATTCTTCGATTTTCAGAATCTTGTTTTCCCTAATGGCCATTGAATGTAAGCATATTTCCAAGTGGGAGGGATGTTAAAGACTCCTGAAGAATGGAGTCAACATCTAGAGATAAGGAAAGAATTGTGGCAGGCTTCAGTGAGCAAGGAATCACAAGTCAGGGGATTTGGGCTGGTTCTGCAGCCTTCAACAATTCTTTGGATCTTCTTGCTGCTAGGTGGATCCAGCTTTAGAACCTCCAGGCTCACTGTCCTATAAACAAGAACTACAGTACCAAAGACCAGACTGTGAGTCTCTTGAGGGCGGGAGCTGCTCTGCCCAGCTTTGCACCATCTCCTCCCTGCTCCCACAGCATCTAGCAGAGTTGCACACAGAATGTCCTAAAAAAATGTTTACTGGTTTTATAATCATTTCCATATGTCTTGCCTTGATATGTTAACTTACATGTTAAATCACAAAAAAGGGACCAGTGATCTCTTTTGAAGCTGCTTTTCTGGATTAATTATATAATAATCTCCAACACTGCTGAAACATTTCCATCCCAGGTAAGAAATATTTCAATAGAGAGCTTGACACCGAGACCATTCTTCAAACTCGATGTATAAGCTACAAATGTAACAATATAGACAGACATCTTTGTAGAGGAGTTTGTTCTCAAAGTCAGGCCATGAGTAATCAAGATTTTTCTTTCCTCTCTTTTCCTTTAAGCACAAAATTTAACTAATACTACATTCTCTCTTAATAATGCTCAAAACTAATACAGGAAGTGCTAACTTCAGCACTCATGGCCTAAAAGAAGCTTGTATCATGACAATATTCAAAAACGTGTTCATGAGGAAATAGTATAGTTAATATGGAGGAATTTTAGCAGCTGAATTGAGTATTTTAAAATTAATAATATACCTTAAATAAAATGTGCATTAACCTGTCTTAGTTCAAAGCTGGCATGAATGATTATTACTCCCTAAAACACATGTGCTGAAATTACACTGCAATCAAATCACTTAGGAAAAGACATGGTGATCCTTAAATGACGAAGTTTCTATTATTAGCAGGCATTTTGCTCCATGCTACAAATTGCTTCTATGCTTGGCAAATGTGGCAGATTCTGAAGCACAAGATATTGGAACTACTTTGGTCTCACATATCACTTCAAAATGCTGAAACCATTACCCATTGTTTTGCAGAAACTCATTGTGTGAATTTGAAAATCATTAGGAGCATTTCTGCAACTATGAATAAAAATGCTCATCTTATCAATGAAAAGGGGATATTTCTTATGAAAATCAAGAAATTATGGATCTGTATCCAAAGACTACCTTTAAAAGTCCCCCCTTTTAGAAGATGCACAGTGGCCTTATTTAAGAGAAGGTTGTGTTTACTTTTAGGGGGGCTGGAATAACTTTCAGCAACTGCAAGAAATCAACTGGCAAAGTGCCATTTGTGGTTGCTTTAATTAGTGTGTGCCTTGGGGGTGGGAGGGAGGAATTGCTTCCTACCTCTGAGGACGATCTATCAGCACTAGGGATGCCTGACAAGGAAAATACACTCCAACCAGCTGGATCAGGGCACTTGGGTTCAAAAATCTGACAAAACTGGCTCATCAGAGGTTGAATATGGGCTATGCTAAGTGGGGAGAGCTTCCTTCTCCCCACTTCCTGCGCCACCCAGCCTGTATGACTCTTAGTGGCAGGACCATATTTTAATTAACACTGTATCTCTGAAGCCTAACAGAAGATCTGCACATAGTAGGGGCAGAAAGAAAGAAGGGAGGGAGAGAGAGAGAGGATGGAAGGAACTATTAAGTTATTCTGCTTCAAAAAGTGGGGAATGAATTATCTTCTTTTCTCTTGGTGCAAAGAGGCCCCACATATCCAACTCTAAATTAACATTCTTTCTCATACCCGAATTGGCAGAGTTTTGCCTATGCATAATCGAATGACTGCTAGGGGAAAAAGGAGACCCCTTATGAGAAGCCGTCCAAGTACAGAACCCAGATAAGAGAAGAATGGCTTCTGTCTCCTAAACGTTTGCCCCTCTGCTAAGAGGCTAACAGGCTGTGAATGCCATTGAAAGGACAAAGTTTATGCCATCTCTCTCCCCATGTAAGAGAAGTTAGGCAAGCCTAATTTTCCGTATATCAATCTCTAACTTTCACAAAGTTCCAGAAGGGGAAAAAAAATCTGACATTTAGGACTTTAGAGACTTGGCTTGGATTTTCCCTCCGGAGTTAAATTGATAGCAGTTGGAAAAAATAAATATATCAAGAGGCATCAGGGACACGCAATTATTTTCACAATCTGAACTAAACAAATGTCTTAGTGGGCAGAGAAAATGTCAAATATTTGTCAAAAAAATAATCCTGTTCAGAAATTTACCACGAAAAGCTTGAGATGAAATGGAAAAATGTTAAAAGTACTTGAAATGATTAGTTGCTGATGCAATGGTTCTTGCTAGATGTATTTTACCCATGAATGACAAACCATTTTTGATAGTAACAGCCTACTCTTAGAATGTAAGCAGTGCTTGGTGACTGTGTTTAATTAACTAACATTTCACCTTCCAAACAACATAATGGGATTCTAAATAACTCCCTTGTGCCTTTTTTTCCATTTGTATAAACCTAAATTCGAACTAAGACTTCATTACTGGATAATTTTGCAGTGCAATATTTTCTTAATCACAGTTTTTTCAAACCTTTATATTTTCGTTAAACACACACAGGTTTTGTTTCATTAAATAAAAATACAAGTGATTATTTCACTACAGACTTCATTTCAGGTGATTATCTTTAATTTGATGAAAAAGCAATGTTTATTAAGTTGTCATTCTTTGTGCACAGGTAATTCAGTGGTAGGAAATATTAGGGAGTCTCATCTCCTTGGAAACTATGCATATGATTATTCATTTGTTCACTCAACAGATTTTACTGGATGACTACTGTATGCAAGGCATGATGCTATGTGTGCAAAGATGAAAATATCTGAAGTGATATTTATCTGCACATGCGCAGCACATGGAAGCCTCCAACTATAAACTGCCCACATTCTGTTTTTTTTTTCTAGCCTTTGAAAAACAATGTGTCTTTTCTCTCCTAAAAAAAAAGTCAGTTTAGCCCTTTGGGTGCCTAATCTAAAATCGCTGTTGGTGGTCCTGTGACTCTTGAAGCTTGAGACAGAGGACATATGACCCAGCACTCCTATAAGCCCATCCATAGCTCCCTCCCTATCCAAATAAGTCTCCTCCTAAATCCACCAGGAAGCAGTGGCTCTGTTCAGACCTGGCTTGCCTTGTAGGTGGCAAAAACTCCAGCACGGGATGCCAGATCAACTGGGACTAAGAGCTGAAGCCAACCACCATGGGAAACAAAAAGACTTGCCCATCCAGTGTACTAAAGCCAAGAAGTGTACAGCTGGGGGAGATCCTGCACATTATCTAGCTTTGTACCTTCTTTTTTCAGATGATGAAATGAGACCCAGGGAAGTAGGGGATTTGCACACAGAAATCCGTGGTAACCAGTAGCTAAGATCTAAATACAGCTTTGTATCAACGACTGGATCAGACTCACAGACCCCACACCTTAATAATTCTTATCCCGCATTAGGTCCAAACACAGGCCTGGAGGAGGGGGGCAAGTACTGGTGCTAATTATCGGTACCATACCAGCTGTCCTGCCCACTAGGCATAACAAATACCATGATATGTCTGGGAATTAAAGCCTGTTAAATACTAGGCTGTGTAACAGTTCTGATGATAGGAACCACTGAAAGAAGAAAACACTAGAATTCCGTCTATCAACACCTTCCCTATAGCTGCGAGACTGTGTGTACAATCCCCAATACAAAACACGGTGAGGTCCTGGTTCTGTCGCTCTTGGCCAGGCTCCAGGAGGAGCCTGACTCTCCAGAGGGAAACAAAATCGGTGCTTTCCACTGCAGCACTCGGAGCATCTGGCACCGACCAGGAGAGGCGCTCGTGCGAGACTTCTCGCTTGCCTTTGTGCAGGGATTGCCTGTGGCAACCCTGTCCGTTTGGTCCCTTCCTCGTGCTCTCTAATCCCCGGCGTCCCACGGGGGCTCCCGAGGTTAGAGCCTAGGGTTGTGGGAAGCCCGCGAAGCCCAGAAGCACCTCCACGAGGCCACTACCAGCTGAGCGCAGCTCCACCTCGGGGCCTCCCCGCCTGACAGCAAAACCTGCGTGTTGGCACTTGCGCGCTCCTCCTCGCTAGTTTCACCCAAGATTTGGCTCGGTTCACCCGCAGCAGCCCAGCTCCTTTCTAAGCTCCCAGACCAAAGTTCAGGGGCCTTCATCCGGCCGGCCTTCCCGGTGGCTCCTTCTCCTCCGGGGGCGGCATCCTTCTCGGACACGGCACTCCGTCGCCGCAGGGCACCGCAGGCAGGGGCGGCGGGTGCCTGGGTCGCAGCCCGAGATTCCAAGTGATGCTCCCGCCTCCACTGCTTTTGACCCTGCCCGAATCCCTAATAGCCGCGCGAGGGAAGCCTTCCCCCTCGCGGGGTACCCGGCCCTCCCGTCCACCGCGCGCCAGGTAGGTGGGTGGGCGCGTGGGAAGGCGATAACCCGGCCTTGAACCCCAGACCCTTGAAAATAATTCACCACGACGCCAATAATTCAACTGGACGGGAAGGTCAAAGGCGAACAGCGCGGCCCTCGACCTTGTGGGCTGCTGGAGGGTGATGCAATAGGGGTCAGGAGGGAATGGCATGGACGGGGGCGGGGGGAGCAGGGGAACGGCGTGATCACAGGGCCGAGAGGGGGTCGAGGGCGGGAGACTCGGACCTGCAGGTCCGCACCGAGGGGGCGCGGACGGCCGGCGGCGCGGAGAGGACGCCTGGAGACCTCCCGCCCCGTACCGCCCGCGCAGCCAGCGCATTCCTGGCTGTAGGCGTCACGAGCGCCGCAGCCGCCCGCGCTCACGTTACTCTCCCCCCCAGCGCAGAATCCGCACGTAATTGCGTCGCTTCAGGGATTTTCTCCCACCTCCCACCACCGCTGCCGCGCTCCCAGACAATCAGCAGGTTAGATCCTGGAGAGAAGCCCGCCGCGAGCCAGATGGTTCCGAGGCGGCACACGCAACCCCACAACATGGGGCCACCTTGGCCGCTCCGAGGCGACTCGGGCTCAGCCCTGCGGGCCACCCGTTCCGCGGCCACCCGGCTACAAGCGGTTCCCACCTCGAGGTCACCCTGCTGGCACACAGCGCCCTTCCCTCCTCACTGCCTTCCCCCCGACCCAATGTTGTCTCCCACCCCCACCCAGAAGGGACAAAATTTTCACCCAGCAGAGACCGCAGGAATCCCTCGGAAGAGGCAAAGTTAACGGAGGGGCGCAGAGCGCTGGTGGCGCGCGGGTCGGTGCTGAAAGCCTGCCAGGCGCGGGGTCTGGAGACTCGCCGCGCAACCCCGAGCGGCTGGAAACCCGCCCCAAGCGCCACGCGGTCCGATGACTCTCTTACCCGAAGTGTCCCACAGGCTCAACTCTATTCTTTGTGTGTCGATTTCAAAACTGGCCGTGTAATTCTCAAACACTGTAGGGACGTAATTCTGGAGAAATAAAATGGACAGAGGAAGGAAACAGGGCAAAGAGGTTATCTTAAAATGCACGATAGCCGCAGAACACCCTCTGAAAATCGTCTCCCCATTCCCCCAACGAAAAATAAAACCCGCACACACCAGATCACACGCTAAACACGCAGACCCTTTCCGAAACCCCTGACTCCCCACTCGCCCCACCGGGATCTCCAAGACGGGAGAATCCAAATCTCCCAAGCCCAGGTTCTGCACACATGACCCAACAAGTTTCAGAAGCTAACAGCAGAATGTGCAGGCGCGTCCCATCCCCTAAACGCTTCCAGCCCACTTTCCCTTTCCGAGCAGTCTAACCAGGGGGAAGGTAGTGAGGAGTGAGGAAGACAAGTTAAAAATAGAAAACGGGTGAAAGGGGAAAAGCAAGGGGAAACCCACCTAGAGACCGGGGATCCCGCGGGCCGCCCCCCTCCTCGAAGCCCCTCCAGGCCACACTCACCTCGGGGAAGCAGTCTTTGGCGAAGACATGCAGCAGCGCGGTTTTCCCACATTGACTGTCTCCCACCACTACTATCTTGCATTTCACGTTCTGATTAGGATCCATGATAGATTTACTGGATAATTTCTGGCTGGCTCTTCTCTCCTTCATTGATCTTGTCTTATTTTCTCTTGAAATAGGAATTTTCTCTTAAGAGGAAAAAAATATATATATTTCTCTGTCTATAAAAAGCAGATATAAAAATAAATCGCAAGGTTGGTGGGAACCCCTGAAGCGCAGCGCAGACGAGAGCTGGAGGAGCAGGCTCGTTACTCTCCTCCAACAAGTTCTATGCCTGACTCCACACCGCGCTTCCCAAGGCCAATTCCGACCCGACTGCTTTGTTTCACGCTCTCTGCGCGGCTTTATACGCCCGGCCTTCCAATCCTCTTCTTTCTCAATGAGAGAAGGAAACTGATCCGCCTCCTCCCCTTTTATGGAGCCTGGGAGCGAGCGCTGTCTAGTTGCTTGTGGTGTATGTAAACAGTGCGCCCTCTAGGGTGACCGTGCGGGATCCTTTTCCAGACCAAGGCCCTGCGACAACTTGGAGACCCCAGCGACGCTTTGCTGATGGACGGGACTGTACAAGTCCAGGAGGAGGTGGGAAACTGAATGTCTGTGCATACTGATTTTTACTAGAATTCCTTTAAAAACGTTTTAACAGGGGCTGAGCTACAGAAGCCTCATGAACATTTATGAAAGCAAAAACATTTCTCACCCGAGTTAAAACATAGTTATAAAACATAGAAAGCACATCTTGGGTGGGGAAGGGTTAAGTGGTTGTATTTTTCAGAAAAATGGTTTGCATCAGGTATATAGGCCATGGAACAGTAGCTAAGCCAGGTTATTTCAGGTGGGGGAACCGGCTTGCCTGGGTCACAGCAACAGACTAGCTTCTGAAACCCGTCAGTTTCAGTCACTCAGCAGGAGGCAGAAAGGTTTTAAGGAGTGGGTAGGGAGATGGAGGAGGAGAAGAAACAAAAGTGGAAGATGCTCTTAACTAAGTGACAAAGCCACTCAACTCTCCTGCACTAGGGATCCAAATACACAGGTTCAGCCCACTGCCCCTTTTGCACTGAGGAGACTGGGTAGGAGGCATTCTGATCCTGCCCTTGAATTCCTTCATCGGTAGCCTCCTCCTCCCTGGAATCAAACCACCCTAGGCTGGACCCAGAGGACACAAATGTGCTTAGGTGAGAAATGCAGGTACAGCCCTCCACTCCCTCTCCACCCTTCCTCCGCATCCATCCCCCTACCCACCCACCTCAGGAATCTCAGAGAGGACTAAAAATGTCCATGCATTTGTTCTCGTTTCTCTATAAGTCCTTTTCTCATCTTCATCTCCTGTGCTCCAAATGGTCAGGAGGTTTCAACTATTAAATTGTAGTAAGGATATTGGCCCAAACCAACTTATAGGTTCCCCTATGGAGACTTCTGGGCTTGTAAATGAAAAGAAGATGAGGTGAAAAAATCAGAAAGTTCAGTATGAAGAGTGAAAAGGCACAATAAAAGGTGATTAAAAACACAGATATAAGTGGTGGACAGCTACAACCACGAAGTCTCAGGGATCCAAGGATGGTCTCTTCTTCTTCTCAGAGCTGAGAAAACCAGAGCCCCACAGAGGAGGACCCTGATGCGGGCTCAGTGTGTGGGTCTGTGTTTCACACATGGAAGACTGACCCACAGAGAAGGGGATAGCTGGCCCTGCTCGGGTTCCTAAAGCAGCATCTGCCAAGGTTTGCTCTGCAGAACTTGGGTCCTCCTCACGAATAGGATGCCATGGCCCAATTAGTGATGGAGACGCTGTGCCCATATCACCCCTCAAAGATGTACCAAGCATTTATGTTACAAAGAGGAAAATGTCCTGTAGAAAAGTAGCCTACGTAACGTAGTTTAACCCATCTCTCAAATCAGCCTCAGTACAGGAACCTTTTCTCAAATTATTTACTCGTTCGTTTGAGAAGCAGCATTGAGGCGTAGTATTTGCAGGCAGGAGATCACGAAGAGGTGTATTTGGGTCCTGAACTTCATATTTTCTAGCTGTGTGACCTTGGATGAGTAATTTAATCTCTCTAAGCTTCAATTTCATCATCTGTAAAGTAGGAGTCATAGTAATTATGAGGAAATGAAAGTGAAGTTTGCAGAATAGTTTCTGGCACAATAAAGAATCCTCGATCTATTTTATATTTCACATGTAACTCTTATTTGCACTTTTCAGAACTAGTGAACACACCTTGGGAAATTCTGACCTCATTAGTGGACTTACTAATTGGAACTGGGAGACTAGATCCATCCTTTTTTTCCCTCAGATTTTTAACTTAGGAAGTTGCCCCTTTCTAGAGATATGATTTGACTTTCTACATTCCTGAATTGATGCAGTTTATGTGGTTAAACCACTGTAACTAGCGATAATTATGAATTATTAGTATTTGGCTAACAATCAGTAGGATAACCATGTAATTTATCATGTAAGCTGGGATGCTTTTGAGAGCAAAGTGGGTATTGCTAATGATTATGGCAGAACAACACTTGTAAACAGGGTCTGGCCCAGGCAAAAATGAGAGGCATAATCACTTTACCAATGAATAGTCTGGAATCATAGTGGATGACTATTTTTGGAAATCAGGTGACCTGAATCTCCAGGAATCTGCCAGGTGCAGAGCGAAATGTAATGGATGTGTAATAGAGTAGAAAACCAACAGCCTGAAGTCACCAGGCTTTGAGTCTCTTTAGGGTAAGAATTCTTTCTTTTTCTTCTTTGCATCTCTAGTGCTCAGTGTGTAGAGAGTATTCAATATTTTTTTAAAAAATCATTTAGCATTTCATTCAACAAATATTTATTAAGCATCTGCTATATGCCACTATATGTGGCCACTATTCTAGGAACTGTACATATAACAGTAAACAAGCCAGACCTGTTTGCTGCTCTCACAGAACACACATTCCAGACAAGAGATAGACAGTAAATAAGGAAGAAAGTACCCAAATAAGAATGAATGTGCTAAACTCTATGAAGAAAAAACAGGTTGCATGATAAAGCATGGTAGGGTGGAGATTAGACCCAGTGGCCTGGCATTGCCTCTCTAAGGAGGTTGAGTCTTCAATGATGAGAACAAATCAGCCATGAGAAGGTCCGGTAGAAGGTAAGGGAACAGATAGTGAAAAGGTGATGTGGATGGAAACAACTTGACAGGAGCAGAAGGAAGGCCAGAGTGACTGGGGCCCACTGAAGGAGGTAGAAAATAGGTAAGAGAGCAGAAGGAAGCAGGCAGGGGCTAAATACCTGGGCCTTGGAGATATGGTCATAGAATTTGGATTTCTTTCTAAGGGCAACTTGTAGTCAGACGTAGGAGGGCTTGAAGCCAAGTAGCGACATGGTTACTTGAATGAATGAATGAATGAATAAATGGCTCCAGTTCTAGGTCTGCACCTGTCACTCCACTAACTGTGAAACCTTGATGAAACTGATCATCTTCAATGAGATTTTTCAGGTCTAAACAGTACTTAAAGTCCTAGAAAAGACTAAACTTTTAGATTGCAATGAAGGGTGTTCTCTTAAGAAATTCTGTTCGTTTGGAAGATATGAAGCCCCGTCTAGGGAATTGTACATTACCTAATGTCCTTCCCTTTCTTATTCCCCCTATTTATCTTCCTATTACTATCTCCTTTCTCTAATTAACCCCTAAGTTCAGGAGAAGAGAAAAAAATAGCAAACATTTCAATATGGATTGGTTAATAAACCATGTGTATTCAGCATTCAGTTACCCTAAGAGGTTTGAGCTTAAAAATTCTTTCCTTTGTGGTTAACTCTTTACTTATAAGGGGGAAGCCACCTCTCCCATAGAAAGTGCATCTCATCTGACACAAAAAGAGTTGATGCCAGGCCTGGAGAGAGGGCAAACTAAGAGAGAATCGCCATCTAGGCATGACATAGGACTGATAAACAATAGCCCTGTATTCTTCCTAAGAGAACTGGACTACAAGTCAGGAAATTTGGGTTTTAGTCTAGGCTAAACTAACACACTGTCTGAACTAGGGCAAACACTGACTGAATTCTTTTCCTCAGTTTCTTCCTTACAAGAGGATGATAATATCTGTCTCCTTTATGTTGCACAATAAGGCTGCTTAGAAAATCATGTGCCCTATACTTGCAAACATTTTTCTTTAGAAACACACTGTAGACACCGCCCTTTTCAGGGTTGGTGTATTTATGGGGATCTGGGCTCACAGTGGAATGCTGTAAGGCATGATCCTAACTGTTTGTTCACGGTTGCCTGCCTCTCTTCAGACTCCAGCAGAAGTGTTTGAAGGAGCAAGTGCACCGTGAGGAGAAAGCATGGGTCTCTTACAGGCATCACCCATGGAGCAGAGAGATGACATAAAAACAAGAAAACGTGTAGGATGCCTTCATAGACATTATGTCAGAAAATATGGATATGAGTCATAGGATGCTCTTTGAGAATTTAATAAGATGGTGGATATGAAATAGCTTCAAATACATGAAGTTCAAGATGAAAATAAGGGCAGGGTGTAAACTTGTAACCTGCTCTGTACTGAAGAGTGCCACTTGCACAGTTCTATCTTCTTTGGGCTGGTCACTCAGCTTGCCTTATGTAACATCAACAAAAAATAGGAGGCAACTATTTTAGAGAAAGAGGAATTGAGGACAGAAAGTTCATAAAATTCAATAGATTGAACTTGTTATTTGGGAAGAATTTGTTCTCTTGGAAGGGAACCTTTTCCTTTATTTCCTCTTAAAGTTATGGCTGTTTGCCCTGTTAAGGGCATTGAAATAAGCTGTATGGGCTATTTGATAAGGGTACCCCAGTCTGGGCTGAGAGTTTGGTCTTGTTTTTCCTCATTAATGCTGACTGCTAATGTGATTTACTGCTGCGGTGTAGATTTAGCCCTCACTCATTAGCCAACAGGAAATGACACAGCTGTGTGACTGTTAAATAATAAGTCATTGCCCAATTGATCGTCCTTTTCTCTGTTTACAGCAAGTTTGACAAAGAATTAGTTGCATTCTTTAGAGACCAAGACCACATAACTTTGGTTCAGTATATTGTAGGGCACACATAACCCTTTCCAACTGCCCCTTCCAAACTTCAATGTCTTTGATTCCTGATGACATTTCTTTATACTCCTTTATACTTTCTTTTCCCAGGAAAAGAAAACAAATGATTAACAAATAAAGGACTAATACAGGATTATAAGACTCATTGATTGCTTAATCTACTAAACATCCAAATAGACTTTATATCAACTTGTCAGTACAATACGATAAATATTTAAGGACCTTCCCTAAGAAAAAATTTTAAAGAATGAGTATTTTATAAATTATTCTCTTTGAAAAGCATGTAGTATATTCAAAAGATACACTTTTTTCAGTGTTTTAGTTTTTCAGTGTTTCAGTGTAGTCAAAGAAATACAAAGATTATTACTGATTAGGCCATCTTTTAGAGACTACCCCAGCTTCATTGCCAATCCGATGAGATATACAGAGCTGAGTTACTCATGGCTATGTGCATGGTCAAGTGGCATTCAGTATTTTAATCTAAGACTTAAAAGAGTCAGAGATGTCTTATCAAGTTTCTGGAAAGATCCTTTGTGGAAATTTTTGTGTCTTATGTTGAAATGCTCAAAAAACAAAATGTGCAAGTTTAATTGAGGTTAATCTTTGTTTAATGAAAAGACAGTGATTGTTGGATCAAACTTATGAACAAAAACACCCAGTAACCACTATTTTATTAGTCCTGAACTCGAAGTGAGGAAACAGAAAATGATTGGCTAGGATAACTCGAAAGGATTAATTAGCTTAGGCAAAGACAAAGACAGATAGTAGATTTTAAAGCATTTAAACTCAATTTGCAAATGTTGCTCTTTAGACCAGTAGCTCTCAATTTATGTTTGGGCAGTGAGCTACTACTTTGGTAAATAAAACCAACCAACCAACAAAGAAAAAAGTCCACAGATGTTCCCTGGGAGACTGTGCCCAGAATTAGAGGTCAAGTTGCAATAATTTTGATGACAAACCTATAAAGAGACATCTGGGTCTGGTAGTCTGTGTAAAAAATTTATTTAAAAGTTGAGTGCCTTAGATGGGGTTATAATAGAACTTGAATCATGAACAAGGGTTATAATTGATCAAGAATGAGTCCAGACTCAGAATTTGAGAATCACTGCTCCAGATATTTTAGGGGGGAAAAAATTTCCTTTTGACCCAACTGATTCGACTTGAGCAGAATGGGTTCAATACTTCAGATCATATTCTCACCTGGAGAGGTAGCTCTTACCCAAGTGCAAAAAACTGTAGAAAATATGACAATACTGATTCTTTCTTCCTTCTTGTTGCAGAAATGGGAGCAAAATTATTTCATTTGCTTTTATTTAATTATTAAAAATATTTTATGTTCTTATCCTAAAAGATTCTTCCAGTTATATTTTCTTTATATCCAGGCTGAAAATTAAAACCCTAAATCTTATTCTTTCCTTTGAAAGACATCTGTTTGGGGGAAGAGGGCATCCTGGAAAATATACCCCAAATGTTCAAAACAGTCCTCAAGATTATCTAAGATAATGCAGGTCCAGATAAGGTTTTGCAACTACTAATTTTTGAAAACATGTATGAGGGAGAAGAAAATCACTCTTTTATCCCTAGCCAACAAGAATCTTGCCTTCTATAAACATCTTCTAGTCTTGAGCGTCCTCTGTGTCCTCCTCCACACCAACCTCCAGGGAACCTTCTCGGAAAGGCACTGTGTTTTACAATGCTGACTGTTACTCATTGAGTGCTGTTGAATGTGATTAGGAACTGACTGCTAGCGCCTTAAAACTGGCCACATAAGTAGAGGTCGAATGACTCACCATAATCTGATCCTGGCCCTTATCCAAGACTTTTCTGTAGGTCACATCATTGTCACCAAACCCCTACACACTGGCCATAGGTTAAATGAATGTGTAAGCAGTGTGATGCAATGTCTGGTAACTAGCAAGATATGTAAGTTATGTGGGAAAAGAAACCTGTCCTGTGCTTTAAAAGCAAAGAGGAGGTCCTAATACATCAATAATATAATTCATCTTAATTTTAACTCAGAGCAAAAGCTACCATCAGCACATTGTATGTAGCCATTGATCTTAATAAATATTTACTGAGGATTTATGCCAGTACACTTTGTTCTGGTTTACAGCCTCCGTGCTGCCTCTGAAAATGCCCCATGGTGCTTCCACATTGTCACAGCCATGCTATGGAACCAATCAAATGACTGCTCCCAGGAGTACTGCATGTCATCAAGTCCCACATAGAGAAGTCTAGGTGAATGTTAGACGAGGTCTTTAAAGGCTCTTAACACGTTGGCACCAGGGCACTTATGGTGGTTCATATGCAATTAAAACAAACTTTTGAAACCAAATTTTGTAATACATCAGAAATTTTGGCATGGTGAGAAAAGAAAAAAATAGAGAAAATATGAATGTATTTATTTTTATTAAAAAATATGAATTAGAAAGAAAGGCTAATGTTAGCACCCAAAAGAGAGACTTATTTATCATAATGTACAATGGGAGGCATTCAGCTTTGATTCATTTTCCAAAAAAGCTGACTAGCGCTGCCCAATTAATACATCTTGGAAACTTTCCAAAAATGATGCTTTCCATATATATGAATTTATAGTTTTATTTCCTTCCAGAGTTTTCAGTTTGTATTTTCAACAGTCTTGCTGAGTGCTACTTGGCCTAGACGTTTCAGTCAGAGGGCCTGGAAAGTCAGGTCAAAAGAGTTGGAGAAAAGAGAATCAGAAGACTTTGCAGTCCTCAGGAGCTCTCTGCAGTCCTCTGGAATTCTCTGCAGTCTTCTGGAGCTCTCTGCAGTCCTCTGGAGCTCTTTGCAGTCCTCTGGAATTCTTTGTAGTTCTCTGGAGCTCTCTGCAGTTCTCTGGAACGCTCTGCAGTTTCCTGGAACTCTCTGCAGTTTCCTGGAGCTCTTTGCAGTTCCCTGGAGCTCTCTGCAATTTTCTGGAATTCTCTGCAGTTCTCTGGAGCTCTCTGCAGTTCTCTGGAGCTCTCTGCAGTTCTTTGGAACTCTCTGCAGTTTCCTGGAGCTATCTACAGTCCTCTGGAGCTCTCTGGAATTCACTGCAGTTCCCTGGAGCTCTCTGCAGCCCTCTGGAACTCACCTACTGAGGCAGTCTAGACTGAAAGACTTCTTAAGGCCTCCCAAACTGACTGATGCTGACATAATTTATCACAGCGCTCTTAAAGACACTCGGGTGAATGAATAGAGAGACTCTGGGAATGGCAATTCTAACCATGAAAATCTCTTTCTATAATAGTCCCAAATGTCTGGGTGCAAGGATGGCAGGGGAAGTCCTTCAGAGGGCAAATTATTTGGGTAATTCCAGGCCTCTAATATGCACTGTTTCCACACACATAAGCCCGCCAAGGCCTTCCCTACTATGAGGATCATCAGTTTGCATTAAAATGTAAACAGAGCATTAGACTGCCAACTCAGTCTCCAAAGGAAATCTGGGACACAAGCAAGATCTTTAGGTTTTCTAAAATTATACAGGAGGAAAAACAATGAGGTTATAGTTTGAAGAGCAAAATTTTGCTTACATCTTGACAATATAAATGACCTTTAAATTAAAAGAAAAGAAGCCCAGGGGCCGGCCCCATGGCCTATGGGTTAAGTGCGCACGCTCTGCTGCTGGCGGCCAGGGTTCGGACCCTGGGCGCGCCCATGCACTGCTTGTCAGGTCATGCTGTGGCGGCGTCCCATATAAAACGGAGGAAGATGGGCACGGATGTTATCTCAGGGCCAGTCTTCCTCAGCAAAAAGAGGAGGATTGGCATGGATGTTAGCTCAGGGCTTATCTTCCTCACCAAAAAAAAGAAAGAAAGAAAGAAAAGAAGCCCAATAAAATTACTATGTTTAAACTAAATGCAAACGAACAGTTGTGTTCACCTTATGGAACAGAAGCAAGTTCAATTCAATGATGCATTTCATTCCCCTTTCTGATCTTTAAACCTCTATGAAGAAGTTGCTGTAAGAAACTGAAATGCAGTTACCTTGCAATGAAACTCTTTCTCAGTCATGAACCAACCCTAGAGGCTTATGGGCTCAGGCAAGCACAGTTAGTTACTGGCTCTTTCGTTTCTGGTCTAAATCTGATTCGAATATGTATCAAAGAAAGCCCTAAAATGATTGAGGGAGACTCAAAAGGCAACGTTTAGACTGAAGAGTGTGTATGTCCTGATGGTCCATTCAGTTTTACTTTGGAAATGGTGGGTAAGTTTAGATGTGAGAGGCATCCAGATATAATGACTTCACTTGGTGTTAGGAATATGGATATTTTATTACCACTAACTAGGTTGTGTGATCGTGGGCAAATATTTAACCTCTCTGGGTGTCAGGTTTTCTACCTGTAAAATTAGAGGGCTGACCTCGATGACCTCTGAGCTCTTGTACTGCTCTAATATGTCATGGCCTATGACTCAGATTGTTTTTTAGATCAATAGGAAGAACTACACCCTCCCCTGCCTGCCTCCCATCAGTCTACAGCACCCAGGCTCCCAAAGGTAGGAGTTTGGGCACTTATCCCACTTTTCTAGGACCTGGATCCCCCACAGGCACTTCTACATTTGGGCTCATGAATCCAACTATATGATATATTGAGGTCATTGGCCAATAAATAAGGCATTTAATTTCTGTCTTATCTAAATAGCATCATTTATAAGGCATTGAGAAAATCCATTCAAATCCAATTCAGAAGAACAGATTGCCACATGGTCAAATGAACTGGTTTCTTTGTATGCACACATGCAAATATATCTGATACATTGTGTCCTATACACACCGTGATATGTATCATATAGATTTTTGGTTTGGGGACCTTTTTTTCTTTATTTTATGGAGGTATAATTATTTATAGTAAACAGTATAGATCTTGAGTGTACAGACGATGAATCTTGACAAATGTATATGTTCATGTTATCAATATGCCAAGTAAGATATAAAACACTGCCTTAGAAAGCTTCCTTATGTCTTTTCCTAGTCAATCTCTCTTCTGAGAAGAACAACTATTATTCTGATTTTATCCCCATAAATTAGTTTTGCTTATTTCTGAATTTTGTGTATTGCTCAATATAACATTGTTTAGATTCATCTGTGAGTGCATGTATTTCTAGTTTGTTCCTTTTCGTTGCTGAGTAGTATTCCATTGTGTGAATATACCACAATTTATCTATGCTTCTGTTAATAGACATTTGGGTCAATTCCAATTTTATAATGAATAAAGTTACAATGAATATTGCTGTACATCACTTTTTGTGGACTTACATTTTCATTGGCGGGAGAGTGGGATGTAAATACCTAGGAGGGGATTGCTGGGTCAAAGGCTATGTGCATATTTAACTTAATGAGAAAATGCCAAACAGCTTTCCAATGCAGTTGTACTATTTTACTATCACATCAGCAATGTGCGAGTGATTCCACTGCCCTATATTTTTTCTGACATTTGGTATTTTTACTTTTAGTCATCAAAATAGATGTATAATGATATCTCTTTGTGGTTTTAATTTGCATTTCTCTTATGTATTTCCCATATTTTCCTATGTCTATTGGCAATTTATATAACCTCTTTTATGAAGTGTCTGTCTAAAACTTTTGCCTACTTTTATTGGGTATTTATCTTTTTATTGTTAATTTGTATGAATTTTTAAAAAACTGTCTATGCAGTTATTTGTCAGGTGTGTGCATTGTGAATATTTTATTCCAGCTTATGGTTTACCTTTTCATTTCTTTAATGGTGTCTTTTGAATTTTGGTCAGTCTTGTTTATCAATTTTTTCCCTTTATAGTCAGTACTTTTTGCATTCTGTTGATAGATATTTGCCTACCCCAACTTCACAAAGATATTTTCCAATTGTTTTCTTTATAGGTTTAGCTTTTAGCTTTTACATTAGATCTGTGGTCTCTCTCCGGTTAATTTTTGTGTATAGTATTAAAAATGTATGGATATCCAGTTTATCTAGCATCTTTTGTTAGGGAAAAATTATTTTAGTATTAAATTTCATTGACACCTTTGTAAAAAACCTTTTGACCATAAATGTATGATCTGCTGCTGGGTATGTGATTTAAATTGCATTAAATCTATAGACAAATTTGGGAAGAATTGGGATATTAACCAATACTGGGTCTTCCAATGAGTCTGATTTATCTCTCCATTTATTTAGATGTTTAATTTTCTCAGCAATATTTCGTAGTTTTCAATGTATAGTTCTTGCACACAGTATGTTAAATGTGTTCCTAAGTATGTCATGTTTTTATGCTATTGTTTTGAAATGTTCATTTCCAATTATTTATTGGTAATATAGAAACAGAATTTAGTTTTGTTTATTGACCTTAAATCTTGTGACCTTGATGAAATCATATAATCATTTATTACTTTTAGTAGGTTTTTGGTTTTGGTTTTGGAGGTTTTTATTGCTAAATTCCTTAGGATTTTCTTCATACACAATCATATTGTCTGAAATGAAGATAGTTTTAATGGTCCTTTCCCAATTTCTATGCCTTGTTACATTGGTTAGAAACAATACAATGTTGACTAGGATTAGTGAAAGTAAATATCCTTAATTTGATGCTTGCCTTAGTAGAAAGTGTTCAATATTTCTCCATTAAGTATGATGTTAGCCGCAGGTTTTTCAAAAATTTCCTTTATCATATTGAGGAAATTTCCTTCTATTCCTAGTCTGCTGAGAGTTTGTTGGATTGTGTCAAATGCTTTTTCTATACCTATTGATGTGATTGTGTGATTTTCTAATTTATTCTGTTAATACAGTGATTTAAATTGATAGATGTTTCAATATTAAGCCACTATTGCATTCTTAGGATAAGCCCTATTTGTTCATGATGTATTATTCTTTTTATATATTGTTGAATTTTGTTAATGTTTTGTGTGGATATGTGTGATCGTGAGGGATATTGGTGTGTAATTTTCTTGTAGTGTCCTTTTCAAATTTTGGTTTGAAGGTTATTCTGGCCTCAAAACAAGTTGAGATTATCCTTCCACCCTTATTTTCCAAAAAATTTTATGTAAGATTTTTTTTCTTTTAAATGTTTCATAGAATTCACTTTTAAAGGTGTCTGAGCCAGAAATTTTCTTTGCGGGAATATTTCTAATTACAAATTCAATTTCTTTAACACAGATATTCTTATTCAGGTTATATGTTTTTTCTTGTATTCATTTTGGAAATAGTGTTTCTCAAGGAATTTGTCGATTTCATCATCTACGTTGTCGAAATTGTTGTCATAGAGCTGTTCATAGTATTTCCTTATTATCCTTCTAATGTCTAGAGGATCTGTGGTGACAGTCCTTTCATTCTTGATTTTGATATTGTCTGGTTTCTATCTTTTGTTTTTGATTAGTTTTGAGAGAAGTTTACCAATTGTAGTCATTTTTTAGAAGAACCAACTTTTGATTCTTCCAAATGTGTTAATTTTCTTATTTGAGATTTATTTCAGCTCTTAGCTTTATTATTTTCTTTCTTCTACTTACTTGGGTCTTAATTTGCTTTTCTTTTTCTAGAATTTTAAGGTGGAAGAGTAGATAATTAATTTCAGATGTTTCCTGTTTTTCTAATATAAGCATATTTCCTTTTAAACACTCTTTTGGCTGCAGCTTACAAATTTCAATATGCTATATTTTTATTGTTCCATTCAAAATATTTTCTAACTTCTCTTGTGATTTCTTCTTTGACCAATGGGTCATTTAGAAGTATGTTGCTTAATATCCAAATATTTGGAGGAATTTATTGCTATCTTTTTGTTATTGATGTCTAATATAATTCTGTTGAGGTCAGGTAAAATATTCTGTGATTTCAATCCTTTAATATTTATTTAGAGTTTTTAATAGACCAGCATGTTGTCCTTTGGTTTAATGCTCCATGTGTACTTGAAGAGAATGTGTACTCTGCATCCGTCAGATTAGTGCTCTATAAAAGTCTATTAGTGCTGTTCAGATCTTACATATTGCTGTAGATTTTTTAAAAATCTACTTGATTTATCAATTGCTGAGAGTCGGCTTTTAAAGTCTCCACTGATGATTGTGAATTTGTCTATTTCTGTATTTAGTTTTGTCAATTTTTGTTTCATCTACTTTGAAGCTGTTATTAGGTGTCTTACATTCAAAATTGTCATGTTTTTTGATAAATTCAATCTTTTGTCATTATAAAATTCTCTCTCTTTATCTCGGATGATGCTTCTTGTTTGAAGCCTACTTTGTCTGAAAAAATACAGTCACACTACCTTTCTTATGATTAGTGTTTGATTGGTGTATATTTTTTCTATTTTTTTACTTTTAAACTATTTGTGACTCTATATTTAAAGTGTGTTTCATACTGGTAGTGTATAGTTGGGTCTTGTATTATTATCCATTCTGATGATCTCTGTTTTTAATTGGAGATTTTAACCTATTTACATTTAACATAGCAATTGATATAGTTCAGTTGGCTATAATTTTTTGTTGCTTTTTTTCTTTTTCCTTCCATGCTAAGTTTCTTTTTGTCATATATTATCTAAATAGCTTCCTAGGTGTCATCTGCTCAGCTCAGTCTGTTTTTCTCTCTCTCAAGAAAAGTAGATCGATAGAACATATATGCACTAAATATAATCAAATAAACAGAGAAATGAAAAATAAGTCAGTTGGGAACATAGGTTCTAGGCTGGATCACACAACTCATGGTCATTATGCACAGAGGACTTATCAGAGGATCAGTGTCAGCACTGGTGGTATTTCTCTGGGGCCAGCACCAGCCCTGATCCTGCTAAATATTTTCCTTAGTGATTTGTGAGAATAGTAATTAAGGGAGTAAATGATGTATTGCCAGGTGGAAAGGTTGGCCAGTCCATGGTTGCCCAGATTATGATAATAAAATATGTTGGAGGAATAATCAGTAGCAAACAAAATGAATGTTAATTAAGTGTATCTTCAGCTGATACACTTAAAAACAAAGTTAAAAAAATTCAAAGCTGATAAGGATGAGCAAGATTAGCAGGAAAAAAAGTCTTGAGGTAACAAGGATAGTAAAATGATTCTTTTACCACTGAAGTCCAATTATTTAATGATATTATGAGACTAGGATTCAGAAATAGTAATAAAACAGATCACAATGACATAAGTATAGACCTAACTTCTATACTTAGCACTAGCATGCTGTGTCAAGGTCTAGATTCCCTAATGAATGTGGGAGAACTAGGTAGATTTCAGGGAAGCATCAGAACTTTGGTTTTAGATATAGACAAATAGAGATAATTCTGTTCAAACTCCACATTTTACTTTTGAGGAAACTCAGAAAGGTTGAAGTATTTTATCCAAAGGCACACAGTTAATTTGTGGCAGAATTGTGTCTAGGGCCTTAACTCTTAATCCCTTGTCTATTGCTCCTTCCAGTTATCAGAGTGAAGTAACTAGAGATTTGGAAACGAGAGATGAGGAAAAATGCAAGGAAGTGAGATTATTCATTATAGAGAAGAAAATGTTTAGATTAGATGCAATAGCTATCATCGAGTCTTTGAAAATTTCTTATTTAAAAAAATGGTTACTAGACCCTCTTCATCTCCTCCTACAAGGGACTTCATTTCTACTGAGGACTAAATGAGAGGAAATGCACAATAAAGTACAACAGGAGGAATTTAGGAAACACGTGAAGGAATTATTTCATGTAACAAGAATCATTACTTCTTAGTATGGTAACTTATAACATCTGTTCCCCAGAAGTCTGATTTATTTTTTTTTAATTAGGATGTAGTTTCACCTATCTAAAATGGTAATCTCTATGGATGGGAGGAGTAAACAAAGTATTAGTTCTAGATCCTTAAAATTCCATACTAGATATTTCTATTTGTCCTTACTTTTTGCCTGTTTATTATTTTCTAGCAAGGTTCACTCCAAGAACGAGAAATAAAACTTGAAACCAATTAAATATTCTTGTTCTTGGTACTGTCCAACACCATTCCCAGAGTGAGCTGATTCTGTGCTGAGTCTTTATTGCAGGATTGCTGCTTTCAACTTTTACTGTACACTACAGGATTGTGGTGTTAGGTGGGACAATTTACCCAAGCACTGCCTTGGTTGACCACAATGTCCTCACAAGATCTATTGAAGACTGTGACGCAGCTTGTCAGCAGCAAATAGAATTCTGGATAATACTATGGCAAAATTTTAAATTGTCATATTGTGAATTGTTCAAAATAATAATTTATTACCAGTTTTTTGGGGAAATAAAAACCTCAGTACTACAAACTACATGAAAAACTGCAATTAAAAGTAATTACCTGTAGTGGATTTTGCTTATAAGACAAAGAGTTTTTAAATGGAGAGCAAGTTCAAGTAACATTAAAATCTGTATTACATAATCTCAGACATATAAACTCAGAAAAACCTCCATGATCTTCTAGACATTCAGAGATTGCTTTTTGTTGTTATTTATTTTTCTCTGCAAAAGATTGTGTGCTACAAATAAAATATAACATCTTTAATGGCTGAAAGTGAATTGAAATTCTTTTTTAGGCAAGCACCTTCAGTCAAGTAAAATAGCTGTGTCTTAGTTTACTTCAAGATTGATTCTTTTCCATTACGGAAGAGTGTTTACAAATGATTTTGACGAAGGTCACACAACCAAATGATTATTTTTCTTTCAAGAATGCACCTCTATAAGAGATAACAAAATGGAACTAACCAAGGAAAGTAAACAAGTTTGTTTACTTCTCTTGAACATATGTGGGGACCATTTGACTTGTCTACAAACCAGCTAATTCATAAAGGAAGGAAACCAATAACATGCAACTGTTTGGAATAGCTTTAGTGTTTTAAAAAATCTCATATTTTAGGTTGTTTTCCATCAAGCACTACGCATGCATTATAGGATATTATAAAATATTGTGCTATGCCGTGGAGTCGGTGGCATACATTTTATAGATCCATTCATATTTTCCATATAGAGAGAGAGGAGTGACGTGTAGCGGACTGGATAGGAGCTTTAACAAGGGAATTCAAGAGACTTGGTTTCAAATTTTGATTCTCTATTTACTTCCTGTGAATGAGCGCTGTGGGCAAGTCACTTAACCTTTAGCTTCTCTGTGCTTGTGGATGACGACTCAATTTCAGTCTTTTGATTCTAGTGACTAGGAAGGTGACATTCATCTCTGACTTCTGTCATGTATTTTGCTTGTCTCTATGCTTACTCACTCTGAGAGAAGGCAGAACAACCTCTGCAAATCCAAGAAAGCTGGTAGTGATGACATTGCAACCCTATTGGATACCCCACTGTGTGCTCCACCCTGGAGAGAACACCTGTACCCCTCTCTATCTTGGATGAAATGAGTCTTAAGAGATTATCTTTAGCATTTGTAAATAGATAGACTTTGCCATTGGTTAGTTTAAAATTACACGTTGTATACATTACCTGAATATTAATCCCACAAAGTCTTATGGTAATTAGAGCTATACCAGAGTCAGACTTTCCTCTTGCAAACCAACAGAGTGATTTTTGTGGGTGTATGCCAATGGAGTGATTTTTTACAGTTAGATGCCCTGATTTCCAGGCAGCCAAACATTCTAGACAGAGAATTATTCTGAGGACTCCCATGGACCTTGTAGCATGTTTTATTCATTTCTATGTACTTCTTTTAATAAATATGGAGAATGTTGTGGTAAGCTTGGGCTGCCATAAGAAAAATACCACAGACTGCGTGACTTAAACAACAGAAATTTATTTTCTCACAATTCTGGAGTCTGGAAAGTCCAAGATCAAGTTCTAGCTGGGTTCTGTTTCCAGTGAGGCCTCTCTTCCTAGCTTGTAGATGGCCATCTTCTCATTGTGTCCTCACATGGCCTTTCCTCTGTGTACTCGAAGAGAGAGAAAGAGAGTGAGAGATATCTCTTTTTCTTCTTATTAGGTCATCAGTCCTATTGGATTGGGGTCCCACCCTTATGACCTCATTTAACTTTAATTACCCCCTAAAGACTCTATCTCCAAATACAGTCATATTGGGAGTTAGAGCTTCAGCATTTTGGGGACACAATTTGGTCCATAGCAGCTAACAAATATGGAAATTGACTGGCATTGCCTCAATTTCTTAAAACATTTTTCTGAAAAAGGAAGTTATTTAAATCTATATCTAAATGTGATTTGATTTTTATATCTTTACTAGATTTTTTAAAGGTAAAATACTTTTGTATTTTTGCTTGACTGTGCTAGACTTTTATATTTTATAAATATATTTAGATACGTCATAAATATGAAAACGACCTTTGTTACATCATCAGCTATTGGGTTCAGAAGCTCACCAGAGCTTTATAATGTGCCTTTAGGAGAACTGTGTGAGGAGCAAAAAACATTAACATCATATTATAAAGCCAGAGAGATTAAATTCAGTGCCTCCACTATAAGCTCATGAAACTGAGGTCTAAAGAAAATCACAGACGAATTAGTAACAGAGGTACTTCTGCGTACTTGACCAGCCTTCTCTCACTGAACTTTGCTTTCCTTATTATTTCATCCACAGTCCTTCTTGCTTCTGTCCAGGTTCTTTTAAAGTTGAGAATTAAATTTAAAACTCTTCTGTGGAATGCATACAAGGTGTAACCCAAGCCTATAGCTGAGGAAATTCTTGTGCCTGTGAAGCGGTGGCACAAAGTCTTATGGTAATTAGAGCTATACCAGAGTCACTGGTATAGCTTATAACTTTGACCTTATAAATTGATCCAATAAATCTGAATTTCAAAGTAAGTAAAGATTCTTAGGAATTCAATAGGTCATAAGATGACCTTATTTAGAAGAATAAATAAATGTGAAATATACAGCCATGAAGAGAAAGACATCAACTCTGGACTGAGGCAATTTATTTAATACTTGAAGTTGTTGGCATACTTAGCAATCTTCAGATGGACCAGAATACTGATAAGGTATTATATGGGTTATTTTATAAAACACATTTGTAGCGGTTGTCTAATCGACAACAATTGTCATTTATTGAATACCTACTGGGAACACAGTATTGAATTGGAGAATGGCATACTTGCACTGTTTTCCAAATTGACACAATTTTCCAATGTCACTTAAAGTATTTTAAACTAATATGAAACAAACATTCATTGCCTCGTAAACTGAAGATTTTATAGCAAGGACAAAGTAGTTAAAATTTTAAAATCAAAATCAGACTTTTTTTTGAAACTAATGAATATTTTATTGCATCCCAAATTATTGAGCTCCATTGTAGTGAAAACTATCAATTCACTACTCAGCACAGGTCAGACATGGAGGTACCAAAGGGAAAGGAAAGGAGAGTCCTAATTAAATGCTTGTCCTTGCAAAAAAATTCACTCAGTTCTCTCTTTCCCGGGTGCTGAAATCCACCTGACTTCAGCATGTTAGTTTGCTTACCTTCCACTTGTCTCTTGCCCCAGTCTGAGAGCCTCAGTGAGATAAGCAGAGAGAAGTAACTCCAGCATTAGCAGTGAGTTGTAAAATACTTTTGCTAATAATAGTGTAGGTGCACTCTTGGTTCAGAGAGGGTTAAATCAAGGGCATAGAGCATTCCTGCTTTGGGTGGAAGGAATCTCAATGGTGTTACTGAGCCCAGATATACTGTAAACTGCTGAAAAGCAATAATTAAGCTTACACTTTTAATTTTGTTAAATGAATTATCTAAAAGCTCCACCCCTCTGAAAAAAATAAATTAAGCAGTATGAGTGTGCTCTTGGCAACTACAGTGATCATAAGGGACATGTGTCTTGGGATTATTTGGATTAAGAATAAATTGTATATGTGGAGTGTTCAACCACTTAGGAAATATTATGATTTTTATAGGACATGTTTGCTATTATAAGATATAAATATATATTAGATATAAAGCCAAAACATCCCCAGAAGGGAATCAATTCACAATTCAAGTCAATGTGTCCAAAAAAACAAATGAGAAAAATTTGAATGTGCTTTGTTTTAGATCTTAAAATAAATTTCTCTGTTATAAAATTTACCTAAATGCTACTTATAAGAAAAATATTGTCATATAGGCCATGTGGAGGAGATAGAATGAACTATATTGAAAAAAGTCAAAATTTTCATGATACAATGGCAACAAACCTCAATATAGCAACAGTTTAAGAAACCAAAGAAACAGAGACCTCATTTAATCCAGAGAGAGAGAACACTGATGGCTAAAAACAGCCAGATGTTAAATTCAACACCTTCTTTTGAGGTTATAGAGGTTGTAAAGAAGAATCTATGATCCTGTGCTTTTCTTTTAAATTTGGCTAATAAGCATGCATGTATGTGTGTGTTCCTGTTTGAAGTCTTCCCTTTACTTAAGCCTCAGATTCAGCTCCTGCCTCCTTTCTCTATATGAGTTTGTCTTTTAATGTAGATAATAGCAGACACCATACAACTGTGTCTGCTATGGTACACACCTGTGTCAAGCACTCAACACACTAGACCAGCCTATCGTTGAGTAGCCTTCTCTGTGCAAGCAAGAATGCCATTTACTAATTGGTCTTTACTAGAGAACTGAAGAATAATCTTCTTCCTGAGAGAATTGATTCCTCTCACCTAGGAGAGATGATTTTTCTGGAGTAGAGTTTGCTCTCTCTGTGCTGCTCTGCTGACTTGGCACTAACAGAATTATTTGAAGAAGCTCAAAGCATCATCAGTTTCTAGGCACCTCAAGTTCTGTAGGTATACCACACAATCACCTAGAGGCAGCTCAGTTAAGCGAGCATGACTATCCCAGTTAGGTAAGAGTCCTCACTATTAAATATTATTAGACTTAATTTGCTGCCCTGAGAAAATTCTTGATGAAGCCCATCCCACTAAGGGCAGGGCATTGTATACTTAAATCCACAGCAACATGCTCAGAAAACACTTCTACAGTAATATTTATTAAGTCCCAAGCAATATCATTTGGAGACATATTCTGTAGGTTTATGGAAACATCAACCATTAAAGTTGGAAAGAACTTTGGGAATGTCATCGCGTCCAACCCTATCACTTTACAGATGAGGAAATAAACCTCCATGGAGATGTGGTTGATTAGTTAGGAGAGATCAGACTAGATTTTAGGCCTCTTGACTCTTCCAGCCAAGGGCTCTTTACATGATACCATCGTACATCCTAAAATATGTCAGTGACTGAAAGCACATCCCTAAAGCTGTGATCTCTCAATGTAGTTTTGTTGTTGGTGGTGGAATTACAGTACTTAGCTTTGCATTTCTAACTAGTGTTTTAACTTTGAGGAAGTCAGTCTTACTGCATCTGATCTTTGTTAATTGTAAATTAGAGATGATTTTGTCTATCTCATGAAGTTGTGGTGAATATTTATTAAATATTGCATGACAAGGTGCTTTTTGAAAATATAGTGTTAAAATGGAGGTGAAAATTTGTCTTTAGAAGCTTATCTGTGACTTTTGGTTTCAGGTGTTGGATTGAGCACATGTGTTTATCTCTACCCTACCACCCCCCATGAAACCCCACTAAAATAATAGTAGAGAATAAAGAAGATAAAATCCTACAAAATAAGAAAACGGTGGTATTGGGGACATCAACAGACAACAGATTTTAACAGATTTCTGGGAGACAAACATGGGATGAAGTTCTGGTGGACGATGAAGCTGGCTGGTGGACAACACAGCCATGAGTTTACGTGGAGAGACTTATGGCTCTGGATGGAGATTATCTTCCCTGAAGAACCCTAAAGATGATTAGGATTTAGAAATGGCAGTACTGTTGAAGGTAAAGAAAAGTTGTGGGACTGACAACAGAGAAATTAAATTCTGAGCACAACTCAGTTGATCTCCAGTACCAAAATGCCTGGCATCAAGGGGTCTACCCAGCACCACTACCCCTGCCATCACAACCACAGCAACCAAAGGGTTTTTCTCTAAAGAGACTGAAGTAAGCATTTGGGGGAAATTAGGGCAGATGGTGTGAGAGTTCACATTTCACCTCAAAACCCTCTGTATTCTGCCATTTAGGGTCACCAAAGCATGACAGCTCATTCCCTACCAGTTGTCCCTAGGGGGAACATTGCTGGTTGAGAATCCCTGTCTCTGTACTAGAGCTCATAGTGAATTTTTATGTTGCCTTATTCATTAAGATGATAAAGCAACTGAGAAACAAAGGCATTTGTAGAAAGCCTGCAGTAGGAAAGGGAAAGAAGTAAAGAGAAAAATTAACCTCAGACAAAAATAAGAATTCAGGAAATAGAAGAGAACAAAAAGTCTCTAAATGGCATCCTTAGATAGATCCAAGAGGATGTTATATCCAGGAAAAGGTAGAACAATATGAAAAATGGGCAGAGGAAAAACAAGAGCTCCTGGAATTTAAAAATTATTGCTGAAATTAAAAAAAAAATACAATGTTTGTAATAGAAAGTAAATAAAATCTTTCAGAAAACAGTCAAAAGACTACAAGAAAGAAAATATATGAAAAGATTAAAAAAAAAAAAAAAAAAAGATAATCAATCCAGCAAGTGTATTGTCCAAATAATGAGTTTCAAAAAGAAAGAAAAGTAAAATCAGGTGAGAAGACATATTACCGAAAAAGTAATAGAAGAAAAGTTCTTGTAGCAGGACATGGACATTCAGATTGAAAGAGGTCTACAACACCTACACAAAATGAATGAAAAACTCATAATTAGGAACATCAGTGTGAAATTTCAGAACAATGAAGATAAAGAAAAGTCTCTAAAACATTCAGAGAAAAATACATGTGTATGTAGATATATATTTCATATTCAAAATTAACAGAATAAGACTCACATCCATATTTTCAGGAGCCACTCTGAATGCTAGACAACAACAAAACAATGCCTTTAAAGCTGAGAATGTGATATACAACACAGCCAAACTATGAAACAAGCATGATGTCAGAATAAAACTCTTTTCAGAGATTCAACTTCCCATGCCAACTTTCTCAGGAGTTTTTGAGGATATTCTTCAGTAAAATGAGGGAATGGACCAAGAAAACAGAAAGGCATGAACTCAAGTAAACAGTTTATCCAAATCAGGAGAACAATTGAAGGAAGTTCCAGAAGGGCAGCTGCCCAGCAGGCCCACAGAGCAACCAGGACAGATGGAAGGAGGAAAAAAGCTCATGGAGGGACAACTCTGAGGGGCAGCCGTGAAACTACAGAGCATAAATGATAAAGGATGAATCTGATAAAAACTGAGAATATAATAAAGGCAAATAATTCAAGAACAAATAACGCAAAAGCTTCCAAAAAGCTTACATAAAAGGAAACTCCAGTGAACAATATTTACATAATCATGCTAATATAAACACTATTACTGATTTTCAATTTTTAGAGGTAATCTATAGCCAAAGCACAGAAAACTTACCTATGCTTTTAGAATGTTATGAACATCTCAGTGTAAAAATCAAATTATAGATGATAGAAATTGGGAGGTTTATGGTCGGGGGAAAAAGCTGTGGGAAATGGTGCGAGTGGGTAATACCTCAGCTGAGAAAGTGTGGAGTCATATGATCTTGCCTTTGGTTGATTGAATAAGAAATAAAAAATGTGAATATATTTTTTTCTTAGATTTACTAGGTAATGTTTAGAGGAAGCAAGAATAATGACATGATGTTTGGAAGAAGAGTGGCATTAGTGGTGGAGAATGTAAATAAATTGTTGTTAAATTCCATAGATAAACCTTAAAATTCATAAATTAAGATATAGTATTGTAAGTATATTGTTTAGAGATGTAGGGGTAACTATCCAAGGAATTGTTAAAAGTTGTTCCTACGAGAGGGACTAGAGAAGGAAGAGTGATGGAGCCGAGAAGGGTTATTCCTTTTCCTAATAACACTGTAAATGACCTTGTTGGTTGACTATCCCACATCCATTCACCCCTTCTTCCTTCTTAAGACAACCCTGACTTTGTCTGTATTCAGGTCTACCTAAAACGCAGAGGGTAATCACATTTCCTTTGCCTGGGTTCTATTCTGGCCAATGGAATGGGAAAGGAGGCTCCTGGGGCTATTTTGGAGAAAAGTGCCCTGAACTCCTTAGAGAGAACTATAGGGACATATGTTGTATCCTCTTCCTGATGATGTTGCCATATCTAGGTGGGACATTTAGGGCCACTGAAGCCATCCGAGGGTGAGATTCACACTAAGAATAACAGAGAACTGGAAAGAATGCAGGTTTTTTAGGACAACTCTGAGCTGCTGAATCAACCAGCCTCAAAGCCTGCCCTCCCTTTGACATACTGTAATGTCAGATAATTATTCCTTATCTTTAGTGAGTTGCTTCAAGGCTTTTGTTACTTGCAACCCAAAGTATCCAGACTGATACGTAAAACCCTCCTGTATTATTTGATTTTTTAAAGCATATGCATATATTGTAGTCATTAGAAAATACTTAAGATAAAAAACAACATATTTGGGGCCAGCCCCGTGGCCTAGCGGTTAAGTTCAGAGCCCTCCGCTTCAGCGGTCAGGGTTCAGTTCCTGGGCATGGACCTACACCACTCGTCAGCGGCCAGGCTGTGGCCTTGACCTGTATGCAAAATAGAGGAAGATGGGCACAAATTTTAGCTCAGGGCTAATCTTCCTCAGCAAAAAGAGGAAGATTGGCAGTGGATATTAGCTCAGGCAAATCTTCCTCAGCAAAAAAAACCACAACAGGGCCGGCCCCGTGGCATAGCAGTTAAGTGTGTGCGCTCCGCTGCTGGCGGCCTGGGTTGGGATCCTGGGTGCGCACCAAGGCACCGCTTGTCAGGCCATGCTGTGGCGGTGTCCCATATAAAGTGGAGGAAGATCGGCACGGATGTTAGCTCAGAGCCGGTCTTCCTCAGCAAAAAGAGGAGGATTGGCATGGATGTTAGCTCAGGGCTGATCTTCCTCACACACACACAAAAAAAACCACAACATATTTAACATTACAAATTTTACTTTAAGCACACAAAATCCTCACTCTTCATTTTCTATTTTTGAAACATTATGTTTTTAAAAATTATCAAGTGGCAACATCAGTCAATGCAAAACTGTGTAAAAGTGAAATGAAAGTCTCTGGCTGCCTCCTACATGTCCATGCATCAATAATCATTAACATTATGCATCTTCTCAAATCCTAGTATTCATCATTTTTATTGTGATTATATATTTTACCAAAAAAAAAATCATACTATATATACCCTTTCACAACTTGCTTTTTCGCAGAACATTATGTCACAGATATAGTTCCTTGTCAATGAACACATATTCAACTTATTCTTTTTTATGACGTACAGATTTCTACAGATGGACAGACCACAGTTTATTTAACCTGCACCTTATTAATAGATATTTAGATTGTCTCCAATTTTTCACTAATATAACAAATGCTTCCAGAAACATTCAGACACATGCTTCTTTGTACAAGTATTTTCCTAAGATAAATTCCAAGATGTGAAATTGCTGGTTCAAAGGACACATGTGTTTTAAATTTTAATAGATTAGAAACTGAAAACCCTTTGCCTCAAAATGGGCTGTACTATTTTACACTCCCACTAAAAACATATAAGTAGTCATTTTCTCACATTTTTACCAACCATTGATACTATCGACCTTTTAAAATTTTATTCCATGAAACAGGCAAACATGATAGCTTGCTATTGTTTTAGTTTGACTTTCTCTGATAATTAGTGGAGTTTATCTTCTTTTCATATATTTATTAGACATTTGTATTTTTTATTCATGTCTTTCAATTCTTCTTATTTTCCTATTTGGCTGTTTGTGATTTTTCTTGTCATTTTGTAGTTTTTCTTGTCATTTTGTAGTTCTTTGTCTCTCAGAAACATTCCCTTTACTGTATATGATGCAAGTGTTTTCTCTCAAGCTGTTGTTTGTCTTTTAGATTTTTAATTTATAAGTGTCCCAATATTACCATCCAGAGATTTAAACACTTGAGTAAGGTCATTTATTTCTTTGACCTTTCTCTTTGCATTAAAAATAAATCAAAGCAATGCCAAACTATTGAGCAAATTCTTGTTAAATCCCTCTGTGTCCAGTAATCACAGAAGGTACTAAGATAAAAAGATAATCCTTAATTATAAAGATCAGCTAGTACAAGGAGCAGATGGACCTGTAAATAAACACTTCAACTACAATAAGTTTATTACGTAATATACATTGGTGACAGGGGAGAAAGAATATCTAAAACTATTATCAGAGATTATCAGAGAACAATTCATAGAGGGGGAAGAGTTAGTTTGTTATTTCTATAAATTCTTAACTTTTTATACACATCAGGTTGCCTTGACTGTTGAATTCTTATCATATACTAATATTGTATGAATCAGATATAATTTGTAACTCTTTAGTAGACTTTAAAAAATTTAAATAATTTTAATTCTCAAAAATTTTAATAAATTCTTCAAACTTTATGTATCTTATTGCCATTAAATCATGTAAGTATTTTTAAAGAACAATTGAAGAGTGAGTCAGATGAATGTGAAATACAAAAGCTATTTCCTTTTTTTAAAGCATTCATTCTAATATTTCAATTCCCATTTTTAGTAATTTGAAACTCTTCATATTTACAGAAATATGAACTATCTAGCAATATTTTCTAGGAACAATTTATAAATGCATGTTATTCTAAAAAACAACACTTCTCGACACCCTACGCAGCCCCTCTACCCAAACACACCCACTTTTAAAGGAGGAAAACATGTTACAGTGCTTCTTTTAAATCTTTTTTTTTTTTTTTTTTGGTGAGGAAGATTGTCCCTGAGCTAACGTCTGTGCCCGTCTTCCTCTGCTTTGTATATGGAACACTGCCATAGCATGGCTTGATGAGTGGTGTGTAGGTCTGCACCTGGGATGCGAACCTAAAAACCCCAGGCCACCAAAGCAGAGCGTGTGAACTTTACTACTACACCACCAGGCCGGCGCTGCTTCTTTTAAATGTTTGACGACTTCGTCTGATTGGGGTCCCCCCTCTTTGACTTTGGCATTTGTCTAGTCTTGCATCAGCTATTCTATGACAAACTCAAAATAAAATGATGAATGCAACTGCTCATAGTATCTTAACACTTCTTTCATCATTTAGGGTGTTAAGTATAGTTGGAAGGCCAGTCTACCATCAACAATAAACCATGGGGTCTTGAAATACTTGTCACATGCCAAGTGACAAGTGCTATGACCTTTATAGCATTTCCCATTGTTCTCTACCCCATCGCCTGCTCAGTTCATTCTTTTTTCAATATTCATCTGAAAAACACAACTTTGTTCTCCAAGTGTCTCTTACTCCATCCTAAGAAAAGACTGAGCTTAACCTCCGAATACCTTGAATTTTCCAAAAAAAAAAAAAAAAAAAAACACAAAAAATTGAAGTAAATTGGCTCTACCTGTAGTTCTAAGCAATCAGAGATTTGTTTCTAAATAGCTCTGTGGATTTCACCATATGACTCCTATTAATGGAAATTACTGAGCTAATCTCTCCATGTGACGTTACAAATATTAGCTTCCCATCCAACTTTGTTTGAAGCTTTTCTGTATTTCTTTTGCTGTTAGAACAAGAGCTGTAAATCTGGAAGAGATTTTTAAGATCAGTCAATTCAGTCTTCTAGTTTTACAGATGAAGAAATAGGTCTCTAGACGTTGTTATTGACCATTAAGTGGCTGTGTGAGATGGTGCAATTTGATCCACTGACTTTAAAGACTGGCTTGGAATTTAGGAAAGATGTTTTTAGGCATCATCTACATAAAAGATAGGGAGAAGTGAGGAAACTTGAAAAATAACCCAGATTATCTGAATTCAGTGTTGCAAGAGTTTTCTTTTACCCAAGAAACATTATTCTTAAGGGTTGTGTCAATATTTGGAGTTGACCATTTAAAAGATTATATTAGAGAAAATATGTTAAGGGTCACCAGACCAGCCGACTAAAGGGTTGTTATTATTAATAGGGGCTAATATGGCAGGATAATCTCTCTAGCGTATATTTTGCCATGGCTGCCTGAATAAAACCTGCAAGTCACAGAGGCATCATAAAAATTAGATTTCAATAAGTTTTGGTTGAGTGGGTTCCTACTGTTTAGGTCACTATAAATCCCTCTTGGATTTTTAGTGAAGTTAGAACAATTCTGAATAGCTTTTGAATGGGTGATGGACAATTCTTCAAGATGGTGCAAACAGCCCTGCTTATATTTTGCATGCCAATAATTCTTTCTTAGTAACTTTGCAACCCTTCTTGCAATTTACAGAAATGGAAATTCTTGCATGTTTATCGGTTCAGTCCATTTCTTTAGAGCAAATGAGATGCCTGTATTTCTTTCACAGAATTCTGAGTTTTTCTACTTTAACTTTTGGTATAGAAGAAACAGGTTCTTTTTCATCTTTTGGTGATTTTTTTTTCACTATTAAATATTTTAACACATTACTAGGATTACACACGGCATATGGCACATTTTACAAGCTAATATTGCCTTTTCAAATATCTCCTCAGGTGGAGAAAAAACATTTGGCATTCATTCGTGTATGATTCATGATCTTCTGACTTTGTTTTTGCGGTGGCCATGGTGACCCAGGTCTTAGAAAAGGATGTACTATTTCAACTCAAATCTGACTTTTATCTTTGTCTCTTTAGCTTCTATTCCAGTTAAGATGGAATACTGTGAAAACCAACAGTCCGTACAGTTTGTTTTTCCTCAGGGAGAGGCAAATATATGTCCAATTAAAAAAAGGCCCATCAGTATTAGTGTTATGTGTTTAAACCTGAAATTTTCTAGAAAAGAAATCTTTTTTCATCTATGTATTTCTGTCCGGAAATTGTTTTTTCATCAAAATGTTTCTTTTGAGAAATGAGTGATCACTTATTTAAAGCCACAAATATCACAATTTTACATGTGGGAGGTATATTTTTTAAGATATTAATTTCTCTGACTGAATAGAGAACAGATGACTTTCATTTCACCATACATTGGGTTTTATCATGGTGGAAAGATGATTTAATAATTGCAGCATAACTATTCATGTTATTTCTACTTTGTACTTCCTTAGGAATGGCTCATTACATGACATCAAAGCCAAATTCTGCAGTTAGAAAAAGGTCTGTATTAACGGGATTTTGAAAAGAGAAAACAACAACAAAATCATTCAGAATTCTTGAAACAACAAAAGAGAAAACACAGCAAAAAAACAAATCTTGGCATTTGCTTACCTCTTTTAACCCTTGCTCCTTCATAAAATAAAAACGTGTTGGAGGAATTGTTGTGAACAAAAGGTTTTAATTGCAAAAAAATTCTTTAGGAGTGTTTGAAAGGAAACAGAGTAGATTTATTGAGCCTGGACAAGGTATACTTGTCTCACATTTTTCAGTTTTGTTATGCCTGAATACTCATTTAGAATCTGAATTTAGTAATGACACTACGGGACTCTTTCACATGTGTTATATACAGAATAGTGGTGAACTCATGACAACCAACCAAGAAAGAAACAAAAGCATATTTAGAAACCCAAGCAATTAAGGCACAGCTCAGGCAAAGAAATTTCATCAGTAGGTATGCGTAAGCTTGGAGGGAAGAATCTGTACCCTAAAGCTGGAGCCCCCATGCTCTTAGGAATGAGCTCGGCTTCTGGAAGTGCCTTTTTGAAACGTATAGAGATTTGTGGAGAGAAATGCACTGATGACAGGTGGACTATCCCCTGTAAGTGGGATAGACAGAGGGAGTTGGCACAATAGCTTGCAATATTCAAGTACTGTAATTTTTTTCGTATAAAGATGGAAGCTATTATTTTTTAAAGCATGTGGTTTCAATGGTGCATACTTGATTTATGACTAAGAATTCTTTTTCTCCATGCCATATTAGCACCCTCGTATAATTAAATAGCTTCCCTCTTGAAACTTAGATTGGACCGAATTCTGTTTTACCAAGATAGTGAATATGGCATGGACAATTTATGTTTAAAACACATCAGGAATATGGAAGACTGATTTTCTTTCTTGAATTTAACATGGTAAAAATCTCTGTCCTTCCCCTGCATTTTGTAGGCATAGATATAATGTTGGTCTGAATGGCTTAGAGAATCCTTAGTTTCATCTACACCTCAGTCTTGTCAGAATGACATGGGTGTGTGAGCTTAGTTGGATTTAACTGGATATGAACCTGAGCACATATTACAAATGCAAATTGTCTCCGTTTTTTTAACCATAAAAGGCGTGAACATAAATTCCAAAGCTGATTTCACATTAAATGACGTGGGATAACGATATTACTTCCTTTTGTGGACTTGTTTCTCCTCCTTCAAGGCTTAAAACTCCTTTACCTCTCTTGAGGCTTGTCAGTGCAAGTCCATAAACATTCACCTGTATAAACTTATAATTAAAAAATATAGCCTAATCCTTCAGCAAGTAATTATATTATTATTCACCCTTCAGAAGAAATGCCTTAAAGATCTAAAGGGTGACAGCCTCATCAAGTTTTCATTACCTGCCTTGATGCATTTCCATTTTTGGAAGTTTATATCCTCTCACTTTCTGCTTAACATATAGGAACACAAAGAAATTCAAAGGAAGGTGCCTTAAAAGAAGAACTTTATTAAGTAATTATCAAATTAGAAAATTACCTACCCAAACATCCCACACATGTATAATAAAGATGAGTATACATGTGTTTGCATGTTTTATGGGATATACAGTCTCTGGCATATACAAATATGCATAATTTTCTCGTACAATGTAATTAGAGAAAATTACATATCTAGCCAATTAGTCTTCAGAACAAATTTCTTCATATTTTCTTTCTCCTTAGCTAAAATGGCCTTGATAACCCACCACTACCTTCATTTTCTGCAGTCTCAGTCTCACTCACCCCCGTCTTCTGGATCTCTTCCACCATCCTTCACGTTTTATGCTTTCCTTGCAGGGCTGCCTCCTTCCTCCCCCTTTGGTTCTGTTCATTTTCCCACCCCGTTCCCAAGTCTCAGATACTGGGCAGGACTCCAACTGTTTGTAAGTGGACAAAACAATTACATAGAAACTCTAATAGAAACAAAGAAGACTCCCTGTCTGATGTCATGGATAGCCCCAGACCTCTGCTGGTTCTCTCCATCTGTTTGTTCCTCAGTCACAAAAAAGAGACTATAGCATTACTCCAAGCAGAATTTGGTTGTTAAATTGTCCTTTCATTCCAGTCCTCTGGCTTACGGAAAGCCCAGGGTAGCCAAAACACTTCCTTCTAGAATACCTTCATGTTCCACGAGAAGGGAGAGGCTTGCAGGCTTTGGAAAGACAGCATTTACAGCTAAGGTTGGCCCTGCATATGTGTCCCTAAGTGTAGAGCAATATTGGGGAAGCCCAGCTCTGTCCCTACAGACCTGAGGCCCTGGGAAATCCCCACCTTCAAGTTAAATGCACACTCCTAAGCTGGCAGAGCCTGCTTCTTCCCCAGCTGCCACTCAGCAGGTTCTCGCTGTAGCCTAGCAAGACCTAGGAATGTCATGTTCTGCCATCAGCTCTCTGAATACCTACCTCAGCCTTGTCAGAGTGGATGCTAAGTATTCAGACAGCTCTGCCGTGGCTCAGGGGATGGAGTCAAGGTGGGGCTGTCTCATGGATTTCCCTCTCTCTCCATTTCCCCTGTGAACCCACTGGGGCAAGATTGAGGCTCCCATGCCGCTATGATAGTGTTTCTCAACCTCTTCTTCATCATTGCTCTCCTAAGGAGCCTTTTAAGACATGTTTTTCCTAATAAATTAGTAAGGTAATAAAATTTAATACCACAGATAAACTGTATATCTGTTTATATACTGTATGTAGTTCTGTGTTTTATATGTAAGACAAGTTAGATGCTTCCCCCCCCAAGAACAATCTTTACCCTTTGGAGATGACATCCTCCCCATTAAAATGCATGCTCTATGGGTTTTCTGTATCTCTGAGGTAGGGCTGACACTGAGTTTGGCAAAACCAAGACCTCTTTAGCCTTTAGATTGTCTATCTGTGATATTCTCCTGTGCACATCATCCCACTGCATCCTCTCAGCTGTAGCTTATTTCATTTCGTATCCTCTCAACATTAGGAAGCAGCAGGGATCTCCATAGGGCTGTGTGGGGACAGAGGTAGGGCTGTAGTGGAGATGAGAGTGGTCCAAAAATAAAGTATGTACAGCATTCCTGTGGAGTTAACCACTGTACCTGAAAGCATTCCCCTGATTTCAGGCTTATTGTTGCCTGGTTCTTTATCTAAATACCTAGGGATACAGAGACGTTGCACAGCACATGCATTGTTTGTGAAACATTCCCCGTGGAACAAGGATTGATACTGGAGGGGTCTTATCTGGATGCCCAGCACAGGAAAGCTGGCTGGGGGCAGGGTAGGGTGGGGAGGGTGAGGAAAGAAATGCGGGACAGCCCTAGTGAAGAGTGAAGAGATGACAGTCTCAGCAGTAGTCCTGCTGGATACTAAGGACTACGTCTCCTCTCAAACCTCTTCTTCGTATTTGCTCTATACAGTGCTTCGAGATACGGTATGCTCAGGACTGCATTTTAGGAAGCTTAATCACTACTCTTTTAAACTACATTGAATGACTTTCAATTATCTACAGATTGAAATGCATTCTTATTAAACTAGCATGTTAGGCCCTCCATAGACTGACCCTATTTGTTTATCTTCTACTTTTCTCTGAGTCTACATTCTCTGTAACACCAACTGTAGTCATTATAATCCAGATAGCAACTTGTAGGCCTTTGCTGATGCTATGTCTCTATTTGTAATAAGCTCTCCTTCCATTGAATAGGATCCTATTCAAATCCTGCCCTTCCTACACCTTCAAAGGCAGCCTCTAGAAAGTAATTTCTGATTTTTCCAAATAGATGTTAATGCTTCCCCTTTCAATGCTTCCTCTTGCACAAGCACCGAAGAGGAAATCAAATTACAATAAAAGGTAGAATAAGGTGTTTAGCTTCTCAACTAAACTGGAAGTTCACTGAGAACAAGGATTTAGTTATATCAATCTTTGAATCTTATATAATGTCTAGTGCTCATACTGAGGTCGGAAGAAAAGTACTGAATTTCTTGTATTGATTCTGTCGTGTTGTTGCTTCTTGGCCAGAATAGGAAAGAACTTTGCTGGAAACACGCACCCCACATCATCTCCTATGTAATGGATAATGAGACTTGAGCTGACTCTAACACTAAAGTGACACAGATTCATTTAGATAAGCAGAGACAAGGTATATGTTTTGTTGTCCCTGTCAGTCTTTTTTTGTTTCATTTACTTTGCTTTCATGTTTTCTTTGAGAAAAAAGAATTTATAGAACCAATGGGCTGCATAACCTAGATGGTTTTTCTTCTCGTATCTAAATATTTCCCGTTAACTGCAAAGCTAAAAATAGTCCCTTTAACTGGAGCTGATGGGGATCATTCATATGGTTTACTGGCTCCAACAACCCAACTCAAGGAATCATTCATTTCATTTACTTTTATTATTATTTTTTAATTTCTCAGATTACCTTTTCTTAGATGATCTCCCTGTTGCCCAATCTCCTCAGATGATTTAAGGTTAAACAACATAGCTAGATACAAAAATCTAGCTTTTATTATTGTGTATGTAGTAGATGACATGTGTTGTTGTCTGTTTGGGGTAGTTTTTCATTGTTTTCAAAGAGAAGTCATATCCAGAATCAAATGAAAAAATTGAAACCATCCAGAAGACACTGTTCAGGTGAAGGTCATTTTGTGCTTGGGATTCAACAGCAAAGCAATTGAAATTTGAAGTACATTGGTTTCTTTTCTGCTCTTTTGGTAACCATGGGGATAGTAGAGTATCTTATATACAAAGCTTGTGGGAAGGAATAACCTTGGAAATTCTTCTACTGAAGAATGATTTAAACGTTGCTCTGACACATGAATCATGGGGTGGTGCTTTCTGTCAACATTCCTTGCTCTTCAGAACCAGAAAAGCCAGTATCTGTCTGGTTACTGGTGCTGCCACTGCTGCTGGGAAATAGCACTGTGATAGTGGAATCTTTCTGAAATCATTTTGAAATAGTTGCATGTACCCGGAAAATGATATTTTCATCGAAGGTATCTTTTGGACATATTATTGATATTCTGCACTCTATAAAATGACATTTGGAGCAACTTAACTTTTTATTCTTAATTGAGAGGAGAAAATACTCCAAGAAATTCTTTGCACTTGAGCAATGTCTAGGAGTTGAGTATGATGGAAATAGTGTGCTTCTTTTTGTTAATTTTAATACAATATTATCTCCAATCTTCATGGTTTAAAGTGGCTGTCTTTCTCTCTACATATATGTATATAATTATACTTTCTATATATTAATTAAAATTACTTGTATTGTTTTTTTTCTTTTGTATAAATCATTGCTTTAGATCACCTTTGTATTTCACAAACAAGACTAAATGTAAAGACATATTTAAAACATTCTAGGAATTATTAAATTAGTTTTCTTCAATGGTTTTTATCTGTTAAAAAGGAAGAGGAGTATCTGAGAAAAAATATATGGCTAGAGGATGCAACCAAATTAATTTTTTTTTTTTTTTTTGGTAAGGAAAGTTGTCCCTGAGCTAACATCTGTTGCCATCTTCCTCTTTTTTCTTGAGGAAGATTGTCCCTGAGCTAACATCTGTGCCAATCTTCCTATATTTTGTATGTGGGATGCTGCCACAGCATAGCTTGATCAGCGGTGTTAGGTCTCTGTCCGGGATCTGAACTTGTGAACCCTGGGCAGCTGAAGCAGAGCATGTGAACTTAATCACTATGCCAGTGGGCTGGCCCCCAAACTAATTTTTTATTTAGTTATCTGAACATTTTATCAGAAATCATTTTGTGTTTTCTTTGCTGGCCATATACAGGTCTTTGAATAATTGATTCTATATTACACTTCACTTTTCATTTATTGACATGACTTTACCATAAATTATTCCCCCACCATCTTATCAAAAAACAATCAAAATTAACTTTTAAAAGTCTTATTTTCATATATCAAAAGATGATATTAGTTTTTCCTTCACTGGCTCTTCCTTTTCCATTGTACCTTGACCAGGTTTCTTTGCTGCAACTCAAATACATGTTCATCTAGGACACCATGTTCAAAGTCTAAACTCATAGGGCACCTTTAATTTCACCTTTCCCACCCCCAAGCAAAGGTTCCCCACATGGTGGTCTTGTGCTACCTCTCAGAGTCACAAAAAATCTACTGGTTTTCTTAATCCATCATGCTTATGTTCCCTGCTCTCTCTCTCTTCCTATCTATATGGCTTTTTTATTTTTGTGTTCAATCTCATTTAGCTTGTATGCCCTTTTGGATTGTGTCTTTTGCCCACTTTGCTCTTGAGTAGTGGGCACATTTGCATTCATGGACTGGGGCTACTTGACTTGGGTGCCCAGATCCTAGGACCCCACATGTAACCAGGAGGGGAAGGCAGACATTTCTTACTATTGATTCATCTATATTATCTTCTACTGTCACTAGCCACTCATTGCCAAACCACTGGACTCTAAGTCCATCTGCCTGTGGACATTGAATATCAGAAATAGTTCCCACCACCCAAATGAATTTTAAATTCGCCCTGCTTCTTTGCATCACTCACACCACACACAGCAATGTCCATGATACACTTAAACATTCAGTTGTCTTCATTTGTTTACACATTCATCTTCCCAACAACCCTGTGATTTCCTTGAGGACAGAGACAACAACTGACTCATCATCGTGTGTTGCCCTGTGTCTCGCTCAATGCATAGCATATACATATGTCCAATAATGGACAAATACAGAAAGTTTCCTCTCTTTTTCCTGGATCAATAAAAAAGCCTGCTTTTTTAGATTCATTTTGAAACCATTGTTGGTTTGTTATAGGAAGTCTTTAACTTATAAATGGGTTCTATTCCAAAAACCACTTCTGAGGTTGTATGAAACAGAAACCCATTAACCATCTCTGAAGATGAATAGCCACTAGATGCCGTGTTGGATAGTGGTCTACGAGTGCAGTGTAGGAACTGCATTCAATTGCCTTCTGGGAGCAGGTGGCCATGAAACAGTAAACGAAGAAGGAGACAGGGAAAGAAGACAGTTTTCTGGTATCTCGTGTGGCTTTTTCAAAATTCTAAAATATGTAAAGTTCGTTTGAGATATTTTTCCACATTTTATTTTTTATTATTTGCAACTGTCTCCCAGATCATGCTGTGCTGTTCTTACTCACCTCTTCTTCCCACCCCCACCGTGACTTACTCACCCCTACTTTCCACCCCTACAGTGACTTTTTCTGGGCTATACTTTCACTGTAAAATCTCTGCAGGAGTGGGTGATGAGAAAGGCTAAAAGAAGAAGCTGATTTTAACGAGAACGACAATAGCTCCGATTAAATTAATATCCACTAAGGTTTGAATGACTAACAGCATTTTTCATTCTTCTGTTATTTGCATTTTGAAGTCTTGCCACGTAGCAAAGTATATCAGTTTCTGCTTTTCGTAGGTTCCTTTTTTCCACATTTATACTCCACAACTTTTTTGAAGCTCTGCTTGTTTGTTTATTGCTGTGGTATGTGTATGTGTGTGTGAATCAGCAGGGTCTTAAGCATGAGGGGAAAGAGAACTTTGAAGAGGGAAGAGTGTGGTGGTTCTAAGTATGGGTCATTGTAAATCAAGTGTAAATTACTGAAAAATTGCTTATACATCTAAACATCCTTCACAATGTCAATGTTATGAATCAACATTTTTGTATAAAGGTGAATGTGGGTTCTGTGGAAACAATAAGCTTGGAATTCTATGAGCCTGAAACTCTGATGGATGATTTTGTGTTTAGAAGGCAGGAATGCGTAGAATGTGGGAAAGTGTTGTTGGGCTCAGATCCCATTTTGGTCTCCATTTCATAGTCTTTGCAGCTTAAAAAAATAATCCACTGAAAATCTTTGGTGGGGAATGTAGCCTTCAAACAAGTTTTCTTTATTCTTTTGTGATTCTAGAAATTTGACGATATCAATTAGGGAGAGTTCATATTTCCTAAATGTCCCTAGGGAGTTTCATGTTTTATTCTTTGGTAATTCACATAAAGTTATGAGTGTGAACAAGCCACAGACATCAGAGAACATCACTAGCTTCCTTGAAGAGTCTATAAGAAAAGAATGTTCTTTGGGTCAATAATATACGATGTAAAAAAAATACATGAACTGCAATGGTATTGTCCTCCATTATAAACAATATAAATCTCTATGTATAGAGAAATGTATATAACATATACATTGTATATATGTTATATACAAATTTATATGTAGAATGAAAAACATATATAGCTGAACAAATATATATATAACAAATATGTATTTGTTATGTTGTATATATTTTTATATACGATATATATATATATAAAATTCTATGTAGACAAACTAAAAGGTGGTTATTTCTGAAGCGCAATGATTGTGTTAACATGAGAAGTTTGAATATAAATTATTTTACAGCCCTGTAACCAACTCCAGCCCCCAGCTCCTCTTCCCAACAAAGGGACGTGGCGGGAAGAACATGGCCTGAGCAGCTGTGCGATTGAGCGCATTCCTAGCTCCCTCTTGCCCTCAGCCATGTACCTTTAATCCATTTTGAAGTTGGATTAAAGTAGGAGTTGGTGTATTATTGTATCCTGTTAAAATATTCTTCCTTGCTTAGCTGGCATCCCTCTGTGGTTTAAAGCAGCAGACTCTGCTGTAACTATGTCCCTTCTGTTATTTTTAATCATATTTTCATTAGTCAACAAATATCTATCAAAGGCTTACTATGTGCATATACCACAATGAAGAAGACATTCCTCTTGCCTTTAGGGATCTCATCCTCTAGAGAAGAGTTATTGCCTTGTATTATATTATGTCTACATAACTTTATGTTATAACTGTGTTCAGGTTTACAGATTTAGGGGTTTTCTGTAAAGGGTATTTGTGTGCAGATGTATTGAAATATAAGATAGTTACAATACATAGTTATTTGCAATGAATTCTAACTGCAGATCTCAGAACCAAATTAAAGAAAAAATCAGTGTAATGAGAAGATAAAGTGCATCCAGTAAACAAAAAATAGAGTTTTTAGCCTGTGAAGGAAAAGAAAACCCAATAATATGCAGTTTTCTGACAGTGATTGGTGAGTTTCCAAATATCTCCACCCTAAGTTATTAAAAAGTTAAATAGTAAGACAATATATCTTCATAAGTCTTTCTGTAACTTTGATTTTATAACGAACTGTGTTATTGATCAAATATGGTTTCCCTTTACTAAGAAAAAAAAAGGGCCTTTAGAAATCTCATATAGCTTATTGGTGATCAAGTACTTTGTAGAGAGTAACATTTTGATGAAGAAAGTGAAAATAAATCGGGAACATATGGATTACATTTACATCCAAATGCATAGACTCTTTAAGAGGTTATAAGGGAAATTCCTGGCAAAAATGTCCCTTGGTTTGGAATATGAAACATACCTGAAAAAGACACAGAAAGGTGGGTAACAGGAAAATTTGATATACAGAGTCTGCAAGAGGTTGTATTGCTTTCCCATTCAAAAATCTTTAGGACTATTTTGGAAATACACAGCCAAATCCTGGAATGACTGAGTGGTCTGTGCTAAATATTCAATTGTGTGTGAAATTTGTGGAGTGGCCCCAGGGGCAGCCAGTTGCCCAATCTTGCAAATATCACCCTAAAAAATACAGGATTTCCAACGTGACTTGGAAAACCTCTTACTCTTGGCTAGGGCGTATATATGGTGCATGTGTGCACGTGTGAGTGCATGTGTATGTAAAACATCTAGCAACATGCTTTTAGAAATGGAGAATTTATATCCCAATAATGCATTCTCCTATCACTTTTTATGATGCATTTGCATGAATTTCATTTACATGTGTAAAGTTATTCACTTTATTTACCTGGTTAATATGTATAATAACCTTCCTGAGAGGTTGGTGTGCACACTTGAGCCTTTGGAAGGGCATATGAGGGAGGATACTCTGGCAGATCTTTCTCCCTTTTGGGTACGGTGGCATTGTTTGTGGCTTTTCTCTCATCTCTGCTGTACTCTCATTCACCTAAAGCCCATGTAGGAGTGATTTCAGGGTTTATGAAGGAGTAGTGAGTTAGCTTTTCAGCAGCTGACTGCTGCAAAGTTCCTCACAGCAAGGTGGTTATATGTGCTCTGTGAATCTTCGTAGAACCAAAGTGCATCCCCTTTCTCCCTTCCATTTCCTCCTAGGCAGGAGGACACTGAGAAGTTCCTGGGATGATTGGAGGAGAAAACTTTTTGGAAAACAGACCAAAAGTAGGGCAGCAGCACAGTGATGGGTGGTCGTCAGCCTGAAGTGGTGCTTGATTACAGCCTGGAAACCAGGGAGTGGCTCCACACATGGGGCCTCCTGGCTTAAGTCTCCTGTAACCTCCAAATGTCTCACACCTCAGCATTGCTCCCAGAGCTGACTCTAAACCTCAAGGCATTGCTCTTGTGATCTAAAAATTGAACCTGAGCCTGAAGCAGAATGGGACTTGGAATATCCCAAGTCATCATCTCCACGACTCCAGTGAGTCAGCTGCCTGCTTCCTTGCACTGGTTTCTGAGAGCCACAGCTTCCCAGGAGCCCATGATGTGCAGAGAGTGGCTTGTTGACCATGAGGAAGAGGAAGAGCTGTTTCCCACACTCCAGTGGAAGCCTCTATCTGCAAATTCTTTTTTACGTGAATATTTCTCTTTTGTTAGTAAGTACAATTTGACCTTCTTGAATGATAAGAATGATAACTATTACATTTTTTGACAATGCCACGCATTAATCACTTTCTGTTGTTTATGGTCTGATTATACATTCTTTCCCTGGGGCACTGTAAGATTTCTGATCTTATAATACAATTTTGGAATTTGTAAAGCATGTCTCATTGTCTTCTCAGCCAGAAAATACAGAGAGGGCCTGATTCTTGCTTTGGGCTCCATGAAGGAGCTAGCACCATAGCCTTTGAAGTGCAGGTGAAAGGAAAGCATAACTTTGCTCCTCACCTACAGATCTGGAGCTTTCTTCATTGCAGCTTCTACCTCAGTGGTCCTGGCAGCATGTGCAAATCCTGACGGAGGAGCCTGGTGGGTAAATCCCAGGGATCTGTGGCAATGGCAGGATCATCAGAAGCACCTGGCAATTGGACCAGCCTTCCCAAATGCTTTAGGGCATGTGGAAACATGTATCGCCAGGGAATTCCTGGGCCCTGAGATTCTACACCACCATAAGCACTATGTCCTAGGGTGATTTTCTTCCAGTCTTCCCTAGTGGTCAGCCCCAGAAACGCCTCAGAGGGACAAACTCTTGGCCCTGGAGCAGCCTGGTCTCCCAGTCCCATAAAAAAGGCAAACTGGAAGGACCACATGATTCCCTGCTATGAGATTCTAGACACATCTTTCAGCCTGCCACTTCTCCACCCCATTCTCTATCAATGGCTCTCAAAGTTTTTTGACCATGCCCCATAGAAATCTCAGCCCAGCACAAATACACACACACCTACACTGACACATACACTATACATAACAGAAACAATAATTTCACAAAACATTATTTCCCTTTGCATGCTAATGTACTCAGATTTTTTCTTCTATTCTATTTTTGTTTTTCCTTTTAATCCCTGTCATGATCCACTAAATTGATTTCCTGAGCTGCAAACGGTCACAACCCAGTTTTAAATGCAATGCTCTATATGATGGGGCTCACTTGCACACAAGAAAACATTTCAATAATGTAATAATGATAGCTGTGGTTTATTTAGCGTCTACCTCATGTCAGGCACTAGGCACTGGGCTAGGTGTTTTATAACATTGCGTCTAATCTTTACAATACCTTTGCAAAGTAGGTGTTATGCACATTTTACAGAAGAGATATTCAAGTTTAAATAACAAAATATTTTACTTAAATTATTTAGACTTTATAACATAGTTCAGCTTGTTGAAATATTTCTATTCACAAAGGCTGAGTGGGGGGGTATATATATTTGTGTGTACAGATATATATACATATATCATATAAGATAGTGAATGGACTTGGAAAGAGGGAGATTGCATGGGCAGGAGAGAGTCTCAGGAGAAAAATAATCCAATGAACTTTGTGTAATAATTTCTGAAACTATTTAATGCTCAGGGTAGTGCAGCTATAAAAGGAAAGTCTGTCGTGTGTCAACCAGTAGAATTTTTGTAGGCTAAAATTTTTCTCTTTCTGGAGAGAAAAATCTAACATATTTGTTTTTGTTTCTCCTTTAAAATTTTATAAACTATTTCTTATACCTCATGTATAGAAGTGAATGTGCTATCTAAACTTGTCTCGACATGCTGCCAACAAACTAATTGAAATGGAAAAATGCACCAGAGAGTCGATGTTTTTGATCAACTGGTCTCTAAACACTTGGTTAGGCTGACGGTCTTCAACAGGAAATGATTCAAAGACAGCAATATTTACTGCTCTTGTTTTGTTCTATTTTGTTTTTTTAATCTACATGACATCATTGGTGCTGAGGAGTGAATTATAGTAATGTTTAAAGACATTTTCTCTTTCTGGCCAGTACTATACTCTCAGGCCCAAGATCCAGGTTGTGTGATCGCAGAGGAGAGCCATTCCCTTCACTGATGAGCCTAGTTGTGTCGTTGGCTGCTGGCATTCATACTTTTGTGCTAGGTTGGATGCTATGCTATCAAATGTGCTGCTTTTTCCCAGCCCTGATGCTTGGCCTATATCTATACTGTAGGATTATTATACTTTGTAGTTGGCATAAAAAAACAAGCAATCTGTCTGGATTGTTCTTTATGTCCTGGAACAAGCCTTCTTGACCAATAGCCAGTAGAGCGCAATCTGCTGTGAATCTCCAGCCAAATGCTAACTACCTTGCCCCCTCCTTCTGGTTGATGGCACTTCCCTTCCTCCCAATCAGAACTTCTCAATGACAGTCAAATTCTACATGTCCAATGACAATCATAAGATGGGAAAAAAATCAGAAGTTGCCCCACCTTAACACAATTTGCAGACCAAAATCCACAATACAGAAGCAGCGGGAATTTTTTGATTATTTTTCTTTGCCTTTTTTGGGGAAAAAAAAAAAGGAAACCAGTCATGATTAAATTGGAAAGAAGTTACACATACAGACGTTTAGGGAACTTTCAACACTTCATGTGATTTTTCAGGAATAGCAAACCATAAAGGCAATTCAGACCTAAACATCTGTGGGATACGATCTGTAATGGGCCAAAGGATCAAATGTGACAGAAGAGCAACAGAAAAGAAGTAGGCTCTGCCATACTGAAATTAAACACTCCCCAGAAGAGAGTGGCAAAAGTGCAACTTGGAAAAATGAGACCAGCCTGGAGACAAGTAAATTTTTGGCTATCATGATCTTAATTAAGCCATCTACCCATGCAAGAATTTATAAGAAGTTCACCCAATAACAATTACAGGGAGTAAATACATAGTCTTCTAGCACATCATCAGCAATATTTTTCTAAAGTCTAATTGTTGTTTATCTAGAATTCCCACAGTAGAGATAGTGTGGTGTTGTGTAGGAGTGCACATGTGCTTATTCATCTCTTGATTCCCTGAAGAACTGCTTAGAATGGCGACAGTCAAAAAGTTAAAGGATCTTGAACATATCTTTAGTTGTACCTTCTTTGAGGTTCCTTTGTACTATTTTTAATAGAAAAGTGAACCCTAAAATCGTTTTTCATTTCTTTATTACACGGGCTTCCTTAAATTACAAAGAAATTTTTTTTTTTTTTTTTTGAGGAAGATTCACCCTGAGCTAACAACTGCTGCCAATCTTTCTCTTTTTTCATGTGAGCCACTGTCACAGCATGGCCACTGACAGATGAGTGGTGCGGGTCCATGCCCAGGCACCAAACCCAGGCCGATGAAGCGGAATGTGCTGAACTTAAGCCCTAGGCCACTGGGGCTGGCCCAAGAAATGTTTTTAATCTTCTCACCTGGTAAATCATAATCCACTGATGGGTTAGTAAGCCAGGTGTCAATCACTTTGTCCTCTTTTCCTTGGCTTATGGAAATTTCCTTCTCCATCAGGGCGTTATAATGATAAAACTTCTCCCACTCATTCAGTGACAATCAAAAGACACCAAGAAAAGCATAAGTCATCAAGTACATAAATCATTGAAAGTCTGACAAAATTTTAAGAGGATATTAAACCTCCCTAAGTCCATCTACTCTTGTGAACCTGTGATGAAATAATATGAATGGTGGCCCTCAACTCCCCGAACAGGAAGATATCAAAAGTAGCTTAGAAATGCTACCCAGAGCACGCCAACAAAGACTGTTAAGGCAAAATACTCAAACAGGATGGACTCCAGTTTTGATTGTGTGGCCTTACCTACATTCCTTCACTCAAAAGACTCCTACTCACTGAAAGTAAAATTTGGATCTTTTCTTGCCAGTGATGCGGGAATGGTTAGATCCCCCTGGAAGATCAGAGAACTGGGTAATTATCCATTAAAGCTCACTTAGGTTCTACACACCTCAGGGCTATTTTTTAACTTAAGGAAAATTTTTGTCTTTATTACTTAGTTTTTTTTCTTTTTAGTTTCAAAAGTTAACTCTAGTCATATGTACATTTTGTCACTTCTCTCAGGAAATCCCTCATGAAAAGCTACATTTTTAAAGACTATTTCATGTAATATGACATCATGCAAAATAAACCAAAGCAGATTTTCTGAACTTTCTACGCATGACAGCAAACGCCAAGATATGGCTCGTGTGCAACGTGAGTTCCCCTTCAAATATTTGGCTGCAGGAGAAAAGAAATTATAATTAAAAAAAAAACAAACCTGGGAATATTTTTACATAAAACAAAGAGCAGTTACCCCAAATCACAATCTTTTGTTTTGTCTTCAGCATTTCTGGATTTTCAGAACATTTTTTTGGTCACACTGTCTGTATTTTAGACAGAGGATATAAGGCAGCCAAAGGCAAAATTCCTCACTCACATTAGTCACGCAAGGTCTCGTGATGAGCAATAACAGAAGTCAAAGTATAAACAAAAACAAGTCCATGACCCTCAAAACCATGGATTTTAATTATTTCGCTCAAGTAAAACATTACAAAAATATATGCTGATATCTTGGTGGGACAACAGCATTCGGAACTAAAAGCATTTTTTCCATATGAGAAGTATGTGAGATGTAAATTTCCTAGTTTCATTTTTCTCTTGATCCTGGGGGAGATTTTGGGTTGAGAAATCTTTAGACATGAGATTTCCAGGTGTGAGGTAGAAATAATGAGTCTTTCTTAGCCCCCATTTGACCGCTGGCTTCACCACTTTGGGCTTCAGTTTCCATATCTATAATTGAATACTGTGGAAAAGACAATATCTAAGAGAGCTTTCATTCTGAATTTTGGGAGTGTATGATTCTTTCAGAACTTCCTCATGGTTCTGTGGGTGTGTGACAAACTTTATCTCACGAAATGAAGTGTGAGTTTAATTCACTTACTGTGTTGTTTGCCTAAATGTGCTAATCTCTGTGCCAGGAGTCTTAACATCTCCACAGGGCAGATTACGCATTGTAGATGACTAGTTCAGTGATGCCATTGAGGGAGAAACCTTCTTTCTAGTGAGGCAGCGTCACTGATTAGCAGCCGCAGTTTTATGTGGCATTCAGGTTTTGCCTAAAGATTTCCCAGAAATGGAGCTGGTGATAGATATTTCACAGTCCAATTAGAAAAAGTAAGACAATTTTTACAAGTTAGATAGCCTCTGTAATTTACATCTCTGAGTAACTGATCAGTGACTAATGTGAAAGCAAATATTATTGCAATACCTCAGTTTATTGGTACCACACCTCCAAGATGTAGATTGATGATAATGCCCCATGAGTTGGTGTTAGGACATTATAGCCCTAAATATCCTCTTAATGTTATAAAATACATCCTCTTAAGTAAATCTTTTTAGTTTAAGCTTATGTTCAAAGGAAGGCAACTTTGTTTTTTTTCTTTTAAATCTTATAGTTGGTTTAATGGATGTGTTTCTATACGCAAGAGAGAGAAAGAGTGAAAGGTAAGAAACCTTGTTAACTTAAAGAATGGTTAGGACAGTGAAGTTGCATGAGAAAAAAAACAAAGTCATCATTGTTTGAAGCAAAGCCCTACGCTATATTCCAGATAATTTTTGTTTTTTAAATCTATTCCACTCATTTGGATTTTTTTCTAATCGCCTTGTTTAAATCTACATAGACTAGCTAAGTAAGAAATAGAGACTTCCAGTGAAATATGGTGGGGCGAACTTCTAACTTTATCTCAATCCTCTCCCAGAGCCCTACTAAAAAGGCGATATAAAAGGCATAAACAGTGCTGGGCTGGCCAGCTCTTACCTGGTGTCAAGACACAATTGTTAAAATTGTTAAAAAAACAGCCATTGCTAAGCTAGAGGTAGGTTGAAAACAGTCACAGTGGGAGTAGACACCACTGAAAATGGTAAATGCTACAAATCAGAGCTTTTTCTTTCTTTTTTTCTCAGAGAGCCATTTACCATTATTCGGTTTACCACCGAATGAACCCATAAGGAAAAAGACCATTAGGGAGGAGAAGACATCAGAAGGGAGTTATCAGTATGAACTCAGAAGCTAGGAAGCAGATATTTAAGTAGTAACTGGTTTAGCAGACTAAGGAAAACAAGGGGAGCCTTCATGGGGCAAGGTCAACTCCCTCCCCCCCAAAAAGAAGTTATTCAATGCAGAAAACCCTGGACAGGCTTATGAATTTGAGACCTCAGTTACTTGTGAAAGCAGAAGGGCAAAGTGGGGGCTGATAATAGGAAGAAAGTTTATTAAAAGAGAACTAAGCTCTCTTCTCCTGCTCACCTTCCAGGATGCTGACAACCAGATTCATAACCTCCAGATATGAGACTGGAGGAGTAAAATCCAAGGAAACTGCCCTCAGAGGTGTGGGGGTAGTTAAAGATGCTAACAGTTGGGGGTCTCCCAATAATAGCCTGGTCCCCATCAGATTATCCTGTGGTAAAGCCCCCAGCCTGCTTCCTTCATCCATGTGAAAACCAGAGTTTCTAATTAGCATCTTACTCTTTAAAACCTCACTCTTAAAATGTCAATTGACAACCAAGAATCAACAGAAATTACAAGAAAAACTTATATAAAAGGCAATGACCAAAACAAACAGAAAAAAAAGGAACCCAAAAGAAATAGAGACAATGTAGAGAGTAAGAAAATATTTTAAAATTAATTAATATTCTTGAAGCTTTAGAACAAGGTACTACATCCATGAAACAAGAGCATCAAGCTGTGAAAAAGACTATACAGAAAAAAAGGACAAGATCTTTGTAATTAAAATTATGTTAACATAACTTAAAAAAGTTAACAGGAAACTTGAAAGATAAAGTTAAGGACAAAACTCTGAAAGTAAGAGAAAGAGAAGAAAAATTAGAGACAAAAGTTAGGGGAGATATAGGATAAATTCTAATTTCTGAATAACATAAGTTCTGAAAAGGGAGAATGGAACAAAATAGAATGGGAAAATAGTTGAACAGATAAGACATGAATATTTCCCATGATGAAACTGAATGAATGTTCAAATTGACAAGCTCGCAGATTCCCAGAAGAGTGTGTTTTAAAATACTCAAAGGCACAGGGATGTAAAATGCCAACATGCTAGTAATGGAAGATTCTAAATGCAACAAGGGTAGGAGAATGGGAGAAGTCACTTGAAAAGATTCAAGATAAGGCAACAATGTTAGAAAGTAGAAAATAATGGACCAATTGCTTTGAAAATCTGAGGGAAAATGATTTCCAGCCTGTAATTGTCTTCCAAGCAATTTTAACACACAAATATTAAGAGTAGAAAAAAATATTGTTCATTGCATGTAGAAAATAAATATTTTTAGTTGCAAGGCCTCAAAAACGATACCTCCTACATAGCACGTCTTAAGAAGCTATTGGAGGATGTGCTTCAGCAACATGAAGGAATAACCCAAGAAAGAGGAAGCTAGATGCTTTAGGAAACAAAGCATTCAGAAACAGAAGAGAAAAGGAAATTTCAAGGATATTGATGAAGAGAAGTCCCAGGACAACAGCTGACATAGGCTGGTCCAGAAACCAGTCTAGATTGGAGAAAGAGCTTAGAGGGATCCAGATGGAATAAGTGATATGTTGGAAAGTACATTTTTGGCAGAGAGTTTGGGAATGAATTAGCAATTGATGGGTAAAAAAGTAAGCAAAGGAAATGCTTAACTCCAGGGAAAGCAAGTTATACCAAAAGAAATGTAATCATAGTTAACAATGTGGTTCATTAGTGACTAATATTTCCATTGTAATAATACTTTGCTTTAATCAGAAAGTGTAGTGAGGGTAAGGTAAGCACATCTCCTTTTATGTTGTGATGAGGACAGCATGGTTTGAGAAAGCTAAATTTTTAACTTTCACAGTACCAAGTCAACAGATAACATCTATCACTGGATGGCTCCTTAAATCATGTACGTGTATTATTCTGATAAAAAATTAACTGTATCTAAAGAAAACAAAATAAAAGTGACTAGCTGGAGGGGGCCGGCCTGGTGGCACAAGCAGTTATGTGCATGCGCTCCGCTGTGGTGGCCCAGGGTTTCCTGGTTCAGATCCTGGGCACACACAGACGCACAGCTTGTTAAGCCATGCTGTGGCAGCTTCCCATATAAAGTAGAGGAAGATGGGCATGGATGTTAGCCCAGGGCCAGTCTTCCTCAGCAAAAAAGAGGAGGATTGGCATTGGATGTTAGCTCAGGGCTGGTCCTCCTCATACACACACACAAAAAAAACCAGTGACTAGCGGGAAAATTTAAGCCAAATTCCATCGCTTTTCCACCATAACATTTTGCCATTATTATTTTAACAGTTGAGCCATTTTTAAAAGCTGACAATCATGACTTTGATTTTATTCCAGTCTAAAAGATATGATTAGATGTTATTTCCAATGTGGCAGACCAATTCTCAACTTACTACAACTCTGTGAGTAGCAAGACCAGTATTTCCAGATTATCTTTGCTGATTGAAAATTTCTATGAAATGGACTTATCGTATATGAATACGTCCATTCTCCTCTGCTCTGTTAGTTTGCTACTACTGCATAACAAATTGCCACAAGCTTGTCGACTTGAAACAGCACCTTTTTATTTATTATTTCACCTCTATATTATATCAGGGTCTGAAGTCCTGGAAAGGCCTACATGGGTCCTTTGCTCAGGGTCTCCCAAGGCTATAATCATGGTGCTGCCAGGGCTGCAATTTCATCTGAAGCTCAAGGTCCTGATTCAAGCTCCTGTGGTGGTTGTCAGAATTCACTTTCTTGCTGCTGTAGAACTCATGGCAGCTTGCTTCTTCAAGGCCAGCAGGAGAGAGAATTTCTGACCTCCAGACTCTCTTTGAATGGAATCACCTGATTAAGTCAGACTCACTCAGGCTGACCTCCTTTTGATTAAATCAAAATCAACTGATTTGGGACCTTAATTACGTTGGCATAATCCCTTCACTTTGCCATATAAAGTAACTGAATCATAGGAGCCTCGTTCCATCATATTTACAAGTCCTCCCTACACTCAACAGGATGAGATAATACAGGACTATAGGATATGTAGACTAGGGCGTGGGAATCTTGAGAGCCATCTTAGACTTCTGCCCACCACACCTGGTTTTAGATTACCTACGGCTATATTTGCTCAAAGTCAACTTTAGAACTTGGGAACCCTCAGGAAAATATTCTAGGATGGATCACTTTTCTTTTACTTGCAGTCAATTTTTCCCTGTCTCATCTTATCTAATGACACTCTTATTCCCTGTTTGAATATAAAGTCCTAAATGTCTATGAAAAACAGATATTTTGAGGAAAAAATTCAGAGAATTCAAATCCTCAAGGCCAAGTGCTGAGGTTAGTTTTTACAAGATCTTTTAACTCAAGTTTAATTCTTTCTTAAATATTATTACCTATGCCCACTCCCCGCCCGTCCTCAATATAACAGCTATTCCTGAAAAGGCAAGGACTTTGTGCTTAGACCTTATCTGAACAAGTTTTCCAAAAGACAACATTGTAGAATAAAGCATACATGCTGGGGACTCTTCCATTTCTATAAGGGCAAGCAGTTCACTTGAATTAGATAGAAATAATTTGTTTTTGTGAATAAGCAATGGCTGACAAGACCTACATCATGTTGAATCCATTGTTTTCACAGAAATATCAGAGCAAGTCCTATGTTTTCCCTCTCCGGAGGCACAATGTCTGCCAGTATTACTTCTTACTTGAGCACTAAAAAAGTCAATTTTCTTAGACTCTTGGAGCAATAATTTGGGAGGATTGCAATCCTTTTATAAACGTGACTAGAAAAACAGAAGCTACTAATATAACAATAAAACCAAAGCTTTTGCAGGCCTTGGGCAGTACCTTGAATTCAGCATGCATTTTTAAGTATATGCAGACTATTTATCAAAAAAAAATAAATAAATAAAAGAAAAGAGATCGTTCCTGAAATTCAGTTTTAGGAACATAAGAACTCTATGTTTTTTTTTTTTTTTTTTAGATCCAGGAGGACTCTCAGAGATTAGGTCCTGCACCATTATTTGTTGCTGAGAACGCTGAAGCCAGAGATGGAAAGTGACTTGAGAGTCCAGAGTCAGAGTGGACAAGCTGAGATGCCCAGTCCCTCTTGTCTTATAACTGCAGGCACCTCAAAGACCCAGATCCAGCATCTGTCTGTAGATCCTAGATTTTGGTCATTTTTTTGATTTAGCTGCAGCCTGGTGCCTCTGCAGCCTCGGTGTGATGGATATTTGTGGTGTTTTCTTTCCTAGGATTTCTTCCTCTACCTAACAACATCCACTGCCCTCTCCCCAATCTCATGAACTCTATGTTTTTTATTAAATTGAAATCAAGACATAGATATATATTTATTATTTTAGGAAATCTCCCTATTTCAAATGAATTCTTTTTGGAATGCAAATATTTGCTATTTGTTTTGAAATTTTATAGGATGAAATATTTAAAATGGGGTATATTCATATAAATACTTTAACCAAATATGGAGTGGATTTATTAAAAGATAAAAGAGAGAACTCAGCTTGGAGATTATGATTTTCCAGGTCTAATGAGTGGAAATTCACCATACTTCTGAATGGCATCTCTTTTCCAATGGGGAAAAAAGATAAATGATTTCAATAACTCTTAGTCTGTTCTTTGAATGTTTCAGGAGGAAAAGTAAATGTTGGTTGGGAAAGAAATTGTGTGTGTAAGTTCCAAAGAGTGTGGTCAAACACTTAGTTTGAATTTTCTTTTGTATGATTTTCCATTTTCATAAAACCACCTGGAAGAATGCTGCTAAAATAAACTGAGGAGTACTAATAATCTATGTTACAGTTTAAATATGTTAATAGTCATCATAATTGTCCCTCAAACAAATTAGATTTTAGCCCTAATTTATTGCTTTGTATTCCTATCTTTCACTAAATGACGTTACAGTTTTTTTCATTTAAGAAAATTATTTTTTTCTAAATATGTTTGAGTTTCTCTAAAAATCCATATTACTGGATTTTTCTCTTCTACATTGGTCAGTTTATTTCAGAAATAAGATTTTTTTGCTATTTTCTTTCTTTCTTAAAAATCTTTCTTTGTGTGATTTTCGGCACTCAACGGGTGCTGAAATTGCAAATTTGATCAATAGAATAACTAAGTGGGTGGTATGAGGGACATCTTATATGCTAAACATATAAGACAATGTCTCCATAATCAGACCATTTTGAAATTCTTTTTTTTAACGTCATTAGCAAAGCTATTATAATATATTATTCTCTATAGAAATGTCTTTTTTACATTTGACCCAATTTCACTCCTTTTATTTAGTTTATTATAAAATAAAATGAATCATACTAAGATAAACATGTTAAGAGAAGTATTAGCCAGTGTAAAAGGCTGAATGAGGAAGAAATAAATGCCTAGCAATGATACATACCAAATTCAAAATAGTGGTGATTCTTGGCAGGAATTAAGTTGATGTAATTGGGGGAGAAGTATACAGGACCTTCAATTAGTTTGATAAAATTTAATTCCTTAAATGGGTGTTCTTTGTAGTATTGTGTTTTTTCATATACTCCAATATTGCATAATAAACTTTTTGTCACACACACACGCACAAAGGATCAACAACGCACGCGCAATTTAGAGTAGCTCCGATTTTGTCACCTTCCTGTGGTCCACGGGGAGCAAAGCCTGGATTAGCACATATAGGCTGCATGGCCTCAAATCTCCTGCGTGAGTGTTGGGGTGGTGCTGTCTGAAGGCATAGTTGTTCTGCTGAAGTCTATGAGCCACTGCTCCGTGGGGGGCAGCTTCGAACATCGCGGAAGGACCGTTCTCAGACAGGCAAATGGAACCGTCGAAGGAGAGTTTACCAAAGTGGGATGGGCAAATCTGAGTTGCTCACTCTCTCAGAGACCTCTTATTCTCTTGGGCTTGAATTTCAAGGATAAGTAGCCTAGGGGGTGAGTGCCAACATGTCATCTTCTATGGTAAACAAATCTAGGAGCTATGAAGGAGGAACTTTCCTGGAGCCATTCCTTTTTGTGAATAACCTGTGTAAATGTGTAAGGTACATTACCTAGTTTTATATTACAGCTTGGGTTTATTTTCTTTTGTTACCTTAGAGCCTATAGCAAAGTATTGTTTATTCTCTCACACCCCAGGTTCCTCAGAGCCAAATCTTCTTAGCGTCTCTATATCACTTGAAGACCATCATGTCTCCACCTTGTTTGGATAATGCGGCTAATTTAAACACTCTTAGAAGAAATAATATAAATAAAATTTTAACCATTATGTTTCTTGAAACTTGTGGATAAAGGAGACTTTTGTGAATGTAACAAATTTGTCGTACACTATGCCATAGCACTATTTAAGAAATCAAGGAAGAGTAACTACTATTTATAAGGTGAATAATCATGTCAGCTAAATGAAAGTTTGCGTATACTTATTTTTAAAATCCTTTACAACTACATTGGTGATGTTGACTCCAATTTTTGTAGGCAAGTTGCCAGAACTTCCTAATGTAGTGGGTAATCGTTTAGTCGATTGGGTTAATATGAAAGTTTCACCAGTCTACTCACGCCAGCAATCTACTTTGTCTGTAAATTATCCAGTCAGAAAATCTATACTTTGTACATAAACTGAACAATTGAAAATTTGCCGTTTCGTTCTACTAAGTGGGCACAGACCTGAAGAGTGAGAACTATAGTACAGTGATTTGTTTCTGTTTAAAAACAGGAATCTCAGAAGTACCAAATAAAATGGTGAAGAGACCACAGTCTAGCCAGCCCATCTGATCATTTCATGTTTTAGCGATATAGATTATTCTCTGACCAAATGGGTCATGTAATAATATGCATAGGTTGTTGAACTGTCAGAAGAATTACAAAATTTTTATTTATTCATTCATTCGTTTCCTAGAGTTTGGAAAACACTTCTCTAAATGCTCATATTTTATCATGTAGTGGATTAGGCTGTGCTAATCAACTCTAAGTTGACAATCACATTTCTTAAAATACAGAACTTGACTTAAAAAAGTTTTTCTTTGTACCAGGCATTTTTGTGAGAAAAGTCATTTTTTTTTCATTCTTAAAAGGACTTCATGCATGAGATTGCCACTTCACAGGGTATTTATCAAACATGGGCCAGCTTATTTTTAATCAACGTGTTAGGAGAGGTAAGTTAAAAGAGCATATAATCCTACACATAAGAGGCAGGATGAATTTTCAAGTTGTAACTTTAAAGAAATGTCCCACTGTAGAGAGCTAAGCGTCTTCAACAGAAGTTTTCACCCTCCATGGGTACCCCTCTGCAACCTGGTTAAAGAGATAGCACCTTCCAGCTAAAATTATGAGATAGACAGTTTATGTTGATTTTTTATTTTTTAATTTAATTAATTAATTTATTTATTTATTTTTTGTGAGGAAGATCAGCCCCGTGCTAACATCTGCCAATCCTCCTCCTTTTTTGCTGAGGAAGACTGGCCCTGGGCTAACATCCATGCCCATCTTCCTCCACTTTATATGGGACGCCGCCACAGCATGGCTTGCCAAGCAGCGCATCCATGCGTGCCAGGGATCCGAACCTGCGAACCCCGGGCCACCGCAGCAGAGCGCACGCATTTAACCGCTTGCGCCACCAGGCCAGCCCCTGATTTTTTAAAAATAACAAATCACATCCACCTAACATTTTAAGTAAATTTTTTCCTTCCCAAGAACTTTTTGATTAAATTCCTGTTTTTCACTTTGGTACTTATCTAGACACTATTAGCATGAACATTCTTGTGAGCAAAAATCCTTTAAAACTGCATCTTCTCATGACTATTTTTATGCAGAGTTACTGGAAACCTGAACTAGAGAATGATGGATTGAGGTAAATGTGTTGTTGCCTATATCTATATATAATAATATGATAGGCTTTTCACAGTTAATGTAGTACATGTTGTTATAGGTTAAAGATGTTAAAAAGTAATTAATTTCCTGTCAAAGAGTGCCCTAGGCAAAAACGCCATATGCATTCACAATTTTTATTTTTTTGGCCATATTCCCTACTCTGCCCACCCCTCCCTCTTGTGTCATATCCATGGTTAAAAACACAGATGTGAGTCACATAGACAGAACTGTTCTAATTTTAGCACCTTCTGAGCCACTTTCTTTACCTCTTTGATCCTCCAAGTCTTCATCTGTAGAATGTTGATAACAATGCCAAAATTATTGATAATAATGTCAGAGGGTTATTGTGAGAAATTCCTGCCTTAATGTATAGTATATGAAAGGCCTAATCCAGTCCCTGCTAGGTAGAACATACTAAAAAGAGGCTGTGTTCTCCCCCTCCCATCATCGTGAGGATTGCAGCAGCAAGAACAGCAATGCTACAGGAAGTTGGCGGCAATTATAGTGATAGTGGCTTAAACCCCTGTCCCACATCAGACTCTTTTTTTCTGTATCAAAACTTGTTCACAGAGAAAATTCTGATATAATCCTGAGAGCACAGATGATTTAAGGATCCTCAGGAGTTATTATGATTATTCTCGGAAATATTATATTTGAATGAGCAAAAATAAAATGAATGACATGAAAATAATAAAAACCTAATATAGACTTTCAGGCATCAGTGAGCCAAATAGCCAAAGTACCTTGTAAGTTCATGCTCTGATAGTCTTAATTTTTTGCCTACTGGGGCTATCTTGGTCAGGAATTATTTCGTTACAAAGAACAGAAAACTACACATACTATACTAAGCAAAAAAAAAAAAACAGAAAAGAAAGAAGGAAATTAAAGGGAAGGGATTTATTTAGGAGGAATCAATGGTATCTCACAGGACCCAAGTGCAGGACACGTTTCTCCTTTTACATCGGCTTAATCCTTTCTTTACGCAGACAGTTGTTCTCAGTTTTTCTTGGCTCATGGGCCGCATGTGACCATCCCTGTCCTGGAGTACAGTAGTGTTTGGGGAAGCTGGTGCCTCTCCCCTGCCTCCTGCCACCTTGTAACAAGCTTTCTGCCTTAGGTCGCCAACTATCTGCTAAAGTAGTTGTCTGCCAGCCTTCAATGTAAGCAGGGCAATCTAAATTGAGTCTAAATATTATATCCATTAAACAAGTACTGTAATCTGCCTGGGAAGATAAGAAGCTAGAGTCGTAATCTCCCCTTTTTTCACACTTTGTTTTGGGAGAATGGAAAGTGGTATTAAATCTCTTTTTGTTTCATTCATACTACGAGAGTTTGTTCTCTGTAAAGATAGGTATCTATCTATCCGTCTATCTATCTATCTATCTATCTATCTATCTATCTATCTATCTATCATCTATCTATTTTAGTTCCCACTTTAGGGCTAGAAAATTAGTCTTTGTAATCACATGAATGCACTTACTTTCTATTGCTTCTCAGTGCCCAGCAGAGACTGACGAGTCCCTAGGTCTGAATGACAATTCACCAGAGAGTGGCTCAAGGCCCATTTTGGTTCAGGGGTCCATCTCTGTTTTAATTAACCATGGACAATAGGAGGGACTGTAGGACTCAGACCCCTTAGGCATGGGATGAAGGCAGGTTCTTTAAGAAAAGAGACAGAATGGAGAGGGAAGATTAGAAAAGAAACTTACAGGAGCATCCTCCAAACAGAAATGCTACCACCTAGGCCAGTGGGTTTAGGTTTTCGGTATGCATGAGAAATTACCTGGGCCATTTGTTAAAAATGCAGATTCCCATGCCCCATCTTTTGAACATGACTGTTTATGTTGAAATAACTAACACAATACATTGTTACATGTTGGTAAGGTCCACATTGCTAAGCTGTGATAAAGAACAAAATGTGTCATATTTGTCTTTTCAGTATATATAGGCATTTTTTGAATAACACTTTCTGAGTTCGTTATGGGACCAACGAAAGGAGAGTGGGAATTCTTTAAACAAAAAAATGATTCTTAAGGTGACTTTTGATTAAATTAAATAAACAATATATAAGAAGTAACATAAAACTTAGTTTAAGGGCCACTGTGATTTGATTATTGCTGGTGAATATTATTGTTTAAAATTTAAACTTTCTTTTTTTTTTTAAATTTTTTGTTTATTGCAGTAACATTGGTTTATAACATTGTATAAATTTCAGGTGTACATCATTATACTTCTATTTCTGCATAGATTACATCATGATCACCACCCAAATACTAATTACAACCCATCACCACACACATGTGCCGAATTATCCCTTTCGCCCTCCTCCCTTCCCCCTTCCCCTCTGGTAACCACCAATCCAATCTCTGTCTCTATGTGTTTGTTTCTTATTGTTATTATCTACTACTTAATGAAGGAAATCATACGGTATTTGACCTTCTCCCTCTGACTTATTTCACTTTGCATAATACCCTCAATGTCCATCCATGTTGTCACAAATGGCTGGATTTCATCGTTTCTTATGGCTGAGTAGTATTCCATTGTGTATATATACCACAGCTTCTTTATCCACTCGTTCCTTGATGGGCACTTAGATTGCTTCCAAGTCTTGGCTATTGTGAATAACGCTGCAATGAACATAGGGGTGCACGTATCTTTATGCATTGGTGTTTTCAAGTTCTTTGGATAGATACCCAGCAGTGGAATAGCTGGATCATATGGTAGTTCTATCCTTGATTTTTTGAGGAATCTCCATACTGTTTTCCATAGTGGCTGCACCAGTTTGCACTCCCACCAGCAATGTATGAGAGTTCCCTTCTCTCCACATCCTCTCCCACACATGTTGTTTCCTGTCTTGTTAATTATAGCCATTCTGATGGGCGTGAGGTGATATCTCATTGTAGTTTTGATTTGCATTTCCCTGATAGTTAATGATTTTGAACATGTTTTCATGTGTCTGTTGGCTATCTGTATATCTTCTTTGGAGAAATGTCTGTTCAGGTCTTTTGCCCATTTTTCAATTGGGTTGGTCGTTTTTTTTGTTGTTGAGATGCATGAGTTCTTTATATATTTTGGAGATTAAGCCTTTATCAGATGTATAGTCTGCAAATATCTTCTCCCAATTGTTAGGTTGACTTTTCGTTTTGTTGATGGTTTCCTTTGCTGTGCAGAAGCTTTTTAGTTTGATGTAGTCCCATTTGTTTATTTTTTCTATTGTTTCTCTTGCCCGGTCAGACATGGTGCTTGAAAATATGTTGCTAAGACCAATGTCGAAGAGCATACTGCCTATGTTTTCTTCTAGAAGTTTCATAGTTTCAGGTCTTACATTCAAGTCTTGAATCCATTTTGAGTTAATTTTTGTGTATGGTGTAAGGTAAGGGTCTACTTTCATTTTTTTGCATGTGGCTATCCAGTTTTCCCAGCACCATTTGTTGAAGAGACTTTCTTTTCTCCATTGTATGTTCTTGGCTCCTTTGTCAAAGATTAGCTGTCCATAGATGTGTGGGTTAAATTTAAACTATCTTTCATGAGACATTTTCTTGAAAGTTCAAGTTTCCCTTATTATAATCTAAGAGTAATAAGAAATTATATCTAACTGTGGACAACAACCCAAGTATTTCTGGTGCATACTTTTTGGTGTCATGATGGTATAACAGATTGAAAATGTTGCTTTATATCTAAAAAAATATTACCTACTTGTGTGAAAAGTGAAAAAAATGGATTTTGGGTTCTGTGTATTTCTGGACAGCAAAGCTAGTCTAAAATTAATTATGGCCATCACCTACATAAAGAACCAAAGGAATTCAGTAAAGTAAATGTTAAAGTTATACATTCAGTTCTTAAACTATGAAGAAATTGTTTTCTACTATATCAATAAATTGCCAAAATGCAGCTAAAAAGTGGTAGAGCCAGAAGAGAAGAAACCCAGGCTATCTGTTTCCCAAGCCCATGAACTCTCTATCCTAGTAGGCTGTTTTCTCAGACACTTTTTTTCTTTTTACCTTTTCTAACTCCTTCAAAACCTCTTTCTTAGGAAATATAAAAGGAACTATTTATAGCATCACTAATTATTAAACCAACTTGGATAAACCTAGAGTCAAATCATGTGTCCCCCGAAACTTTACACATAACTATGCTTAGTGGGCCTTGGCCAATTTGTTTTTCTAAGCCTCAGTCTCATCAACTGAAAATGGCGATAATAATGGGATCTATCTCATTAGTATTCCTATAAGGATTAAATGACACATACAGTCATGTGTCGCTTAACAACAGAGATGCGTTCTGAGAAATGGTTGTTAGATGATTTTGTCATTGTGCGAACACCGTAGAGTGTACTTACACAAACCTAGATAGATTAGCCTACTACACACCCAAGCTATATGATACTAATCTTATGGGACCACAGTTCTATATGCGGTCCGTTGTTGACTGAAACTTCGCTGTACGGTGCACGACTATATATGTAAAGTGCTTAGCATAGATACAAGCAGGTGAGAAAGACTCAATACATCTTAGTCATTACTACTTACAGAAGTTGGACATAACACAGTCAGTAATAAGGTGTTTGACTTGTGCTCTATCAGCATATATGTTTTTACTTCTGGATGAATAACAGATTTATTAGAAACCACCCACTGATGTCATAGAGACATCAGGCTATAGTTACGATTAACACTATTATTTCCCCTGATGTATCGTTCTTATAGCTTTTCCTTTTCCAAGGATAACTAGGTAGGTAGAAAGATAGATATAGATAGATAGATAGATAGATAGATAGATAGATAGATAGATAGATAGACAGATAGATGAATTAACATGAATAAATATATAAAATGAAGGCATACAGTACAATTAATAGTCATGCAGCTTTTAGTGCAATGTCTTATGCTTTTCTAGGTGTTTGTGTACATATTTTTTATATGACAACTTAAGTACTTTTCCAGTTAAAGGAGTATACACTTCAGGATTATTGTTTCTTTTCTTAAAAAATACATTTAATGGTTTCATATATCCAGTCCTGAAGCCTTTACCAGACTTACTTTGAACTTGTTTTGTGGCTTGGATTCTTATTCTGCTTACAGCTGAATGAGCTGTAGAAATTTCTAGTTTCTGGAAGGAAGCACTGCCTGGGGTATAATGGATATTTAAAGCCCATTACCCCTCTCTAAATTTTTAGAATTACTGGCCGCTTGACACTTACTCCTTTTTGTTTCTGTGTTCCTTCTTCCTCTCCAAACACATCTTCTTTCCAGGAGTCCTAGTCGGTGACTCTTCCTCAAGCCTCTTTTCCAATATTCTGAGGTGTTTCTCTATTCTTTTCACTGCCAGATATCAGTTTTTCTGCTTGTGGAAATGATCGAGGGAAATTGAACCATGTTCTAACCAGCTCACCTTCCCAAACCAGCTCTCAGTGCCTGATAAAAGGGAAATGTAATATTTTATCTGCTTGATTATTATTTTGGAATTGTGCTGTAAACATCCCCCTGAAACCTACACCATACAGAAATGCATGGACCTTTAACTCCAATCTGTGTCCTTTGGCACCACAGGCTGTTCCTGCCATCACAGGTTGAGTTGACAGTGGCCTCCCCCAGTGGGGCTGAATCACAGGGCAAAGAGTTATCATGAGGCCCAGTGTGTTTGGACAGGGCTGTGTCTACCCCAGAGCCATAAATGTGACACGCAAGCTCTAAAGTTTCCTAAGAAGTGTTAGTATTTAAGATGATGTTAGATCCAGGAATTTGTAAAGCAGTGGTTTTACTTTGAACAGATCTCCAGCCAGTTGTGACATTGTTGAGTAAATTGGCAGCCTGCTTGCTGTTGTTTCCTCTTTTTGAAATTTAACCTCCTGGAAAAACAGCAGTCTGGGCTGTTATATGTCTCAACAGAGGCCACCAGAGAAGACCACTTAAAATAGTTTTTTTTGATCTGGAGTATGAATTCCCCTCCAGCAACTTTCTTTCCTCCTTTTAAATCATTTTGACAGGGCATCTTTGCTGGGTGCAATTTTGAAAAGGTGCCCTTTGAAAAGGTGAGGGCAGAGGATTTAGGATGAAACATCCAAGGTTGGAGTTTCCTTCAACTCACATTGTAAAGGAAGAAAGTTTCCCAAATTTTCATGCCATGAACGGACACCTTTTTTTAGCTGGTTAACTGATGTTTAATTCCATGCAATAGCATTTCAAATGTCAGACTTCTTGATTTTGACTTTTAAGCACATGTAGACTTAGAATTAGCTGTGTTTGAATAATCAACACAGATAGAGATAATGATCATAACAATTCAAGTCATTGCTGTAAATAATATATGTTTAGTATATCACAGCTTTATTACTTTTACATTGTAACTAAAAGTATACCATTTCCAAATGGATTCAGAGGATAAGTTTGTAGGGAAGGAATAGGCTTAGAAAAGAAATCAGTTCTTGGATATTCAGACTCTGAATAGGTCTCTCCATGCGACATATAGAGAGAGATCTGGATATAATAATATGATGATTCATGATATTTCTCTTGGATTAAAATTGGTTCACATCTTTCTTTGCTACAAGTAACAAACTATATAACCAGCCGAAATCTACTTTTTTGGCTTTTCAGTCTCAAATGTCAATTGGTAGAATTCCATAGAAAGGAGACTTTGTTTGAGACAATCAACCATGTTGGTAAAACAATGTTTTGTTTGGAAATATCACAGACTGCTGCTTCAAAGTACTTAATGAATGGGTATGTGTGTGTTTCTACAACATTATTTTTTTAAGAAAACTAGAAGACAGGAAATACAATCCTACATATTAAAGAGTTCTGCCAAATGAAGAGCTCTGTACTTTTTTTCATAAAGAAATGCTCTGCCAAGAGTTTGCCAAAACCTAATTGCAAATGAACGTCACAACTTCTCACAAACAAATTGGGAAATCCTGTGAATGGATGCCCAGTGTTTCTGTGTGCATTGCCAAGAAATCACTGCCCACTGGGCAGAGATAGGAGGAGAAATATATTGCAATGTCTGTATATGGGTGTACCAACATCCTGCTGTTCAAACCATGGCTTCATAGCCGTGATAATCCTTTATTTACGAAGACTTTGATTATTTCCATAAATTGTGGGCAACCTGTGGTCCAGACTGACGGGAATTTTTATAATTTCTAGTTTCTCATGGAAAAAGAAACGTTGGTGTCTCTTTTCCAAAGACTTGGAAATATAGATTTTAATTTATTTTTTTATCTAGAGTCAGTTTAGTTTCATTTTGGGGCTAACAGGCTAGAAAATCCCAACTATTAGAACAATAATTTTATGGATTTTTATTTTCAAGGCAGTACTTAATGATACAAAAATTAGTAAAATGTTTTTGAAGCCAAATTTTCATTGGCCAAGCTCTAAACATAATGAACATCATTTCCTGGGCAACTATGTTGTGATAGGCAGTGTGCTGCTGCTTTAAATACTTGTGATAATTTTAATATTTTTGGATCCCTATGAGTAAGTTAATAAATTTTCCAAGAGTTCAGGAAATTTATCTCAAATTATTTAGCTAGCAAATGTCAGGTCTAGATTTTTGAACAGAATTCTTTTTTATTCTAAATTCTGAGTTGTTCATGACTATATTCTGATGATTTCCTTATGTCAATGATAAGGCAAAGATTCTTGCTTGACTTTAAAAAAGAAATTAAAAATTCCACTTATGAGATAATTTTATCCTTAGAACCAAATTAGTATTTATTTTCAAAATCTCTCTCCTTCGTTATCACTCATGCTCTTACAGTGGCATAACCCTTCCACTATGTTTACCCTTAATCTGACCCAGAGCCAACAAACATAAGACACAGATGCTGCAACTTCCTTTCCCTTACCCATATCAGGCACCACTAATAGCAAACAGCACTCTTCTCTTTGAGGCCAGCCTCATCTTCATATTCCTCAACACAGTGCTCTAGGCAAACAATACCAGTTATCTGAGTTTGCACCCAGGATAAAACATATTTGCTATTGAGGATCCATCTCATCCTGTGCACCATTATCAGAAAAATCTCCTTATAATACTGCTTTTATAATTTCACTGTCATAATCAAAATTAGTCAGTGGCTCAATGTTTCCTACTACCTAAAATCAGGTCCCTTATCTCCTCCAAGATCTTTCCAAAAGTTTCCTCTCAGCAATTTCTTCCTCTCTCTTTTCTTTTCTACATAGATTTCACCACTCACGTTCTGAATCTTGCATTCTCCTTCCATTGGTGTGTTTGCTCTCTATCAAAGAATGTTGCTTTGCTCTTCCGCAGTGACCAAGTCACACCAATCATTTTAGGTTAACCTCCCAACCATTCCAAAACCAATTGGTTTCTTCTTTTTCCAAATTTCCGATATAGTAGAAGTTCTCTAATCTGATGAGATGAAGACTAGTAGTTGATTGGTCAATCAACGCCAAAAAAAAAAAAAAGAAAAAAAATGGTTAGGGAATGAATCATAAAAATGACACATATATATTCCAATTTAACACTTGAAAACTGTACATTAATTCATCAAGCTTTTGATAGAGGGCCATTTTTCTTCTTTGATTAAGAGTCTGCTAATAGGAATTTTACATAATCTTTTTTACATATCACCATTCATAAGGGATCCTCCATGATTCCTAGTTTTGGTTTATTTAAAGTGGAGGGCCAGCCCCATGGCTTAGGGGTTGAGTGCGCGCCCTCCGCTGCTGGCGGCCTGGGTTCGGATCCTGGGTGCGCGCCAACGCACGGCTTCTCCGGCCATGCTGAGGCCGCGTCCCACATACAGCAACTAGAAGGCTGTGCAACTATGACATACAACTATCTACTGGGGCTTTGGGGGAAAAATAAATAAATAAAAATTTAAAGTGGAGCAAGAACCATCCAAGTATCTTGAGTGTAAAACCCTTCTAAATTCTTGTAATTTTTTCCTCCCTAATCTTTTAAATTTCCTTGCAATACTTAATTCATTAGTAACTGTTTCTAGCCATTCATATTTAAAAGTCTTAACAAAGATTCAATTTAGTTTTCATACAAAAAATCTGCACCTCCCTTCATGCCTCCATATTTCATTGATTTATATTGTTATTTTAATAAGTACCACTGACATATTTGGAACAAACATGCTTGGGCAGCATACTACTCAACTGCAGATGTCCTGGAGGGTGACCAGCCAGCTATGGGCAGGCAGCATGCTATGACAATGTATCTTACTGAGTGAATGGAGAGCTGAAGTTATTCCAGAGGGTTAGATAAGTGGTTGGTGAAGAGAGATTCTTCTCATTTATATTTATATGTAGTCTATCTTATTACTTGACTCTGATCACACACAGCTTTTGGGGGGATAATTATCTTTTCATGTAAATTGCTATAGTTGGTTCCACAGGGCAGGAACTTTGCTTAAGATCTTTCAGAGTCTTCCTGGCAACAAATCATTTGACATTATAATGAAAATATATAAAATATTCAATAAATTCTATTTGCTGATTAAACTCATATGGCAAGGTGAAGTTCAGAGGCTTGTTAGAAATCCACAGAAGAGAAACACTCCAAAGATTCACAACTTCAGACAATATACCAATACTTGGATTGGGACAGATAATCAGAACATAAAAACATTTTGGAAACTAAGGGTATGGCTCTTGCACTAAAATTTTGGATACACTGTCGATATGATGCTGCGTCCAAAGCACAAAATGAATCAGTGATAATTGGGCAAATTGTTTAAATAAATCAATAAATAATATAAGAATTTACATTGAACAATTGAAATTATATTCTAGAAGTTCAAAAATTTTAAAAACCTTTCGTTTCCCTTTTCCTACATATTGACAAATCACTCTATCATTCTCAGCTTAACAAAAGAGAAATGAAAAGGATAGGAGATTTGTCTAAGGTCACAGAGCAAGTGATCTAAACATAGCTAACCAACCACGAGGTACCCAAAATGTTCTTAGTCAAAAAACTTAATAGCATTCTACCAAAAATAACTACTTTAGTCAAAGAGAGAAGGATAATTGCTACTTTCACAGACAACATAAGAAACCAGCATCATTTCATCCCAGAAAGCAACATTAAATGACCACCCACATACCTCATCACATATTTATCTCCTCCAGCTGCAAGACCCTCTTCTCTTTGGCTTTCCATTGTTTATTCATTTTGTTAATGAATAAACAAAATCTAAAACAGATGCAAAGGCAGTATGCATAAAAAGTGCCACTGTGCTTTAATTGAATTTCTGGATCAGCTATTCTCTGCTCACTGGTGCTTCAGTCAAGGAGCCAACCCACTTCTTTGCAGAGACGGTGGTGGCTCCACATCTGCCAATACAAATACCCAGCTGTGCAGGACAGGAAACCTCAGCCCAGGCCTCAGAAAGTCCTCAGTTTAGGCAACTGGCAACTATTGGCTAGCGCTAATTCGATTCCTTCTTTTTTGTCTGGACAACAAGCTGTCGGTGGTTCCTGAAGACAATCATGATTGACCAGATGTGTGGTTGTGTCAGATACCTTCTCTCAAGAGAGTGCTCTAGCAGGACAGCTATGGTTCATCCATTAGAGTTGCATTTCTTTAAAGCAGAGGTCAAAAACGGTGGCCCATTCACCCTTTGGATAGACTTTGTGTAGGCTACACAGTTATCTATTCATTTTTTTAAAAGTATGAGTGCATTTAGATGTGGTTTTTGCCCATTTCTGTGGTGTAAATACTCTTACAATGTCTGATTTCAAGCATCAACATGACATTCACAGATGCAGAGTTAGAAACAGATGTGCAGTAGCACACCATTTTATAGTTTTTCCGTCGTACACATACAATAGATGTAAATAAACCCAAGTGCATATATAGTGGTAAAACATAGTAAAATAGTTAGAAAGTGGTTAGTTTTGAGTATTTATTACCTTTGTTTAATTTAATTTATTTAACTGTAAGTTTTTATCATTTAAATTTTCATAATGGCTGTGTTTAATAAATAGCCAGCTCTCAAAATTCCTCAGAACTTAACACTTGCCCCTTGCAAGTTGGTATGAGCCAGCTGCAGCACACATATCATGATCACGGCAGCCAGAGCCATTGTGGTTCAGGCTGGAGTCTGCATCTGAATCCCAGCTCTTACATTTCCCAACTGTGTGAGCTTGCACAAGCTACTTAACTACACAGAACCTCAATTTTCTCAGATGGAAAAATAAGTTAATAATGTTTATTTTGTGAGTCTATAGTGAGGAGTAAATAAAATAGCATATGTGAAGGGCTTAGCACTATATTTGGCACGTAATAATCACTCAGTAAATAATGACAATGTATTTATTTTAACTCTAGGTAGGAATTACTCGATTAGATTTGTTTTGCTGCTACCTTGAAAACCTGCCTGCAGCACCTCAAAGAAATGAGAAATTTTATGAAAAGAGGAAGGAAAGAAACCAGAGAGACTGGAAAAGACTGGAGGGGAGGATGACACGAAGGCACTGAGAAAGAAAGAGAACAAAATAGGATCAAAAATACAGAATTAGGATGAGAGAAAGTAATTCAAAAATGCAGTTGATTTTCCCATGTCAACCACATCTCTACTATCCATTAGAGATTCATTCTCAATTTTTCACAAAGGCTGTCTAATCTCTGCACAAATGATTTAAATTGTTTCCTTGAATGGACAGTGTCAAGTATCAAACAATCTCACCCTATCCATTTGGCCCAGATAATTCTATCCATAGTGGACATGTGACCCACACTGAGCCAGTTAGATGCTCTCATGTTGACATTTGGAATTTATACCCAGAGACTGAAGTGAGTCAGTGTCGGGTGCTGCCATGCTGGGCAGAAAAAACAAGGACAGGAAGCCAATCTGCAGATGTGGAGAAAAGCAAAGTAGCAACACATAGGAATGGAAATGGCCTGGCCCCATGCAGAACCATTTTGGAGTGGCAGCATGTTAAAAATCCCCTGAGAGTGATTCTATTCCCAAAGGCCAAATCTCAGTTTCTCTTTGTCTGGTGTCTCTTTTTATGAATAATGTCAGATAGAACAGAGCAGAAGCAGGAAGTTGGTCTACCAAGACGTAGGGTTAAAACATGTGATTCAAAATTCAGTTGACCCTTGTTCAAATTCTGACTCTTGCCCTGACAACCTATGTGATTATGGGAAGAGAAATAATCTCTCTAAGCTCTAGTTTCTCTTCTGAAAGATGGAGATAAATAAAATTATCTAATTTACTAATGTGTTGGAGGATTAAATAAAATAATGCATAAATGTACTCAGCATACCGCCATGCCATATAGTAAACATTCACTAATAGTCAAAATTATTCCTGATGTTAGTATTGTCAATGATCATTGGTCAGGTAAGAGTCAGGAACCAAGTCCAGTGGGTTCCATGTATTTTCATTTTAGGATGCAATGATTTCTTTCCTTGATGTAATGGTGGAATTTTATCTAATCAGTAGCAATATCCACACATGAATATTTCTGTGTGATACAAATCATTCCTTCAAAAATAGATATTTACTAAATCTTTTCTTAAAGATGTGAATGACTTCAGTCCAGAATATAGTTGAGATTTAACATGCTTTGAAAATGGAAACTTTTATACTAGGTGATTAAAAATGTGGCACTAAATGTAACAAACCCTGAATGTTAACAGTCAGCATTAAAAGCAAGCGATACCTTTCCTGGAGCTTCTATGAGGCAGAGCTAACAATAATCACTGACCCAGCAGCTCAAATCAGGAAATACTGTGTAAGCACAGCTACACTTCATTAATGCAGAAGAACCAAACTGTTTTCAGCTAGAAATAATGTATAATACAACATAATCAAACAAGTGGAGGTGGATCAACCTAGAAACTTTAAAGCACATCATTACAGCTTTAAGATTCCATGATGTACTGTTTATTAGCAAGATCATGGTAATCTAGCACAGCAATTCTCAAGCTTCAATGGCATAAGAATCAACATAAGGAAATTGCAAAAAGTGCATTTTCCTAGAACCCACCCCCAGACATTCAAATTCAGTGGTTCTGTAGTGCTGACCTATTTTATCTATTTTTTTTTTTTTACTTAAGCTCTCTGGGTAATTATAATCCAGGTGAATTTGGCAGAACTCACTCTGAGAAACACTAATCTAGAATCTCAGATGAAGTAACTTTTTGGATGGGAAGGAAGACAATGTTCTGCAGAGAGAGCTCTTCTCAGTAGGCTGGAAGTAGAGGCAGATCTAATCTTTTCAAAAAGAAAAAACAAAACATCTCAAACTATGCAAGTCTTCTCAATTAGCTGCACCCTGACTCTCACTGAACCTTAGAGGGCGGGTTCCGTGGAAATACCAGGTGTTAGCGTTAGCTGGGTCGGTCTCAAGGGAATCGAATGACTAATGTGGAACAACAGAAGCATAAAGGAATCTCAGGGTCAATGAATCATCCAATGAACAAGAGAGGTATTTTTCCAATAATCTGTAGATATAAATAACCATAAATTTCTGCAATAATGATTACCAAATATATATTTTATAAACTAAAAGATTCTAAATTTTAGTAATAATACACTTCACCTGATACAATGTTGTTGCACCTACCCAGTCAAGGGAAGCAGCAGCAAAGCTTTCTACAATAGCCACTGGACTGGTATTCAGGATATTAGAATTCTAACCTCATCTCTGATATCAACTACCCTGCAATGAGGGCAAGTCATTTCACTTCTCTGGATCTCAGAGGGGACTTGATATCTTGAAAGTTTCTTTCTATGTCAATGATCTGTAATGAAGTGTTTACTATGCACCAGAAATTGTTCTAAGCACTTCGCTTACAAGTGAATCCATTTAATCCTCACAATCATCCTATGAAGTGTACACTCATACTTAATTTAACCCCATTTTATAGACAAGCATGCTGAGGCACAAAGAATTTAAGTAGCTTGCCCAAGGTCACTGTGCTGGTTTATTTTATGTGTCAGTTTGGCAGGGCCACAGTACCCAGATATTTGGTCCAACATTATTCTGGATGTTTCTGTGAGGGTCTTTTTGGATGAGACTTACATTTAAATTGGTGCACTTTGAGTAAAGTGGATTACCGTCCATAATGTGAGGGGACATATTCCAATCAGTTGAAGGCCTGGATGGAACAAAAGCTGATCTTTCAGAAGTTCCAGGCTGCCAGCAGACTACCTTCAGACTTCGTCCACAACATAGGCTCTTCCTGACTTGCCAACAGACTGTCTTTGAAGTTGAACTGCAACTCTTTCCTGAGTCGCCAGCCTGCCAGCCTCTCTTATCAGATTTTGGACTCACCAAGCATCCAAAATTATGTGAGCTAAAATTTTAAAATAAGTCTCTTTCTCTCTCTATATATATATACCCATCCTATTGGCTCTATTTCTCTGGAGAACCCTGAAAAATACAGGCACACACTAGATGACGACTACTACTACTGGTGGTAGAGCCAGGCTTTGGCCCCAGGGAGCCTGGCTCCCCAGGTGGAGGATAACAAAGATTCTATAATGCTAGAGGTTGGCCAAGCATTGCCTCTATGAATTCAGAGTCTTTGTGAATGTAGATGCGCAGATAGAATTTGTTCTTAATGGTTTTTCTCTGTGTGTCTACAATGATGACATTGTTCAACTGGGCATAATAAACTCATGAAACATGAAGTTCCAAGCCGTGATATTGAAAAAGCTAACACTATACATGCTTGATTACAGGAAATTATGTATTTTGGGCACATCTCTAATCTTTCAGAGTCAGTTTTAGGAAGTAACTGCCATCTCACAAAAAGTCCCTCGTTGACAGAGACCAAAAAAGAAAATAATAATAATTCTGGGCATAAGATAGTCTGACTTCACTGTGGCAGTCTTTTTCTTATTTGCTGACCTTGTTCTCTGCTCAGTAGATGCTGTTCTGGAAGATTCTTGCAATACTTATTGGTGGTGCGTGAATTTAAAACCATCACTTTAAAATTTCATCTTGTTATTTTATTTCAATTTATTTTAATAATAGTAGGTTCTCAAGCTTCCTTTGAAATATACGTTAATAATCGCTTTCCCTTTTAAGACCCAAGTTCAATTCTTGATCCTTAGAGAAAGGTGATCCTAGAGACATGGTTTCAAATTAGCCCAAGAATGGACATCTTCAACCAATCAATCATCGCCAACTATCCAAATATCTGGTAAGGAGAGAAAAAGCCAAAGTTGTCCTGTAGTCTTCTTTTCACTAGTAGTTTGGGATTACTATGGAGAAGTCAGCAAAGATTTCAGAGACTCAAGAGCAGCCTCTACCTTCAAATGTACTCAGTTAATACTAAGGCCTGTGAGGCTTTGCTGGTGGAGGTCAGTCATCTCCACTATAGATGTCTGGTCCCAGCACCTGAAGACTGGTAGCTTCAGAAAGACAGGGCGCCTTGAAATGAAGGCATCACTTAGCTAAGGTTTAAGATCTTTCTGGTTTTCATACATGGTTCAAATGTTTTCTATAACTCTCCTGACGCAAACTATTAACTCAGAGACTTATATAGCAGAGGAGGAAGAAGAGGATGAAGCATGAGTTGTTCTGTTTAAGACAGAGGCTGAGCCATTGCAGCCAGATTCAATCAGTGCAAAAAAGAGGTGTTTGGCACATTTGGTTAGTTTCCTTCGTCTCAAATGTCTAGACACCCAAAGGGGTGTGCAAACTTGCCTCTGACTATTCCCGTTAAAGGCTTCCCTTCACATAAAATGTCACTGGTTATAAGGGTTTGTTTGTATTATATTTGAACTTGATGTATATTATTCTACCTTTGTCAACATCCATTTTCATTTTCTATAAGCTTTAAACTATCCCAGATGCCGAGCAAACGTGAATTCTTTGGAATGTGGCCGGCCTCTGTAATCTGGTTGCACGATCACTACTCTCCCTCTCCAAATTCTATGTAACTGTCAATTTTAAGCATGCATTGTCTGGGGCATTTATATGCTGTAGTTTAAGACAGACACCAAATGTGTAAGAATGTAACCTTGACTGACCACTATTGGCGTCTATGCTCTTTAAAAGGAAAATGGACTCTCAAGTCTGAATGCTTATCTGCTGTTCACAATCACTTAATGCTTCAAAGTGTATGCTCCAAATTCAATTCTTTAGTTGCTTGTCAAGGCACTTCCTAGTAGGCATTTAGCTTCCAGTATCTTCTGTACAGAATGTAGCCAGAGCTTTAAGGATGTCAATTTCGGTATTAAATATATGAATCAGGATCAAAGCCATGTGATGCTTACTTTTCCTCGGCATCGTAGTGTGACCAGTTTCCCTATGTCCAAACTCTGCAGAGACACAGTGTCTTGCTTGATAAAATTTTATGTTATAAAATTACACCATAAACTGACTGTGCAATGCAGACTAGACTTGGGCATAATAAAAATGCATGGCTTACACGCCTTTTGCTGAGATTTAGATCTTCTTCCCTATCCTCAATCCTCCACTGTAGTTCTATTATTTTTTTTGCTTTTTTATATTAAGCTCTAAACATGAAAGGAAGAGGGGCAGTCACAAACAAATGAGAGCATAGAGAACAAAGCTAGTACAGGGAAGCATTTGCCTGGTCTCTGTAGACATTGCAACACGGTTTTGTGTATTATTTATGAGTTACAGAGATAGGCTATGTTAACAGACCAAGGAAAGAATATTAAAAAAGAATAAATCAGATAACTTCAGAATACATAGGATGGGCCAGGGGAAAATATATTTACTTTCGTCCAAAAAGAAGATCAATATCTTCCTTTTAAAAGAAAGCTTTTAAAAAAACCTCCACATCATATATAAACTTCCTGGAGCTTCCTCACATCAATGGCTCTGTCTTTATGCTGGCATTTTAACTGATTTTCCTCCTTTCCCTTTTTTTTTCTTTGTGAGGGTCTTTTTAATGAGAAGTATTGTATAGTCAGTTTGGTCATGTGGTAGATCTAATTCTGTTGATAAAGAAGATTAAAAATAAATACGATCCTAAAAATCCAGCTTAAGATATTAAATCATTGATTAACCAAGTAAAAACCACACCATATTTTTGGTTTAACCACTTATTTAAGTTATGTGTCAGGCTTTCTTCTATAGGAGTTGAAAAACTTGATTAATGAAAGCTGGCCTCTGTGGAAAAAAGAACTTAGTTGTTCCATATGTCATAAAAAGGCTTGATTGCAGACTGAGCTGACTATAATTCTTTCTTTTCTGAAGGAAAATGTGAAATTCTTTCCACAGCTTTTAGACTCTGATCTCAAAGCTAAATGAATTAGGTTTGTCTTCAGGATTTTTCTCAGTTTGAGACCAGCCATATCAGGGTGGACTCATGACTGGTGGAGTGGACAGCTGCAAACAGGACCCTGAGCTCTCCACATTCCTCCAAGTAATACCCCACTGGCCTACCACACCGTTATCAACAATGTAGTGGGTCCTTAAATCTTTTGAGTCTTCAAAAGCTGTAATCAGTTAAAAACTGTAGTCTGATCAAAGCCTTGTATATCAGGAAAAGAGTGCTAAAAAGAGAAAATGTTTTAGAAAAATCACAATTTTGCCTTGGGCTAGATCTGCAGCACTAACCTGCTTGGTTATCCTCTTGGAATTTAGGAAAGTGCTGACCGTGTTCTCATCTTGGATGCTTGGATACGTCTTCCTGAATTGCCTTTGATCTTTTCATCTCTTGCTTGGAAGCAAAGCAATTTTGAGCGTCTAATCCAATTGTACTCTGGCCAATGCCCAGCGAGAAGATGCCCGTGGAGGTCCTCAGCGTTCTGATTTCTTCACTGCCCTTTACTGGCTTGTTCAACAAGGAGCTGTAAAGTTGGGAGTGGGTGGCGAACATGAGTATATTTGGCACAGCAGAGAGTTGTTCATCGCTGGAAAGAGAGATGATTAATATTGCTTCTAGGAATCTTCTTATCCTGAAACACTGAGATGAGGGAGAGCTGGTGATGGTGGATGGGTAATGTGGCTGGGGATATGGAAGGTGTGACTACCCAAGACTTGAAGAATGGATCAGATATACCAACCTTTCTAATATCTGCCAAGCATTGTACTATATGCTGGGGACAAAAAGACGGGTGGGCTCTCCTGCCTTAAATAGTCACAGTACAGTTAGATTTATATGCAAACAGGTGACTTCACAAACAAATACAATATGTGCAATAATATTTGGACTACACAGAATATAGAAGTAGTGCAGAGATAGGAGTGGTTACTTCATTTTTCTGAAAAAAAGTTCAGGTTTCCTACACATTAAGATAAGAAGAATGTTTATTCAGAATGTACAACTGACAAGAGATCTTAACAATAGAGTACTTGTAGCTTTTATCTGGACCTAATGCCTTCATTTTTAAGGAGTAAGACATGGTGTTGGGGTGAAAAGAGTGATGAAACAAAAGTTTTTCTTCTTCTGCTTCCCATTCTTCCTAAGTGGACCAAATTGTGCTTAATTCTTTTTGCCATTACTTCTATTTGTGGGCAAAATTAGACTTTTACAGGATTATACTGATCACAAAGCCAGAATAAATGAAGTGGGAGCCACATATATTCGTACCTAAATGTGTAATGGATTTTCACAAAAGCATACAATCTATTGTTTAATTACTTAAGGAAAATAACATATGCAAAGGAGTCATTTTTTCAGGACTTCAGCTGAGAAGAAATTAGATTCAAAGACATTCTGAGGACATGGAAGAAATCAAGCCAATTTATAAAAGGTATTTGGAAAATCGTTTGCTACTTGTTCATTTTGACACAGCTCAAACAACAGAACTCACATTTGCAGAAGCAAATGAAAATAAATAAAGAACAAAAACACCAAAAAAAACAGAAGCTTCCCTTAAGAGGGAATGCATTATCAAGTATAGCATACAAAGGAGAACAAAGGGGAATAGAACAGTGCGGTTGAAAAGAACTTTCTGTGGTGGTGGAAATGTTCTGTATCGGCGCTATCCAATACAGTAGCCATTAGCCACATGTGGCTATTGAGCCCTTGAAATGTTTCTGGTGTGACTGAATAACCAAATTTTTATTTTCTTCTTTAATTTTAGTTAACTTAAATTTAAATAGTTACATTTGGCTAGTGGCTTCTGTCTTAGATAGCCCAAGTCTCAAAAATAGCACTCAAGATGAGGAGTACTAAATTCTACTCCAATATCTTTTATAATTTCATGAGTTGATTCTCATCAAATGTCTCCTCTGTATCCCTATTTTCCTATCTTTAAAATGGTGCTAACAATTCATAGCCCAAAAGTAAAGATATCAATGACATAATATGATTTGATGTGAGTTCCTTAAATATAGAAGTCTTATTGATAGATTTCTAGTCCAAGAGATAAGAGATTTGGAGATTAATTTGGAATTTTTATAGAATTACTTCCTGTAACATAATTGTAGAAATGATTATGAAAAGTTCTCTCTGCTCAAAAAGGTTGAAAGATGCTAGAAAGATAGACTTTTATATAGTTTTTTTTATATGATAGATTTTATATGATTTAACTAAGTGTAATGAGAAAATAAATGAGGGAGCAATCCCAGACTCTGACTGGGAGAGGATTGGGGTGTGGTGGATTTGGGCGAAGTGTGATGGAATGAGGAAGGAAGGCCTTCCCAAGCAAAGGAGTGCACCATTAACAAAGGCATAAAGGTTGCAAGAGGGTGGGGCCTCAGGGCTACTGCATTAGTCCAGCTTGGCTCTAGTGTAATGCATTGTGTTAGGACTGGTGAGAAAGGTAGGTTGAGCTGATTCTCTGAAGCACCTAAAGTGCCTGCCAGGATTGTATTGTTATTCTGTAGACAAGGGAGTGAAACTAGAGGTTTTGGGTAAACGAGAAATAAGATTGGATCTATGATTTAGAAAATAACTCTGATGTCAGTGTTAATGCACTGGCAGAAAGATGTGGAGTGATGAAGACTAGTTAGAAGGATACAGGAAGAGGTCAACAAAAGGTGAAGATTAACTAGGATCCTAACAAAGAATGAATAAAAAAGGGACTGAATATGGCTGTATAGAATCCACAAAATTTGGTGACCTAATAGATGTGCGTGTTTAGGGAAAGAGAATGATAATGGTAACTATGAGGCGTTAAGTTTGGGTGGCTGAGTGATAATATTCATTAAACTAAGGAAGAAAGACAAGACTGGGCTTGTTAATTTTGAGGTATTAGCTTGGCATCCACTTAAAGATCAACAAACAAATACAGGGATGAATTAAAAGTCTTCAAGTGGATATCAGGCCAGTATCTTAAAATCAGCAAGTCCAAACCTGAGCAAGCACTTATTGGATGGCCAACAGTGTATTGAGAATGCAAGTCTTGAGCTCAACAGAAACGTCAGAAATAGAGACATGATTCACTGAACAGGAATGATAGTGAAAGTCATAAAAGTGTGAGCTTGGTTAAGAAGAGAGCATTGTGTAGCTCACAAAGGAGGATAAGGGAGGATAGGGACTCATACTTGGTTATGAATCAACAAGGGAGATTGAGAAGTGAAAACAGAGAATTTAGAGAACTCAGAAAGAAAGTGACCAAGTTAAGAGAAGAATAGATTTCATATACCAGAATCTACACACTCAATAAAATGCAAGTACCAGAACAATTAATTACTTTCTGTAAATTACCTTCCACCTGAGTAGGCCCCGTGGTGGGACAAAGATGTGGAAGCCCCATGTAAACAGGGGCTGTTTGACAGAAGACCAATGTCTGGGGGTGGGCAAGGCAGAAAGAGCCATGGACACAACAAAGGAAGAATTCCCAATGATACGCGTTACTACACAGTGAAGAATGAGTGGAGCCAAAATTATATAACTGAGATTTGGGATGAGCCAATAACAGTTATCAGCACTGAGGAATGGTCAAAGATCAGCTGTTTCTTTCTATCTAGACCCTGAACAAGTAATTTCAACTCTCTGAATCTGTTTCCTCCCATCTAACAGAGGTATAATTAAAGGATTCATAGGATAGCTGTGAGGATTAAGTGAGATGACGCACCTGGCGTGACTGGGGTTTGATAAATGTTACACACTTCCACTCTTGCTCCTCTCCACAGTTTGGTATCAGGCATGCCCGGCCCATGAGTGTCATCTGTAATGTGTCAGTTGAATGCAGAGTGTCTTGGTGTACTTGGAACAGATCCCAAGCCTCTGGAAAAGGACAATTTCATCTCATCCAAAGCTGCCTCATCCCAATGCCTGTACCTTAAATCATCTCAATTCCCTGGAAATCAAAATTCTTTGGGTCAATATTTCTGCATTTAATTTGAAGCTTATCAATTCTGACTTTTAGAATTCAAAATTTAAGAAAGAATAGGAGATATACAAAATAATTTTTCATATCAGAGAAGTTTGAAATTAACCCGTCTATATACCCATATAGCAGCAGAGTTATTTGCTACGATTTTTTCAGGAGAATAGGAACAGCGTGGCAGTGCGGTAGAAATGACAATTTTTTCAAGATTTTGCCTGAATGGTCATGCAGTCTGAATAATTCAGTGAGGAAAAATATGGGGTATCTGGGTCATCCAAGTTGACACATGTTTGGTAGTTAGGAAGGAGAGGAGAGTTATGGGTTGGTTGATCTTTAGTCTGATTCATATCTCTCCACTAAAGGGTAAATATAAGTATAGTTTTAAAAGGTATGTTTAAATCGTACAGCAGAAATTTGTCCTTCTCCGTAATGAGTGAGTGAGTTCAAAATATATGCTTTACATCAGAAAATTGGCACATAAAGGGACCTAAATGAGCAGTATTGATTGGGTGACTCATTGATTCATTGATTCATTCATGCAGCAAACTATTTATTGAGCCATACTATGTACCATGCTGTTTACCAGGAGCTGGGAGAAGGTGTGATTAGATAAACAGGGTCCCTATTCTCATGGAGTACATAGCCAGGTAGGTAAGATAGGTATCATGCAAGTAACTGTAAGTAGGAGAAGTTTTAGAAAGGCATTAGAGACACATAGAAGAAGGGGCTCTCATTCTGGGGGTATAATAGCAATAATAATAATGATAAGAAATAACACTTGTACAGTGTTTACTATGGACCATACACTGTTCTAAAACACTTTACATATATCATTTTCTCTAATCTACCTGTCAATCCTATGAGGTAGGTACTATTATTACCTCCATTTAACAGAGGAAGAAACTGAGTCACATAAAACTTCAATAGTTTGCCCAAAGTCACATGGTCAGCATGTAGTGAAGGCAGGATTTTAATTCAGGATTTGATGCCCAAGAGCCTATGAGCTTAACAACAAATTAGAAAAACAGATATAGCTAAGCAATCTGAGAAACTGATGTGTTTTGTCTTCTGTATTTTAGGCCAGGAAAAGGTACAAAGAGATCCACTTCTTAATGACTTTTTTAAAGCCTGATTTATGAGGCCATAATTGACCGACTACTCTGACAACCACAAATGCAATATTTTTTGACCAATGTTTCTTAGACTGGATCTAGTTTTAGTGTCTGTTTCCAGAGGCAGCCATCCTCTGGCATGCTCCTTTACAAGTCACCTGGCCTGTGTTTGTTCTCATGGGACCAAGAATAGCAACAACAGCAGCTGTTGCTTGGAACACAAAAGAGAAGGTAAGTCTGAAAGATAGACTTTGTGAATCTATCAGCCTTTTTCACAGCCTTTTCCACACTTACCGGTGGCATAGAGGTGACACAACCTGAGGCTCAAGCGTGCTATCAATGCTCAGCTGATGCTGTGTGAATTAACACACACCCTTCCGGAGATGCTGTAGCAGGCGCTTTTGGTGCTGAAGTCACATCCCTGGACCCACCTCTGACTTCAGGGCAGTTGTGTGGACTGTTCAGTGCAAGCTCTTTGCTCTGCTGCCTCAGGGCTTCTGTCAGAGTCAAGGAAGCCTGCTCATCAGCCTAAAAAGTGGTGGCGGCGGGGGAGGGAGGTGGGGGAAAGTTCTCAGGGACAACACTTAACCCATGAGGGCTAGGCCTACAACGTTATTTAAGTCTGCACAGGTAAGTAACAAAGGATGAAGCATATTTAAAGACATGATCATCCAGAAATTGAATGGTGCCAGGAAAAGAGGATAGGAAATAGGACAATACATATTTTGTCATTGCTCATAGGAGGGAATTAACAGAGACTTTCAAAAGGAATAGAGGATTAAGGACATTCGATAAAGCTATATAATGACAATCATACAGAACAAACATGAAAACCTTTCACCTTTCAAGAATAAAGATAAAGACACAGCAATGGAAATACAGATCTTATAGAAAACCACACAAAGTAAGAAGAAAAACAGAGATGATGATGTAAAATATTACACAAACCTAAGATCAAATATTTTCATATTAACAAATGTATTAATGAATAGATTTGCCTGTTAAAAAGAAAAAAGGTTTTTATTAGAATAACAAAGCTAAACTCAATTATATGCTTTATATAATAGATACTTCAAATGATTTAGAAAGGTTGAAAATTAAAATATAGGAAAATGAATATGAGGAAAATGCAAACAGGCAGAAAAGCAGGGGTCACAATCTTAGTAGTAGAAAGAATGAATTGACAGAAAAATACATTAGATGATAGTAGGAGGCAACTTTGATAAAGGATGAAATTTACAACAATATTTAGCAATTATGAGTATCCATAAATCAAATAATCTAACATTAATAATCATAAAGCCAATAGTACAGGAACTACAAATGAAAATAAGAATCACATTAGAAGAAAAAGACTCTGATTTACTATCATTCTGTGCTTGATCATGTTTAAAAAACAATTAAGGATGTAGGAGCTCCAAACAACACAATTAATAAGATAATTCTACTTGATTTTTAGCTTTGAAAGCAAAACATATTTTTCAGGTATCCATGGAACAGTCACAAAATTTAGCCACAGAGAAATAATTAATTAATAAGACAAATGCAAAAATTCATATTAAAAATAATTAGGTAACACAATTATAAAATTAATAACCAAATTCATGAGCTGTTTCTTTGAAAAGTCTATAAAATTTTAATGTATTAGCTAACCTAATTATGAAAAAATGGGGAATGTAAAAATACATAAACAAAAAATTACAATGTGGGAACAACAAAAGGGTTTATTAAAAGAAACCTAAGACACAACTTCATCCAAATGCTTTGCAAGTAAATTTGAAGAAGTCAATGGAGTAATATCACCCAAAGTTATTAAATCCTAATCCCTGGAACTTGTAATTGTTATCTTATTTGGAACAAGGGTCTTTGCAGATGTGATTAAGTTAAAGATTTTGAGATGAGATTACTCTGAATTATTCAGATGGGCTCTAAATCTAATGGCAAATGTCCTTATAAAAGAGAGACAGAAGAGGGGGAGACACAGGGAAGAGAAGGAGGCAATGTGACCACGGAGGCAGAGATTGGAGTGATGTGGCCACAAGCCAAGGAATGCCTAGAGCCAACAGAAGCTGGCAGAGATGAGGTAGGGATCATGCCCTGGAACCTTCAGAGGGAGCATGGCCTTGCTGGCACCATAGTTCCAGACTTCTGGTCTCCAGAAGTGTGAGAGAGTAAACTTATGTTGTTTTAAACCTCCTAGTTTGTAGTAATTTGTTACAGCAGCCCCAGGAAATTAATACACAAAGAACAAAATATATAAATCTTAAGTGTACAATTCTCCACTCATTTTTAATGCAAAGTGTTGTATCTATCTCTTTCATTTCCTTTTCCTATGCTATCTTCTGTCCTCATAGTCTCATCTTCTAGCCCCTACAGACAGCACATGCAAAGGCCCTGAGGCAGGAAAGAAAGTGCCCTGTTCAAGGAGCTAGAGAAAGGCCAGTATGTTGAGAGCATGGTGAACAAGAGAGTAGGTGGCACCTGACAAGGCTTTCTCCTGATGAAAGAGTTCCCAACCTAAGAGGAACTCGAGTATCAGCTATTATGATAATATATATTTCAACTCATTCTTCACTTGAAGCAGTTCCCCAAGGTGGGCTGTGTTAGATAATGAAAAAATCAGAGGATTACACAAAGGAGAAAGAAATGAGAACAAATTAGCAAGGCAGAAAGATCTAGGTAAAGAACAAAAGTAACTACATTGACTTCCCGTTCTTCCACCCAAAAATGGATTTAAAACACACACACACACACACACACACACACGCAAAAGATTGGTGCCACAACTGTGCTGATGATCTCATAAACAGTAATAGTTATTTCAACATCTCAGCCCACTCAGTATACTCAAATAAAATGGAAGAAGTTAGAGCAAATGATTGCTTCTGCCTGTTTTCATTTCATTGTTTGGCTGTTTGCATTACTCTATACTCAATATTGTTGTCATGGATTATTAAAAGAAATTAGAAACAGCTGCTGGCAGTTGCAAGCTTTTTTATTTGAAGTACCATACCATTTCTCTTAAGACACACACACACACACACACACACACACACACACATACTCACAAATTAGCACTGAACCATGATTGAATAGGCAGAAAAGAAAAATATCTAATCAGAAACAATCTACATCCCAATCTCCCTCTGACTCCAAGATAAATGCATCAAGTCTTTAAAGGGCAAAGAATTAATAATTGTTTCCATTTCCTTCCTTTCTATCCCCTTAAAATAGTGGATCCCCTTATTTTAGTCTAAGATTTTTGTTGAATCTGGAAGGGCATCAAGCCTGCTTCCAAATTAACTACCCAGTATCATTTTCTAGTGTCTACCTCTGCTTTTGTCAGTTAGAACTGTCGTATTCTAAGCAGTTATTTAATGAGGCATATGGTAATTTATTTGGTACAGACTACTTCTTTGACATAATTACTCAGGTGTAACTATTCCTCTCTTCTGATAAGAACTTCTGCTTTTCAGATACAGAAATTTCAGATCAATGTTGTCTTCTGTGTACTAGAAAGCAAAAATAATTCAAGGAATTTCTGTTATTTATTCCAATTATCTTATCATTTTGGAAGTGTATTTTGAAAACTAGATCCTTTTCCCCTCAGTACAGCATGATTTAGATTAGAAGTATGTCAGGAAACATAACATTAATTAAATTAAACATTTACCACATAGTTAAATTATATAGCACATTTCAGGCCACCTTCATCTTCATCACCTTACTTCTGATACAAATTTTCTGAAGAGGTGGAAGAGATATTATTATCACATTTTATAAATGAGAAGTATAATAAACATTGAAATAAATTGACTTGTCAAAACCACTGACCTGGTTGGGAAGGGAGCCTGGAGGAGAATTGGGTACCCTCACTCCTCACCTAAGCCTTTCTCCACTTCATCATAGTCTCTGCCTGCAGCTCTCACTGCAACTGATTAGATATGTGATTGTGCTCATTTCGCCTCTGAGAGAAACTGGTCAGGTAGCACAGGGTGAGTGACTCACTTAAGTGAGCAAATCTTCAATAAGAGTAGATACATACGATAAAAGTGACATCTGTCTCTTCTATTAAGTATTTATTGAATGGTTAATATGTTCCAGGAGATTTGCTAGGCACTGGGAATGTAGTAAGGAACAAGCAGACACAATTCCAGGTGTAAATGAGCTTAGAAGCTTGTGGGGAAACAATCAATTCACAATCACACGAATAACCATATAACTAAAATTAGTACGGAATTATATCAAAGAAAAGTCCAGGTTTTATGAGAAAGTATGAGAAATCAAGTGTATGCAACCAGGGGAAATTTCTTTGAAGATCTGACATTTAAGTTGAAACCTGAAAGCCAGCAAGTTGGAATAATGGCATTTTAGACAACATGTACAAAGGCCTAGAGGCACAAAGAATGTGGCATGATCAAAGAATTGGATGAAGGCCAGTATGTTGAGAGGGTGGTGAACAGGGGAGTAGACGGGACCTGATGAGGCTTCAGAGGTAGACCCAGGCCAGTTTATATGGAGTCTTGTGGGTATGTTAAGAACTTTGTATCTTTCCAAAGTGAGAAGGGAAGCCACTGAAGAGTTTCAAGTAGGAGAATAATATGATTTGGTTTCAGTTTGTAAATAATCACTATAGCTGCTAGGTATGGAGAAGGATGGAATTAAGAAAGATAAGCTAGCAGGCTATTGCAATAGAATTATTGTAATGATAAAATGAGAACACACACACATAAGTCCAGTGCCTGGCTCATATTAGGGATGTGATAAATAACTGGTAATTTCATTCTTCCCTTCCCACTGACTTAACCTCATTTTGCTAACTTTCATAATCTGATATCTCAGATACCTTGAAACATAAATAGCCATTTTGTTCTTTATCTGCAGCTGATTTTTTATTAATATCATTACTCTATCCAATTTGCTTTCATAACCATTCCAGGCTCAATTATTTGAAAACACTGATTTTTTTTTTTTTTTGCTCACTTTTATCTGAAGCTACGCATTTCATGCAGGCATTCTCATGTATGTGATTTATGCAGAAATATTTTGGTTCTTGGTGAAATATTCATTTGCCTGGATCTTTGATTGACCTAAAGCAATGCAGGACTCATATTTTTTGCAGGATCCACAGTTTTTTCTACCACACATTTTCTCAAGAGGCTCTCTGGTAACTTTGATTCCAGATCAGTGACAAGGATGACAGAAATAGTTGCTATTGTAGCTCATTTACACACAAGATGAAACCAGCAGGGCAGATGTTCCCAGAAAAATAAAATGCAATTTAAGAAAATAACTCTCTTTCAACTTTGAAAATGACTTGGAAGAAATTTGGGTTCTGATATCAAGAGGTAAGATTTGTGAAGAGTAGTTATTTTAAAGCATCCCATTCCCACTCTCTTCTTCAGGGTTGAATTGATAGATGCTGCAAGACCTACAGTATTTGTGTTGCTTCTACATTGATTCTTTTCTGTATTGGGTTTGTTTTAAGGGAATATGACAGCTTTGGGCCAAAAAAGCAGTAGCTATTAATTGGGCCCTTGGTTGTTGAGCACAGACATGGAGAAAAGCCTAGCTGAAGATTATGTTTATTGTTCACTTGAGACATGTCAGGTAAGATATTTGGTTGACATGCAATAAAAATGAAATGTAGGTTTCTCTGGAAATACTTATTCCTTACAGAGCTCGTTCAAAGAGGCATTAAAAAGCTTTAACATGGATTCTTTCCCCTAAAACACAGGATTTTTTAAGAGACTTAGTGGAGAAATGCATGCCATACTGGTGCTTCTTCCACCTAGAAAAGAAATCTTGCCTTTTCTCTTCTGTTGATACAACACAGAGAAAAGTGGTGGTGTTTGTTTGTTTGCTGTCCAAATGGTTGTCACTCAAAGGAAGTCTTCCGTTTCTCAAAAGAAAGTCTGCTTATAAATGACTAGCCTTATCATTGGACTTCAAGTCCACAATCTCTGATCCAGAGTTCCAAAATTGAAAACTCAGAAACTGTATTTGTTTTTGTAAGTCTAGCTCTAAGGCTCATTGGGTGGTAAAATCTGATGTGAGGCTATTAACGGACTTGATTCTACTGAGGGAATATTCATTTCATTGCAGAAATATTAATATATTTGTAATGTGGTGCTACTTAATGTCTGCATATATAATATTCAGAATATACATTACATTTCCTTCCTAAAATCTAAAATATTTTGAATTTTTGCCCGAGAGTTTTGGATAAGGAAATACAGATCTACACCATGGAAAGCAGAAAATTCAGCTCACTGAGTCTGACCAGCTCCCAGCACCTATCATTGTGGAATAGCCCTCGTCCAAATGACCTGATCATTGCCTGTAAATCTCTTCCTTCCTCTTTGGCCAGTTTGATCTGCTTACGGGTCACTAAAGACAAAAGTCAAAGAATCATGGTGTTCCAGCATAGCAGTGCTAATATAAATTTTAGATTCTAAAATATGCTCTGTTCACTGAGCTATAATGTCTAGTAACAAAGACAATTTATTTATTTATTCATTTATTAATTCATTCAATGAATATTTATTGAACACCTATTATGGAATATCAACAGGGTATAATATAAAAGGAATGGAGCTATCAGTCAGGAGACGTGAGTTCTGACTGTTTTAGCCATCTAACTGCTACATAAAGTTCGGCAAGTTACTTAACTTCTTTGAGTCATTTAATGTCCATTTTACAGAAGAAAAAAACTAATTTTCCTCTGGCTTTCTCTCTAGATACTTGTAATAATTAAATTTAATAATATGCTAAAAAGCACATTTGTTCATCTTATTGAGCTTTTGTGCTAAATGCTTTATGTCTATCATACAAAGAACTAACGTACAGGGCGTAAGATTGGGTGGGCATACTAGAATGGCCAAGACACATCATCTATACTCCAAGAGCAAATGGATAGAGAAGTAACATATGAAATTACAAGACTATTCTAGGTTTTTAAAATCACTAATATGCAGAACCAAGAAAATTTGGAAGACAAGCTTCTCTGAGTCCTTGCAAGAAAAATATGGAAGGAGGCAGGGAGAGAGAAGCATTTGGAAGGAATTTCATCTAAAACAGCTGCCTGGCTAAGTCCCTGTTTCAAATTGCCTGTTAGCTGATCTGACTTAAGACTTTTTTTTAATCAAGAAACAAAATCTGTGGGGTTTGCGAGTTCAATTCCTTTGCACATTCCACACAGCTACATATGGCAGGACTGGAATGATCGAGTTTCCTTCAGCTTTATCATAAATCACAGAGATTCCAATGTGTCCTTCACAGCTTTAAGTTTTCAAAACCATCGTGACTAATGAAATATTTATTCTGAGACCTACAGCCACTTGCTTGGAGTCACGTTCCTTAGAAGAGAGATTTTGACAAAAAGCCCATCAAGAAAGCAGCTGGAGGCCCCTGGACTCCAGCCCCACCACCATCCTCCACTGTTGGCCTTCACATCTGCCACCTTCAGGTTACCAAATGGCATCTCTCATAAACCGTGAACACAGGCTTTTTGCTCAACTTGACAGCTTTCAGTTGGAAACTAATCAAACTTTAAGGATTCTACTTAAGAGCAGAAAAATGCTTTCTCAAGGTTTGATTACTTTATAAAATGTATTAGGTTTCAAATCAATTTAATTTTAAAAGAGAATCTAGTTATTTTTACTAGATGATTTTAAAGTTTTCACTGATATATAAAGCCAAACAATCATGGTTAGGAAGCTTTCTTTACGAATTGGATATTGGCCAGTGTTTATAGACAGACTGGAGTGTACATATTTACTGTGAAAACTGCAGCGATGCAAACGGCAAAGGGACTGGGTTTACATAGAAATATTGTCCTTACCTATTGAAATCGATAACCTGATACGGAAGAGTATTTTCAAAGACAGCCATGGCAATTCCTTCCATGCTCCTTTGAAATGTGACTTGGCTGCTCCTCCCATTAAGAAGTGAACACGTTTCTTCTTTTCTATCTGGTCTCTCTGTATGACTAGCTTTGACCAATAGGTGAGACGGGAGAAACACTGCCAGTTCTGGGCCTAGGCCGTAAGAGAGCTTACAACTTTTGCTTTTGCTCTCTTAGAATATTGGTTGAGAGTGCCATGTAAGTTAGGAAACTGGTCCAGCTCCCTTGATGATAAGAGGCCACATGGAAGAGATTTCAAGTTTCCCAGCTGACAACCAGCACCATCAACTGCAAGACAAGTGAGTGAAGCCATCTTGTTCCTTTTGGCCCACGTGACTTACTGACTAAATGCAGCCATGCATGTAAGCCCAGGTGAAACAAGCAGAAAATCCTCCTAGTCAACTCAAAAAGTCGTGAGCAACAAATTATTGTGGGTTTCAGCCCCTAAGTTTTGGGATGCTTTGTTAATCAGCAATTGATAATGGAAACACCTGCATTCTTGTTTTGGCCCTGTCGCTAATTAGGTGTCTTATGTGGACAAGACAGTTGATTCCATACACTTTAGCTATCTCTCATCTAAAATGTGGAAATGTGAACTATGTAAAGCTAAAGTCCCTTCTTCCTCCAGTGTTATGGAAACTTGTCTCAAATCTGCTAACTCGAATTCCTGAGCTAGCAGAAAGCTGTACAGTTGTTTCAGTAAGAATGACCAGCAGGATAAATCTTAAAGATGGATAGACTAAGGGGCTATTGTTGTGGTAGAACAACATGCATCTCAAAAATACACAGGTGAACAAATAAAATAGTTGTTGCATGACTTATTGATATGTACATTAGAAACTCATCTTTGGGGAGGAACTCCAGGCTCAACCCCTCCCTTTCCCCCAGCAGTGGTGGGTGGTGCCCTGAGGCTTCAGGAGCTGTGATGGTGCTTGTGACCCAGGGTGGGACCTCTGACATCAGCCCTATGAGCAGCGGGGGTGCATACAAGACCCCAGGCCCCTGGCAGCAGTAGCAACACCTGTGAACCCAGTGACCCTGGCAGCGGCATTGTCAGTACCCCCAGATAACCCGGGAGCAGCAGTGCAGGTGGCACATGTGGCAGCAGCACCCAAACCTATGGAGGGTCAGTTGAGGAATATTCCATCCAGGTGACCTTGGAAACAGCAGAGGTGCTCACAGCCCGATGACCCCAGTAGTGACACCCGCAACTGCAATGACATCATAAGCAACAAGGCACCAGCAACCTTGGGGGCAGAAGCAGTGCAAGGGGGGCGCTTACGACACCTCTGACACAACTCATCAAGCACATTAAGAACTACAGTAGCGCTGTAGCGCAAAAAGAAAACGACAACTCTCCAGAAACCAAACTTGAAGTCACGCAAGACTGCAATCTAACTGACAGCGAATTCTTACACCATACACAAAAATAAACTCAAGATGGATTAAAGATTTGAATGTAAGACCTGAAGACCATAAAACTCCTAGAAGAAAACATAAGTGGTATGCTCTTTGCCATCAATCTTAGCAGTATCTCTTTGAATATGTCTTCTCAGGCAAGGGAAACAAAAGAAAAAGTAAACAATGGGACTATATCAAACTAAAAACCTTTTGCACAGCAAAGGAAACCATCAGCAAAACGAAAAGACAACCTACCAGTTGGGAGCAGATATTTGCAAATCGTATATCCCATAAGGGGTTAATAGTCAAAATATATAAAGAACTCATACAACTCAACAACAAAAACCCAAATAAGCTAATTGAAAAATGGGCAAATGGTCTGAACAGATATTTTTCCAAAGAAGATATACAGATGGCCAACAGGCACATGAAAAGATGATCAACATTGCTAATTATTAGGGACATGCAAATCAAAGCTGCAGTGAGATATCACCTCACATCCATCAGAGTGCCGATTATTAAAAAGACAAAAAATAACAAGTATTGGAGAGGATGTGGAGAAAGAGAAGCCCTTGAACACTCTGGTAGAGATGTAAATTGGTGCAGCCACTATGGAAAACAGTATGGAGATTCCTCAAAAAATTAAAAATAGAAATATTATATGATCCAGCTATTCCACATCTGGTATTTATCCAAAGAACATGAAAATACTAATTCTAAAAGATATATGCACTCCAAGTTCATTGCAACATTATTTACAATAGCCAAGACTTGGAAGCAACCTAAATGCCATCAACAGATGAATGGATAAAGAAGATATGATATATATATATACAATGAAATACTACTCAACCATAAAAAAAGATAAAATCCTGCCATGTGCAACAACACGTGTGGACCTTGAGGATATTATGCTAAGTGAAATATAAGTCAGACAGAGAAAGACAATTACTGTATAATTTCACTAATATGTGGAAGATAAACAAACAAACACATAGATATGGAGACCAGATTGGTGGTTACCAGAGGGGAAGGAGGTGAGGGGAGGGCGAAAGGAGTGAAGGGGCACATATGTATGGTGATGGATGGCAACTAGACTTTTGATGGTGAACATGATGTAGTCTGTACAGTAGCCGAAATATACTGATGTACGCCTGAAATTTCTACAACGTTATAAACCAATGTGATGTCAATAAAAATTATTTAATTAAAAATTTTTTTTAAAGAAAATATAAAAAAAAAGAAAGAAATTCATGCTTTTGGGAAAAACAAGGGTCTTGGGCAGCCAAAGTATAAGAGAAATAGAATCAGTATGAATAATCTCTGCTCTGCTTTGTTTTCCATCACTGTGGGTGAAGAGCTTTTTGCAAATGAGTGTAGGTAGTAATGAAAGTGATGTTACAAGTTGGCTGTTACCACGGGTCATAATCTGTTTGAACCTGTGCATATAGTTCGCATAAGTCAACCGTCAGGAGGGAAAATGGGCCCATCTGCTTCCTTTAAAAATCTTATTCAGTTATTCATTTCAGCACTTTTATGAGCTAACAACATCATCTCTTGCAGATATTCTGCATAATTGGTGATTTCTGATTGCCTGGTTGAAATTCTTTCTTGACGCTGGTTGTAATCGTCGCCTGATGGGAACATTTCATTCTCCAGCATGTGTAGTCGTAATTATTTTAGATTTCTGTGTAAAGTTAATCAACCCTGAAGGAGACTCCCTGGATGTCACCATGGAGGTAACATCTAACATTTCTGCTGTTTTACTTTGTCTGATCTCTGTTGAATAAGTAATCATCTTCTGTTTACAAAACTAGCCTAGCAAAATTGGACATATTCTGTGAAACACAATCTACATCTTTGGCAGATATCTACACCTGGTTATTGATATGTGCTGGATAGCATTATCAAAGAAATGGAGTCATTCTGAATGAAAGAAATCTGCACAAGGTAACATATTTCATTTCTTCAAAATTGCCTAGGAAGGCTGAGTTAAATGAGGAAGAATTAGGAATAGTTGCCTCCCCTACTACTTTCCTCAGCTTTTCCTTACCTGCCGCGACTGTTACCAAGAAATGTTGAACCAAAAATTTGTGACATTTTCTATAATAAGACAATTTCGACACCAATGTAACATATAATCTCAATGATATTTCTAGCCTCAAATACCTGCTGCTATGAAAACTTCCAAAAACTCACTTTTCAAAATATTTGGATATACTGAGAGCTCTTTAAAAATTTACTAACTTTTCCAAAACTCTCTGATACCAACTAGGGCCTGTTTCTACCTACCTGTTAAAAAGATACTCCTGTTCACTGTAATTTTTGTCAACTTGTTTTAGAAGGTAAACTCTATGGGATAAAAAAAAATATATATAGCAGTACTTTGAGAAGTAAAACATGAAATCTTTGAAAACTTTACATGAACATTGAGACTGTGAAGCAATTAAGGCCAGCATTATTCTGGATTCTGTCAAGTAAAACATGCCCGATAGATGTAAACTGGTAGAATTCATATTAAGTTTTTTAAGGCAGCTTCATCTACAAAGGACGTTAAACCCTGGCCCATGGCTTTTTCTCAAAAAATATAGAGCGATTTCGGGAAGCGACAGTGAGGCTGGGCACAGAGAGGCTGAGGCTGCTGGCCAGGTGTGGGATCCTCTAGCAGGCGCCCCAGCTGCGAGAAGCTCATTGCCCTGGCCCTGCCACGGATGCTCGGATGCAGGTTTAACTTTTTATTCAGCAAAAGCATGGATTCAGAAAAGCTCTCAGGAAGGTTGAACCTAAAAAAAAAAAAAAAAGAAAAAAAAAATTGAGAGGCGACAACAGGTATAGAAATTGCAAGTAAACTCTCTCTCCACACCTGCCACACTGCCACATTTGAAAGGCACTGGGTAGCATCCATTGTTGGAACAGTCCATTTTCTCTGCAGTGGGAGTCTTCTCCCTTATCTCTGAAGGAAGCTATGTAGTTTAAGAGAGAAGGCAGTCTACGATGTTGTCATTGCTCCAGTGTTTGCTGCCAACGTTGGTAAGGTATCAAGTCCAGGAAAAAATATTCCAGAAAACTAAGTCTTCTCCATAACTTTCTAAAGAAAAGCATTTTTGTGAGGACATTCTACACAGTAGGTGAAGCTTGCTGTACATAAGTGTGTTAATCAGGTGAAAAAACTTAACCATGGAGAAACTTTCCCCACCTGAGGAAAATTGAACAATCTTCTGAATGCTATTTTGATGTTCTTTCTTTTAATTTTTCTAAACCCAATAATAAACCCAGATCAGATATTATGCTTTACCTTGATATTAAAAAAATAAAGTTTATTTAAATTATGTATAAAGTCATTTTAAAAAGACATGGAATTTAAGAAGAATTGCTTCATAGACAGAATCTCATTAGTTTTTCTTACAAAGTTCAGACAACTGCATTCATTATCTGTGAATTGTTACTGTCCTAGAATTAAAATTGAATTGAGTTGAAACAGAACTGAAAAAGTCTCTGGAATGTTCCAGTCGTAACGTTGTTTAACAAAACTTTGTCTCCATGGAAAGCCTGGCGTCTCAGGACATTTATATTTCCATCATGCTAATTAACGGCCAGTATAAACCTAAGAGCAAAAGCAGAAATACAAAATTCACAAGGGAGCTCGAATTCAGGGAGCAGGTTCTAGTCTCAGCTTCTTCACTCCTCATTCTATGCATTTAGGTGAAACTCCTAGAATCAGAGCTTCATGGCACCACATAATTTAAATGTTAGGAGGGCTCTAAGACAATATCTCCAATTCTTTCACTTTAGAGATGGAAAAATTGAGACTGACAGATGGTAAGGAACTTACATAAGATCACAACTAGTGGGCCGGGCCTTGGCTTAGAGGTTAAGTGCGCACACCTCTACTGGCGGCCCGGGTTCAGATCCCAGGAGCGCACCGAGGTACCGCTTCTTCTGCCATGCTGAGGCCGCGTCCCACATATAGCAACTAGAAAGATGTGCAACTATGACATACAACTATCTACTGGGGCTTTGGGGAAAAAAAGGAGGAGGATTGGCAATAGATGTTAGCTCAGAGCCGGTCTTCCTCAGCAAAAAGAGAGGAGAATTAGCACGGATGTTAGCTCGGGGCTGATCTTCCTTACAAAAAAAACAAAAGAAAAAAAAGATCACAACTCGTGCTTGGACTAGAAGCTCAGTTTCCAGGGCCTGCTTTTCTCATCCATAAAATAAGGAGGTGGATTATATGTACTAAAAGGTCTAGCTTTATTCTCTTGTGTTGTCTTCATATACATTAAGCACTGGAAGAGACCACAGGAAGTGGATATCTATGGTACCCCTGCTCTACCTCAAGGGCTATTTCTATTCAAAGGGAGGAGGGAAGAAAGAAAAAATATGAAGTGCATGTTATATACTGGAAACTTCTCTTGTAACCCACTACTGAAGTAGTCAATGCCCAGCAGGCTCTTCCTGAATATTCATTAGAGATTAACTCAGCTTCCTAGGAACAGTAAACAGAAAGCCTTCATTAAAATTGCATTTCTGTTTATGTAGATGGCTGGTTTTACTTCAAAAATTGGCCAGTGAATGTGAGTTTGTATCATGGCTGAATGATGGATCATGGCTGAGGGAGCAAACTTCAGCTCTCAAACCTCTTTGGCTGGAGTTGGAAGTTATAGGACAATATGGTGCAGAGAAATAGTTGTCCCCCAAATGTCCATTCTACCCTTTTTAGTAATAGAATCTCTGATTTTTAAATAGGCATATGGCCTTTCAGAATATAGGCTATAATTCCCTATCTTCGCTACAGCTAGGGATAACCATATGACCAACTTAGAGCTAAACTTTGTAGGGTTTCTCAATAGTGGTGCTGTTGACAATTTAGGCCAGATAATTGTTTGTTGTGGGGGCTGTCTTGGGCATTGTGCAATGTTTAGCATCATTCTTGACCTCTACCTACTAGATGCCAGTAGTCGCCCACCTCCACCCTATCATAGTTGTAACAACCAAAAATGCCTGGAGACATTGTCAAGTATTCCCTGAGGGGCAAGATTGCACCCAGTTGAGAACCACTGAGTTAAAGGGATTAAGTGGAAGCATCTTGTTCCACTTCTAGGAAATATCTTTAAACGGTTCATTCTTTGCTCCTTCTTCTTTCCTGCTGTGATGGCTGGAGATTGAGTAGCTATTTTGAACAAACATGAGGAATCAGATTATTAAAGACAGAAGGGTAACAAGACAGGAGGAGAGAGGTCCTTGTGATCAGTGGATCCACCCTACAGCCATGGGTCTGCACATCTCTGCACATTTTACATGAGAGCAATATACACTTCTATCTCCTTTACTTCACTGCTATGTTGGGTTCACTAATGGAGACACAATTTCCACACCTTATCTTAAAACATTTTCTGTAACACAGTAAGCTAAAGAGGGAAATATTTATGTTCACAATTCAGAAACAATTGATTTGTCATTAAAGAATCTACAATTAAAGCTGCCTCTCCCCTCACAGAATTTTTTTATTATTATTATTTTTTTTGGTGAGGAAGATTAGCCCTGAGCTAACATCTGTTGCCAATCCTCCTCCTTTTGCTGAGGAAGATTGGCCCTGGGCTAACATTCGTGCCCATCTTCCTTCACTTTATATGCAGGACGCCTGCCACAGCATGGTTTGATAAGGTGCGTAGGTTCACGGCTGGGATCCAAAGCCAGGAAACCTGGGCCGCCGAAGCAGAGCGTGCAAACTTAACCACTACACCACCGGGCTGGCCTCCTCACAGAAATTTTTTGATAAGCTAACTTTGAGGTGCACAGATGTAGGTCAGTGGTTCTCAAACCTGGCTACACATTAGAATCACCTGGAGAGCTTTGACAAATCCTAATGTCCAGGCTGCACCCCATGCAACTTCCAGCAGAAACTTACAGAGTGAGACCTAGGCATCAGTATTTTATAAAGCTCTTCACGTAATTCCAATGTGCAGCCAATTTTGAGAACCACTCACATAGAGCATTTTCCTTTAAGTTCTGTTTGTAATTAATTAACCTTGGTTGCTCTTATTTGCCTTGGACAGGTAAAGTATGTGTTATGCTCTGCACTGGAGACATTCTTCTGCAAAATATTATGTTTCCACTTCTGGATATACTCACATTTGGGGTGCAAATGGTGAGTGAGCCGGATACAATTCTATACCAGTCAGCAAAATCTGGCTGGAGAAATATTTTGATATATTTCTGAAATAATTGAGCTTATTAAAGGTAAGCTCCATCTTCACTGTTCCCTCAACACACACACACACACACACACACACACACAAAAACGTGCATGAAGACAGGTGCACACTTTTAATGTAATCAGTAAAGGCGGATGGCTTGGGAGAACTGAATTTTGCTCTAATGGTTAAAACTAAATGCAGGGAGTATGAACATAGAGTGAAGACCTCTACAGGTAAGTGTGGGGCTGCTATTGAGTTTAGATATATTTTGAAACCAAACTATATTCTTTTTTAATTTCCCCCAGAAGAATAAGCAAAATAACTCAAAATGAGGGTCTGTCATCAGCGAAGGTGCAGTCCTGGAACAAGAAGAGTCTTTAACACCGTCAACAACCCTGTATATCTCGATGAAGAGCACCCTGGTCAGGAAGACTAGGGACAATTGGTACTGTTATTTCCTTCTTGTCCACTATCTTTAATGAATAAGTCCTATTTCTTTTTCAGTGTTTATTGTTAAAGGATTCTTAATTAAGTCACAATATGTGAGTTATCTAAGAAGAATGACAATAGACTGTCGTCACAGAAACCATTCTCCAATAATGGGGTTCCTATTAATGCTAAGGAAGACAAAAAGGGGAAGAAGAAAGAAAAAGGAATAAAAATGCATTGCATTTCTACTATAAACCAGGCACTGGAGTAGACAATGTACTTGTGTTATCTCAAAAAGCAATTTCAGGGACCGGCCCAGTGGCGTAGTGGTTGAGTTCTGTGTGCTCTGCTTCAGGTTCGTGGGTTCAGATCCCAGGCGTGGACATACACCACTCATCAGGCCATGCTGTGGTAGCATCTCACATACAAAAAATAGAGGAAGATGGGCACAGATGTTAGCTCAGGGCCACTCTTCCTCAAGCAAAAAGTGGAAGGATGGCAGCAGGTGTTAGCTCAGGGCCAATCTTCCTCACCAAAACAAAAAAGCAATTTCAGAGCAGTATTCACATACCAAGATGTTTATGAGAGTCCTAGCAGATTGGAGGTGAAATAAACCTGAGAGATCATCTACAGGTGAGAAAATTGATGACTTGCCCAGGCTCTTTCTGCTGGCTGGGACAAAACTGTGTCTAGAATAATGATCCTGTAGCTCAAGTTGAATGTTCTCATTTCCTGCCTCTCTCTCCCAACCGATCCCCACCCACTCGTAATTTACATTGAGCAGGGGCCTTTCCTCTTCACCAAGAGCAGAATAAGGAAATTGGTCCAAACTGCAACACAAAGAATTTAGGTAAGATGCAAACAGTTTCCCAGTGCTGGCATCTGCTTGTTCTAAGAGGAAGTTGCAGAATATCCTATCCCAGATCTCTTTTAAGATATAATTCATTGTCATCCACTGATGAGGGTGAAGCACAGATTTGCCCAAAGGTAACGGGTGGACATTCTAGTGTAACAATTCCTTGAAATGTCTGCAACATCTACAGCAAGTACAGAAAAAGTCAAGAGTTCTGCCTGGGCTCAACGTATCACTGTCAGCCTGGCACTAGTCAAAGACAGCCTCATCATAGTTTATCCAAAACTAGTAACAATATTAGCTAACACTCATTTCACACTTAATATAGGCTAGCACTGTCGATAGAACTTTACATATTCTTTTAATTATTTTCATTTTATAAATGAAGGAACAAAGAGGTTTAAGTAACTTGCTTAAGGTCATACAATGCAGCCAGCAAAAGGTGGAAGCAGGATTCCGACTCACATATTCTGTTTCTACAGTTCTGACTTTGAACTACTCTGCAATTCTGCCTCCTATCTGTGAACCCTGCGCCATAAACACAATGACTAGTATTTAATAGTATTAATGTTGTTCTAAAAGAGACATGTGCCCCAAGGGCTCTATTTTAAGTTCTATGGAGATAACAAAGCATCAGACCATTTCCAGAATCACAGTAAAGCATTTTTCAGAAATAGCCTGAGAGGTGTGTACTCTCACTCTGGGGCTTGGGTTGTAGAGTCTGCCCTGTGCCCATCAGCTGGCCAGCACCTGGAGCAGGGTGATTCTGTAGGGTTCAAACCTTGTCTTGTTTGGTTTTTTTTTTGGCAGTTGGCTTAGTGGGAACACCAGAAATTAGCCTCTATGAGGGGCAAAAACTGGAGGGGAAAGAAGCCTACAGAGATTGGAAAAAGTGTTCGCTAGTATCAAAGCCATTCATTTCTAGGTAGCCTCAGTCTAGGCCTCCATTTTCTTGGCTCACAGAGAACTGAGAACTATTGGTAATTGACAAGTCTAAGGTAAGCAAATAACAGAGAAATTTATAGCCCATTTAATGTGCTTCCTTCAACATCTACTACTTGCTGGGGAGACTGGGAAAGGCAAAAGCACCAGAGGGGGAAATGGACAAAACAGCCTCAAAGCTCCCTTTCAGCCCAGAATCCCATAAGCCTAAAGAAAATGAAGAATAAACGTAATAATGTGACCAATTTTAGGCATAACACAGTAAAAACAGCAAAACAACCCCCCAAGACACTTTTGCATGCCACAGCTAGGAAGCAGAGTGGGTATGTTTCTGTGGTCTGTGTGCTTCGGTGCTCTGTCGCTGCCTGTGAGCCTATTGGCCATCAGAGCCAGCGATGGAACATTGGAAAGCACAAGCTCTTCATACTGCTTTCCTGGGCTTACTGCCTACTGATTTAAACACATGTTCCGAAAGTGCTAAATGAAACCCTATTCCCAAATTATGAAACTAAATATTTTCCTTAGACATATCTCACATTGTTCTGTATGTCAGGGAAATTTCCCATGACCCTTGGAGTCACCTCCGTCTGTTTGTTCCCATACACACTTCTTCGGGGACGTAAGACAATCCAGTTGAAGGCTAACGTATAAGTATCCGGTGGCACGTCCAACAAAGCCGTTATTTTATCAGGAAGAAGTGAAAGCTCATCTCAGAAACTGAAGCTTCTCAGGAATGAAGTAAATGGTTTGGTCGACGTGCCTTGAAGCCTATCAGAAAATTACAAGTATTGTTTAGTTAGGAGATAGGAATTAACTAATGTTTCTAAAATGCCTGAATTTTGGATCAAGAATTTCAGCAACTTGATGCATTCAAGATGGAGAAGACAATTAAAAAAAAAAATTGCCACCTACACAACTTTTTCATTGTAAGAACGAGGAATGGATTTAAGCTATTATATTAACAGAGATTTGGAGATATACCAAGGAAGAAGATTGCATTTCAAGTAGCCGACACCCCAAAAGAGGTTAAATTTGGTTTAATTGTTGATTGCCTTTCAGAGTTGGAGACAGTATATTAATTAAAGTCAATACTCAGTAGACTTAGTTGCTTTAAGTAGCATTTGAAATCTGATTTAATTCACAAAGTTACTAATGGAAAGAAAAACAGTCCAATTTTTCAAATCAAGAAAAATTTATTATTTAACTCACTGATAAATGTTTAGATCTAAATGAGCCAGAGAACACAAACAGGGACAAACGGCAAAACCAATTTAAAATCCACAAAGATCCACAGTAATTATCAAAGCAAGTAACAGTGGTAAATATTCCAGTGACATAACAGCAAGGGGTTATATTGCTGAGTACATACAGTTCAAGCTGTTCTAATCACTTAAATTCATCCTGTCTTCTCAAAGTATCCAGCATTCTTTTCATTTATTTTTTTCTTTCTTTCTTTTTCCCTTGAGAAAAAATGGATTTGTTTCATCTCTAGGCTAAAGCAAAGAAACCTGACCGAGGAAAATGATAATAATTATAACAACTTATTTAGACTTGATGGTGGGGGGTGGGGATTGTTGAATAGTGGATAGAAAACACTTTAAAATATTATTCCATATGTTTTCATCCTTCTTGTAAGACTCTTTTTTTCACACAACATGTTGTCTGACAAAAGTATCTGTCTTCAATACTCTTCCTAAATATCCACATCCAAATTTCTGAAATTAGTCTCCTAGTGTTTTATATGCTGCATTTCACTACTCCAAATGTATTTCATCTTTGTCTTGCTATTTCTGCAATTATTGCTCTCAAGTATTTGCCATGACAGGACAAAAAATAATACATAAAAGTTATGAATTTCAACACCAAATTTTCTATTTAATTTGTGTGCAGTTAGGGATGGGCAAAATGTGTACGCAATTCCTATTTTTAAAACTTTTGGTCTTGAGAATATACTGTAATTTTAAATTTTATTTTATATGGTGAAATGATATGTATTCAGTGTTGAGTTTTCTTTAGTATATTAGCTTTTATATTGTCAGACGATCAGGGATTTCTTGAATATTGCTTTTTGAAATACTGACCTATAGGAACAGTAGGTGCCATATATTATTCCCTCCAGTCTATAGATTCATCTCTTTTTGTATCATTTATTTCCATTACTAACCATTGCTAGATATGCTGGAGATCTTCCATTTGCGCCTACAGAGTCACTCACCATTCTTCTCCACCCTGTTCTCTGCCCTTGGCAGAGGCTAGTCCATATGGACTGCATCAGTGAGCTCCCTTGCCCTCCGTCTTCCTGTCTGATTTGACTGCTGGCAGGAGATCAGAAGGCAAGAAAGAAACAACATTGAGGTGTTTATTTCCCTTTGGAAGTGCCATTCATTTTTTGTCATGACCTGGACTGATAAAGAATCAGACTGAGCGTATTTTTATGTGTTTGAATATTTTTTTAAAAAGTGATAAATAATCTTTATCTATTCAATGCTGAGTTCTATAAAGGATTTGGTATATTTTAAAATAATGCATCAAACATACAAGGTAAAATAAAATAAAGATAGGTAAGAAAAAATGAAGGGAAAATAAGAGCCAGGAAGTTAACCGGAATCAGGAACGTTAGCATGTATAACAGAAATCATGAAACCCTATGCATTTGCTAAACTTGTCTTTGAGCTTACTATAAACCAAAGCAAAAGACAAAAAAAGTTAAAAGGGAAAAAGTTTACAGGAGAAGTACAACATTCTTCATACCAGGAACAGAGAAAATTCCATGAAGACCAAGAGGAAACCGTAATGCAGTAAATGGGATCTTTAACCACATTCTCAATGACCTACTGAATCAGTTGAAAATATTTTCCTATGATGCTTTATTCCCCAAAGCATCAAAATATTACTGTCTGACCACTGTAATTTTTGCTAAGGGGAATCTGTATATAGTCTACTAACAAAGTCATGTTTTCAATTTTGAGGGGGAGAGGGCAGGGGTAGATGGTTAAGGAAGCTAACTTTTAATGGGCTTTAACTTTTAACGAACTATAATGATAAGTTTGGAGTAATGTGATATGTATCTATTTTTTGTTTAAAAATATGCTCAAAGGATTCCAAAATTTGTTGGCCACCATCAAAATGATCAGGCACCAAGATGAACCAAGCTGGGTTGAAGATACGTTGCACTGAAAGTATTTATTCAATCAGTCCAGCTTTAAAATGATCATAGACGAGCAGAATTGTGGTGTGGGATTGGCAGATAGATTATAAATTATAAAACCTGAAAAATAATTTTTCCATTAAAAAAAACTTGCAATTATTACCATAGCCCACTGGCAGCGCTCATCTGGACAGATGTTAACACTCCTAGAACATAAGCCCGTACTCTCCTTCTTCGTATAGAGTCATGTAGTGTCTTACAGTATAAAAAGTATTAACTATACCACAATTTGGTAAGACAGACATTGTTGCCCTTATTTTATAGATTAGGAAAATGAGGTGCAGAAAGAAGATGATTTGTCCAAAGTCTTAGAGATGGTATATGGAGGAGTTCAGAGTAGAATCCAGGAGGTCTGCCAACTTTGATCTAGAGTCTATTTACATGATCTGTGGCTCACTGCTTAAGGAAACTGGGGAAAAAGTCTATGTGTGGAAAAACAATGCTATACCCACATGCAGAAAAAAAAAGACTTGAGTGTATAAATTCCAGTGATCAAAGTTTAGAAAGGACTTTAGAAACCATTTAGCCCAGCTCCATATTTTTCTACTGAAGAAACCTGAAATGGCTTCATCTTTATTCGATTCCCATTGATTTGTAACACTTGTCTCAAAGGAGTACTAAGCCAAGAGAAGGAATCCCTCAGTTAAATATATACATAGCTTTGAATAATCAAGCTAGCAACTTTGAATATAATTTTTCAATAGGCGTTTTTTGAATTAAAAGCAATCATGTTTCATTTCTCTACTGGATCCTAAACTCAAGAGGCAATATTGCCTTCAGCCACCGTTCCCAAACTGCACTGAGGTGCCCCAGGGTGGCACAGGGAACTCAGAGGGGCTGCATGAGGTATTTTAAATTCTGGAGTAATTTAAATTCACGGTAATAATTGACATCTGTTGACACCACGAGAACAAATAGATCGAGGTAGTTCATGATTTAAATATTAGATCACTCTACAGTCCTTCCAATGACAGCTTATTATTACAAAGCTAGTTTTTGGCAGTTGCTATAATAAAAAGCAAATATGGCACCATAATCAATATGAATCAGAAAATGAGAGTAGCAGTGTCCAATCTGATTCCAAGATTTGAGAAATTGTGCAGTGCCTAACAGGTTCATACATCACATGAGCAAGTAATTATGACAATGTAAGAATGAACTAAAACATATTTTCTTTCACTGTATTTGCATTCTTTTAAAAAATGGCTAGTAAATTGCTAGGATAGAAAATTAAGTTGTTTTGACTCAACTATGAATAAATGAAACTGTTCGATTTTTCTGGTGGCCTTGGGGCAATGTTAAAAAAATTTTGAGATACTACAGGTACCATGAACCAAGAATTTGGGGGAATCTTTGTCCTAATGGTTAAGAAGGGGGACCCAAGACTTACAATCCCAGTTCACTATTTACCAGCTGTGCCACTTTGAACTTAACCAGTCTGTGCCTCCATTTCTTCATCTGTAAAATGAAAGTTGTGATGGGACAGGCCTCAGTAGAGTTATTGTGTGCATCAATAAGTCAGTATAAGTAAGCCAGGTAGAAGAGAGCCAGGTGCAGAACGAATGTTACCTCTATAAGGATTAGCCATTATGCTTATAAGACAAGCCTTAATTAAGGCAGTCTGGTTACAGGATTTCCCTGCTGCTACATTAGTCAAATACAGATAGCACAAGCTTGGGGAGCCTGCCATGAGGTAGAGAACTTTCCTCCCTCGTTACTTTTTTGTTCTGCTTTATATGGGAGAAAACATGCCAGAAATTTTTTGGAGAAATTTCAACTAGTGTTGAGTGTTCTGCTGGTCACAATTCCAGAAAAGGTAAGGAACTTAATGTCCCACGTGTACCATCAGGAGCTCTTTATGTGCCCTTTTGCTTCGTAAACAGAGTTGAAATAACTATAGACTCTGAAGTTAGAGTGGCAGAGTGAGTGTCTGTACTAATCATTCCTTTGAAGAAACGAACTTTTAAATAATTACTTATTCCCATAGTTGAAAGTTAACTTTCTCTTTCTTTTCTTTGGGTCTTTAAAACTATTCGCAGCTATATTTTAGAAATGTCACACGTTTTAAGTTGTGTATCATCTGATTTCCCATGCAATTATTAGTTTCCAAAGGAGAAATGTATTTTAATTTCCCTTAAAAGTTTTTTTTTCCCCCCAACAATTATTGTGTCTATTCTTTGCCCAGAAAGTGACATAGTGGCTTTTAGGCAGCAAAAATTTCTGTCTCAAATATTACACAAAATAAGAAAAGATATATTCTGTTCAAGAACATGTAAATTAATTATGGCAATTCATATTATAAATCATGGTTTTAGATATTAATCAATAACATCCTAAAACATAATATAATGATAAGTAAAAGAAGAAACAGAATTATGTATCAATATGATCCTAGTTTTATAAAAATAGAAATTAAATATGTTTGAAAACATGCATAGGAAAATGTTTGAAAGGAAATCAGTAAATATTTTTAACTATATCTGGTTAGAGATATGCAAGAACTTCTTTTTTTCTTACATTTTGGTTCAGATATAATTATTTCAAATGAAAGAAGCAGATTCTACAACTAACAAGGCTTAAATAATAATGATATTTCATCATCACAGATGTCTGGAGATGTGTGATTCAAGTGGTTAGTTGAGTAGCTCAATAATGTAAGCAGTCAAATCAATGTTTTTGAATTCTCTTGGCCTGTCTCTCATAGAGCAAGGTGGTTGCAGCAGCTCCAAGCATCATATTCTCACATAACAATGTTCAAAGCAAAAAGCAAGGGAACATGTAGCCCTTCTCATGCAGTTCTCTCTTTTCATAAGAGAAGAAAATATTTCCCCAAAGCGTCTCAGCCCTTATATCACTTTGGTCCAAACTGGGTCACGTGTCCTTCCCTGGACTAAGATGACCACATTTGGCATAGATCAATTATGATTCATCCCTGGGAGCTAGGCACATAGTCACTAGGAAAAAATCAAGGTTACATCACCAAGGAGGAAGAGGAGAACTGCTATAAGATGGGCAATTAACAACGGACCCTACATCCTTTAATATATTTCCCAAATAGTCTATAATGGTCAAATGTTTTATCCAAAATCAGAATTTAAATATTATAAAACAAACAAAAAGGCAAGATATATCAACCCTATTTCCAAAACAACCCATTACAGGTTAAGAGAAATAGGACATAGGAAAATGTGAATATTGTTTATCCTTCTACAGGCACATCTGGCAGAGTAGAAGTGAAAAAGTCTGTCATTCCATGTGGGGCACTTACCTAATATCTATGATCAAATCCCCTCTTACAAATAGCTGCAACAGCTTGAACATCTCATGAGTTGGCAAAAGCTGGCCCCAAAACAAGAAATATTCTCAAAATTCTGAAGGAAAAGTGTTGCTTTCCAAATACTAACACACCAGGAAAAAGATCACTCAGACACAGTAGACTCTTGTCTGAAGATATCAGCTCACCAGGCTGCTGAAGCCAAAAAGATTAGCAAAATGTTGAGTATCATCAGAAAACATTGTACAACCCTGTAAAATGACTAAGTGCGCTGTCACCTAGAATACTGCATGGATCCCTGGTCAATGGACTTTAGAAATGTGTACTGGATTCAGAGGTAATTGACAAAGATGAGTTGGGAAAATTAATAGGGTGAGAAAAGCTTTAAACCGTTTAGAAATCTGTTTCTGTGAAAATACTGGACCAGAAGAATGACTATAGCCCAATTCCAGGACTCTAGAATGATATAGGCAGTCTTTGAATTGGCCATGACTTACAACTTGTAAGTACCAGCTGAGAGACTGGCTTTCATGATGACCGCCATGAGCAAAGAAGGAGCCAGTCCCAGAGAGGTAACTAAAACCATCAGATGACTCTGAAAAGCAAAGCTGGAAGTCAGAGGAGAAACCACGGTCAATGGTGAAATGCAATTAAAGCAGATATTCTCAGGAGGAGAGAATACCAGAATGGAATGAGACGGTAAATAAATTGGAAAAGACAAATTGTGTAGTGAGAAGAAAACACGGGACTGTGTGAAAATTGGACAGACATTAGTTTTCTAGTTTATAGCTTTTGTGAAAGCATAAGGTTCCTGGCTTTCCTCCTGCACTTTGGAGCATCTTAAAGGCATTTCCCAGCAGCATCTGAACCACCGGAGGGAGGGTTCAGATCATTTTATGAATGAATGGTGCATAACTGGGGGTGGTTTGAATCACGTTCTTCATTTTGGTTATTGTAATTTAAAAATAACGTTTTTGGGGGTCTCTGTCATTTATTCATTTAACAAGTAATGATTGAATATCTGCACTGTTTCAGAACCTGTTCTGTGCTGTGAGGCTAGCACAGTGATAAATCAAAATTCCTGCTCATTGGCAGAATTGGAGGTGGATGGACCCAATCGACCCAACGTGGCACTTGCTCTGTCTTTAAGTCCTCATGTAGCAGATGTCCAAAAACAAATGGCGTCTTAGAATTCTGCCCTAGCCTCTTCACGACCAGAGCTAACAGGGAGGGCACGAAGTGTTTATAATAAGAAAAGTCTACTCTCCCTGGAAGCTCCAACATTTAGGCAATAATTTATTGAGAATTTTCTATTGACAAAGCAGCACCCCAGTTGGCTTGTGGAGAAACAAATGCAAAGGAAGAACATATTTTTGTCCTGTAGAAACTTAATATCTAAAGCCAAAGACATTCCCATCATGCAATTCAAGAAAACTTAGAAGCACACCAAGGGACTCAAATAAATACGTCATTTTATTAAAATTATCTCTAGTGAGAGACTTCATATGTACATGTGAACATTTGATTTAGAAGTTCATCGTGTAAGTCCATGTGCTTGAGTTTGCCTAAAATATAAACTATAGCAAAGTAACTGCTCTGTAAACCTCCCAGGAAAATGTGTACTATAATAGAATAAATGAATCTGTTTATAAGCTAGGCATTCGTGAACATCCTTATTCTCATATAAAACCTTAACCAGAGTTAATCCTTTTATTCTATTTGAACATTGAAGCATAAAAGCAATAAAATTAATGGCATGTGAATGATAAGGCATCGTGACTTGAAGTTATTGCCAAATTGTCCCAGCAGATGTTAGTAAATTTTAATAATCTTGGAGACTTTAATAATTATTTATTTGGCTGATTGGAGGTTGTGTATGGTAACATTAAACTGTTATTATTAATTATATACTTTAATTATTTCTAGGCTCTCATAGCTTTTGTTGTTACCTGAAATACCATGAAATTTCAAGACAATAATTAAACGTGAGCTTTGATATGCTCCCCAGGCCAGGCACTTCATGCAGAGTGTGCTTACAAATGATAGTAACAATTAATAATACAAATAATGAATCATGTTAAAATCAGTTAAAACTCCAATGATTGTTTTTAAAATTCCTCAATATAGGAAATTATAAAATAGGCCCTAATCATTGGGCTGATTAGCTACCACTCTGATTTTTAAAAAAAGGGAGGAGCGAATTAGAGATATAGGGAATAAGAAAATATATCCAATAGCAAAGGTAATGAGCAAGCTAATATGTATTTTGCCAAATGACATCTGAAATGAATGATATCTCATATAGCTATATAATTATGGGTGAGTTCTTGGGAAATATTCAGAGTAGACTAGTGCAGTCAGGTGAAATAATTTCACCCCCACATTCTAGTATGAAAATTTTCAAACATACCGAAAATGTTCAAACATACAGAAAATTTGAAAGACTTGTCCAACAAACACCTATATACCCATCATCTAGATTCTATCAAATAATATGATTTTATACCTGAAAAAGCATGAGAAAACACTAGATAAAGGACGAGAAATCGCTCAAGGTAGCCATTTAAAAAAAATGAATACAGGGTGGCGTAGTGGTTAAATGCACGCACTCTATTTAGGCAGCCCGGGGTTTGCAGGTTCAGATCCCGGGGCCTGCACCAATGCACCGCTTGTCAAGCCATACTGTGGCGGCATCCCATATAAAGCAGAGGAAGATGGGCATGGATGTTAGCCCAGGGCCAGTCTTCCTCAGCAAAAAAAAGAGGAGGATTGGCATGGATATTAGCCCAGGGCCAATCTTCCTCAGCAAAAGGAGGAGGATTGACGTCGGATGTTAGCTCAGGGCTGGTCTTCCTCACACACACAAAAAAATGAACACAATAAATAACCTTTACAAAAAATAAAAAAATAAGAAATTAAACATAAGATCACATTCAAAATAATAGCAAAATATTGAGATGCCAAGAAATACACAGGATATATATGAAGGGAAATATTTATGTTTTACTGAGTCACATAATATTAGAATTGAGAAAATAGAAAAGCATACACTTGTTCTTGGAAAAAAAAATCATTCATCATCATAAAGATGCAAATTCACCCTAAAATAATGTTGAAATTATTTGTAACCCCAGTCAAAAAATCAAATTATTTTTACAAAAATTATTTAAAAGTTTGTTAGAGAGAATAAACTCATGAAAAGTGAGGGAAAATCTGAAAAAATCTAATGAGGGGAAGAATAATATACAAAATATTAAAATATTCCAAAAAGAGATAATGTTTAAACAATGGTAAAAGAATAGACAGGGTAATCAATGAAAGAATGGAACATCCAGAAATATATTCATGAAAAAAAAATGATTTTCATATATGTTAAAATGGATTCTCGAAAGAGCTGGGAAGACATGCACTATTTAGCAAACGTTGTTGGTTCAAATGTATAGGCATTTGAACAAAATACAACACTTACTCCTTACTTCATAACAAATTTCAGACATATTAAAAGTTTAAACATTTTTTCAAATGTAAAATAGCTGAAGAAAAAAATGAACTCTTTTTTGGTAATCTTGAACTAGGAAATACTTTCTTAGCCTGACAAGAAACCTGTAAGTAATAAGCTAAAACTTCAATAAGCTTGATCATTGAAATTTTCAAAACATTTGTGTTTAACACGAAACATTAGTAAAATAATAATATAATAGCCTGCAAAACTATAATTGCCACACATATGACTCTTAAAGTGTTAATTTAATAAACAAAAAGTTCTTATAAATCAATAAGAATAAGACAAATCATCCTGTAGAAAGCTGGACGAAAGATATGAGAATACAGGCCACGTGGAATAAAGTACAAGTCACTGAAAAACATATTAAAATTGCACAGCCTTGCTCATAAATAAACATAGTGAGATATATTGCTTAAGTCTTTTAAGCAAACAAAATCTAATTATAAAATGGTTAAAAATTAGGAAAATCTAAATGTACTGATAATGGAAAGGTGCCCAAAATATATTGCTAAAGGAAAAAGCAAGTTATAGAACAGCATGTGCAGTATGGGATTGCTTATGTAAAGAAAAAATACACATACCCACACACATGCATGTTTATATATGAATAGAAAATGTGTACAAGTACATACACCAAACTACAATATCTACTTCTCCAGAGTGACATGATAAAGAGTCAGGAAAAATATTCATAGGGACTTTATATTTTTCCTTTATAAGATTTCATACTTTTGAATTTTTAAAGTTTAGCTTTTTATTATTTTGAGATATTGTGTATTCATGAATTGTTTTTTCTTTTTTCTTTTTTTTTCCTAAGGAAGATTTGCCCTAAGCTAACATATGTTGCCAATCTTCCTCTTTTTGCTTAAGGAAGATTCGCCCTGAGTCAACATCTGTTGCCAACCTTCTTCTATTTTGTATGTGGGTTGCCACCACAAAATGGAAACTGATGAGTGGTGTATGTCCGCACCCAGGAACTGAACCCAGGCCACCTAAGCGGAGCACATTGAACTTAAGCACTAGGCCACAGGGCCAACTCCTCATGAATTTTTTAGGAATGAACATTTATTTTATTTCATTTATTTATTTAGTTTTCCAGTTTTATTGAGATATAACTGCCAAATAACATTGTCTTAGTTTAAGGTGTACAACACAATGATTTGATATATGTATATATTGCAAAATACCGCAATAAGTTTAGTTTTTTTTTTTTAATTTGTTGTTTATTGCAGTAACATTGGTTTATAACATTGTATAAATTTCAGGTATACATCATTATACTTCTGTTTCTGCATAGATTACATCATGTTCACCACCCAAATACTAATTACAACCCTCACCCCACACATGTGCCAAATTATCCCTTTCGCCCTCCTCCCTCCCCCCTTCTCCTCTGGTAACCACCAATCCAATCTCTGTCTCTATGTGTTTGTTTATTGTTGTTATTATCTACTGCTTAATGAAGGAAATCATACGGTATTTGACCTTCTCCCTCTGACTTATTTCACTTAGCATAATACCCTCAACGTCCATCCATGTTGTCACAAATGGCTGGATTTCATCATTTCTTATGGCTGAGTAGTATTCCATTGTGTATATATACCACAGCTTCTTTATCCATTCGTCCCTTGATGGGCACTTAGATTGCTTCCAAGTCTTGGCTATTGTGAACAACGCTGCAATGAACACAGGGGTGCATGTATCTTGATGCATTGGCGTTTTCAAGTTCTTTGGATAAATACCCAGCAGTGGAATAGCTGGATCATATGGTAGTTCTATTCTTGATTTTTTGAGGAATCTCCATACTGTTTTCCATAGTGGCTGCACCAGTTTGCACTCCCACCAGCAGTGTATGAGAGTTCCCTTCTCTCCACATCCTCTCCAACACATGTTGTTTCCTGTCTTGTTAATTATAGCCATTCTGATGGGCGTGAGGTGATATCTCATTGTAGTTTTGATTTGCATTTCCCTGATAGTTAATGATTTTGAACATGTTTTCATGTGTCTGTTGGCCATCTGTATATCTTCTTTGGATAAATGTCTGTTCAGGTCTTTCGCCCATTTTTTAATTGGGTTGTTAGTTTTTTTTGTTGTTGAGATGCATGAGTTCTTTTCAGTTTTTTTGTTGTTGAGATGTATGAGTTCTTTATATATTTTGGAGATTAAGCCCTTATCAGATGTATGGTTTGCAAATATCTTCTCCCAATTGTTAGATTTTCTTTTCATTTTGTTGATAGTTTCCTTTGCTGTGCAGAAGCTTTTTAGTTTGATGTAGTCCCATTTGTTTATTTTTTCTATTGTTTCTCTTGCCCAGTCAGACATGGTGCTTGAAAATATGTTGCTAAGACCAATGTCAAAGAGAGTACTGCCTATGTTTTCTTCTAGAAGTTTCATAGTTTCAGGTCTTACATTCAAGTCTTTAATCCATTTGAAGTTAATTTTTGTGTGTGGTGTAAGGTAAGGGTCTACTTTCATTTTTTTGCATATGGCTATCCAGTTTCCCCAACACCATTTGTTGAAGAGACTTTCTTTTCTCCAATGTATGTTCTTGGCTCCTTTGTCAAAGATTAGCTGTCCGTAGATGTGTGGGTTTATTTCTGGGCTTTCGATTCTATTCCATTGATCTGTGTGTCTGTTTTTGTGCCAGTACCATGCTGTTTTGGTTACTATAGCTTTGTAGTATATTTTGAAATCAGGGAGTGTGATACCTCCAGCTTTGTTCTTTTTTCTCAGGATTCCTTTAGCTATTCGGGGTCTTTTGTTGTTCCATATAAATTTTAGGATTCTTTGTTCTATTTCTGTGAAAAGTGTTGTTGGAACTTTGATTGGGATTGCATTGAATCTATAGATGGCTTTAGGAAGTATGGACATCTTAACTATGTTAATTCTTCCAGTCCAAGAGCACGGAATATCTTTCCATTTCTTTGTGTCTTCTTCAATTTCTTTCAGAAATGTTTTATAGTTTTCGGTGTACAGATCTTTCACCTCTTTGGTTAAGTTTATTCCTAGGTATTTTATTCTTTTTGTTGCGATTGTAAATGGGATTGTATTCTTAATTTCTCTTTCTGCTACTTCGTTGTTAGTGTATAGAAATGCAACTGATTTTTGTCTGTTGATTTTGTATCCTGCAACTTTACCATAGTCGTTTATTACTTCTAAAAGTTTTCTGGTGGATTCTTTAGGGTTTTCTATATATAAAATCATGTCATCTGCAAATAGGGACAGTTTTACATCTTCCTTTCCAGTTTGGATCCCTTTTATTTCTTTTTCTTGCCTGATTGCTCTGGCTAGGGCTTCCAGTACTATGTTAAATAGGAGTGGTGACAGTGGGCATCCTTGTCTGGTTCCTGTTCTTAGAGGGATAGCTTTCAGTTTTTCACCATTGAGGATGATGTTAGCTGTGGGTTTGTCATATATGGCCTTTATTATGTTAAGGTACTTTGTTTCTATTCCCATTCTATTCCGAGTTTTTATCATAAATGGATGCTGTATCTTGTCAAATGCTTTCTCTGCATCTGTTGAGATGATCATGTGATTTTTATTCTTCATTTTATTAATGTGGTATATTACATTGATTGATTTGTGAATGTTGAACCATCCCTGCATACCTGGAATAAATCCCACCTGATCATGGTGTATAATCTTTTTAATGTATTGTTGTATGTGATTTGCTAGTATTTTGTTGAGGATTTTTGCATTGATGTTCATCAGTGATATTGGCCTGTAATTTTCTTTTTTTGTGTTGTCCCTGTCTGGTTTTGGTATCAGGGTAATGTCAGCTTCGTAGAATGAGTTAGGGAGCTTCCTCCCCTCTTCAATTTTTTGGAAGAGTTTGAGAAGGATAGGTATTAAGTCTTCTTTGAATATTTGGTAGAATTCACCAGGGAAGCCGTCTGGCCCTGGACTTTTATTTTTGGGGAGGTTTTTGATTACTGTTTCGATCTCCTTACTGGTAATTGGTCTATTCAAATTCTCTACTTCTTCTTGATCCAGTTTTGGAAGGTTGTATGATGCTAAGAATTTATCCATTTCTTCCAGATTGTCGAATTGGTTGGCATATAGCTTTTCATAGCATTCTCTTATAATCTTTTGTATTTCTGAGGTGTCTGTTGTAATTTCTCCCCTTTCATTTCTGATTTTACTTATTTGTGCCTTCTCTCTTTTTTTCTTGATGAGTCTAGCTAAAGGCTTGTCAATTTTGTTGATCTTTTCAAAGAACCAGCTCTTGCTTTTACTAATTTTTTCTATTGTGCTTTTAGTCTCTATTTCATTTATTTCTGCTCTGATTTTTATTATTTCCCTTCTTCTACTGATTTTGGGCTTTGTTTGTTCTTCTTTCTCCAGTTATTTTAGGTGTGTTGTTAGATTGTTTATTTGAGATTTTTCTTGTTTGTTGAGATAGGCCTGTATTGCTATAAACTTCCCTCTTAGAACTGCTTTTGCTGTATCCCATAAATTCTGGCATGTCGTATTTTCATTTGTCTCCAGGTATTTTTTGATTTCTTCTTTGATTTCTTCGTTGACCCAGTCGTTGTTCAGTAGCGTTTTGTTTAATCCCCACGTATTTGTGGCTTTTCTGATTTTCTTTCTAGAGTTGATTTCCAGTTTCATACCATTGTGGTCAGAAAAGATGCTTGGTGTTATTGCAATCTTCTTATATTTATGTAGACTTGTTTTGTGGCCTAATATGTGATCAATCCTGGAGAATGTTCCATGTGCATTTGAAAAGAACGTGTATTCTTCGGTTTTTGGATGGAATGCTCTGTATATATCTACTAGGTCCATCTGTTCTAGTGTGTCATTTAAGGCCAGTGTTTTCTTATTGATCTTCTGTTTGGATGATCTATCCGTTGGTGTATGTGGAGTGTTCAAGTCCCCTGCTATTATTGTGTTACTCTCTATTTCTCTTTTTATGTCTGTTAATAATTGTTTTATATATTTAGGTGCACCTACATTGGGTGCATAGGTATTTACAAGTGTTATATCCTCTTGTTGGATTGTTCCCTTGATCATTATGTAATGCCCTCCTTTGTCTCTTTTTACAGTTTTGTTTTAAAGTCTATTTTGTCTCATATGAGTACTGCTACCCCAGCTTTCTTTTCATTGCCATTTGCGTGGAGTATCTTTTTCCATCCCTTCACTTTCAGTTTGTGAGTGTCTTTAGGTCTGAAATGTGTCTCTTGTAAGCAGCATATATATGGTCTTGTTGTTTTATCCAATCAGCCACACTATGCCTTTTAATTGGAGCATTTAGTCCATTGATGTTTAAAGTAGCTATTGATAAGTATGTACTTACTGCCATTTTTTAACTTTTGTTTTTCTCAGTGTTTTAGTAGTCCTTTTCTGTTCCTTTCTTCTTCTATACAGAATTGATGGTCTCTTTAGTTTGACCTCTGTCTGAAAGCTCTACTCTTTAACTCCCCTCCTCCCTCCTTTTATGTTTTTGATATCATATCTAACCTCTTTTTTGTGCATTTGTATCCATTACCCTCTTATCATGGAAATAGATAATTTTTCCTATTTGTGGTCTTCTCTTTTCCCCTTAAATCAGTCCCTTTAACATTTCTTGTAGCACTGGTTTCTTGTTGACAAACTCCTTTAATTTTTGCTTGTCTGGGAAATTTTTGATCTCTCCTTCCACTTTGAATGATAACCTTGCTGGGTAGAGTGTTCTTGGCTGTAAGTTTTTTCCTTTTAGCACTTTAAATATATCGTGCCACTCTCTTCTAGCCTGTAAGGTTTCTGCTGAGAAGTCAGCTGATAGCCTTATGGGGTTTCCTTTGTATATAACTTATCTTGAGGCTTTTAGGATTCTCTCTTTGTCTTTAATTCTGGACATTTTGATTATGATGTGTCTTGGTGTGGGCCACTTTGGGTTTACCTTGTTTGGGGCTCTCTGTGCTTCCTGTACCTGGATGTCTGTTTCCTTCCTTAGGTTAGGGAAGTTTTCATCTGTTATTTCTTGAAATAGATTCTCTGCCCCTTTGTCTCGCTCTTCTCCTTCCAGGACACCTATAACACGGATGTTAGTGTGCTTGATGTTGTCCCAGAGGTCCTTTAGACTGTCCTCACTCTTTTTAATTCTTTTCTCTTTTACCTGTTCAGCTTGGGTAATTTCTTCTAGTCTTTCTTCCAGCTCACCGATCCATTTGTCTGTATCCTCTACTCTGCTTTTGAGTCCCTCTAGTGAATTTTTCATTTCCAGTATTGTATTCTTCATTTCTGATTGGTTCTTTTTTATATCTTCCATTTCTTTGTTGACATTCTCACTGAGTTCATCTATTCTTCTCCCCAGATTAGTGAGCATCCTTAACACTCTTAGTTTGAACTCTCTGTCGGGTATGTTGCTCATTTCTGTTTCACTTACTTCCTTTTCTGGGGTTTTGTCCTATTCCCTTACTTGGAATGTATTCCTTTGCCTCCTCATTTTGCCTCTTTCCCTGTGCTTGTGTCTACGTATTAGGTAGGTCAGCTACGTCTCCTGCTCTTAGATAGGTGACTTTATATAAGTGATGCCTTAGGAGCCCTGCAGTGTGCTTCCCTCAGTTCTCAATGTTCCAGGGGTGGCCCTTATGTGGGCTACGTGTGTCCTTCTGTTGTGGCCTGTTTGCTCTCCCTGTATGTGCCCAGGGAGGCCAAGTTATGCTCCTGGTCAGCTGTTGTAATGCTCAGCTGTTTGTACTTGTTGTGGGCCCTTCAGTCTCTTTATCAGGTGTCGGGAGCCCCAGCACAGTTGGCTGCAAGTTCTAATACCACATTTGTGTTGCAGTATTTCTTTTAAGTGAGTAGGCCCCCATCGTGGCAGGTTGTTAGGCTCAGGGGCTTACAATTGCTATAAGCCTCCAGGCTTTAGGTCTCTTGTCAGCTCTCTGAGGATTGCAGCTGTGTGGGGCTGGCCTTAGGCACGGGGGCACCCAATTGTTTCAGGCTTTGGAAGGTGGGGCAAACCCCCGATGTGGGTCTTTGAGAAGCACAAGTCTTCTGCAGCTGACAAGCCCTGCCGCCCACAGGTCCACACACACAGTCAACACAGTCCTGCCCCATGTGCGCGTCCCGACCTCCTGAAGTGGACCCAGTCTCTGCACGGCGGGAGCCCCACACACTCCACCACCACCCCACACTCTCCACTCGCTCCTTGTGCATGCCCTGCCCCACTGAAGTGGGCTCAGTTGCCAGGCTGCAGAGAATCCAGTCACCAATCTATGCAGGCCCACAAGTTGCCTGAGAGCTTGTTGTTGGGTGGGTCTAGGGTGGGCTGCCTGCCCTGGCTGAGCTGGATTAAATCGGTGCTCTAGTGGGTGGGGCAGACCCCTGCTAGCAGGCGCCAGGGAGAACTCCAATGGTGTCTGTGTCAGCACGCCCACACGAGGCCACAACAATGGCCGCCGCCAATGTCCCAGTCCCTGGAGAGGTCTCACCTCTCACCGAGATGCACTCAGGGCCTATCAAGTGAGTCTCTTTTCACCAAAGCACTATGCACCTTTCTTTCTGGTGATTTTAGGTTGCTTTCTGAAATGGGTGAGTTTGTGCGTGGGCCCTTTAAGAGCCGGTTTTAATTTCTTTGTGAACCAGCTTTTCTGGGGGTACTCCCCAATGTTTTAGTAGCAGGCAAAGTCAGATATTATGCCAGTTGTCTCGATTGTGCTGGGGCCACAAAATGCCCGCAGCGGGGGTGCTCCCCAGCTCAGGGCCCCGCTCCTCCAGGGAGGGTTGCGTACCTGTGGGCTGCTCCCAGGCGGCTGTGAATCACTGAGGCTTATGAAGGCGGCGTTTTTTCTCTCCAGAAGGGAATTTCTGCCTCTTCCACCTCAATTAGGATTGTCCGTTGTTGCAGGAGTTCCTCTTATCCAGTTTTCAGTTCTGTCTCGGGGTAATTTTTCCACGAGTAGTTGTAAATTGGCTGTGTCTGCGGGAGAGGTGAGTTCAGAGTCTGCTTACGCCGTCATCTTGAATTCTCTCCCCCTGAACATTTATTTTATAATATGAAAACTTTTTAAAATTCTGAAACATTTCAAGAAAAAGGATAAAAAATAATAAAAATAGTTTTTTAAAAAAGAGAATGAATTCTATAGCTTCTTTAGTGAGGAGAGACTGGACATTAATATCATAGCCCCATGCTTATTGTGTCTTAATATGTTTTAGTTAACTCTGTAGTTACTTGTGTATAATTTTCATTCCACTGGGTGGGCCCAGTCATTTTCAGCTAATAATTTTGTTATCTTCATAAAGTCCTCATTTAGGGAACAAGCCAGGCATTATTATAGACAGGTATCTTGGAATAAGAGGACCCCACCTGCTAATTGTGGTTGAGATTCTGTTGCTCAAGAGGGGCAGAACAGAGGATCCCCCTACAGCATGATACTTTCATAAGCCTCATTTGTGACTGGGTGGACCACACCTTCAACTTACAGCAGATATTTCTTGGAGGCTACAACTGATATTCATAAGAGCTACCCTTTGTTGTGTACTTACTATATGTCAAATACTGCTCTAAACTCTTTATATCATTTACGAATTTGAATCTCATTAACATCCCATAAAATTGTAATGCTCTTTATTTTCTTCAGGGTGCAGATAGGGAAACTCAAGTTAAAGAGGCTCAGTAACTCCGTCAAGGACACATGTCTAGAATGGAGTTCATATTCTAGTCTAGGACTTCTAATTATAATATTCATACTTTGCCACTATACTATACTTAGGGCAGTGGAGTATCTAGTGATGGGGATTTTTTGGGTGGAGTAAGAAAATGACTATTGATACATGAACTTTTATGATGATTGGAGAGAGCGTTGGCAAATTTGCACAAAGCCACAGACCGTCTTAAATTTCTGCTCAATTTTCAAAGTTACTGTGGCCTGTCAGGATGGTCTTGACCAACGCCCAGTGGCTGGGAAAGGCAACAAAAGCTCCAGGGATAAAATTTTCTTGATGGTAAGAAAAAAATGGGGTCAGTAGTCTGACCCATACGCTGAGTACACGAACACCAGTATCTACCCTAGTCTTACTCACGTTAGGTTGGAAACTAACACACGTTAGTTATATTCTGTGAATACAGAGACTTTGGGAGCAGACGCTATCTTGGAATGGGATGCTCTTGGATGAAATTTCCAATCTTGAAATCTCTGGGGCCAGGGCAAAGACTTGCACTGATAGAAGTGACTAAAATATGAGTTTCAGACCCAATCAATTCTTCTTCAGATATGAATGACATGGGTTGACATGCTGCTTGAGCCTCAGCAGTGAATCTCTTTTGTCTGGGTCCTTAGATGCTCAGCAGGTCTCTCGTTTGCCAACAACCATTGTGATAAGATGGGTGTGATTCGCTCTGTTGCAGCTGGTCTGTAGAGTTGGCTATGTTCTCCAACCTTAAAAGGGTCTGTGGGAGTCACATTCCAGGGGCAGCTGGGAGCAAACAGGACCATTCCTTTCCATACACATAGGCACCCTAGGGGAATTCTCAGAAATATTGAAGGGGGACATGTCCATAGCAGAGGAGACTGGGGTTTCTGCTAATCTGGGCTGGAGGATACTGAGTGATGCACTCTGGAACAAATTATTCATAAACCATGTTGTGAAATGCACACCCCAGGTACATTCTTTATGGCAAGAGTATTGAAGGCACAAAAACTGCCCTAGATTGGGAAACTGTACTGTAAATTTTGAGGAGAAAAATTGTATCTATGGTCAGCAAGTGTGACTATCAACTTAATCCCCAAGCAGTGAAATAGGTTTCTGATTTGGCAGGAGTTCCAGGATATTGACCACAACCAAAACACCACACACAAGCAAACCTAGGTGGAATTTAACCTGAGTCACTCAGATATCGGCTTGTGAGCAGTGAGTCAATGACAACAGCTATCTAGCATACAATGTGGCTTAATGGACTTATGGTAAATGGCAAGTAATTAAAACCCATTTCTAACAATTAAGCATGAATGCCCTGTGGTAAGAACATTTTCTGGAGAGCTGGCCACATAAGCCTGAAGAGCTCTTTCACTAGAAGACTAGCTGATATACTTATTCCACGATAAATTTCTTCCTTCTTAGCCATTTCCACTGAATCGCACTCTGAAAATCTGGTGATCCCTAAAGCAAAGCCTTCTTTTGCAAGCAAGTCACTAAAGGAAAGACTTTCAGGACCTGAGAGAACCAAGGAAACAGAGCATGCAAAGACTCTGCCTATTTATGGCAGGATTGAGCCTGTTCCCCCATGGCCATAGATACTCACTGTAGCTTGCTGTGCTCCACACCTTCACAAGCATGAAGAATAAGGCTAGCTTGTTTTCAGAGTTGACTAATGTAGATAGCAGCCATTCCAAATACAGAAGAAATTTACGAACTCAACTCACTTCCTGGTATTACCAGGCATTGAATCTTGCAACTGACGTTGATGCAAGTTTTAAGCAGTGGTATAGCTAGTCTTTGTCTTCCACTCTTCGTTTTCTTCTAGCCCCGATCCTTTCCACCAGAAGTACAATGTGTTCCACTGTGTTTTGAACACCTTCTTTTGTGACTAGTGCAATGACAAATATACCCGTCACACTGAAGGCAAAGTGACCCATTGTGAAAATCAGGTCATACATAGGGTATCCGTGTCATAAACACATGCTACCTGGACATTGTTTTTAGACAATACTGTTTATTTTCTTTTTTGCTTGTGTAAGTCTCTCATGAGGCCCTGATTGTTTTCTGCCCTTGCCTCCCCATCAATAGTGTCTCATTTAGGGAAACATCCCCCAAACTGGAATTGTCAAGCATCACTATGTTTTCTCAAGATTGTCAGGGCTTCCAATACTTGGCTCATGGCAACCTTATTTAACTTTCTCATCTCCTCCTATTTTCTAGTACCACCACCCTCAGAGTCTTTCCCTCTTCTATGCCAAAAAGGATTCTCTTCTCCCTGCCATGTACTCCTGCCATCTTGAGCCTCCCTTAAGCCTGAAATATGAAGCCTGTACTGACACGTAAGCCCACACTCCCAGGCCCCTGCTCCGTGCAGCCACCACAGGGAATTTAGCTTCTTTTTTACTCTGTCTTCTCACGAAAAATTGACTTCTAAGCTTTCTTAATGGTAGGAGAAGTGAAGTACACAAACAGAGGTGGAGGAAGGATATGAACCCTTTCAAGCTAATAATTGTTATCTTATGATACTGGTTTGAGATCTTAGGTGTTATTTTGTTGTTGGTGGTGATGTTGCTGTTTTGTTCATTTGGGTTTGGGCCACATTATTAAAGTTACTTTGTAACAATTATTAGTTTGTAGGTTTTCTCAGAATATTTGCCTTTTATCAGCCTCCCCTAAATCTTTAGGAACCACATCATACCACGAGAGTATAAGATTTTGTATTTCTTTTGTCCTATATAAATATTTTCTCACAAGTTTTACCTCTGAGTTGTTTTGGTTTAGAAAAAAGAATAATAATTCTGTCTCCTTTGGAAAGATCTTTTCCAACCTTGCTCCTTCTTTTCATTTTGCTGGGTCCCATGGTTGCTGACTAACTGCATGCTTAGGCAAATCATTCCCTTAATGGCTATAGATTTCACATGGAGAACTCAGACATATGTTTCCCATTTTTCTCCCTTTTATGCTGCATACTTGAGCTGAATAGTTTTATTGGTAATGGGGGAGGTGCCAGGATATTTACAGGATCATGGTCATGGGAGTGTGCTGTTATTTGGACTATGCCTGGATAATGCCAACATAATCAATCAAAACAGAAACATTTGGTCAAATACACATTTTTTAAATGATTAGCACAATGCTAATAGCTTTGAATACTGAAGCAACCTTACAGTTATTTTGATGTGATACAGAAACAAACTTAGCAGAGTACCTTGTAAAGACTTCTATTTCTTGAAAATGAAGAAATTCTATTGGAATTTTGTGTAGTTGCAACATCTCTCGGGAAAACAGGATTCCATGTCTAGCTCTGCCACTGCTATTCTGAAAGAGACACAAACTGATTGCTTAACCACGCTGTGATTCAGCTTCCTCCTTTACAAACTGAGTGTTACTTAATCTTATTTATTTCTGGACATCTTCGAAAATATAATGCAAGCTATCAACCCCCTCTTTGATAAATACACATATGAAATTTGTACACAACTTCAAAATAATATAATAACTTCCAACTCAAAATAATACATCCCCATCTTAGGGTTTTGTTAAGAACTCTTAGGACAGATGACCTTTAAAGACTTGTTCAGCTAAAATTTTATGATTCTGTGAATTTTCTCTTTCATAATACTGAAGAACTTGTATATCCTCAACCGTTTCCTCAGCGCAAGCTCTCCAGGTGCCTGCTACGTGGGAGTTGTGGATATGCTAAAACGTTATGTCTTGTTGCCAAATTAGTAATGCTTCTGTATTCCTTGGCTTCTTTTAGTGAGGGGAACTCTTAAAGAATCAGGATATATTTTAGTCCTTTCTCACTACCATTCAGGAGTGACTGACAAGCACCACCTTCTGGAGAAAATGTGTAGTAAATGTCAAAGTTGGTGATCCCTGACACAGCTGTGCTGTTCTCAGGTACCCAGGGCCAAATCTCTCCCTGCCTTCAGCATCAGTCTTACCCCACATTTCTTGAGCTATTTCATGCTCCCTTGTTCTAACCAATGGTGAATCTATCTTTGGCCTCTGGGAGACTTAAAAATGGTGTAAGTCTGAAAATTAACTGTGTTAATTAAAACAGTTATACCTTTCATTAGAAGTCTCAGAGTACCAAAATTCAGATCATTTTAAGACACTGGGCTGTAGTGCATATTAGCATATTAGATGCTTTATGTCAAGTGACTTAAATGTGACTTGTCATTAAAACATTGGTGAAGTAGTTTAAAGAACTTACTCAGAGTGAATAGGGAAGGTGTTAAGAAAAGAACATATGATCTTGGTGGATGTAACAATGACAAATTAATTAAAATAATGATCCACTCACTCCAAGCATAATGAAGCATGAAAAGAGTGTTTGGTTTAAAATATTTATTTTAAACATGCAAAATATATTTTTTGGTAAATTGTTAAACTTGCTTTGATGTGTGCATGGTAACTTTTTATACACTCTTTGAATTTAATTGTAAAATGCAAAATTTTTAAATAATAGAATTGCCTGAAAATTGAACTGTTCATGAACATCTTTATTATGATACATAAAACTTACTTTTCTGTTATAATTTTTATGGAAACCCTTTTTGTCTCAAAAATTTTACTCTGGTCCCCTGGAGTCAGACCAATGCTGATATGAAAGCATTTGCCCTATAGGAATTCCTAAGGGAGTTCTATAAAGGTTTGTTCCATTCCTAAATTAAAAACCCTTATCCCATTTACATCTTTTTTTGTTTTTAATCTAGAAAGGCAGTAATGATTACGTTTTCTGAGAAATGACCCTCTTCTTCACAATAAAGCAAATTCTTTAAAATTCATTCATGATGCATCTTAAAAAACTTTTGAGAGTTGAGTCAGCAAGTAGAATATCCCTTTAGGCCTGTCATATCTCAGGTCTGGTTGGATTTCCAGGGAGATAAATTGAGTACAATGAAGTTTACTGTGGAGGAGTTGCAGAAATGGACCCTTGGAAATATAGACTCTGAACACATTAATATATTTCTCCTGGCATTTTTAATGAAAAAGTAGGTGTTGATTGTTTACTCCCAGACAAAATTTCTAGGTCCTATACCTAAAAATTCTCAGTCTGCCAAGTGCTTTACTCCTGTCAAGGGGCTATTCGTCATTCCATGGAATTATATTTATTTTTTTAACTTACTTTCCCGATGGACATATGCTTTGTTTCATTAAAGCCAAATGTGGTTTATGAAATTCAAGAATAATAATTAATCATGCCAATGAGAACACTTGAGTGAGGCAGGCTGAGGGCATTTTCAGAAAAATCAATAATAAAAGTAGAAGTGGCTAACATTTTGGGAGTGCTTACTGTATTTCAAGCACTTTTTATGTATGAATGTATCTTAACTACAATCTTGCACAGTAAATATTATTATTCCCATTTTATAAATGGAGAGATGAGGTTCTAAGAGCTATTAAGTGGTACAACCTGAATCCAAATCTGGCTGCTCTGCAGTCCATGTACTTTCCATTCTGCAACACTGCCTCTTGTAGTTAAGTCTTCAAACTTGACAATCTGGAAGACTTACTAAATTGCATGGGTTCTCTATGACTGGTAACCGCAAAATAAAGAATTATTAAAATTCTACATGGTTCGTTCATGGACAATATTTTGTAGTTAAATAATATGACTTGGTGGTGGTTGACAAATGTCTTTTAATCAGTGCTATTTGTCAACCAGCTCAGATTTTTATTTTTTAGCTGAAAAATCATAAACACCAACACACTGAGATATAGCCCATCATATCCTTAGGAGTCTATTTAGAACTACCTTTTAAAAAACTACGATGACAAAAAGAGAATCGTAAGTGCAGCTGAACTGAGAGGGTCTCACGCATAGACAATGAAAAGAACAAAGCAGAGGCTGGTAGATCAATCCAAGACAAAGCCTTGGTTCGAGACAATGAAAGCAATGATAGAGATACTTCAAATCATTTCAGAGACAGGAAAAGACTTGTGTATATTGGGAAGGCAACCTCCAGCAGAAACAAATCCCTAAAACACTCCTGTCATCATGCATCCGAGAGAAGTGTTGATACTCCCTTCAGGGCAAATTGTGGAGGTTGTGTTGTTTAAAATAGAGGCCCGGCCAAAGAGAAGGAAGTCTGCAGCATGCCAACAACCAGTCTAGCACTGGGTGCCCCTGAAAAGGAACAGATGTAAACACAGAAAATTTTTCTTGCTAGCAGAACCTATCAGCCCGTCAGCCAGCAGTCAAAGTCTAGAAAATAACCAGGAATGCTTTCCTATAAACAAAGAGAATTGGAAAAGGGGTGGAAAACTAATATCCAGGTTTTGAAATTGCTGAAAGAGGAAAGGATGTGCTACACATTCTTGCAGAACAAAGACACATGTGTCAAAGGCACAGCATGGTGAATGCTGCAGAGAGGGGCCAGGTGCAATGCCCCCTCTGTGATGGGATTTGGGACTGGGACCATACAGACCTGAAGGGGAAGGAGGGTGAAATTAACGGCCACCGATTAATGAAGTGTGCACACACTTCATCACAAACAATGAGGAAATTTTACTGAAATGCGTCCCTGGGAATGGCCTGTAAAACCTCAGTGTGTCTGTTTTCGAGTTAAGAACACAGAATGTTCACAACCTAGAAAAAAAATGCATTATTGTTGAGATATTTTATGTTGTAACATTGTAGGTTTCAGTTTCCAAGTTCACTGCTCAAAGACTGCCTTTTTTCAGCTTAGGTATTTTGCTTTGGTTCTATCTACGTGTTTGGAATTGCCAGGATTCCAGCAGAGCCTTGGTTAACTGAGAAAAAGATTAATATGCTTTTTTACTCATCATTTAAAACTCAAAAGAAGAATTCTTTAATCAAGTTAAACAGCAGCATTAAAGAGCACTTTAAAAAGATGTTATAAAAATACAACTCTAATAAAACTGGGCCTCTCTGTGACCTATCTCAGCATGTATCGTACACAAAAGAACCATCCAAAAAGGTAATGAAAAAGAATGAAACTGGACCACCATCCTACACCATATACAAAAATAAACTCAAAATGGATTAAAGACTTAAATGTAAGACCTGAAACCATAAAACTCCTAGAAGAAAACATAGACAGTAAACTCTTTGACATTGGTCTTAGCAATAATTTTTTGGATATGTCTCCTCAGGCAAAGGCAACAAAAGTAAAAATAAGCAAATGAGACTACATCAAGCTAAAAAACTTTTGCACAGAGAAGGAAACCATCAACAAAATGCAAAGGCAACTTCTGAATGAGAGAAGATATTTGCAAATGATATATCTGATAAGGGATTAATATCCAAAATATGGAAAGAACTCATACAACTCAATATCAAAAAAACAAATAGTTTTTAAAAAATGATTAAGATTAAAGATTAAAAAATGGGCAGAGACCTGAATAGATATTTATCCAAAGACATACAGATGGCCAACAGACACATGAAAAGGTGCTTAACATCACTAATCATCAGAGAAATGCAAATCAAAACCACAATGAGGTATCACCTCACACCTGTTAGAATGGCTATTATCAAAAAGACAACAAATAAAAAGTGTTGGCAAAGGTGTGGAGAAAATGGAACCCTTGTGCACTGTTGGTGAGAATGTAGGTTGGTGTGGCCACTATGGAAAACATCATGAAGTTTCCTCAAAAATTTAAAAATAGAACAACAATATGATCCAGCAATTCTACTCCTGGGTATTTATCCAAAGAAAAAGAAAATACAAATTCAAAAAGGTATATGCACCACTATGTTCATTTCAGCATTATTTACAATAGCCAAGATGTGAAAGCAACATGAATGTTCAGTAGATGAATGGATAAAGAGGATGTAGTATACACACGCGCGCCCACACACACACGCACACACACACACACACACACACACACAATGGAATATTACTAAGCTGTGAAAAAAGTGAAATCTTGCCATTTATGATAACATGGATGGATCTACAGGGCATTATGCTAAGTGAAATAAGTCAGAGAAAGACAAATGTCGTATGATTTCACTTATACATGGAATCTAAAAAACAAAACAAATGAACAAACAAAACAAACTCATAGATATAAAGAACAAACTGATGGTTGCCAGAGGGGAGGAAGGTGAGGAGATGGGTGAAATAGGTGACGGGATTAGGAGGACAAACTTCCAGTTATAAAATAAATAAGTCACAGGGATGTAACGTACAGCATAGAGAAAAAGGTCAGTAATATTGTAATAACTTTGTATGGCGACAGATGGTTACTGGACTTATTGTGGCGATCATTTCCTAATGTATATAGATATAGAATCACTATGTTGGACACCTGAAACTAATTAATATGATATTATATGTCAACTATACTTCAATAAAAAATGGTATTGAAAAACAATTTAAAACACAATGGAGTCTCATGAAGAGGCAGCAAAGACGTATGCCACTCACAACACACAAGAAAACTTCCTAAAAATTTATTCCCAGGAGCTCACATAGCAGAATTGATGCCCTAAGGAGTTCTCTACACACACATTTAAACTTTCTCTCCCCCAATTGAGCCGATGTTGGCTCTTCTCTCTCCAGTTCTCCTCTGTCTCCTTTCCACCTTAACCTCTCTCACATATTCACGCCCAGGACCAAGAACAGCAATTACTCTATAATGAAATGTTGTGTGCCTTCTAATGGAAATAGTTTAGCCCTTTCAGCTATGTTAGTTCTGCATGCGTCCTTCATATCAGATTAGAACAGCAGAAGGCCAAGAAACAATATGACCTCTTCTTTTGGTGGAAGGACATTATGCATATGCATTTATTAGTGATTTTTTTTGTCTTTGCCTTATAAAGAAGACTCAAAAGAACCAAATGCTTAGAGAGGTCTTGATACATTTTTTTCCAGTAATCTTTAAATTACCAACAGCTACTTAATATATCCTTCATCCTTATTCAACATTAATCTTGAGGCCAAACATTTAGGAAGACAGATATACTCGATCCACATAGATTCAACTCTCTGGCTTTTCTTATGATATAAAATTATTATATCCACTTTCCAAAAGCTCTCTCTCATTGTGGGAACTTTAGATACAGTAAGAGATAATGATAGACTCCTAATCAGAGCCCAGATTATCTGGTTTTCAATTCAATGCTGGTTCTATTTACAGTTAGCTGAGAAGAGGTGTTAGTGGCAGAAAGAGTAGAAGGACAGATAATAAAATCAGGGACTCCTGAGAGTGGGGTCTGAGTGAAAAAGATAAGTGTGCCTTTCCAGGTTTGCTTGCCTCACATGCTTTTCTGGCCCTCCCCTCCTCTGCTCTGTACCTAGGGAGGCTCCCTCCATAGGCTGGATTTCTCAGGCTCTCTTGCCTGCTGGTTAATGGTCAATGGGAGTCATTGGTAGAAGGTGGGAGGATAGAAGAAAGACAGAAATAAGAGCATGTCTTCTGCTACCACTTATTTCATTTGGGTAACAAGTCATTTGGTGGCCAAACTTGACTGGAACTAACAAGAGGCCGTTTATCATCTTTATTTACTCCACTTTGGGGAAATGTGTGCACGTTTTGCTGAATTTGATTATGAAGTGCTGCTCCTGATCCTCCTGGAGGTGTGACCTAGTCCACGACACATGCATCATATTGGCTTTCTAAAATCTGAAAAATTGTGAGTTCTGAAACTTATCTGCCCAAAGGAGTTTCAGATAAGGGATTGTAGATGTATAATTTGCAAATTTTGTGCGATCTTTAATTCACAAAAAGTTAGACATTAATTTGATTTTTTTCTGTTGCCTTGAATTTTCAGAGAGAAAAATAGTAGTAGCCTAAAGGAGATGCTAGACCACCTATGGACTTGGAGATCATGAGACTTATTCTGCCAGGATTAGCCCATCACCCATCTCCAGGCTATAGAAGATATAGCTAGGAATTCACTTCAGGGCTAAAGAGATTGTTAAGATATCTTTAAAGGGAGAGTTGTTGGTGTATTGGACATTCATCCTTCCCCACTCATGGAGGACATGAGGGACACTTACCCCTCACCTCAATACAAGTAAGGGATGGCTTCAGGAGGAACCCTGAGAGAACCTGACCTATGAACACCTAGAAGATGTGAGGACTGGAATCTGACTCATCCCCAAAAGAGTGTCAATGCACAAAGCTGTATCTAGAATTTCTCCTGTTTAGTGGACAGATTTGAGTTGACACAAGCCTATACTTCCACAATTTGGAAGGGCAAAGAAAAAATTTTCCTTGTGCTCCAGGTGCTAACCTTTGGGAAGAGTGTCTTTGAGAGGGACTGTATAGGGGTGAGGAGACCTGAGGAGAGAGATGGACTACTCAAAGCTTGAGGGCTGTCAGCAGGTGGAGGAGGAGTCATAAAAATACCCAGCTGAGATTCCTCTTTGGATATCATTGCATCCAGAGGTCTCTAATGAAACTTTTTCAGTCACATAAGACCTTTTCTGATCCTATACATTTTAACTGACCCTAGAAAATAGGAGACAAACATTGAGTATGTAGTAGGACAATCAAAGGAGAAGACAGCATACAACTTTTTTTTTTTTGTACTGCAAGTTTCCTAGTTTGAAGGAGGGCCAAACAAGGGAGAAATTTAAGACTGAATGAGAGTATAAAGCGATATTGCTCTGGATTAGGCATTTTAACACTGGAAGGAAGAAGAGACTACTTGTTTCAAGGCAGGCACGTGAATAAGTGACAGTCAGCAACACCCCGTAGGTCCCCTCTAGGCAGTGTATGTGGAGGCTGCCTGCAGCTCTGTACTGAGGAGGATTCTGAGCTGTGACAAGGCTAAGTGGGAAGATGTACCATGACCCCATGGACTCGGGTGCAGGAGTGGAGGCACACATGCCATGTACCTGTCATCTGTAGGTTGGGGAAATGGTGCAAGTGGACTTGATATCCTCTCTCCACATTGTGAGACCCCTTTGAGTGAGTTTGAGATAGGGCCTAACACACAGTAGGCACTCAGTAAATTTTTGTTGTTTGAGGATAAGGTAAGCAGTGGAGCAAATCTACATGCCTCATGTTCTAGAGGATTCTTTGCACATCTGACCACGAGCTTCCGCTAAAGATAAAAATTGCCTTTGATTCATCAGTTGGATATAAGAATAACCATCACCACCAATAGTATTTCTACCTGAAGCTCGAGCAGGCCCTGGTCAGTAGAAACCCCTGTTTCTCTGGACTAGACTCTCTAGAGGAGTTATCACTGAAGGATGACTATTAACCCCCTGGCTATGATTCACCTATAAGGCTGACCCTGTGATTTACCAAGAAGACTGGCCTAGTATTTAGACAGGGTCTCTAAGATAAGGCAACCAAGGTAGGTTCTTACACTAAAGCAGGATGGGGTGGTTGAGGTACCTTAAACCCTCCTCTTTTATAGCCCCTACCAGCTTGCTTTTGGGGGCTTGGAAGACTCTCTCAAGGCATTTCTCTAATTTACACACTGACAGACCAGCCCTCTTGGCTTTGCTGGAATTACCTAAAGGGACGATTTCCCTCTCTCTAATCCATCCTGTACCCAGTTATCAGATTTATCTTCCGCAAATACTACATTATCTGTATTTTGTCCTGCTTAAAAAATATTCTGTAGCTATTAATTGCTTTGCAAATAGAACCCAAATTTCTCAGTCACTTATTCAAAGATCTCTGTGAACGATATCGGCTCAACCAACTTTTCCAGTCTGTGATTCTGCTCCACTCATTCCGCCCAGGCGTAGTCACGCACCGCTCCCTGAGTATTTATTACGCTCGTTCTTTCTTCTCTTGGCTCATGATATTCCTGCTACCAGAAGTGTGCTTCCTCTCTCTGCCTGTTCTTCTACCCATCATTTGACGTCTTTCTCATTTACTGCCTCATTCATGAAGCTTTTCATGCCCAACCCACCGGTATCCACAAGTCAGATGTTAGCTCTCTCTTGGTTGGTGTCATGTTTTTTATAGAATTTATTATATATTGTCTTGTATTTTAATACGAAGATGGCCGAGCTCCCTACTAAATATTTGCTTCTTAAGGGCATAAGCTATGTCTTATTTTTCTTTATACAGTTTGTTTTACTTAGTGCAACAGGGGTTGTACATATAGGGTCATGAATAAATAATTTAAGAATGAATTAAGGTTTAAAGTGATAAAAATGTTTTACAATTAGATAGTGAATGCACTAAATGACAGTTAATTGTTCGCTTTGAAATGGTTAATTTTATATTACTTGAATTTCACCTCAATGAAATGTTTTTTAAAAGAATGAAGTGATGATTGAATGAATTATTATACCTGTCTAGTATTTAGCTGCCAAATTGGAATCACTTCTTTCTCTCTGCCTTCTATTTTGCAGAAGAGAGCAATATGAACATGTAATCGTATTTCCGTATTAGCAGCATGAATATGCTCTATAACTAACTTCTCCCAATTTCTCTTTCGTCTGGTCAGATTCCCTTTGCAGACTGGTGGCTTCAATGACCCCACGGCCTCTGATCTGGAGTGAACAGATGACATCATTCTCTACATTCCCCATCTCCAATCTGATTGAATCAAGCCTCATTGGCCTCCAGTCAGACTATCTGAGGGAGAAGTTCACCATCTAACATAAAAACAGAAGAATAGGTTTGAGGGTGTCTGCATCTCTCCTTAGTTTGAAAGAAAGTTAATCCAAGAATTCATAGACAAGGTACTTTTCCTTAGCTACAAATGCAAATCACTGTCAGTTACAAATCCTCCTCGACATAAATGCATTCTGAGAGTATTTTATCTTTTACCACAGAAAGAGACATTTTTAAATGACATCTAAACAAGATATTTAATGTGGTTTACACAGAGATTTTGAGTGGAGTCATTTCACCTGCAGACATTCCAGCCATCATAAATGATCTTCTTTCAAATGTTGATGGAATTGATAAACCCATGGTTTCCATCTCTGGTTTCTCCCTTCTCCAAATATACCCTGCAAAATGTCACCAGGTTTAGCTTTCTTATACACTCCCACATCCAGAAACATTGCTAGCTACCCATTTCTTACCCCAAAAAGCCCTAACTCCTTAGGTCAATGGTTGTTAACCTTGGCCACAAGTTAGAATCACCTGGTGAATTTTTCAAAGGTGCTGATGCCTGGACCATCTGGATTAGAAGTGCTAGGCAGTGAGACCCAGGAGTAAGTATTCTTTTTAAGGCTCGTGAAGTGATTTTTAATGTACAACCAGCATGGAAAACCATTATGTTGGATAATCTTTCAAGAACTCTGGATAGGAAATGGCAGGGGCAGAGGTGTGGGATGTAGGATAAGAAATGGGTAAGAAAGAAAGAGAAGATAGACCAGTCACAACCAAAGGAGACAACTGAGCCAGCTGAGATGTTGTTTGCAGATGTCCTGAGGATGAGGAAGATAGAGATTTTACTCTTTGAGTACAAATAGAAAATGACTCCCACAACCAGCCCTTGCCAGTTTCAGTCCCTTTGTCAGCCCTCAGTCTTTTATAGCTGGTTTTGACAGTGGTGTCAGCAATGCAGACTTTTGCAGGTTCCCAGTGTGTCTCGGCAGGCCTCTGTTTCCATTCTGCGCCTATATGTCCCAACCCTGCCCCTTCCAAGGGGACTGGACTCTGAGAGGTACAATTGCAAGAGCAAGGTTTATTGGCTGAAAATTATCTCCACTGCATAGAGATAAAGATAACGACAGAGTTTTATCATCTGCCATCACTACTCAATAGGCTCTTTCCTCCCTGGGACAGGAATAGGTACAATTTGTGTCACATAGTCTACCTGCCAGGATTTCTGTTCTAAAGTGAAACTGAGAATCTTGAAGGATATCAATGATACTGCTGCGAGTGGACAGAGACCTCTGGTGCACCCTAACTCCTTTTAGGAGGTGTTCATATCTAAGGTTTGCTACAAGACCTAGGGTGGGCTTTATCGAAGCACTTTATGACGGTGCTTTTGAGAATGCTTCCCTCTAGTCATCATTATGAGGTAATGTATTAGGTAATGTCTTGAAAAATGGCCAGAGGGCTAAAGTGTCCGCTTTACAGCTCACATACCTGAAAATAACAATGTTGGTGTATTATTTTTATACTACAATATCTTTGGAATGCGTCATAAACAGAAATTAATGGTGACAACTCTGTCTCTGTACTTAAACACAGCCCTACCAACACATAATGCTAAGAGAAGCCAAGGCCACTGAGTACTTTTGGAAAGAATGCCTCTCCCTATTATCCCATCCAGGGGTACATTCCTGGCCTTTTTTGTCTTGGTCATCAGAGCCAACTTCATATTTTTTTAAGAATTTCAACCTCTGTTCCCATCCTATCTCCTATCAGAATTTCCAAGAAGCAACAGAGATATAACTTGGTATATCCGGTTCTGAAGACAAAAAGACTGGCTTGAAATGTGAGAGAGCTAACAAAAAAATGACCAAATCATTTCGAAACCACATATATACTTTTTTTTTTTTTTTGGTGAGGATGATCAGCCCTGAGCTAACATCCATGCTAATCCTCCTCTTTTTGCTGAGGAAGACCAGCTCTGAGCTAACATCTATTGCCAATCCTGCTCCTTTTTTTTCCCTAATGCCCCAGTAGATAGTTGTATGTCATAGTTGCACATCCTTCTAGTTGCTGTATGTGGGACGTGGCCTCAGCATGGCTGGAGAAGTGGTGCATTCGTTCGCGCCTGGGGATCCGAACCCAGGGCACCAGTAGTGGAGCGCGCGCACTTAACCGCTAAGCTACGGGGCCGGCCTCACATATATACTTTTAATTCATCTTTTTTTTTTTCTTTTTATTGAACCTTTTATACGTGTGATCCAGTGCTATTTGTTATTTTTTGGAATTTCAGAAGTTATTAACAAATGAAAAGACCACATAATGTCTGCACAATTTGGATTTAAAAAGCATTAATTCGGGTTGGTCCTTTACAGAAATCACTCTAACAAGCATTACCTTCAAATACAAAGTTTGGTCATTTCTCCAGAATAAAACCTTTCATATTTTTATAAATCAAACAATATTAATCAATAAAATATAAATTAAGCACATAATATGTACAAAACAATATTCTATGTGTTTAAAAAAATATAAAATAGTGTCTCTACCGTCCTAGATTCTCAGAGATTTATATCTAAGTCAGGAGATACAGATATTCTCCCATGCAATTTCCTTGGACTCTCAATAAAACTGTGATAATGTTCTTATACTACACTAATCAAATTAATCATTTCCTTGAATGTCCATCTGCTAGAGGTTAGGGACTATAGGTTATGTTCCTTTTTTTTATGCACAGTGCCTCCTATAAGTAGCTAATTCACATGAAGCAATTAATATATGTTTGTTGAATAAATGATCATTCACAGAACGTGTATGTAGACGTACACATAGGCACATATATGTGTATACATACATATACATGTGCAATAGATATATATACACATGAAATTAATTGATTCATTATTTATATGAAAGTTGGTGTGTGTGTAAGTTTAGGAGGACATAAATGACAAATATAGTGTAATATTTCCGTCATATCAGTGTTGAGAAAACAGAGCCATGCTCAATTTGTCTTGTGATATTATATTGCAAGTGGTAACCTACAAAATATATAGGTGGGAACTGGTTTGGTCTGGATTTTAACTGAATTACTGGCTTAAGAATGTCCTTTATTACATTTTTCTGGACACACTTTTAAATAAGAGTTTTTCCATGAAGCAGATTTTGGCATTCCTGCTCTTTTGTGAGGTCCTGAAAAGACTGTAATGAAAAGAAAGATAATTTACATCCAAATATGTATCTCTGGATTACAGAGAAATGTGCAACATGTGATATATATTTTTTTATTACCTGAATTATACTTTCTGAGATCCAAAGACTGAAAAAGAGATTTCGATTTACTTTTCCAGCATGCTTGAAGGCAATTGTCCTTTAAAATTTGCACATCATGAGAATGGAATGTGCTCAAAGATCAGCTGAAAGTTTAAAAAATGAGAGCTTTGCAGCTGTGGCAATGGGCTTAGGCTCAGCAGGAGAAGACAAGTCCCCTTCTGGCCATCCCGCAAGTTCTGATGAGCTCCCCAGGGAGTCACAGACAATACTCCCTGTCCCTACAAAGCTCCATGCCGGCTTTGAGCCAGACGGAGGCAGGTGTGCAGTAATAATAATATCTTATATTTGCATAGCACAATACAATCATTTCTTACTACAATCTTTTGAATTAGGCAGAAAAGATAATTGTCCCCAGGTTATAGACAAGGAAACCAAACTTCGGTGAGGTTTAATGCTGTGAGATAATAGAAAATAGATAAGTGGTCTCTGTTCCCAGTTCCTGGCACAGAGCTTCTAAAACTCTTGTCATTTCCTAAGTGACAAGAGAACTGGGAGCATCTTTTGTTCTAATATTTGGTCTCTGACCCCAGTTCCTGATACAGAGCTCCTAAATTCCTTGGAATTTCCTGGGTGATAGGAGTATCTTTCGTTCTAATGAGGTGACTCTGGGTGGGCTCCTGGATGTCTCCTTGATGGGGGCTGGTCACCAGAAAGACCAAGCCATGATTAGAAGCTTAGAATTTTCAGCCCCACTGCTCATTCTCTAGAGAGGGGAAAGGGGCTGGAAATGGAGTTAATGATAGATCATGCCTATGTGATGAAGCCTCCGTAAAAATCCCCCAAGTATGGGGTTTGAAGAGTTTCCAGGTTGGTGAACACATGGAGGTGCTGGGAGAGTAGTGCCCCTGGTGAAGGCGTGGAAGCTCCGTATCCTTTCCCATATATCTTGCCCTACACATCTCTTCCATCTGGATGTTCACTTGTATCCATTATCATATCCTTTTATAATAAACCGGCCAACAGTAAGTAAACTCTTTTCCTGGGTTCTGTGAGCCACTCTAGTGAAGTAATCGAAGCCAAGGAGGAGGTCCTCAGATTTATAGCTGATTGGTCAGAAGCACAGGTAACAACCTGGACTTCTGATTGACATCTGAAGTCATGGGGCATTATTGTAGGACTGAGCCTTGACCTGTGGGATCTAATGCTATCTCCAAGTAGATTGTGTCAGAATTGAGTTAAATTGTAGGACACTCAGCTAGTATCACAGAACTGCTTCGTGTGGGAAAAACCTCCCCACATCAGAAGTGTTGTGAACATGGTAGTTGTGTGAGAGTAAAGATGAAACACAGGAGGAGGACTTGGTTTTTCCTACTCAAATGACTTGCAAGATCCCACAGTAGAAAAGGGTGAAATTTGAAATAGAACTTATAGATCCTATCAGATCTCCTACAGAGGTCAGAGGATATGTGTTTCCAGTCCTACCTATTTACTGACTTTGTGACCTTCTGCAAGTTTCTCAAGCTTTCTGAGCAACCTCATTAGTAAAATAGAATAAAAGTCTCTCACATTGTTGCTCAGAGGGTGAAAAAAATGTGTGAAAACAGTTTTATCAACAGCAAAGTATTATTCAACGTTCATGTCATACTTTACTCTTTTACTCCCCTACAGATAGTAACTATAGCTTCCCCAAAGAATCTAGCTTTTAAAAAACAAGTATACAGTCCATTATTTGCAATTCCAAACCCCCAAATCTCTAAAACTAGAAGTATATCTAACTCATTTAACAGCAAAGTCTTACCTGAACTGACAGGCCTATTTATTATCTTGTTTTTCTTTATTTAGTGTGAATATTCATTTGTTTCACAGCAGAAGTATCAATATAAATACAAGGTTATGAGTTGCTGCGTCATAACTGTAGAAGGTGTTCTGCAATGATTGCTAACAGAGCATATTATCTTTCTAAAACCCAAACATCCTGTATCCCAATGCACATCTGGTCTTAGAGATTTTGGAGCGATCATGGGACTTGTAATATGGAGTGGAATCCCATTGACCCAACTTAGAGACTAGCCAATGACAGGATTCTGCAATTCTGAGTGAAGATTATGTGGATGTCAGAGGTTGAGTGGTTCTGGGGTTAGTCACAGGTTGAGTCTACTCCAAAGCAGACTTAGGACAGCCTTGGATATACCAAACACTTCCAGTCTCAAGCTTCATCTTGATCCCTGGTCCTGACACTAATGTGGCTTTTTGAATGATTCTTCTTAGAGCAACATGCTCAAGTGCTAGAACCGGAAGCCATGGTGGAAAATGGATGAGCAAAGATGTTGGGCAATATAGATCTGAGTCTGAATCCCTGACCTACTGTTTACCAGCTCTACACCTTTGACAAGTTTATTGAGGTTTTTAAATTTCATGTTCTCATCTTTAAAGTGCATTTTTTAAATAATGTTTTCAAGAGTGTGGTAACTTTTAAATGGCACAGCATATGTAGAAGTGCTTTCTGTGGTGACTAATTCATACTAAGGGTCCAGTAAAAGTTAGAATCCATTCTCTTTTCCTTTTTTTAGCATTTCTATTAACAGAAATCTCTACCATAAGGTTATTTGCAAAGTTTTTCTTCAAATTGCTGATTTGCTACTATTGTGGTTGTTAATTAAAATAGCCAGGGGTTGTTATTTGTTATTTTTTTCTGAATCTCAGGCTGAATCTGTGCCATTTTAAAGTCCAGAAAGTTGAATTTCTGGTTTAATTCCAATATTATTCTGCCAAGCTATTTTTTTTAGAAAACAAACTGTTTTAATAATGTATGAGGTTTATAATGCACGTGTCTCACAGTTTGCAAGAAACAGAGCAAAACACCCCTAAGTGATGAAGTGTGTTTATTGTAGGTCAACTAATTACATTTCTCAATCCTGTAATATATGAAATTTGATGGTTGGCTCTAGTCTGTGGAGAACTGCAGGGCACACACTGTATGTTGGCAGTAATTCATTCTGAAGTTCTGAAGGCTGGAGTTCATGATAATAGCACGTGAACTTTGGCATGACTAATTCACTTATAATTTTAAATAGGTCTTGAGTTGAAAAGTTCTCTCCAAAGTTTAATTACCACAAGTAATAAATGCACAAAGAGAGATTCCCTCCAGTGTTCCAGTTTCTCACTTCTGCTGCTTTGGGCAGCACTAGAGTCTACTCACAGGTCATCAGCGAACCTCACGACGAGGTGCTAGATATCACTCTCAGCCCCTTCTTCTCAAGTAGAAGAGTGTATATTGCAAAAGGAAGCTTTGCATGTTTATGAAGGTGGCCTGTAGGTCAGTGGAGAAATGAAGGACAATTCAACCAGTGGACAGATAGTCATAATAAAATAATAGTAAAATAAACCTCACTAATGTGACTCCAAGGAAATCAATGCCAGTCAAAGTTAAGACTTCGATGTGAACAAGAAAATTTCCATAAGAAAATATAGAAAAATACTATATTACCTCAGGATAGGGAAGGAGTCTTAAACAAGACAAAAATGCACAAACTATGAAGGAAAATATTGCCAAATTTTACTGCATTAAATTTTAAAATGTCTGTAGAACAAAAGGTACCAATAAACAAAGTTAGAAGACAAGACACAGACTGGGAGATATTTGCATACAAACAACAAAAGATAATCCCTGGATAATATAAAGTAGTTCTGTAGATTAATAAGAAAAATTATTAGCACAGTAGAAAAATGAGAAAAGAATATGAATCACCAAAAAGGAACACTTATTGGCCAATAAGCGTATGAAAAGATGTTCAATGTGACCAATAGTGAGGAAAATGTAAATGTAAACAGATTTGGAAAAATTTTAAAAGTTCAACAAATGCTGGGATGGATACGGTGAAATGGAAAGTCTCCTATGCTGCTGAAGGGGAGTGTCATTGGTAGAGCCACTTTGGGGAAGAAATATCTGGCATTATCTCCTAAGGTTGAAGATGTACCTACTCCTTGGCCTAGCAATTCCATTCTAGAGCAGGACTTCCCACAGATGGCACCCAGTGTGCTCTTCATGAGTCACAGGTGTGCTGAGATTTTGATCCTGGAGGCTTGGGGACAGGTGGGGAGGGAAGGGCCTGCAGTGGCCTGAACCCCAGGGGCTGGTTTCCTCTGGACACCCAACGAGGTCCCTCATCTGTTTCCATAAGTATGCCGTATACATATTTTCATTTTCTATGCATTAAAAAGTTGAGCAACATTGCGCAGAAAATGTGCGCTCCCTTTCACAAAGAAATATGCATAGAGGTCATTAGTACACGACTATAGCATTGTTTATGCTGTATCAAAAAACATGACTACAGCATTGTTTATGATAACAAATACTTGGAAACCATTCAAACATCCCATTCAAAGCTTTCCAACTCAGAAAGGCCTTCCTCCAAGAGTCTTTCTAAAGTCTCATCTCCTCTTATTACAGTCTGTTCCCGCTTACTTTGCTTTTTATTCACTTTACACATTTTCTCAAAAGAGACATTCTATTATATGTTTATTTGTTTCTTGTTTATCTCCACCACTAGCTGTCAATTCCATGAAGGCAAGAAACTATGTCTGTTTTATTCACTTCTACATACTCAGAACACAAAATAAGATGAAGTACAGGAGACAGTCAAATATTTTTTTCAATATTGAACAAATGTCCATTTTTCAGTTTAATTGTGTATATTTATACAATGGAATACTATACAACAATTAAAATGTATGAATTTGAATTCTATGTACCAACATAGAAATTTTCTTAAAAACATAATGTTGATGCAAAGTGAAATAAGTCAAAGGGAGAAGGTCAAATACCGCATGACTTCCTTCATTAAGTAGTAGATAATAACAACAATAAACAAACACATAGAGACAGAGATTGGATTGGTGGTTACCAGAGGGGAAGCGGGGAGGGAGGAGGGTGAAAGGGATAATTCGGTACATGTGCGTGGTGATGGGTTGTAATTAGTATTTTGGTGGTGAACATGATGTAATCTATGCAGAAATAGAAGTATAATGACGTACACCTGAAATTTTTAGAATGTTATAAACCAATGTTACTGCAATAAACAAAAATTTTAAAAAAACAAAACAACAACAACAAAAACATAATGCTGTACAAAAAAGCAGGCTGAAAACTTCATAGATAAATGTGTGTGTTGTATATGTATGACATGATACTATTTTTATAAAAAGTGAAAACATGCAAAGTATGTCTATAGATTATTTACATATATTATGTATGTAAAATAGCATAAAATATGCTTGGGAAAGATACACACAAAATTCAGGAATTACTGGAGTTACTGCTGGGAATACAGCAGGAAAACAGAGAAGGGAGTGACACACAAGGGACTTCAACTGTATCTGTGATATTTTATTTCTTTTAAAAAATGGCACAAATATGGTAAATATGTTAGGACTCAATAGATTTGCATAGTGGATGCACAGGTATATATCTTTAGCACATTCTTGAATATTTGAAAAATTCTATAATATGTATTTAATGTAAAAATACTATTCACTTGATAAACAACTCACTTCGTGTCTATGTAGGCAAATGTTTGGAAGAACTGGCAAACTTCGGAGTCCCTGGGATTTTGGCTTCTTCTGCAGCATGGATCAAAGGCTTCTTCTCTGTCATCTCATTGATTTTTCCTAAGTTTTAGTTAAGAGGCAAACTGGAGGAAAGTTTACCATGGACGGACGTGAGCTCTCCCTCTGCTGTTGGAGCAGCACAGAAAGTTTCTGCCTCCTCTCAGCCCTCTTATAGGGCTCCATAATGAGTGCTTTGTTCCGCTTCCTGCCCCAGTCTCCACATCCTGGAAGTCCCGCGAAGTTTCCTCCTCTGACTTCTGGGATGTGCTGGGGTAGAGCAGTAGCAGGGACTGTCATTTAAACTGGGCTGCAGCTGCTACCAACTCTGACACTGGGGAATGTGCACTTTAGCATCTTGTCCCACTCTCTGATTCTAAACAGCCCTTTTCAGTCTTTTAATAGATTCTTGGGGGAGGAGGAAGTGGAGGCTGAGGTTAGCTTTGTTCGCTTGTGTGCCTGTCTCAGCCAGATTGGCATCTGGCACCAAACCTACCATTTAGTCAGATGGTATTGTTTTCTGTTACGCACACACACACACATACACACATGCACAGTGAGCTCAAGCCTTTTAAGCCACATGTCTCTATGCCTGCAAGTTACCTCGTACTGGCAAAATTATACTTAGCCACGCACTGAGGTATAAGCTCAAAATATGGGTTCATGGCATCTATAGCCATGTCAAGTGAGGTTCAGTGTTTTCAAGATTGCAGTAGGATGGAGAGAGCAGATGAAACTCCCTTCAAATGATTTCTACTATCATTAGCAAAAAGAACTTGCAGAATGTGACGAGAACATCGGTTTGACAAATTTTCTCACACACAGAGGATTTGGAACCTTTCTACAGAAACCTCAGCCGACAATTTGTGTGACTAGAACTTCCCAAATCTCTCTCTTCCCAGATCCCTAAAGACAGCTAGGATGAGCATAGAACTCAGCCCTCCTTTTCCATCCTTGCTTGGTTCTCTTCCAGGTTGAAAGCTTCCCAGAACCCATTGTGACCTACCCTCTCACTCTCTATGCTAAGTCCAGAAACTTCAGAACTAGTAGAGCAGAGGTCAGCAAACTCTGGCCCCGTGGAACATAGCACTGCCCGTTTCTTTACAGATTGTCGGTGGCTATTTTCACACTACAATGGCAAGGTTGAGTAGTGCTGATAGAGACTATACTGCCACAAAGCCTAAAATATTACCATCTGGCCCTTCACTGAAAAAGTATGCTGACCCCTCGGTACTTGAATCCCGTGGCTGGGAGGACTGACTAGATTACATGTCATGGACAAGAAACTGCAGGTCAAAAAGATGCTTATGTTCAATTTATACCAGCTTACACCAGGTGAGCAGCAAAACTGGGGACCAAATGTGCACACCTCATTTATTTATACATATTACAAAATCTGAGAGGTGCTCCTCTGTAGAGCAGTCCCTTCCTTGATTAGAAATTGTTCCCTGCTGCTCTATTACCACTTTCTTTAACATTAAGAATGAAACAGCACAGGACTTTAATTTCTCTGTGACTCATGTTTTTTGTTCAAGCTGTGGTTGCTTTCCGGACTTGTCACCCACACCTGAGGACTGGGGGCCAAGATGACCATGACACTGGTGTAGCCCAGAGCACTTGGGGAGGCTGATGACACATGGTTAATTAAATGTCCTTTAAAGGGCCATACTAACAAGCTTCCCCAAGCTCTGGGTCATCTATTCATCACCGTTTGTCACTATTACTGTCCCTTTTGTCTTAGAAGAAAACTCAAGCAGATGCTGACTGGACATAGAAGGCTAATAATAGACTGTTTTGTGTCTATGAGTTCCAAAACCACTTGAATGATCCAAGCTACAGGAAAATAGCTACTTCAAAGAACTCTCATCCACAACTTACTGTAGCTAATGATGTTGGTTTCCGGACAGATTGTAACTACCAATATTATATGCATAAGAATGTATTTGGCAGTTAACTAACCCAAGAAAAATCTGCTCTGGGTAATTGCTTTTTTATATCTGCCTTTTTTGTGGTGACTTGACTGAAAGCCAGGAGACTGGAAGTCTTGTGACTCAGGGCAAGTCACTCAACCGCTTCGAATTTCTGTTTTACTCTGGAAATGAGGAGTTTGAATCGAATAACAAGAAAACCATCTTCCTAATTTACAGAGTACTTTCACAAGTGTTATCCTATGTTTGTAGGTAAGTTGTGTATCTCTGCCATACTTAAATGCCATTCTAATGCTGGAACCAGCTTGGCAGCTCTGCAATAGTCTAGAAATAACAGGTCAAAGTGCAGTTCTTGTTTTCCACCGTACTCTTCTTTATAAGAAAGGTATTGCTCAAGCAACAGAGTAGTTTAAGGGTTTGGATTTTCTTTGTTTTCCGGTACTAACCTGTGCCCGCTACTTATCTCGTCCTCTTCGTATGCTCCTTCCAGGTAACTGGCCTTGCTTAGTTGTTGCCATTAGCCTAAGATTAGAGCAAAGCTAAGAAACCCTGGCAGGCACCCTGAAAATGTCTCAAGCCTCAGCGCACCAGGCCTAGCTGAACTAAAGCCTGATTCTGAGAATTACAAAATGGCCTGTAAGACGCTGTGGCATGCCTGAGTCTGAGTGCTTTCCTCCTCTTCCGCTAGCTATGCTCATTTAAACTTGTGTGAAGGTTTCACCCATCTGAGCTCCGCCCTTTCCCAGGCAACTGTATTTATCCTGGTGGAGTCTTTGCGGTGAAAACCTCAGACTCTGGCCTTTGTTTTCAGAATTCCTGGGCAGAAGAAATCTACCACGTCTCTGACTGTGTGGACAGAGAGGTGCAGTTTTGTGGATTACAGTGTGTATTTTTTGAGTGAGGCTTGCGGTGTACGAATTTGTACCAAGTTTAAGTGGTGGATGGAATGGGGAGGGCTTAGGATGCACTCTGTTGAGGTCTTTCCAGGTTGCCAAATGCTTTCTCTAAAGTCCCCTGTACAGTCAGGCTTGGCTTTCCCCTCCCGACATTCTCAGCTGGTTGCATTTTTACCTCTGTGGGAGTGTACCTGAGTGGTTGCTGCTGAACACTTGGCATAAAAATATTCTGGGACAGTGATAAAAGAAAGAATTAAGATCTCGTTGCCCAGCAGCTCAGAGTTTGATGTGGAAAGAAAACAAAATCAATTTCCAGCTTAGTTGCTTGCTCAGTAACATTCTGCTAGTCAACCAAGTCATCTAATCCCCGACGCCTAGGGATTTTAATGTAATTCTGGTGTTTCGGAGATAAAGTATAGGAGCCAAACATCAGAAGACTCGGTGAGATGCTAAGTCCTAGAGAAGAACAAGAATTAAACTAGAACAACATTAATTGTTACAATATCACTTCTGGAAGGTTAGTTTATTTTATATGCCTTGAAAGAAGAAGAATTTTGCACTTCAGTTAGAAAGTGAAATAAGCTACAGTGCACATGTGTTTTACCAAACACTCGATTTTGAGGATATTTTTGAGATCTTGAAAAAAAAATGAAAGTAAATAGCACAGAAAGATTTTTCAGATAAACACTTAAGTAAACACTATTAAATCGATTGGATAGACTTTTATTTAGGGATAATGGTTTCCTAATTTGTAAGAACTTATATGATTCAACCAAAGTAACTCTCTTTTTATATTCTTTTTTTTCAGTTGTTTTACTGAGGTCATAATGGTTTATAACATTGTGTAATTTCCGGTGTACATTATTATTTATCAATTTCTGTGTAAACTGCATTGTCCTCACCATCAATAGTCTAGTTTTTATCTGTCACCATATGTATGTGCCCCTTTACCTTCTGATATTGAATATCACTGTGTGATTTCGTTTGAAGACATTTTCACTGCTAAAAGAACTACAAAAGCATTGGATTAGGTTATTTCTGAGCATCCTATGGCCTCTCTAGCTGACATGATGGATTGCAATAGGAGGTTAATCAGGGAGAGAACAGTGTGACAGACACTATTGGTTCTCTACTTAGACTCTACTCCCTACTTCACTTCACTCCCATCTTTTCTTGCTTGCAGATTTCTGACTTTGTTCTGATGGTTGGAGCAGCTATGGGTTCAGGGATAGAGACCATCCCTGGCCCAAAGTTGAATCTCCATTGGTCTGTGCCATTCAGGACGGTCTCTGATTAATCACTGGCCAGTCATTGGCTTAGGCATGGACGTGTGCTCTAACTCTGGGCTATGTAGAACTAGAATCTACTGAGAGTGTTTGCAAAAGACTTTCTTTGCTAGAGAAAAGAGATGCACGGTAAAGTCTGCTTCCTTTGCTGGAACTCTGCATTATAAGGCCAGCTATATAATTTGTGAGGCCCAGCGAAAACTTAAAATGGGAAGATCCTTGTTCTTTTCTTCAACTGTCTCTCTCTTCACCTGTCATGGTGTTTTTTATTTGTTATTTAGGAATGGGCTCCCTCGTAGACACCGGGAGCCTCACCCTACAACTCAGAATGCAGGGCACGCATCACCCTGACCCTGACCCTCCCCACACTTATGCCCAGGCTCCCCCTGGAGGCAAAGGGCAACAGTAATTTTTGGGCAGGGCCAGGAAGCAGGTGGTCTGGAACCTGTCCAGCCCATGTGGTGAGGCAGGACTACGTGTGAGTCAAGGCTCCAGGCCCTTGGTGTGTGCTCCTGTTTCCCATTGGACTTCACTTACAAAACAGAAATTCAAAGTCAAATTATTAAGAATTTCAAGATGGCAACCACAGAGCACTAGACCCCAGGCATGGGACCCTTCTGAGCCTGGCGCCCTATGCAGGTGTATTGACTGCGTGCCCTTGGAGCTGGCCTTGGTCTTCATGTCTGCATGTGTTACCTGAATCTGCTTCAGCCATCTTGAGACCACAGAGGAAATATGGCCGAGTTAAAGAAGAAAGACAAAAAGCACCTGTATCGTTGACGTTATTAAGCTACTAAACCAACCAACCTTGGAAACTTCCCAGACTCAAGAATTCTTGTCATAGGAGGTAATAAACTCCTTGTGTTTTATAGACCACTTTTACTTGCGTCTTTCATTAGTCACAATTTAAAGTATTTGAATAGGAAAGATCACACATTGATGAAGAAGTTTAAAAAGAGACTAGAAAGATGTTAAGCTAGAGGGGTTTCGCTCTAAAGTTCAAATCTATGACCACTCCCCTAGAGAATACTGTTCCTGCTTTTCTCCAACCACTCTGCAGGGTATGAGAGAGCTAGTGTGTTCTTTGGAACTCAAACACAAACCATGCCCTCACTTACACTCCACTCCCTCACGTTCCTCCACTCTTAGAAGGCTTAACAAATCCAAGTACGGCAGATAGTGACAACTAAGACACAAAGGATAAACACAACCCACATTGATTTTAGGTGCACAAGAATTGAGATAATGGAAAGCGGTCACTGTGAGCTTCAGGGATAGTTTGAGGCAAAATTATAAAATAGATGAGATTTGTTTGGACTCACCTACTCTCCTTATAATAGACTTATCCATCCTTCAGAGGCCCTCCCCTAGGTAAATATCTTGGGTTTTATTCCTGGTCATTCCTGCTTATAGGTTTGCTATAAAGGCTTGATTGACTAGCGCCTAACGTTCCTTCAAACTTAGAGATTTTATGGTTCTTCAGTGGCTGCTCTGTCCCCCTTCTACATAGACATCCTGAGACAGTGGACCTTTGGGGACCTCAAGAAGTTCCAAATCCATAAAACTCTTGCTCAGATTATAGGTTTAGAAGGAGAATAAATAACATCCTCTGGGGAAAAATAGCTTCAGGGAAAGGTAATAGAAGACAAGAGTCTTGAAGGGTGTGGGTTTGATAACATTTCTGGAGGGAAAGTCATTCCATCTAGGAGACCAGCAGGTGTGCAGACATGGATGTGTTTTCCTCTGCCTGAGAAAGTGAGATATAACCCTTACAAGTTTCTTTACCCCTCTTCTCATGAATGGTTAGTGACTAAGCATGCTTCTCAGATATTTCTAGAGATTAGAGCAGAAATCTATAACTTTTAGGTCACTTTTATGCTCTTATAGATTATACTGAGTTGAATAGCATCCCCCCAAAATTTATGTCCTCCTGGAAGCTCATAATGTGACCTTATTTAGAAATAGACATAGTTAGCTAAGATGAGGTCATACTGGATTCAGGTAGCCCTAAATCCAGTGATTTGTTTCTTTATAAGAAGACACGCAGGGGGCCGGCCCCGTGGCTTAGTGGTTAAGTGCGCGCGCTCCGCTGCTGGCGGCCCTGGTTCGGATCCCGGGCGTGCACCGACGCACCACTTCTCCGGCCATGCTGAGGCTGCGTCCCACATACAGCAACTAGAAGGCTGTGCAACTATGACATACAACTATCTACTGGGGCTTTGGGGGGAAAAAAAAATTAAAAAAAAAAAAAAAGAAGACACGCAGGGAAGATGGTGATGTGAAGACGGAGGCAGAGACTGGAGTTATGCTGTCGCAAGCCAAGGAAAACCAGGAGCCACCAGAAGCTGGAAGAGGCAAGGAAGAAATCTTCTCTAGGGCTTTCAGAGGGAACACGGCCCTGCCAACACCTTGATTTTGAACTTATAGCCACTAGAACTGTGAGATACTAAATTTCTCTTGTTTTGACCCACCAGGTTTATGGTAATTTGTTATGGCAGCCCTAGGAAACTAATACATAGCTGAATAATAGAGATTGGCCCCTCATGGGGGCCACTGACTATATGGAATGATAAAGCTTGAGAGCTGACCACTGACTGGGCCTTCAATTTTAGAAAGGGAGATGGAAGAGGTTCTCCCTCAACAGAGCATCTGCTTACTGCTGTGTGTTGGGGAGCAGGGCTTACCTTTCCATCTAGAATGAGCCCATGAGATGAGCAATATTAAATTGGATGTTGTCTCAAAGGTCAGTATTCCTGACTATTGCATGCCCATACATATACCTCTGGGTTTCTCCCGCTCCTACCTTTTCATCACAAGCCTCTACCAAGCAAAGTCAAATCACAAGGTCTTCCTGTTTGAACCAGTGAGTTTTTTCAGTAACATCAGACAATAAGGTTGAAAGCTTTGGAAGTTCCCTCAATACTAGATTAGGAGCACATGGGGGAACCAAGCTCATACATTATTCAGAGGGGAAAAATGTGGGCTTTGACTGAACTTTGAAGGAATCAGCAGCTATTCCAGAGGAGAGTGACCTATTGTTCTGCTTCACAGAACACAAAGAGCAAGTGAAATTCCTTACAGCATAGCTAATGGCGTGCACACAGACACTGTGATGAACTGATGAGCAGACATCTTTTATGAGCTCTGAAATCCTATGCAGAGTGCCCTATTGCTGATCAGAGGAAGGATGTTCACACTCTTTCTATTTCTGTAGGATTACAACTCAGTGATACTAGGGTCAGGAGTTTTTAAAAGATAAAATGGTGTCATCTGTAGAGCATGTACTTCTCAATATCATCAACGTCCCTTCAGAAGGGCCACCAGGCAGATTAGGTTGACCTTTCCCGCATCATGGAGGAGGAAGAGAAATGGTTGTGAAATTCACTTTCTAAAAAATTCCATACCACATGTTTCTTTGAAACCAGAAAAGTATTTTCCAAGAATGGGAGAAGGAAACAGACCAAAAGACTCAAGTGGAGGCTAATAGGGCCTTCAGTCCAGAACATTTGCAAGGGTTCTGAATAACTCCTGGTGAAGTCTCTTTTCTAGTCAGTAACCAAATTTTAAATATTCTGTAAAGAACATAGAACAAACCCTGATAAAGATATTTATTTGCACTCTATGTTACCATTGTGAATTTCAGAGAGAGACAGAGTATTATGTTGTTTATATTTTCCTTGGCAAAAATTTCTCTATATATGGATTGAATTGATCTGCCATTATTAAATCTACTTGATGTTAAAGGTAGGAAACTGATTTATTAAGAAAAAATATGTTGATAACACAAATTGATTAAGAAAACTGCATTTTCTTGTAAAAAGTTATTTCTGGTGTTTCAAATTTAAAAATCATAATTCAATTTCATATAATACTTACCAAAAGACAATACAATTATTTATAAACTTATTTAGCAATATCTGTAATGCTTAAACTTGCTTTGTGGTTGTATTTTAGGAATTAGGTAATATTTAGAGAAGCTACGTGAATCATCCCAGGTCACTAGATCTGCCTTAATAGAACTCGTTAGCACTTTTAGGCGTAAAACTTATTAATAATTCATCATATGTTAAAATCTTTCATTTATTCAACAGACATTATTAAGTTCCTACCATGTTCCAAATACTGTGTTGATAATGGGATAGAGACAAGGTTGGAACAGATGCAGTATTTCACATGAATATTTGAATTAGAAAATATGTTCCCATGTTAGCAAAGTATATCTCAGATCTCCTCTTTGATGATATATTTGAATCCTAATGCTGAAAAGATAAATTATTATCTTTCTAAAACAAGAAGCAGTCATGATCAGAATTTTATGTACAGTTTATTTTTAAGAATGTAATTTTTTTGATTTCTTAAGTCTTATTATAATTTTAACTGCCTTGGATAGCCATAAATAAAGTGATGGGCAAGTATTTAGTCTCCATGTTGTGTGGACTCATATCTACACTCTACCACTCAGTAGCTTTTGATGAATAACCAAACAACTCTGTGTCTCAGTTTTCTCATCTGCGAAACGGAAATAATAACGTATGGACCTCATAGAGTTGTGGTATGTACTTCATAGGGTTCTGGTATGTACCTCACAGGGTTGTGGTGATGATTAAACAGTTTAATAGATAAAGAATGTTTTGTATAGTTCCTGGAACATAGTAAATTCACAGAAATATTTTTATTTGATTTTCTACAGTTGAGTTAATGACATAGCTTCAATAACACAATAAAACAAAGGTAAGCAAACAAGCAGGTTGTGGGTGAGGAGTATTGGCCTCAGCTTCAGGAGACCTGAGGTTGAAACTTAGCACTGCTGCAAAAGGGTTTAGGTGAGTCAGTAAACAGTGCTCACTTTTACTGTGAAGAGAGAGTGCGTGGGTCTCCTTTCAATTGTCCATTCTTCTCTCTTTGTCGTAGGAACTCAGCCTGCTTTCTGGTAGTCATATGACAAATGAAGGAATTGAACTTCATGGTCTCCAGCATCCTGTCCACCTCTAAAATTCTATGAAACTGTGATTCCAATGAAACTGTCATTCAGGCCTGGGAAATATTTTTTAGTGAAACATTTGGCTAGAAAAGTATTTTTTTCAAATGCTGTTTGTAGACATTGTTGAAGGAGGCTCCTCCCACTGAGAATTACTTCTATAAATTAAAACAAAATAGTAGAAGATGTTCAGGCTGGTGAAATGAATTTTGATGTTTAATTGACTATTCCAAATAAACTCTTCTTTAGAATCCAAGGGCTTGGAGCTGTTCTGAATGAAGAACTGAGAAGCCGTTCTGACAGAGTGCCAATTGTGTATATAATTCTTTGAATTCTTTAAAGTGCTTTGTATCTATTATTTCATTTTCTCTACCTTGACTGTAACTTTTTCAGAAGAATTCTGCACTGGAAACCTGATTTACCAGGTTTTCCATCAGCTATATTATTGATCTTTGAGGAGCAAATCGCCTAGATTTTTGGGTCAGCTTACTTATATGAGCATCTCTCTCTTGTGGGCATTTAAATTTTTTTTTAAAGTTACTTAGGGAAAGTTAGTTTTCAATAGTCAAGTTGCAGTTATAAAAAGAAATATGAGTTACACACCCAAGCACGGTCTTGAGACTAAGCAGCCTTCGTAAGCAGCAGTTTTATTTTCATACATAGATTTTTTTAATCTTTGGCACATCCTACTCAAAAACTATACATTGGGGATGATATAATTATTTGCAACATTACCATGGTATTTAGATATATATAAGCAAACACGTTGGGCTAAAAAGAAACATATGTGTGGGAAGACAAAAATGTCCAGCTATCTTACATTGCCTTGAGATTTTCTTTTAAAAATCCTTAAATTATTGTGACACATTGAGGACACATCTAAAATTTGGAAAACTTAGGGAAGTTTCAATTTAGTAGTATGGGTCTGTCTTGACTGAATACCATTGTGCCTGCAAAATCTAACAAATAAATTGTCAGGTGTCCATCATGATGATGAAGGGAAATACTCAACAAAAAGAATGGTCAATTCAGTGATTATATATCACCAGACTTCTATCTTGCAAATCATTCTTTTTTAAATAAACAAAGATAAAATTAAATCCAATCACTTTGCCAATAGATATATATGGAATATCTGTTATGTCCTTTCTTTTGTGTAATACCTCCTGGGTTACGATACGGCATCTGTCTGTGGTGGTTATAATATGGTATGAGAGATCATGCATAAACACATGAAACCATCCCTCCAACTCCATTCCTATCATCCTGACCCAAGACACCATCATCTCACCCCTAGATTTCTGCATGTCTTCTTGGTTTCTCCTTTTCCCTCCTACAATCCTATTCTACATAGAAGTCAGTCTTCATCCATCTCACTTAAGGTAAAATCCATACTATTTAGCCGAGTGAAGGAGGGGGAGAAGTGGGGATGAGAAGGAGGAGGAGAAATCATCATGCTATTTTCCTTAGCTTCATAGTTTTCAAATTCCTACACGGTCTGGCCCTGCCTCTCTCTCTTACCTCACCTCCTATCACTTCTCACTTTGTTCAGGGTATAGGCTATCTTCTCCCATCAGAATTAAGCCCCATGGGAGTAGGTATCTTTACCTGTCTTGCTCTTTGCATCTATGTTGTCTAGAACAATGTCAGGCACGTAGGAGGCACATAATAAATATTTGTTGAAAATAGTGAGTGAATAGGAGAGTATTATATCCTTTCACATCTTGTTATGTTAAATTTGCAGACTATGTGCAGACATTAAGGAACAGGATAGGTTTTCATAAGGATATAATAAATAAAAAATTAAAAAGTAAATAATTTTTAAAAATGAGATGGATAGTCGGCATGAGGTAGATCTGATAGGAGGTTAAGACTTGAGATGGACTTAGAATAATAATCTGAATTTCAATAGGTGAACATGAGGGATGCATTCTAGGGCAGTAAAAGACTGCAAGTGAGCCAGGGGTGTGAGTCGGTGGGTGGATATAGTTGGAGGAGGACAACAAGGAGGCCAAAATGGTAGACCCAAGCATTCAAACTAAGGAAGAATAGAAACCAAAGTGTGGTTAAGAATGGTTGAATTATCAGAAGACTTGAACACATTAACAGAGATTAGAATTGAGTAAGTAGGAAAACAGATGGGATTAAATGTTTTTGAGGAGATAGACATCATGACAAAAGTGGTGTTTTACTTCCTCTTGCAGCACATGCACCTCCTGCAGGTGAAATAAAGGAGCTAAATAACTCTAGATAAGAAGACCTGGTGGCCAATGTCAATCTTTGGGAATGGGGTGATAAGGTAAGGGCCATAGTGTGAAGTTACTAAGGTAATGGAGGAAAAAAAAAGACAAACCAAAGAGGACAAAAAGCACGAATGTTGAGAATTTTGGTGAGTGAGAAGGGAGAAAGGCAGTCAGAGCTAAGAAGACACCATGTGCACTAGAAAATGTCCTTTCTTTTGTCCAACAGAAGAAGCATCCAACAGAATGCTTGAAGGCCAGCATTCTACACTGAAACATAGGGGCTTCCTGTGTGCCTCAGATTCCTGTATCTTTCCCTGTGTTTGGACATAGTTAAAGTATGTTACTCTAAAACCTTGTTATTAGAATATGCCTCTTCCAAAATCTCTCAGTGAGTTATCCATCCATATTTATAGGGTTTCTTATTATCAATCAACAAATAAAATGTTTCAACAGGAATTCATAGACTGTGAATGATGAGCATCCAAGTCTTTCCAACAACTCTTCTCTGCCTACTGCATTCATGGAAGAGGATCTGGCTGGTAATAACCTATTGAACACTGAAGTGAACACCTAACTCAAAGTGGTCCAATCAGAACCTTGTCTTGAGATTTTTGATCACCAGACTATAAGGAGAAAGGAATTGACATGTATTCATTCTGGAACTCTTGAGAAAAATTTCATGAATTTGGAGGAGCTTTGTCTTCATTCTTTCTAATGCTTCATTGTTCAAGTTTTCTTGATATCTTAGAATCTATCCAAAACATTTCTTTTGTATTTTTTAATCTTTTTAAAAAAATCATCTTCTGGTTTCTTTAGCATACAACTCAAAGAAACTTAATACCTAGAGTAAAATACTTTCAGAACTGTTATCAACTGTAGATACATATGTCTCTAGTGGAAATGGTAAATGAAAGCAAGACAAATGTAACTTGGGAGCTTGGAAAGAAAGCTTGCACATTAATAAAACACTTTGCAAAACTTATCTAGGAGAAGCAAGCAACACTTGACTCATGGACACAGGATTAGATTTCTGTTTATCTTTCTCCTCCCAGAGGACTGATATTTTTGGTAGGAGGTTTTCTTACATTTCTCCATCTTATGATCTCCTTCCTCAAAAGGAAACTTCTAAACTTAGAGGGTGGAGAACAGATCAGCTGTGGTCATGTTTAAAAAGGTAGAAGGGTGGTGTGCCATTAGAGGAAGCTGAAAAATCGAGGAGGACAAGATGACACAGGTTGTTACAGGGTAGGTTAAATTACCAGAAATAACTTGTGAGTTGAGTTTAACCAAGCGTCTTGCTGGGTTCCCCTGGTAATTAGGATTCTAACAGCACAAATGCTTAGCTGGGTTGCAGCACCCACTCTCCTATAGGTTGAAAACATACAAAAAGAGCAGAGTCTATTTTTGTAAGTGGCACCCAAGGAAGTTTCTACTCTCCCAGAATAGTATTTCAGTTCATTAACTAAAATATTTTTGTGTTATGATTGATTGGTTTTGTGTTCTAGTTTACTTCAGAATATTTTGATATGCTTACATAACTGGGCTAAGGAAGCTCTTTTAAAAACAAGAATCAATAATAGGGGCTAGGAGTATTCCTTCATTTGTTCATTCATTCAAAAATATTTATTATGTTGCAAGGTATCCTGCTAGAAAGTGATTTTATATGTTGTTTATTTTAAGGATGAAGTTCCTACTTAAATGAATCTTGCTCTAGTAGAAAGGCAAACATTTAACAGAGAATCGTATAAAAATATAACTAGAAATCATGAGAAGTAAATTGAAGAAAAAGTACATGATATATATACTTCTTATGATATGAGAAACTGCTAGGGATTTAACTTAATTAGTAAAGATGACCAGGGAAATCCTCTCTGAGGAAGACTTATTTAAGATAGTCTGGAAGACTGACTGTGCCATAGCCAAGAAAAGGGGAGAAGTGGGGGTTGGAGGCAGGGAAACAGCATTCCAGAAAAAGTGGAAAGCATCTGCAAAGATCTTGTGGAAGGAAAGGAAGGAAACTTAGACACTAAGTTCTTTCAACAAATGAAGAGGCCCAGAGTGGCTGGAGCACAGTGAGGCAGGAGTGGCATGTCATTAGAAGAGGCCGAAAAACTGGGGAGGATCGTATGCCGTAGGTCCTCACAGGCTAGGTTAGGGACTGGAGTTTCATCTTGAGCGCAGTAGGAAGCCATTGAAGTGAGTGGTGGTGGTGGTGATATGAATACCGTTTAAATGTTGTAAAGACTACTCAGTTTGCTGTTTGGGTACGGGTGTTGTGGTAGCTCAACAGTAGAAGCAGGGAGACCAGTTTGAAGGTCAAGGCAATAATCTAAGGGAAAGATAAGAAGCTATCAGTGGAGCATGGTGATTGCAAAATGATAGCCGTGTTTGGGGGTTAATCTACTTTAAATCTGCTATAGTCTGCCAACTGCTTGCCTTGGGAAACTACTTTAAAAAGGTGTAAGTATAGCTTTCTGGCAACCTTTCAGTCACTATTTCATTTGGGGTGTTTTTGTTTATTTTATTTTGCTTTTAATTAAAAATGTTTTCTATAAAAAAGTTTAAAAACACAAATTTGCCTAGAAAAAAACCAAAACTACATCATTTAGATACATACACATGTACACATGTATTTATCTAAAATATGAAATCATATTCTATGGACTGTTTTGTCACTTGTGTTTTATATTTAGCAACATGTCATAAATGTGTTTCCTTGTCAAGATGTGCAGATCTTCATTCTTCTAATGAAATTTTTGGTCTTCTTACTATCCATGATTTATTCAGTAATTTTTTAATTGATAGGCATTTAGATTGTTTCCAATTTTTCATTGTTACAAATAATGCTGCAGGGAACATCTTTATGTATTTCTGCACACATTTAAACACACTTTTAGGAAAGTTTCTATAAAATTAATTATTAGGAATAGAATTGCTAAGTCAAAGGGTTTATATATTATATAAATTTATAACTGCTGGAAAATTGCTCTCCAAACTGTTTGTTTTGATTTAGATTCCTGCTGATTTTGCCATACATTTAAAAACACTATAGACTTTTACTAATCTGATAAAATAAAAATAATACCACATTGTTGATTTAGTTTACATTTCTTTGACTGCAGAAAGGTAGACTATTTTTCTATATATTAATAAACTACTTGTTTCTTTGTCTGAACTTCTATTGTATCCTACTCCCTTTTTTATTGTATTTTTTTGTCTTTTTCTTGTTGTTTTGTAGGAATTATTCACATATTTAGGATATTAGCCCTTTGGCTATGATATTTGATGCACATATTTTTTGATGCCATTTTGTCTATTCATATCCTCTTATGAGCTACTTCTGTAGTACAGAAGTTTTCATTTCATATTTAGGAAGTCAAATTTTGTCCCCTTTATAAATCTTTTGACTTTGAGGTTTCATGTCAAAATCCTATCTACCACATATCATTAAATACTTCAAAACAAGGAAAACCATGAATAATGTCTTGACTGTCCAAAAAGCAATTGGCTTAATATTTCTGAAAAGGAATTGTAAGCATGAGAACATTGAGTCTGGTCATTCCAGTTCTTTTTAATTCTTAAAATATCATGAGTACAGAACTAATTCTCTTTCACTGATGTAATTTTCTATTTATAGATACCTTTTCACTGAATTCTGTCTAGATCCTAACCAAAAAGTTCAGATTAACATTACCTGAAAGTTCTAAGAGAATCTACTCTTAATTTGTGACAATAACTGCTTCTACTTATATAAGATGCTATATACTCTTGACTGTAGAAATGCCTGATGACACAGACTAGAGTCCCTCTTAAAATCTAGTGATAAATGTCACTTGTGACTTTTGTCTCCAGTCACCAATTCCTAAACTAGTTAATATCAGTATCTCTCTCTATATGTATTTAGACTAGAGACAACTGAACACATAGTATCAAATCTGTGACAAACAAGGAAGTAATTCAATTTAATGTTAATTTGAGATGAACAAAAATAATTTCCACTACCTTCCTCTTGATGTTCCATAAGTGAATGCATTAAAAACAATGTGTGGGGGCTGGCCCAGTGGCATAGTGGTTAAGTTCAGTGCACTACACTTTGGCGGTCCGGGAGTAGGGGGTTTGGATCCCGGGCGTGGACCTACACCACTCACCAAGCCATGCTGTGGCGGCAACTCACATACAAAATAGAGGAAGATTGCCACAGATGTTAGCTCAGGGCCAATCTTCCTTACCAAAAAAAAAAAAAAAAGTCTGGCCTTTTGCTATAATTGCATTGTAGGAGTCCTTCAAAGAATAATCATTTCTGTTCCTGATTTCATGCTCCTAAACGTAAAATGCTTCTAGACAACATAAAATATTCTTTAACACTGTCTTCCCTTTGATGATTCAGTGCAAAGAGTGGCAAATATATTTAAAAGCTTATAGGAGCCTGTTTGGTAAAGGCAATCAGATCTTGAATATTTCCAAGAGCAAATAATGCTACTAATTTGACTCATTGAAGCATTTTTTTTTAAAGATAGGGTAATTAACTAGGTAGAAACTTACAAACTCTTGGAGCCATAGAGAAAAGGATTTCCATGACTCTACTAGCAAGGAGGAAAGAAACATAAAGTGTCCAACCTCTCTCTCTTTGATGATTTCATTTTATTTGCTTCTCCAACTCTGTGTCACAGAAAGTTCCCAAGACACTATTCCCAAGACAAAAAAAAAAGCCTCCTAATGAAATAAGTTTGGGAAATATGGGAATGATACTAAAAGAAGTTGGAGAGATGTATTACCAAAAGAATTTTCAGGACCCTTAAGATGCTGATGTCCTTTGTTAATCTCTGAGAGGATATTGTTTTTTGCTTTCTGAAACCAGAAGCTATTTTCAAAAGAATAAAAGAAATATCTCTGAACATTGCGTGGATTTTAAGAACAACAATTTTGGACATCCTGCCCCAGGGCATCCATTTGCCTTAAATACACTGACTTCATGTCTCTCCTCTAAGACTAGGAAAAAATTAGCTTTTCCGTCATCTCTTTTGAGATTCATCACAAGCCTGCCATGCTACCTACTGTCTTCTCCAAGCCATCCTTTACTTTCTCCTTCTTTACCCTTTTCTTCATAAGAAAATACTCAGGATTTATGCCTTCACTGTACCAGTTCAGTTATTTATGCATCTATTTCATTGCCTATTTTCTTGTATTCACTAGTAGATTTTTATTTTTATTTCATGTTTCTAGTTAAACCATCATATCTTTAGCTTAATACAACATATTCTCTAGTTTTGGTGTAATCACCCTCCATCCTCCACTACTGGGACATGCACACATCTAGAATAGTTCTCTGCCCAGAGTTGATTCCAGAAAATATAGCTGCTCCACCTTATTTGAAAGCAATGTGCAGTTGCTGTGTGGGATGCATGAATATGAGTCTGCGTGTGTGTTTGTCAATGGTGACTAACTCCAAGGGCAACACCTAAAGCAAAACAGAATCAATATTCAGCGCAGTCATTTCTTTGGCAGCTGAAATGATCCTGCAGGAATCCTGCCGTTGCTGATCCATTCTTGGATGCCTGCAACTGTAAATTTACCCACCCACCTGCACAGCTCAAGGAAAATAATCCCCTCACCTTCGGAATACATCCCCTTCACAGTGGGTCGGATAACAAGCCTTAAGGGGACGCAATGATGAGTAACGAGAGATTGGGAGAGTTGAATCCAATTGACATTTACAGGAATCTTTAGTGGGCAGAGTGTAATTACAGGATTCCGGCTTATGCTTGCTTTTAATTATTCATTTTTTTGCTACCTCCAATATCCTTCCTTTGTCTTACCATCTGACAATAAACTCTCTTTCATTTAAGTAACTAGAGAATGGGATACTTTGGTGTATCCAATATTCTAGTTCCTGGGTACTGCCACAGTAGTTTAATAATTTTGATTCACAAGTATTCTGCATTTTACTATAAGTCTTTGGAAATAGGTACCTGGATGAATCACAAAGATATTCAAGGATTTGTGGAGACAGGGCCATCATTAGGAAAACCAACTCTTTGTGTAAAGTATTATACATACAGAAAGCAACCTGAAACCGTTCTGACCATATCACATACCTTAGAATTCGTTAACCTGGAAAAAATCTTATTTCTGTTTACTCACTTTGTGTCACTCACACAAAAGTGAACTATGAATGAACCTTCCTTCTATGCAATTTAGTTGATGTTTCTTGTTGTTTGGTGATCATATATAATGGGAGTTTATTTTCAATTAAGTGATTTTTTTTGTGACGATAATGAGCCTATCATTGATTATTAATTTTCAACTGAAGTGTTCTCATCGAAGAAGAAGGCCATTGTCTAGAATGGGGAATTGTGGTCCCTTCCTGGGATTCTCTCGGCTTTCATCGGAAATGTGTTCCTACAAATACTGACCCAGCTCAACCCCACTTAGTTTCTCAGAGAAGATGAGCTCATATCCTGGTGGGGTGGTGCTCTACACTGTACAGCCCTAATAATCTGACCACGACTTGCGTATAAAATGAAGCTCAGAATTTTAGATTGTACAGCTAGCTAACAGAGGAGGGTACTGTCTGTGTGGGGAACACTACGTGATTCATATTTTTTCTGAGAAATTAAAGTCATATTTCTTTGATGTGTCAACAGTGATGACTGAAAGCAGATTGCAGAGTCTTTGTACTAAACTGGGGGAGAAAGCAAGAGAGAGAGAAGGAGAGCAAAATACTCCCAGAAAATATACCTTAACCAAGTGCACAGTCCTTGGAATGTAATAGCGTAACCTAATGATGTGAGAGAAGCTACAGAGGAAAATGTGAACAGAAATAATTATTCTTAGATAGCCAGGAAAATAAATGAACTGAGGGCACTGAGAGCATCTGAATGTTTGTGTGAGTCAAGAAAACAAGGACACACATTGAGTGAGAGAACAGGCAGGAAAAGGAAGATACTGTTTCCAAAATAATCTGGTGCTGTGAGGAGAGTGCTGTATTGAGATTCTCTTGCCTTCCCTTTCCTTCCTCTGTTGTCATTCTGCTGTGATCCCGTCAGCATCACTTCAGAGATGTAAATCTCAACTTATCCCTATGCCAAATGTATATCACATCTGCCAAAATAAGAGATGGGAAAATGAGCTCTATGTACAAGATAGTTTCTCTAAATCCATTAAAAATAGATAATCCAATTCTACCGTCCTCGAAGGGAAGTGGGTGGTAGGTGTCAGGTGGCTGTTCTTCTCTCAAGGAGGCGAGAAGTTTGGGGAGGAGGTTGGAATAAGGAAGGAATGTGATTCATCTTCTTCCTCTTTAGGGGAGTAGCTCCCTAAACCACCTCTGACTCATTGATTCCCATAGTTTAGGGTTTTGGCAATGTCATCTGGCAATTCAGGAACCAAATCACAGCACTTTACTCCCCTGATGACCTTGTTTCCCCACTACGCTTATGGAAGCTTCAGTGGACATGTTACTGAATGGTCTGACTCCCCTTGTCAGTGATTTTGCACTCAAGCCAAGGCTGGGACAGAATCTCAGAGGGGCTCAGGGAAAACCAGCTCCACCCATTCCTGCCTCAATGAGCACACCCTGGGAGAGAGGAACTCACTGTTCCCTCTGGGACTAGACAGAATTCCCAGCATTTCATGAAGAGCTCCAAGATGCTCCAAGGCAGCTGCTGCCCCACTCCTAGACAATACACACTTTCTCTAAGAAGGCTCCTCCAACTCTCAAAAAAATGTCCCAATATGGGTAATCAGAATCTTGCCAGAGAGACAACAGAACTGGGAAAATGGATCAGGCTAAATACAAAAGTTGCAACTAGGGTGGTGAATTTGTAGGCACTATATATAACATTAGTTTCTTCAAGTTGAATCATGTGCAAATTTTCATGCTGGGGCTTCAGTTATCAAAAAAAGTTAAAAAAATATGAATGCTGCCGAGAATGACTAGATGCCCCAGCACATCAGTAGCATAGAGCTGTTCTTACTGAAATATGAAAATACTCTTATTAAATGAAGTTAGAAAGAATTTCTGGCAAGGTTCCCTCCATTGCTTTTCAGGCAGCATTACAAAACGGTGGGGTTGGGAGCCATCCCAAATTGTAAAATATCATGCTGACAGCCCTAGCATTGTTGGGTTGCAAAGACTTCATTGAATGTGACAGGCTGGAAATCTAGGTGGTATAATGAGGCACATACACAGTATTTTCAAGGGTGCTAGCAGCTATTTCATGGCTCTTTTCCCCTAAGGCAAGTAAGCTTCCCAAATTCATCTGTCTATTTTCATACATTTTCTTTCTCTTCATTGTTCTTCCCCCTATATCTAATGCACTGACATTCAGTGGGTTGTGCCAGATTTTAAATATATACATCCCTCCAGGAAATAAAAGATACTCAGACTTCTTGACCATTTGAATTAAAAGTGAACATCTTACTAGAGGATGTATGATCAAAATAATTGTTTTCTAAAAATAGTCTCATGTAAGATTTATGGCTTGCTTTATTCAGGAATTATATTTTGTTTGAAATCACCAATGTTGTCTTGCATCAAGACTTTAAAATTCTTTTAACTAAAATAACAAATCATCAAAGTTCAAATAAGACAGTACATATAATATTTATTTTAGAAGTGGGCAATACAGAATAAGATTGAAGCCGTAAATAATAAGGATACTGAGAACTGAACTGGGATTATATAATTGAGACGTCCCAGTTTTCTGCAGAGACTGACCTCAATTACAGACAGGATAAAGTATCAGAGTTTGTAGTTTCCCTGATGCACAATTAAGAAAAATGTGATAGCTTAAATGTAGAAAATTTTGTGCACATATATGCAAAGGGAAACAAATAAGCCATGAAGTTTATCTTTTCATTTTATAGGCTATCTTTCAAACATATTTAACCATACAGTTTTGTTGTCAACAAACTAGTTTTACTTTTAAGATGATATTACATGAGACTATAATTATTTTTTTTCCAAGTAAAGCCTTTAGTTATCTAAACAACCACGATGGATCAACCACGCAGCCATTTTTCCTTTGTGCAATAGCTGGTGCTTGAAAGAGATCCATGATCCATCCGACATTTTAGGCACTCCCATATTTTGTGAGGAGAAAAGCAGAACTTAGTACAATGGACAAGGAGTTTTGAGTTAGATCTGAGTGGACGATCCATATCCTGCCCTTTTCAGCTGCAAGACTGTAAACATACTTCAGTTTTTCTAGGGGTAAACTGAAAATCATAATCCCTTTCTCAAAGGATGCTGGCTGTGAAAATATTTCTGAGAGATCTTCTCTGCTTTATTAACTCTATTCCTCTTCTGCTCTTCTTCCTCCTCTTTCTTGTTGTCACTCTTGCTCTCTCATTTGCTCTTTCATTCACTTTGAGATCAATATTTCTGAGGGAAGCAAGGGGTTCCTTATAGGAAACACACAGTCACTACCTCCTGGCCCAGGAAAGGGGACTTCAGTGAGTGTGCGTGGAGAGGCAGGAGAGGAAAACACAGAAGAGCGGAAGATGTTCCTCAAGAAGTCCTTCTGCTAAGTCGTCCCCAGATCCTTGATGCCTAAGTCAGCCTAACCCCACAAAGAGTGTGATTGCTCCATTCACTTGAGGTTCTGATGGACCCTGGTTTCACTACTTCAGGCATTGTCCGTGCTAAGCCTTCCTGAGGATTTCCTAGAAAAGGTCAAACACAGACAATGATATTTCATAGGAATATTGCACCTTTCACTCTATCACCTGAAATGCAAGAGACACAGTCACAATTGCCATACACACAATGTCTCCTATTAGCCATACTATAATGATTCTAGGGACAAAAAAATCATATCATCATCATCATTATTGCTAACATTTTACTGAGTCCTGGGCACAGTACCAAGCACAAAACACCCAATATATTATTTAATACATCAACATTATGAGATAGAGAGTATCATCATTACCACATCACAATTAGGGAAACTTATGTTTTCCCCAAGGTCTCACAGGCCCACTGTGATTCCAGGCAATTTACCTCCAGATCTAGCACCTTAAACCATCCTACTCTTAGCAACCACGGACTTCTCTTTCATGCAGAACAATCATCCTACTCACTTCCTACCTCTAGACTGCAGCAATTGCAATTCGTAAGGAACCATTTCCAGCCCATTGGCATTACCTGAGGCATCTAGCTGACTGTGGTCCCTGTTTGCAACCCCTGATAGGTGACACCAACTTTCCTCTCATTTCTTGCTTTACTGTTTTTCCTAAAGGTTGCCCTTTCTTTGATTCTACCTTCCTGCATCTTTTGCCTGCCTCTCTGTCCTGAGAAGTAATCTAAGCTTTGCTTCACCTCCTTTCTTCTAATGGGATCCCTTTTTTACAGTGCCTTTGTTGGCTTCCTCTCTACCCCAGTCCTTCCTCCCTTTCCTTTTTAACTAGTCTCATGACATTCTCCACAGTAACAATTAAAGGCTGGGAAAGCCTTTAAAAATTATAAAGTACTGTAAGCATGTTAGTTATTAATAATTGATTAAAATGCCATTACTGTATTCTGAGAAGAAGTGTAGTATGGAATACAATGAGCATGTGTATTGCTGTCAGCCTGAGCTAAGTTTAAATTCTGGTATCACCACTTCCTGAAATCTTGTACTAAAGTATGTGACCCAAGAGAGAGTGACGTCAGCATCATGGCGGAGTGAGCTTTCCCGTGAATTCTTCCCCCACAAAATACAACAAAAGTAACAGCCACAGACCAACAACGGAATCCCAGACAGTGAAAAGCTGGAGCGGAGGGATCCACACTGCCGCACATCTGAGAGCGGAACGTGCTGGGCCCCCGGAGGAAGAGGGGAGAGGTAAGGAGAACTCTGCTCCCTCCCCATCAGATCAGCGATCCGGTCCGCGTGGCTCCCAGAGAGGGGGGAGGGGCGGCCCTCGGCGGGAAACTGTAGCTCTTCGGGCTCTCTCAGCCAGTGGGAAACTCCCGTACAGAGGGCTCAGAGGAGCCACAGGGCTACCATCAACATCTGAGCAACCCAGAGAGCGGATAAAGAGGGGCAAACGAGAAGCCTCCCACGTCAGGGACCCAGAGGGCAAAAGAGAGAGCTCCCCCCTCCCCGCAACCCGGAGTCTGCAGCTCGACCAGATCTAGCGGTCCGAGGCAGACCTGAATAAACTGGACTGGACCCGTGGATCGCAGTGGGGAAAAGAAACAAAACAAAACAAAACAAAACTGCGGATCGCAGCAGAAAAACTGGGGCAGAGCGCAGGGGGCTTAGACTACACAGCCCTTTACCACCAGACAGTGGCGGCAGGTGGAAATTGCAACCAGAGACTTCCAGGATGAGGAAAATCAAAACCAACACAGGAACCACAATGCAAAAATATATGAAATCACCAGACCAGAAACAAAATGACAAGCACCCAGAAATCAACCCCGAAGACACAGAAATCCATAAACTAAATGACAGAGATTTCAAAATAGCTATCATAAAAACACTCAACGAAATACGAGACAACACAGACAAACAATTCAATGAGATTAGGAGTTTCTTCACAAAAGAGATTGAAATCATAAAGAAAAACCTATCAGGGCTGATGCAGATGAAGAACACAACGGAGGAGATAAAGGAGAATCTGGAATCTTTAAAGAACAGAGCTGACAATATGGAGGAAAGAATTAGTACTTTAGAGGATAGGAATACAGATATACACCAGATGGAAGAAGAGAGAGAACTAAGACTAAAAAGAAATGAAGAAAGACTCCGAGAAATATCGGACTCTATTAGAAAATGTAACATAAGAATTATAGGTATTCCTGAGGGAGAGGAGAGGGAAAGAGGAACAGAGAGCCTATTCAAGGAAATAATAGCTGAAAATTTCCCAAATCTGGGGAAGGAGCAGGAAATACCAGTAAGCGAAGCCAACAGGACTCCTATATATATTAACAGACAAAGGCCTTCACCACGACACCTAGTGGTAAGGCTAGCCAGGGTCAACGACAAAGAAACAATATTAAGGGCAGCTAGACAAAAACAAAAAATAACGTACAAAGGAACTCCCATCAGGCTCTCAGCGGATTTCTCAACAGAAACTTTTCAGGCTAGAAGAGACTGGAATGATATATTCAAAATACTAAAAGACAAAAACTTTCAGCCAAGAATACTCTATCCAGCAAAAATATCCTTCAAATATGATGGAGAAATAGTAACTCTCCCAGATAAACAAAAGCTAAGGGAGTTCATGGCCACGAGACCGCCACTACAAGAAATACTCAAGAAGGCCCTCAGGCCTGAAAACAAGAAGAGAAAGGGAACACAAAGCTTGGAGTAAGGAGGAAAGTAGGTAGACAAAATCAGAGAAATAGTAGATCTTTACCGGAATAGGTTAGCAACCACTTAAATACTAAACTCAAAGATCAAATGAAGAAATTCACCAAAAATAAATTTAACCTCATCACTGTAAACACACAGCCACAACACAAGATAGAATAAGGTATAACAAGAGCAACTTAGAAGGGGAAGAGGAAAGTGACTGAATTGACTTAGTATAAGGAAATAGGAGGCTATCAGATAATGGACTATCTCATACAGAAGATTTTTCGCCCAAACCTCAAGGTAACCACTAAACAAATAATCAAATTAAAACCACATATGATAAACAAAGAGAAAACTAGAAGAATCATAAGACAGAACAACCAAACTGAATTGGCAGTCCAAAACAAATGGGACAAGAAACAAAGTAAATGCAAAAGAACCAGAAAATAAGTGACAAAACAGCAACATTCAACCCTCATATTTCAATAATTACCCTAAATGTAAATGGATTGAACTCTCCAATCAAAAGATACAGAGTGGCAGGATGGATTAAAAAGCAAGACCCAACAATATGCTGCCTTCAGGAAACACATCTTAGCACTAAAGACAAGCACAGGCTCAGAGTGAAAGGATGGAAGACAATACTCCAAGCTAATGGCAAACAAAAGAAAGCAGGTGTTGCCATACTCATATCAGACAAAGTAGACTTCAAGATAAAACAGGTTAAGAAAGACAAAGAAGGGAAATATATAATGATAAAAGGGACACTCCATCAAGAAGACATATCACTTATAAATATATATGCACCCAACATAGGAGCACCAATGTACATAAAACAACTATTAACAAACCTAAAAGGAGAAAACAACAACAACACAATAATAGTAGGGGATCTTAACACCCCACTTACAGCAATGGATAGATCATCCAGACAAAAAGTTAATAAAGAAATATTAGACTTAAATGAAAAACTGGACGAGATGGACCTAGTAGACATATACAGAGCACTCCACCCAAAAACAGCTGACTACACATTCTTCTCAAGCGCGCATGGAATATTCTCTAGGATAGACCATATGTTGGGAAACAAAGCAAGCCTCAATAAATTTAAGAAGATTGAAATCATAACAAGCATCTTTTCAGACCATAAGGCTATGAAACTGGAAATGAACCAGGAAAAAAAAACTGGGAAAGTGACAAAAATGTGGAGATTAAACAACATGCTACTGAACAACCAATGGATCATTGATGAAATTAAAGGAGAAATAAAAAACTATCTGGAAACAAACGAAAATGATAACATGCCATATCAAACCATATGGGACGCAGCAAAAGCGGTCCTGAGAGGGAAACTCATAGCGATACAAGCCCACCTTAACAAACAAGAAAAAGCCCTAATAGGCAGCCTTAAATTACACCTAACAGAACTAGAAAAAGAAGAACAAACAAAGCCCAAAGCCAGCAGAAGGAGAGAAATAATAAAAATCAGAGCAGAAATAAATGATATTGAGACCAAAAAAACAGTAGAAAGGATTAATGAAACAAAGAGTTGGTTCTTCGAGAAGATAAACAAAATAGACAAACCCTTAGCCAGGCTAACTAAGAAAAAAAGAGAAAAGGCTCAAGTAAATAAAATTAGAAATGAAAGAGGAGAAATTACAACGGATACCATGGAAATACAGAGGATTATAAGAGAATACTATGAGAAATTATATGCCAACAAATTGGACAATCTAGAAGAAATGGATAAATTCTTAGACTTATACAACCTCCCAAAATTGAACCAAGAAGAAATGGAGAATCTGAATAGACCAATCACAAGTAAAGAGATTGAAATAGTAATCAAAAACCTCCCAAAAAATAAAAGTCCAGGACCAGATGGCTTCTCCAGTGAATTTTACCAAACATTCAAAGAAGATTTAATACCCATCCTCCTCAAACTATTCCAAAAAATAGAGGAAGATGGAACACTTCCTGAATCATTCTATGAGGCCAACATCACCCTGATACCAAAACCAGACAAAGACAATACAAAGAAAGAAAATTACAGGCCAATATCGCTGATGAACATTGATGCAAAAATCCTCAACAAAATATTGGCAAACCGAATACAACAATATATTAAAAAGATCATACACCATGATCAAGTGGGATTTATACCAGAGACGCAGGGATGGTTCAACATCCGCAAATCAATCAACGTGATACATCACATCAACAAAACAAAGAATAAAAACCACATGATCGTCTCAATAGATGCAGAGAAGGCATTTGACAAGATACAACATCCATTTATGATAAAAACTCTCAATAAAATGGGAATAGAAGGAAAGTACCTCAACATAATAAAGGCCATATATGACAAACCCACAGCTAACATCATACTCAATGGGGAAAGACTGAAAGCCATTCCTCTGAGAACAGGAACGAGGCAGAGCTGCCCACTCTCACCACTCCTGTTCAACATAGTACTGGAGGTTTTGGCCAGAGCAATTAGGCAAGAAAAAGGAATAAAAGGAATCCAAATAGGTAACGAAGAAGTGAAACTCTCACTATTTGCAGATGACATGATTGTATATATAGAAAACCCTAAAGAATCTGTTGGAAAACTGTTAGAAACAATCAACAACTACAGCAAAGTTGCAGGGTACAAAATCAATCTACAAAAATCAGTTGCATTTCTATATGCTAATAATGAACTAACAGAAAGAGAGCTCAAAAAGATAATACCATTTACAATTGCATCAAAAAGAATAAAATACCTAGGAATAAATCTTACCAAGGAGGTGAAGGACCTATACAATGAGAACTACAAGACATTATTGAGGGAAATCTACAATGACATAAAGAAATGGAAAGATATCCCATGCACGTGGATTGGAAGAATAAACATAGTTAAAATGTCTATATTACCTAAAGCAATCTACAGATTCAATGCAATCCCAATCAGAATCCCAATGACATTCTTCACAGAAATAGAAAAAAGAATACTAAAATTTATATGGGGCAACAAAAGACCCCGAATAGCTAAAGAAATCCTAAAGAAAAAGAACGAAGCAGGAGGCATCACAATTCCTGACTTCAAAACATACTACAAAGCAATAGTAATCAAAACAGCATGGTACTGGTACAAAAACAGACACACAGATCAATGGAACAGAATTGAAAGCCCAGAAATAAAACCACACATATACGGACAGCTAATTTTCGACAAAGGTGCTAAGGACATGTAATGGAGAAAGGAAAGTCTCTTCAATAAATGGTGTTGGGAAAACTGGACATCCACATGCAAAAGAATGAAAGTGGACCATGTGCTATCGCCATTCACAAAAATTAACTCAAAATGGATCAAAGACCTGAAGGTGAGACCTGAAACTATAAAACTCATAGAAGAAAATATAGGCAACACACTATTTGACATTGGGTTTAAAGGAATCTTTTCGGATGACATGCCTACCCAGACTAGGGAAACTAAAGAAAAAATAAACAAGTGGGACTTTATCAGACTAAAGAGCTTTTATAAGACAAATCAAACCAGAATCAAGATGAACAAACAACCAACCAGCTGGGAGAGAATATTTGCAAAACATACATCTGACAAGGGGTTGATCTCCATAATATATAAAGAACTCACACAATTGAACAACAAAAAAACAAACAACCCGATCAAAAAATGGGCAGAGGAAATGAACAGACACTTCTCCAAGGAAGATATACAGATGGCCAATAGGCACATGAAAAGATGCTCAACATCACTAATCATCAGGGAAATGCAAATCAAAACAACACTAAGATACCACCTCACGCCCGTTAGAATGGCTATAATCACCAAGACAAAAAACAACAAATGTTGGAGAGGATGTGGAGAAACAGGAACCCTCATACACAGCTGGTGGGAATGCAAATTGGTGCAGCCTCTATGGAAAACGGTATGGAGATTCCTCAAAGAATTAAAAATAGAGATGCCCTATGATCCAGCCATCCCACTACTGGGAATCTATCCAACGCACCTGAAATCAACAATCCAAAGAGGCTTATGCAGCCCTATGTTCATTGCAGCATTATTCACCATAGCCAAGAAGTGGAAGCAACCTAAGTGTCCCTCGACTGACGATTGGATTAAGAAAATGTGGTATATATATACAATGGAATACTACTCAGCCATAAAAAAAGACAAAATCGTCCCATTTGCAACAACATGGATGGGCCTGGAGCATATTATGTTAAGTGAAATAAGCCAGAAAGAGAAAGACAAACACTGTATGATCTCACTCATATGTGGAATATAAACCAACACATGGACAGAGAAAACTGGACTGTGGTTACCCGGGAAGTGGGGGTGGGGGGTGGGCACAAGGGGTGAAGGGAGTCATATATGGGGTGATGGACAAACAAAAATGTACAACCCAAAATTTCACAATGTTAGAAACCATTAAAATATCAATAAAAATCAAAAAAAAAAAAAAAAAAAAAAAGTATGTGACCCAAGCTTTCTGAGCCCCAGTTTTCTTAGGTCTAAAATGAAGATAATAGTTCTTACTTCACAGCGTGGTTATGAGGATTAGACCTGACATCTGATGTTAGTAATAACCAATGTTTACCAGTGCTACTAAGGATCTGGCACTGTGTCATCGACCATATGTTGAAGCCCTAGTCTCTGAAATGATGTATTTGGAGATAAGGCCTTAAAAGAGTTAATTAAAGTTAAATGAGGTCATGAGGGTGGAGCCCTGGGCCAATAGGATTAGTGTCCTTAGAGGAAGAGACTCTCCTGCTGTGTACTGCACACCAAGATGAGGTCATATGAGAACACAGCAAGATGGCAGCCATCTGCCAACCAGGAAGAGAGAAGACAAGAAGTTGAATCCACTGGCACCTTGATCTTGGACTTCTCAGCCTCCAGAACTGTGAGGAAATAAATTCCTGTCTTTGAAATTTCTGTCTCTGAAACCACTCCATCTATGGTATTTTGTTATGGCAGCTGGAGCAGACTAATACAACACCTAAATGTGTTACTTTATATGGAGATAAAAGGTAGGGCCGATAATTATCTGCATTTACAAAAAAGATAATTGAACCTCAGGAAGATTAAGTAAAATATTTATGGCCCCCTGAAGTGGCACACCGGGGACTTGTACTGATAGCTGTCTGATTCTACTTGAGGCTCTTAATCGCGACATCAGCTTGCATCCCGTATCTACTAAAGACCCTAAGTGTCCTGCATTGTTCAGAGACGGTGTTCTCTTTCACCATAATATTTGACCCCAGTGTGTCTGCGGGCCTTTTATAGGAGCCAGAGGGCTGACATTTTACCAGTGCAACCTCCAGTCTTCCCATAAGAAATCTTTTACCTCTTCTTGTATTCTCTATCCAAATGTTATTCATGTTGGGAATATTGAGATGATAAGGACTTTATTTCTTACTTAAGAACAGTTTAAAAAATATTTATAAAAAGTAAAATTGCTAATGGTTTCTATAAATGTGTTCAGAGTTTTCCAAGGAAACTTATGTTAAGAAGTATTATTTACTACTGCTATTTTTTGGCATAGTATTTTTTCAGATATGGTTTGAAACTACGGATTAATCTGCCAAAGTGTGAATCATAGTGTACTTTAAATGAACGTGAGAATTGCTCAGATTGGCTGGTGCTCTTTGAAATAAGTATTCCCATTAGATAACTCAGAGCAGTAGCGCTCAATAAATATTCTGAAATGATATTCATATGTAGTATACTTACCTACAGATATAATCCTAAGAAAAGAATATAATGAGGTATCTATATTTTAGAGAAGAATTAAAATTTATAGTAAATAATATATATTATTATATTTAATGTATTATAATATATTAAAACTAATTTAGAATAATACAATTGATATTTCAATGTGATTTCAATAGCAAGCAAAATGAAACAGATGTTTTCTCCTCTGCATAGAACTGCCATGAATTTGACAGATACAAATGTGTTGAATCGAAGAATCAAATATCATAAGGGGATTACTATCAGTGATAGAATTTTCTAAAATAGTGAAAAAACTCAGTAAAGTTCCAGAATAAACAAAGAACAGTAAAACCACAAGATAACTCATTCAACTTGAATTCAACAAACTGGGTAATTTACTCCCATCCTCTGCCCAACTCCCTTATCAATTGAAGAAGGGGCGATATTCTTACCTTGTTGATGGATGAAGACACAGGTGCCATGGCAAAGCTAGGTGAGGATATAGCAGGCAACTTTATCTAGCGAAACAGCAAGGAGAAGGTGGATTATTCTACCAGGGTTATGAACAAATAACCAACTAATGAGGAGATTCTTGGAACTGCTTCTGCTGTTCTGGAAGTTCTAGCCAGCCACAGGACCCAGATTATTCTCAACTACGTTAAGCTGGAGCAGACAACTGCCCAAAGCTAGTGCCATACAGCACCTGGGACCTGGACATATTTGGATTGTGGATTCATTACTTCCCAGCTGGCTGCATAGGTTTACGCTGGTCATTTCATTAATTTGCAATAGCATCACTCAGCATTTTTACACACTGTTGAATTGTTTAGACCCCAAGTATCAAGTTGTGGTGGAGTTTTATATACAATCTCCTCTTGGTTTAGGTGTTGGTTTCATTCTCGGAAAATTCAGTGTATATTGAAACAATGCAAAACTTTGTGTATATGTGTCGATTAGAGTTAGGATCTAAGGTCAGATAATTTTTAAGAGTTTATTCCCCACATGAATATCTGGCAGTAATCTCAAAAATCCTCTGGAACTGAGAATAAGTCTTTGTTGTATGCGATTATCCCCATATATTGCTGGATATATAGTATCTCTGGCTCCCACTCACTAAATTCCGGTAGCTTTTTTCCCCAAACCCTCACCCCTCACAATGCCCCTATTAATTAAAACCCTTCCTGGAATACAGTATTTCTCCCTTTAAGAACCACTAATAGAGGTTAAAAACTAGGCTTTGGTGTTAGGAAGAAATTGGTTCCAACTTTTACTTGGACCTTGGACAAGTTATTCAAAACTAAGACTGGCATGGAGTTCACCTCTAGATTAAACGTCCCTTGAAATACTTGAATCAAATAGAAAGTCTTATAAAATTCCTTGAAATACTTGAAGAGAATACAAAGTCTCTCTTACCTAGAAATTGAATCATTTTTTCATTTGTCAAATTTCATGACTATCTATTGTGCTCTAGGGGTTTTAATAAACATGGATGAAACAGGGGGATGAAACATGAGGTAATATATCTTTGCCTTTGTGAAGAAGCAGGAATAGTGAGAGAAACAGATATGTAAACCTATCATTGCAGCAATTGCAAAAATATTTTGTTAGTCTAGAGCTATTAGATTAAAAAAAAAAACAAGTCAAGATATCTAGTTAAATTTGAATTTCGAATAATTTTTTGGTATAAGTATGACCCATGCATTGGGGCATATTTGAATTTTATGGAATTCTCAATGCATGGAATACTTGTACTGAAAAATTATTTGTTGTTTATCTGAAATTCAAATGTAATTGGGTGTTCTGCACCTTATCTGGCAACCTTATGTTAATTACTGGTACGATCAATATATTAGCACTAACTCACACCCATGTTTAGTTGAAATACTTCAAAATAATTTAATTATTAACATATACAGAATTTTAAAGCCTATTATACCTTTATGCATAGATGAGTACTTATATTTAAAAAATGGTCTGTTTACAAATAAGCCAGCACACATAGAACTTGATAGACAGAAAAAATGGACTTCAAGTTTAAAAATTATGTTATTTTATAGAAACATTTATTTTTTAAAACCTAAACTGTGTTTTTTAATCTTGAGGCCCAGGGCTAGGTTTCATGATCCCTCTGAAACGGTAAGCAACATTTTGTGTATTTCTGCACTTTTTTGGGGAACAGGATCATAGAATTTTTCAGATTCTCAAAAATCTTAAAAACCAAAACATACTAACAATAACCAAAGTCAAAACAAAGTTCAAAAACAACTCAGAGAATAAACCAAGGAGCTCTCATTCCTTTTCCCAAACACATTTTCCAAGAATTTCACTCCTTCTACTGAAATTCTTCACTCTAGAGAGAGGTCACCTAAGTGATGTAAGTCCTTTGGAGGACGAGATAACCCCTTATCATTCAACAGTGTACATAAAGGATAGCATTTCCAACATGACTAAAGAACTTTCCCTCTAAATTTCCCTTTCTTATCTCTATGCTAAATGAAATAAAATGGAAAGACAATACAAATTATTCAAGCATTATACCATATATGCCTCCTAAGCTCTTATTATCTCTGTCCTCAAATATTTTTTCTTTTTTTCCTTTTTTATTTCTTAAGGGGCAACATTGCTATTGTTTATTAATCAGCGTGATGACTAGTCTGTCAGCGTGTCAGGAAAGATCACCACCCACTGCTATATACTTTATGATAACTTTATGAGATTAATAGCAGTTAATTTCACATTTACAAGGTGCCTTCAAGAGAGGTCCTGAATTCCCCGGCTCTACCCTTCTCCATCACAATGACCGACGACTTCTGGTAGCTGTAACAATAGCTATTCTTTGCATAGTCCTTGTATTTTACATGTTTCCCATTAACATTCACTGGCTGTTACAAGCACAAATGAGTAGAATCACTTTGGGTAAAGTTTTTGGGCTTGTTTGGGGTGGAGACGGTGCTCTCTCAGTCAGAGTTCAAGTAACCTTCTTTAGAAGATAGTTTTTCCACCTTCATGATCTATGATAACCCAGATAATCAATTTGCCTGTGTGAACTAAATAGCATTCATGTTCATTAGGGGCCAAAGGACAATCAAACATTGACAGCTAAGTAATAAGAGAGAAAATATCTATTAAACACTTAAACAATGTGCCAAACACTTTACATGCCTTTTCTAACTTAGTCCTCATAATAACCCACTAGAAAGAACCTATTCTACCTGTTTTTTTTTTTTTTACAGATAACCAAACTGAAACACAGAAAGGTGAAACAACTTGATCACATAGTTAGTAAGTTGGAATCTGAACACTCCAGGAAGTCTAACTTCAAAATCTCTACTTACAGTTCTCTGATAGTCAACTGTTAGACTATATTCTGGTGTATATACACCAGAATAACCTTATTTCCATCACATAATAAAGGAGTAATTCTTCCCACCCTATTTTGGTGTAAAAGCACGTCTCAGTCGCCTGAAACGATTACACTGCAAAATTACCACAAGTTCAGATTAACGTCGAAGACAATGAAGGTCGTAGAACATTCAGGAAAAACCAGTACTTGATGATATCAACTGAGGTTCATGAGTCTTGACAGTCAACACGATACCATATGTGAGGCGTTAGCCTACTGGAGAGTATGTAGACGCTTCCTGGAACCCAGCCATCCTGTATGTTTTCCATTTTGCTCACCCCGTTGCAGATAGGCTTGTTTTGTTAGGCAAGATGCCTGAGTGTGTGATCAATAGCATGAAACTAGAACCTGGCAGCTGTCTGGCTTACAGAAAGTTCTTATGTGGCCTGTGCATGTGCTCACAGACACATAGAACTCAACTGCAAAAACATCAAGACAATGCATACTGCTTAGAAGAAATCTGTCAATTAATGGTATCACCTCTAAAGTGCCAATTTAGATTTAGCTGTATCGGGTTAGAATACCGATGGAATGACTCACGTAAGAAAATCAGCCAGGGTCTCAACACCTTTCAAGTGCATTTATTGACAGTGCTTATTTTAACACTGACTCTTCTAGCAGAAGTACTGTTGCAAGATGACAAGGAAAAAATACAACGCAAATGCAAATGGAATGGAATCAGCATGAAATAAGCCTTATGTTTTAAGTATTTTGGAAAACTTATTGGAAAAGATGAATTTGAACTTATGACTTAAGGTCAGCAGATCAAGATTTTTCCTTCCAGAGAATGTAGAAAACTCCACAGACAACGTTTCATCTTTTATAAGTATGGATGTACTTTTGAGATGTGTGTGGGTGTATTGTATGTGTGTGTATAAAAAAATCCTCTAAGAGAGGAGACGAATAAACCCCCTGTAGACCAACTCAGGGAAGCCATGGCATAAATATTACAAGACCACAGATAATTTGATCAATAATTCTCTAAAATAAGTAAGAGTACATCTTACATTAATATACGCAACACAAACACACTCCCTGCAGTGTAAATCTTATTTGTAAATTCAATTTGGACACGGGCCAAGGGAGTTGACTTGTTGAAGTTAAAAAATAACTGAATTATGAATAGATTTGGCCTCCAAGTAGAGCCTATGGCATCATGGTGAAAATGACAGCACTACTAGAGTGAAATTTTGCATTTGAAGATGACATTGCTGTCATCTGAATGTGTGGGGATGGCTGAGAAAATTTTCCACATTGCAAACACATTTGGCTCAAATTCCAAACTCTATCTATTACACTGTGCACCCTTGGCTCAGACTGCATCACCATTCTTTCCTTGTACTTCCCTCCTGATCTCACTCAACACTGAACTCTGTGCTTCCATGAGGTCTGACCCAGACCCACTGGGAAAGCTCAAGGCTATTGCTATTTCCATTGCCAAGAAACTCCCCAAAGTAGGGCAGCCTAAAACTCCTACTGGCCCCCTGCCTCTGTTATCAGCTTCCTCCAATCCATCTTCTATACTTGCTGCCAAAGTGATAGTTCCAATATGAAAAATCTAACCGTGAAATGTTGGCCTTAAGCCCTTAAAATGCTTCCCTAGTGTCTACAGAGTAAACTGTGAACTCCTTTACTTGGCATACAAAGAACTTCAAGATCTGGCCACTGCCTAAATGTCAAGTCTCATCTGTCATTTCCTGCCTTGCTCTTTGTAAGCCAGCAATATTGAACCACTTAGAGTTCTCTGAAGGCACCAAGCTCTCTGCTGGCACCCTGCCTTTACACATTCTCTGCCTGGAACAGCCTCCCTACTTGTGTGCCTGACAAACTCATTCATTCTTCAAGCCTCAGTTCAAATGTGACCTCTTCTGAGAAGGCCACCTCAACTCCCCCCAAGCAGCCTGTTGTGCCTCTTCTCTGGTGATCTCACTTGAATTTGTGCACACAACTTGAAAGGAATCATCTTCTTGTTTGATGGCACAGCTCTCTCACCTCTATTTAAGTTACATGAGGGCAGGGGCCACATCTTTCCATTTTTCATCCCCAGCATCTTGGGTAGTGCCTATCATAGAGCGAGGCTCAATACATGTTGCTGAATGAAAGAATGAATATGACATAGACATTCTCCTCAAGTGAACAAGAGAATAAATAGCTCATTAAGTAGAAACAATTCAGACTTTAAGGACTGAGACACAAGGTACACAAGCAATGCTTCCAGTGATCCAGGTGGGCCAGTCTCCTGTGCCCTGCTCAGCAACCCAACTAACCAGAAAAAGCACATTATAAATGACCAACAGATCCATCTTTACTACTTAGCAGCCATTTCTTTACAGGGAAAGTGTTGAGGGATATTATCCATCCAGTCTGTCCAGAGTCATCTGATAAAGTCACCTAAAACTGACCACCAAAATCAACTCATAAATACCCATTCTGTCTGAGATCATTGCTCTTCATTAACTTGGCAATGAATGAGAGGCCATACAGCACAATGGTTAAGAGTATACACTCAGGGGCCTTAGACTGAATCCTGACTCCACCACATACTCTTTATGCCTCTGTATGAACCTGCGTATTAGAGATACTAATAGTACCAGCCTCAGAAGGTCGTTGTGAAGATTAAATAACGTGTGTAATAAGTGCTTAGAATAGTATTTGTCACATAATAAGCTCTAAATAAGTGTAGTTATTATTATTATTATGTTTTTGAAAAGAAAAAGACCATACAAATTAGTTAATAGCAGCCCTGCCCCCTATTGCGATGGAGGCCTTAAGCAAGTCCAACCTCCCCATGCACCAAAAGCAACAAATAAAGATCAGCCACAGATGCCTGAAGCCACATACAACAATTGCTCAGGATCCTGCCTCATGTTCTCAGCAATGTGCTACTCTGATCTGAGCTCTGCCTGGTCTCAAAGTCAGTTTTTCAACCAGAGCTGCAACCAAGCCGGCGCTTGGGTGTTGGTGTTTGTGTTTTCTTAGAGAGCTAATTAAAACTTTGCACATGGACTCTGCTGTGGTTTGCCCTTGCCTCTCCAGGACCGTGTTACTTCAGGGAGAATTCTCAACAGTGGTTCCTCAGAACTCAGCCAAGACCGTCCCACCATTACCAGCAACCCTCCTGCCCACTAAAAATGGGAAGAACTTGAAGAAAAAGGGAGCATTCTGACCTTGCAGTAGCTACTGACTCACAAAGAACACTGAGGCATGGCTTGCAGGGCCTCCTGCAGATTCCCTAGTACAAAGTTGTAATCACAACCAACCCTAGAGTTGGCATTCACTTAGAAAATAAGTCAAAACAGAAAAACCCTCCAGGAAGGCCTAGAGATCCATACGTTTCTTTAAAAATGGTAAAAATGGCTTGTGTCCTTGATATTCCCCCTGGTTTTGATTTTCTGGCTTTTCCTCTCTACAGGAGTGGTAAAAAGCTTGAAACATGGACCTGGGAGAAAGTTCCAAGGTGGCAAAAAGTTCTAAGGTGGTAGCCATCCTGCTGTAGCCTAGGCCTTCAGCCAGATGGTCAGAAGGAATTACTGTGTCCTAGTCTGGCTCACCAACGGTCAAAGCCTGATAACTATAATGGGAGTGTACATTGCATTGATCAATGTCCACTCCCAGAACTTTCCTCATGAACCTGCAGCAGCAGTAGGTCTCGTCAAGAATTTGAGGGTTTTGAATCTCAGCCAGCACAATTTTCAGACACTACTATTGTTTGAAAGTTCGGAGTTTCATCTTTTTGGCGGATGGACAATCTGCTCAGAAAACCATTTCATTTCCTGAGATCATAAAACCTCATGATTGGAAACTACCTTAAAGGTATACTATTGGATGCAGGTCCAATTGCTCTGTTGTCGGCTGCTGCTAAATCCTAGCATTACAAAACTAGGTTGCATTATTTAACACTATTCTTAAAGATTTTCATATAGACTGTCCTTGGCCTGATGTGCCAATGGGTAGGTGTTCAGTTAGCATTGTGGGGGCCTGCATAAAATATATCCAAGAAGGAAGACCCAGTGTAAGTTATAAATCTATAAATTCAATTATGGCTGTGTATACAAATTTCACATTGAATACTTTACACTTACTTTTAGAATTCTGTGTTTGAGCCCCTAAAGCCATTCTGCCACTTAAAATACTTTCTTTTGTCAGTGCCTTGAAAAAAATGATCTAAGCATGTTTCATTCTCAGTTTATTCATAACCTTCTAATATTTTGCCAAGGGGCAGCCTTCTAGACATTGAATAAGAGATTTGTCCGTAATTTATCCCATCCCATCCTATTATATACTTAGGTTCAAATAATTTTTAAGCATCAGGATCCCTCCTAGCTGAATCAAAACCCAGTCATAAAATCTATATGCCTGGAAAATTTGAGTAAAAGTGAGAATTATAACCTAGCAATACTATACGTCTTAATTGTTGCATACTATTATATCTCATACAAATTGGCCCAATACATACACATCCATTCCAAAACAACTCATGTAAATGTGATAAGGACAGGTGGCAAGCTAATTAGAATTTAGAAACAAATTAGCTGGATATTGGACTGTACCTCATAATGGATAGGAGAAATATAGAAAAAAGATTTAGCTAAATGTTAACTGAAAATGCAAAGCCTTCAGAGGATTGCAATCATCCAATGTTCTCACTCAGTCCAAGGTTAAATAGAAAGAAGACAGTGAGTAACTTTTTTGGTTTCTTTAGGGAATGTTTTCTCCAATAGGATTTTTGTCTGAAATGAAGTTCCTAATGTTTTCTCCTATGAAAATTGATATGATTTTATAAAAAAGATGACTACTTACATTGATTCTCAACAAAGAACTACCTCCTGGACAGGTTATTTACATGGTACAAGTTAAGACTTCAAAAAGAAGTTGGTCATTTTACCATTAAATAAAGCTATACGGTTAATAACAAAGGTACCAGAACTGTCTATTCATAAAAGACGCATTTCTATACACCTTCTCTTTACATAAAATCAAAATACAAAACATCATGGATGCATTATCTGCCAACTTAGTTGGAATTAGAATAATTTTATTTTTCTGAATTGTGGTAGTGCCAAGACCAAAAGTCCCTGCCATAAGAGATAAACCCTGGTGAAACTGAAGACAAATATTTGGGGACAATCGGGTTTGACTGAGCTTATGCAATGGCAACTAAATTCCTGTGAGAGCTAAATGAGGCTAAACACAGAAATCCTAAGTACGTAGTAGACTTCTTCACCTGTTTGTCCTAAATATAACTCAAAAGAACATCCCAAACGGAATCCTTTATTCTTCCTCCACCCTGTTTTGTACAACTCTGCTCTTCTTCTAGCTCAGTTATAAAAGTATTACCAACTCAAATATACATGGCAATTTAACATACAATAAAAGTGCCCTTGCAATCAGTAAGAAAACATTCAAATAACAAACCATTTGGAGAAAAAAGAAAACAAAGCTGGATATAGACCCCATTCCTCAAATTACTTCAAAGACTAAAAAGGAAACATGGGTGATTTTTTTATTACCATAGAATGGAGAAGGTCTTTATACGAAAGACACTCAACTCAAACTATAATAAATTTTTCTTTATCAATAGAATGACATGCAACTGAAAAATTATGTCCAGTACATTTAAAATAATGATTTTTTTTTATCTTTAAGTCTTTAATGTGTAAAGAATTTTGACCTATAATCCGTTAGGAAAAGAAATAGGCCAACAGCACGAACGAAGAGTACACACACACACACATACCTATAAATGGATTATAAACATAACATCCTGATAATTACACGAATGCAAATTAAAATGAAAAAAAGATACTAATTTTTACTTAATAGTCTACTAAATTTGTCCGATTATAGAGTTTACAGAAATCAGGGCCACCGTGTTTCACATGTTGCACAACCCCATTCACATAGGATTGTATGTTGTACATTATGGAAGCCATGGGAAAAATAGGCCATCTCAAACACTCACTGTTAATGACATTGTAAACTGAAATACATTATTGTTTTAAACGCTCTAACTTTAGAACTAGCATTTCATCTTTAGGAAATTATCTTACTCAGAGCCACTGGGAACAGCCTTACAGGCTATGTACTGCATAACTTCAGAGGGTCCCATTCTCGTAGTCTATGGTGTGAATATCACCCCCACAGGAGTTGAGTAAATAATTGGCCCCTGACTTGGATAGCTTCTTACACATACTTGTGTGCAAGGACACATGTATAAGAATGTTGAATGCTTCGTAATTTAGAATAACCCAAAAAACTAGGGGAAGAATGTGTCATCCAATAAGGAATTGGCTTAAATTACTCATGATACATGCATAGAATAGAATAAGAGGCAGCCGTTAAAACAATGAAGTAGTCATTCTCTGTAGGTGCCAATTTGGGGAGATCTCTAAGTTATATTTTTAGTGAAAAAAGCAAAATTCAGAGCAGTACAAACACATGCTCTGAGTTGTATTTTTGGAGGGTGCGTGTGTGTGTTTAAGGATATATATACTTTTAAAAAGCAAAGGAATTTTTCAGGAAAAAAAAAATAAAAGAAATTCACTAACAATAATTGCCATTAAAGAAGTGAAAGCACAGTAGGGGGTGTAGCTCAGTGGTAGAGCGCCTGCTTAGCATGCAGGAGGCCCTGGGTTCAATCCCCAGCACCTCCATGTGCCTTACTAATTTGGTATAAGCATACCACCAAGAAACTGAAAATCTCAAGAGGAGCAAATAATTATTATTGATGTACATGTACGTGTTTTTGTGTTCTTTGAAAATGTTTTAAGTACATGTGTTACCTTTCAACAGAATAAACAACTTTATAGAAAACAAATTCAATTTTCACCATTCAATTTGAAAAAAATTATAAAAGATTAGTAACATTAGGGGATCCTGAGGAAAACTATTACAGAAGAGGTGAGGTACATTCCACAGTTATCTCATTGAGCCTGATTATCCTTCCAGATAACATCAAGGCACATTCCCAAGAGCACAGGCACAGATCAGTAACAAAGGGCCAGAGAAAACCTCTTTAAACTCAATGACTGAGCTCATAGTAAGCTAAAGCATTTAGGAAAAAAAATTGCTTTGATGTGACGTTTCTTAATCGAACACTTCCACATAGTTCAGTCTTCCATGATTCCAAAATCACAAATCCCTGGAATTCAGAATTTATATATATAATTGCTCTGCTCTGATTTGTAAGCTTTGGACCACAACACATTTTTTTTTAGAACTTAAAATAATGAAATGAATGATTCTTTTTCTATTCTGATATTTCAAGAACACCAATAAGGCTCATTCTTGGATATTTAAGAGATTCTATTAAATATTGGCCCGTATGTTAGATAATTTGTGCTGTCAGAATAAAGGGATGCCAAAGTCTCAAACTTTAGAGGTCTTCCTAACCCTCCCAAAATAAGGAAGACTCTCTTCATTTACGTGATTATGATGTGATCAGTTCATGAGTGTATTCATTAATAATAAGAATAGAAGAATAGGTAAGTAGATAAGTACTTAGGTAGGTAGGTGAATGAATGGACGGACGGATGGATGGATAAATATACAACTCATACAAATAGAAAAACTTTATACAAATGGGACCATACTCTAATGATATTTTAATTAAAATATTTATTTTATTCATTTTATCTAATTGAATTTACAGAAGGAAGCACAAAATAAAAGAAAGTGAAAGAATTGCTGAGCTTCAAATAAATTTTTATTAACAACACATATATTATTTCCTAAAACATTATGTAAAGTATTAGAAAAGGTAAGATGATAAAGAAAGAATATTTGAGATATTGGTACCTTTTTTCAAGTTGCATTTTCCAACTTTGGATGTTGATATCTCTTGATTCTGATGTTAAAATAAGAAATTTAGCATACTTAGTCTTTCCCACATGCATCTTCCAGACATTGTCCAATGTACATTGTCAATATTTATGACATTATTATTCTATAAACTTATTTCCAACAGTTATTTTGTTCTTGCATAATATTTACATGTATTTATTTCTTACCTCCTATCTTCTTTTTATATTTTTTCCATTTCCGAGTAACTCATTTTGATATATCCTTTGATTGTTGTCTTTTATTTATCTAACAGTTCTTTCAAGAAGGGCTCATATATTCTACATTTTCTCAGTTCTTGACTTTTTAAGATATATTTAAGGACAGCTTAGCCAGAATATAATATATTTCTGTTACGCATTATTTTCCTTATAGTTTTACAAATAATTCTCTGCTATCTTTTGGTACCAGATGGAGAAGTCTGAAGTCAGTCAGCTCTTTCCTCCCCTTTAAGCGGCACCTTTCATTTCTGCCTAGATGCCTGAGTCTTTCTCAATCCTTGCAGTTCAGAAATTTTACCAAAATACTATCTTGGTTTTGATCATTTTGTGTGGATTTTCTTGTTACCATTGTGTTCTTTAATCCTCACTTCCAGACTTTCTTCTTTTCAAGAAAGTTTTCTTGCAGTATTGCCTTTATATGTTTTTAAATAGTTTATTTTTCTCCCAAATATTTGTACATTATATAGATTTCATTTGTTTGATAACTATTGCCTACCCACTAGTCACTTAATCACTTTTTCTTCTTCTTTTGTTTTTTTTTTTGGTGAGGAAAATTGGCCCTGAGCTAACATCCTTTGCCAATCTTCCTCTTTTTGCTGAGAAAGATTAGCCCTGAGCTAACATCTGTGCCCATCTTTCTCTATTTTGTGTGTGGGATGCCTCCACAGCATGGCTTGATGAATGGTGCATAGGTCTGCGCCCGGGATCTGAACCTGCAAACCCCAGGCCGCTGAAGCAGGCCGTGCAAACTTAACCACTAGGCTACTGTGCTGGCCCCCACTTTTTCTTCTTTTTAAAAAATTTTTTGTCTTTACCCAAGCCTATCCCCCATGTCTAGATCCTCACCTTGTAACTGTTGTTCTTCAAGTTTGGGCTCTTATCTTCTTTCTACTATTGTTAACTCTTCAGTCCTCAGGTAGTTGCTTATTGTACTTTATCCAGAGTTTTTAGTCATAATCACTGGGATAATTCGGCTGTAATGGGCTTACTCAAGCTTGGCCAGCACTGGAGTATATGACATTTTGAAACTATGGAAAACTATTTGTTAAAACACTTCCTCTGTTTCCTGTGATAACTCCTCTTATAATCTAAGTCTACTTTTTGTTTCATTTCCCTTTCTTCATTTTTTCCCTCAAGTTTCTATACATTGGTCATTTTTTATGGCTCTTAATCATCTTTGAATGATAGCAATACCAATTATGTGCTGACAAATAATATGGTAAGATCAGTAGAGTTAGGGAAAGCCTCAGCTTTCATTCAACTTTGTTATCTTAAATATGATTTCCACACCAAAATTTTCCATATTTGGAGATATACCGTATTATGAAAAACAAGCACTTGGTAAGTAGAAATAACAATGTTTACCATTTATGGAGCACTTTCTATGTGTCAGTCACTATGTTAAGTACTTTATATATTTATCTCATTTAGTTTTTACAACAATACTATGAGCTAGGTATTTTCATCCCCGTTTACAGAATAAAGAATTAAGGTTAGAATTGTGTTAAAATCTGTCTATGGTGCCAGCCAGTTAAGCGGCAGAGCCAGGACATTAATCCAGAGCTCAACACCAATTAATTGCTCTAGAATACTGCCTTCAAAATCTGCCTCTGACTTATTTTTATTTTTGTTCAGAATTTGACAACAGAAAGCTAGTATGAACTCTCTATGAATCTACTTTGTTACAGAGAAAAATATCACAGTATCCAAGCAGGAAGAGAATCACTCTTTAATAGGAACGCGGAAAACTGTCAATATTTTTATCTAAGGTTAATTGTCACTTTCTGGGGGAAGCTTTCTTTGATACCAAACCTCAGCTCAACTTATGTTAAAGCTCTCTTTTTTTACACTCTCATTTTGTCCTGCATTTCTTTCTTGTATTTTTCAATAAGAAATAGCAAAATTTAAAAAATGCAATTTGTTTAATGTGAGTCTTTCTGATAGGGAGCTTGTTTGTCTTGTCCTCACAGTATTTCCACAACCCAGCAAAATTTCTCACACACAGTAGCTCTTTTGTATATGTTAGTTGAATTAACGAATCACTTAAAATGCCATCAGCTGCAAAAACTAGAAAATATGAAGAAAATTGGCTAAACTCATATATATATGTATAATTTAATAGTCTAAGAAGCCAAGATATAGGGCAACCTCAGATCTGACCTGATATGTTAGAGCTCGCATGCTGCTTCTCTATTGTTATCTTGTTAATTCTTCATAATTTGTTGGCTTTACCTTCGAGTTAGTAGTAATGCATCTATGGTTATTTCAGAGGTGACAATGTTCAGAAGCAGAAAAGGTGCTATCTCATCAATGTTTATCTCTTAGGAGTGAGAAATATTTCCTCCAAGCTCTTGGTGATTTTCCCCTCAAGTCTTATTGGCTGGAACTGGGACATGTGCCAACTTCTAAATAAATCTGTGGTGGAGGTAATGGGACTGCCTTTGGCTTTGATAAGTCAGATTTTGCCCCTGGTAGATGAATAGCCACCAATTCTGTACAGGGCGTAACAGTAATAGGGGTGGGTCAAGGAAACTTGATATTTGTTGCCTATTTGTACCTACATGACTAGCGATGGTGGAAATATTTAGAATTTTGAGTTAAGTGGAGTCAACATTGGTAAAGCCCTGAGGGAGAGTTCTGTGGATCCAGCATGCGAATAGAAATTTTAACAGGAGGCTTACAAAACAGTCTGTCATTATCTAAGGAATCCAAATAAACTCAGGTTTAACAATTGCCTTGAAATCTCCTTTAGAGAATCTTCGACGACCGGAGTCTCACAATTATTGCCACCAATAATTAGCAAAAAGCTTCCGGAAAGCCCACTGATTCTGACCTTTTCAAAATTATCTTAAGTAGAAGTGCCTTATAGAAGGGACTTTGGCTAATTAAGCTGAAACTCATTGTGTTCTACTTCCTCTGGTAAACTGAATCCTTATTTCCTCTGATACACTAGATCTTTATTCTAGGCTGGGGAAAAGAGTGGGCCCCATGACTGTTGTGTGCTGGTCACAGAGTGAAGCTGTCGATGCGGCCTTTGGAGATATTAAGGGCTGAATTGCACCCCCCAAAATTCATATGTTGAAGTCTCAACCCCCAGTTGTGAATATGACTGTGTTTGGAGGTAGAATCTTTAAAAAGGTAATTAAGTTAAAATGAGGGAATTAGGGTAGATCCTAAACCGATTCTGATGGGTGCCCTCATTAGAAGAGAAGATTAGGATCCAGATATGCATAGAGAGAAGACTGTGTGAAGACACAGGAGAAGATGGCCATTTGTACATAGGAAAGAGTCCTCAGAAGAAACTAATCTTGCCTGCATCTTGATCTCAGACCTCTACCCTCCAGAATTGTGAAAAAATAAATTTATATTTTTTAAGCTACCCAGTCTGTGGTAATTTCTTATGGCAGCCCTGGCAAATGAATACAGATCTACAGGGTTCAATGGCAGTCTAAATGAAGTAAATGCTGCACTTCTTGAATGACCTTACTCTTGAAGTGACATTACGCTTGAATGACAGGTTCTAGATTATGGTAGCTCATCCATTGGAGATAGCAGAGCCTAGTGTGATAGAATATGGAAGGATCCATGGACCATGGACAGTCTATGTTTGGACATAATAGGACTGACTACATGGAAAGTCCTGGTTCCTAGGACTATATTGTGTGTGGAGGTCATAGACTACATGAACTTTATTCCCTGAATTCACTTAATGCAGTCACTGGGGAGGGAAGTTAAGTACCGGGTAGGGAGATGGGGTTCATAAAGAGTCTTCTCACTACAATTGTAAATCATTCATTCATTTATTTATCAAAAAGATATTTTTGTGTAACTATTATATGCTCAGCACTATGTGAGATGTGTGGTTTTTCTCAGGATGTACAGTCCTAGTGGAAATACAGACTAGTAAATAGACAATTGTAATAGTGTGATATGTGCTTCATGGGACACTTATCCCAGCACCTATTTCCTTTGTAGGGAGGATGACATAAATAACTGACCATAATGGCTCAGAGTTTTGGGTTTGGTGTTTTGGTTTGGGTTTTGTGGCTCTTGGTGGGGCTATAATGGTTGAAACATTGCCTATTTCCCAGCCAATGCTTTCTTAATAACAGGACAGGATTTAATGACAGTATACGGTATCACTATGAATCAGAATTAATACCTAGTTCCCAAATTTCCATAGATGATCAGAGGAAGGTTTATTATTAGGCAATAAAAGGAATTCCAGGCATTTAACATTCAGCAGCCTGCAGAATACAGACAGGCAGTACATAGATGCCCCACCAGGTAATCAGGTCCTGCCACTAGGGCAATCTGACAGCAGTTATTAGGTATAAGCAAGCAGCTGGCTTCAAAGTAGTGCAGTATTAGGTACCTGGTTGGTTGAAAACCAGGTTCAAAAGAAATGAGAGAGAAAGTTAGGGTATTAAGCAATGACTTAAGATAATGACTCATGGTTGACAGTCAGGAGACTTCAAAGTAAATTAAGGAAAGGTTCTTATATTTTGATGGACATCGCAATCTCCAGGAGAGCTTGTTGACACACTTGTGCCTGGACCTCATCCCCAGACATTCTGGTTAGGCTGGACATTTATATTCTTAAAGAACTCAGCATGAGATTATGAAGTGCACGCAAAATTTAAAATTACTAGATTACAAGCATGGAAGGCTAAAGGCAAACAGATTATTACCAGACATGCAGGTATATGTGTATGGGTGTGTGTTCATGTGTTGGGAGAGGAAGAAAATGAGCAACAGGAAGATCTTTGCTGAGCAGAATAACTTCAACACACGCTTCTCTGCTGAGGAGGGGAATAAGTTTTGTTTGAACAAAGGAAACTGAAGAGGATTTCAAACTGTGCTAAATATCTGCATGTAGAAAAGTTGGCTGCAGGGTTTCTTAGGGAAGTCAAAGGAAATCCTAACTGTATCACCATAGCAACAACCTGCCTAATTCTGCCTCTGCCTCTTCGCTTTCTTATACCAGCCCTCAACATTAAAATCCTTATATGTCCCCTGTGTAAATAGGCATGAGCCTCATCATGAAACAATAACCATGCTTTCTTTTCTCTCCTATTCTACTGAAATCTATGTAGGATATCTTTTAGGTTTAAAATCAAAACCTCTACTCTATAAAGAGCTAATTTATCAGGTGGATTGAATCTACTTCTGGTGGCATAGTCTTACAAAAAACACTTTGCCCCTGAAGGGTAATAAGTTTGCAAGATGTGGTAGGCTGAAAATATGCTTCCTCTCTCCCTACTTCCTAATCCCTAACCTGTGAGTATTACTTTACATAACAAAGAAGGTGAGTATTACCTTATATGGCAAAAGATATGATTAAGCTAAGGGTATTGAAAGATGGAGCTTATCCTGGATTATATCTAAGAGGGCCCTAAATGCCATCATGAATGTCCTTATAAGAAAGAGGCAGAGAAAAATCAGATACAAACACACAAAAAAAAGGAGGAGGGGATGTGACCACAGAGACAGAGATTGGAGTGATGTGACCACAATTCAAAGAATGCCGACAGCCTCCAGAAGCTGGAAGAGACAAAGAATAGATTCTCCCCTAGATCCTCTACAGGGAATGCATTCCTGCTGATACCCTGCTTTTGGATTTCTAGGCTCCAGAACTGTGAGAGAATGAATTCCTGTACTTTAAAGCCACCCAATTTGTGGTAGTTTGTTACCGCAACTCCAGGAAACTAATACAGATTTTGGTACCAGAAAGTGGAGTGCTACTTTAACAATACCTAAAAACTTGAAAGTGGCTTTGGAATTGGATAACGGATAAAGGCTGGAAGATTATGAGGTGCATAATGGAAAAACTCTAAATTGTTTTGAACAGACTGTTGGTAGAGTAATGGACATTAAAGACACTGCTGGTGAGGGTTCAGAAGGAAGTAAGGAGCACAGTAGAGACAGTTTCTGTTAGAGAATACATATATTGTTATGCACATAATTTTGATAGAAATATGAATGTTAAAGGCACTGCTGTAAGAATTCAAAAGGAAATAAGGAGTGTGTTATTGGAAATAAGGGAAAGGTGATCCTTGTTACATAGTTTCAGAAAATTTGGCTGAATAGCATCTAACAGTTGTATGAAAAGCAGAATTTGTAAGCAATAAACTAGGCTATCCAAGCAAAATGTTGAAGATGTAGCTTGGTTCCTTCTTGCTGCTTATAGTAAAATGAGAGAGGAAAGAGATAGATTAAGGAAAGAACTGTTAAGCAAAAAGGAACCAGCATTTGACAATTTGAGAAATTCTCAGCCTATTCAGATTGCAAATGATGCCAAAAAAGGAGAGTCATTGTTAGAAAAGCATGCTCTGGAGAAAAGTCCAAAGATGTAGTTGGACAACCTTTAGCTGAAGAGATTAGGTGTGTAACTCATGGATCCACTCAATCATTTCAAGGAAGCCAGGAATCAAGATGGGATTATCCAGGAAAGATCTGTGGAGGGCCATCTTGTTTAATGGTGTGAACACCTGTGATATACACAGGAGATTCTCAAGGTTTTTGAGAATATTATATCAGGAGAAACACTGTTGGCTTGCACTGAAAGAGACAGAGATAACACAATATGAAAGAAGGCTGTTGGACTCCCAAAATTCTACAAGCAGGTATCAGGTTGATAAAACTACTCATCTGCAAACATGTGCTACCCTTTAAGAGAAAAGAAAAATGATTCCAGGTGTGGAGCCACAGGAGCAGAGGACTACAGAGCTGTGAGTCACAGAGGATTATTCTCAAGCCTTGAAACTTGAAAAAATTTGTCCTTCAGGATTTTGAACTTGCTTGGAACTGGTAAACACTTTATTTCTTCCATTTTTCTCCTTTTTGGAACGAACATGTCTATAACTGTTATCATATACATGTCCCATCATTGTATGTTGAAAGCAGACAGACTGTTTTGTAGTTTCACACATAAACAGATGCAGGGAAATTTGCCTCAGGATGACTAATATCCAGACTCTCATCTAACCCTGATTTTGATAATTTAGATAATGAAATTTGGGACTTTTGACCTCATGACATTTAGATGAGATTTTGGACTTGAGTGGATGCTGAAAGGAGTTGAGATTTTTGAAGGTACTGGAACATGGTGACTGCATTTTGCATGTGGGACTAATGTGAATTTTGGGAGCCAAAGGGAAAACTGTGGCAAACTGAAAAATTGACCCCCAAAGATATATTCACTTCCTGATCCTTGACCCTATGAATATTACTTTATACACCAGAAGAGTGAATATCACATTTTGTGGCAAAAAATGTGATGAAGTTAAAGGTCTTAAGAGGAGGAGCTTATCCTAGATTATCCAGGTGGGCCCTAAATGCCAGTACAAGTGTCCTTATAAGGAAAGTCAGAGGGAGATCAGTCACAAACACACAGAAGAAGAGGAGGCTATATGATCACAGAGGCAGAGCTTGGAATGATGCGGCCACATGTCAAAGAATGCCAACAGTGACTAGAAGCTGGAAGAGGCAATGAATGGATTCTCCTTTAGAGTCTCTGTGGGAAACACTGCCCTGCCAATAATCTTGATTTTGGACTTCTGGCCTCCAGAATTAGGAAAGAATAAATTCCTATTGTTTTAAGCCACCCAGTTTTTGAAAATTTCTTACAGCAGCCCCAGGAAACAAATTCACAGAATAAATAACAAAGGGTATGAATTTAATTAATTTCATTATTAAAGTAGAAAACACTTATGAAGAAAAAATACATGCTCAGAACACTGTTCTAACAAACTTCGCTCTAACAAACTTCCTTTCCTGACATTCAGGCAAGTGGCAACCGCTGAGGCGATTACAACCTAGTGTTGGTCATGGAGAGTAATCAATTGTCTACAGACTACAATAATTGAATATAAAATTTTTATTTTCCTTTTGCTCACAGGCAATGATACCAAGGAAAGATCTTAAGAAACACCTCACTAAGTTAAAATTTATTACCATGCTCTTGGGTTTTAGAAAGAATAATGGCAGGGTTCAGAGGTAGACAAAATGTTTTCATGATTTCTAGCTATTTGACTTTGGTAAAGATATTTTCCTTTTATGAATCTCCATTTCCCCATATTAAATTGGGAGTGGTAAACCTCTTGAGGTGGCTGTAAAGTTTACATTAGAACAAACATGACACACAACATGTACTCAACAATTATCATTACCTCTATCATCAACTGGATAAGACGTTTATAATTGATCCCTTTTTGCTTTGACTTTTAGGACGCTCAAAAATGTTTAATGTTTTTTTAGAATAATTTATTAACCTGAGTGATTAGTATAAGGTGGTTTATTTTTCTATTCATGTTTTTGATTTCTGTTAATTTTAACAAATTTATTGTATATCTTCTTATCATAAACTACTTTCTGGAAACAGATTAGGTAAGTATAATTAATAAATGATAAAGTATGCTCTGTTCATAATGTCTGTGAAGATGCTTGTCTAATATTGCCCATCCTGTGTTTGTTTGCTTTGGTGGGGAGTGGAGGTGCTCAAAGCATTTAGCAGGGAGAAATGCCCCACCCCTTTAAACAATCAGTTTATCTTTCATCCAGGGGAGCTATTCCCACCTTGGGAAAGGAAATCTTCCTTTAAAATGAACCTGTTTAGAAATGTAGCGAGGCCAAGTCACCTCTGTACATGGGGAAGAGAAAGCATTGCCAGGAGAAACTAAAGAGCTGCCTGGGGCATGTAATGCTCAGAATAAGTGACAGAAACGCGTGAGAGAGTTAATTCAAGTCTGTATTCTAAATATCGGTTGGCTGAGTAAAAATTGACATTAAAATCTTAAAAATTATATGGCACAGCCAGATGGGAAAAGAATATGCTATACATTCTAAATAAGATTTAAACTAGTATACCTAAGTGTGTTTACAATACTCCCAAATTAATACTTATTTAAGCTGACTATACGTTGTCGTTCGTGCATGTAAATTCAAGTTAACTCAAGGAAACTGAGTTCACTCTTTCTCAAGTACGCATGTTTAACATAAGTTTGCAGTTTTGGCTAGAGCCACGTGGTCAGAAATCAGTATTGACCACAATACTGATCGCAACCACTTACATAACAACAGAACTTTTTAATCCAGTTTTCAAAGAATTGCAACTTTTAGATATCAATACTTAATAGGCAAAAGGAAAGCACAATTATTTTTACAGTTTGTATCTCATTAAGAAGGCAATGGCTTAACTGCATCAAAGTAACTTTTTCACCCAAACTGGCTGCCAAAATAATGTTTGGAAATGTTATCACTCGTTTCTAGAGTATATGGGCGATTCCTGCTATGCAAGAATACTAGAAATAAACATAAATGGACCAGTGATAATGATAGTCATGTAGACACAATACTTACCTATATTTCCATTGCACACATTCCAGGTAAGACTAGTCCTTCCCCGGCCTCCAGGTCTCCGCTGGGAGGAATGAAAGGGGGCCCACAGAATTCTGCAGGCTTCTGGCAAGACCCTGCCTCCTCCCACGTGCTTTTCCTCCCCAGACTACCAGACTCCCACTATCTGCTTTGAGACAAGCTGGACAATTCTTTTTATGCTCTCCATTCCTGTAATGTTAGCCACTTGAAACAACCTAAGACTCCCAAGTCACCCCTCAACCCTCAGAATCAAGCCCACATATGGCTCTGCACATCCCCCTAATTTTCCAACCCTTGAAACCCTTCAAATGCCGTCTGGAACTTTTGGTTTAGTCATCAATAAAATCCTCATATCCTCAAATTCTTCTGAAGGGTGTTTTCACCTCCTTGCTCTAATGGAAAGATGGTTCCTATGGAGGACTCTGACTCTCTTCAATCCCTCTAGAGTGACAGATGTTTTCTCTCCCACCCCCTTCTACCATGGGCCCTGGAGATAGGCTGAATATCATCCTTGTTCCTAATGCTACTTCCAGACTATCCTCCTTCTGATATTCCTTTAAAACTCCAGTTTTGTATCTAATGTCACCAAACTATACTGCCTACCAACTCACCTTAGCCCCCTCATTTGGTGCTATCAATACCTGTTCCAATACTCTGGACTCTCAGATCATTTGCCCCTTGTCTGCAATGTCCTGGAAGTTATACCCGGTCCTCCATACAACTTCAGCCACTCACTTCCAGGCTCGTGCTTATGCTTTGTCGCAACCAAGAGCTAACTGCAAGCCCTCACTAACTTAGTTCAAGCACCCCAATTTCTTACCTCACCAGCCTAATTTCCTTCTACTTGTTTTTGTGCTCTGACTCCAGTAATCCTTCAACTCTACTGGAACCTCCAATCCATTGATTCTAATTCCTTTTCACAGGATTTCATTCCTCTGTTTGGTACATGTCCCCTTTTTGGCTTCAAGACTGCGTGCTCTGACTTGAATTTCCTCTGTTTTCTTTGCTCATTCCTCCTCATCTCCCCAGTCTCTTATTATTGGAATCTCAGAACTCAATCATTGTATCTCTTTTCTTCTCTATCTTTGTATCCTTAATTTTCTCCAGGCTTTAGTGAAATTTAAAACCATATATGATTTGAAGGCTCTCAAATTTTTACCTACAACCCAAGCAGTGCCTTTGAACCTTAGACTCGTATATCTAATGCCTACTTTGTATCTCCCTTTGGATAACAAATAGCCCAGTGGAACTCATACCCACAACTGAACTCTCGATCTCCATGTTCCATCTGTTCTGTCCCTTGTTTTCCCCATTTCAATTGATGACAACTCTTATCCTTACTGTTGCTTAGGCCGGTAACCTCGGAGTCATCCTTCCCTCCTTTCTTTTTTCTCACAATCTAAATTCAATCTGGATGGCTCTACCTTCAAAATCTAAAATCTGACATTTTCTTATCACCTCCAGCACTATCATCCTGGCCCAGGGTGATCTTGTTTTGCCTTGATGATTACAATTAACTCATAACTGCTCTCCTGCTTGTACTGTATTCTCAACACAGGAACAGGAGAGACACTTTTAAATAGAAATTATATTTCTTCATCTTATTCCTCAAACTCCTCTCACATCTCCCTGTCCACTAGTACTCCTTATCCATCCTTCCCTGTTTTATTCTTCTCCATGTCACTTATTATTACTCACTATATATACACTATGTGTTTATTTATGCATTTTGTATATTGTCTGCCTCTCTCCAGTAAGTGGAAGCTCCACAGATGTGGAGATTTTGTCTGTTTTGTTCACAGTGCTAGACATGTAGCAGGTGATATTCAGTCAATCTCCTTTGAATGAATGAATCATATAGTGATAATTGTCTTTGTTAGTCAGCTTGGGCTGCCATAACAAAATGCCACAGACTGTGTGACTTAAACAACAGACATTTATCTTCTCACAGTTCTAAAGGCTGGAGAGTCCAAGATCAAGGTGCCAGGGTTGGTTCCTAGCGAGGACTCTCTTCCTGGCTTATAGTCAGCCACCTTCTCACTGTGTCCTTACATGGCCTTTCCTCTGTGATTATGTGGAGAGAAAGGGAGAGATCTCTGGTGTTTCTTCCTCTTTTGATAAGGAAACCACTTCTATAGGGTTAGGGCTCCATGTTTGTGACTTCATTTAACCTTAATTACCTCTCTAAAGGCCCTATACAATCACATTGGGGGTTAGGACTTCAACATAAATTTGAGGGGCACCCAATTCAGTCCATAACGCTGTCCAAGAGGAAAAGCTAGTGCTTAGAGAAACTTAAAGCCCTAGAAGGAGGCGTCCTGCAGTGTCAATGCTGTTAGGAACTGTCACCCATATGCAGCTTCTCAACTAATATGCCACCAAGCTTCAATTCCTATGTGCAGATCTCCTCCACCCTGAATCAGCCCTCATCCCTTCCAGAAGTTAGTTCGTCCATTGACCTGTTTGCAGTAGTGTTTATCTATACACAGGGAAGAAATTTTCACAGGTACAGACTGATTAGTATTAAACTCTAAGTCTTGGGTCTTCTTCTCTGTTGTATTCCCAACCTCACCTAGCGGCAGGCACATAGTCAGTCCTCATTAAGTGTTTATGAGGTGAATGATCTCGTACAGCAGCGTCAGGCCCTTTACTCTTGTGCTTCTCAAACTGGGGCAGGCAGCATTCTAGGGGTTTGCCACATGTGTTTGGGCTTACAAGAAGACATGGGATAAATACGTGCGTCTCACTGAAGCACAAAGTGCAGTTGATTATAAGCCATTTAAAATATACTGCAATGTTAAAACAAACCTTGGTCTATTGCAGAAAAAGAAAGCAAAGTTCACATAAATGTTAAGGCGAAGGTGGTTTCTTCAAGCACCATTCTCTCTCACTTCCCCAAGGATCTATGTTAACGCTGGATTGTCCCTTTTATACTGGGTGATACCAGATAGAAAATACAGATGACACTTACATTTATTCGCAGATTCATATAGAGAAATGTATGTCCCAGTTCAAGGATGATAACCATTCATAGCGGGTTGTATAGAGGTTGTTTACATTGCTTTTTCTTAAAAGTAAAACAAAGAGGAGAATTAGACAGTGTATAAGGAACTATATAAAGCCAGCTTTACAGAGACAATAAAGTGCAAAATGCAAAGGCTTTTAATTATAAGAGGAGAGTGGGTAAAGAGCTACTTAATGTTTCACAAAATTAGTTGCAGACGGTAGCAGCTCCTAAGGTCTCCCGGGTCAGCTCTCCTGACCCTGTACTGATGTTTTAAAATATATACTTCTGTCTAGATTCAGGAACAATATCTCAATTACTACCTCTAAATTCAATGGTTAAGTACTCCTGCTAATGCTAATAGACATATTGCCACATTGATCCTCTGGTACCCTCAGAACACCTCTCCTTTGTTATGCCACTTCAATGTGTTATGGCAAATTCCCAACTAAAAATTATTCCTCTGACATAGCCTATATAAAACACAGTCATATCCAACTTGTCTCTGTTTGACCAGATAGCTTGATTCATTTTAGAAGTTCATCGTGGAATTTTTTCTTTGTTTTCAAAAGCACTCAGACTGACTGTGATTTACAGCTCTCTGTCACTCACACTTTGTCTTCATTTGCTGCAGTGATTTTAAACAAGGTGCTACTAGATCAGAAGGACCTTGTCTGTTTTTAAGGCAGCAATGCCCTCAAGCATCTTGAGGATAGACTTTGGTTTTGTTATATTTATGCATCTTTTGTCTTTCTTCAGAAAGTGACTTTAGGCAGCTCCCTTTCTTTCTAACTCTTCTTGACTTCTGTGCATTTTACATTTTAGATTTGTCTTCCAAATAGACTCACACCTTCACATCTACTTCACAATCTTTTCAATTTATCCTCTGTCTGTCTTTGATCATCTTTACTTTGGATTTAACTTCCAGTCGTCCTTGCTATTCATAAAAATCAAGGAAACGTTAGCACTTGATGTTTACTGAATCCTACCATCAAGGAGATCTTGATGGATAACTCTGTCTCAAAATTTATCTGTAAACAAGTAAAATAGCTAAATCCAGTACTTGTGTACTTATCCAAACTACCTTTCAGCTATCTCTCTGTATATACAGCAGCGATGAATGGGAACGGCGGCTGTGCCATTCAAAATTATACCAGGGAAAGAATTTGAGGTGATTTATGACTTCTTGACGCTAAGTGGCTTTGCTGAAATGCAGAATACAATCAAGAAATATGACTTTATCAGTCATGGCAAGCACTGCCATACACAATTTAAAAAAGGAAAGAAAGGAAAAACAAGAAAGAAATTTTCATCTATGACAAAACTAGATGACTTATGATACAAGGAATGCTCTTTAGAAATAGTGGTTGATGCAGAAAGCAGATATCAAGTACTTAAAGCGATCTGTCTCCATCTATAATCCAATGAGGTATTAATTTACATAAACGTAATGTGGACAAAATTTGTGAAGCAAAAGAGATAAATCCAAGTGACTTTTTTTTTTTATATTTTATTATTTAGTTTTTTTTTTTTTGTGAGGAAGATCAGCCCTAAGCTAACATCTGATGCCAATCCTCTTCTTTTTTTTTTTTTCTGCTGAGGAAGATTGGCCCTGAGCTAACATCTGTGCCTATCTTCCTCCACTTTATATGGGACACTGCCACAGCATGGCCTGACAAGCGGTGCCCAGGATCCGAACCTGTGAACCCTGGGCCACCAAAGCAGAGCTTGCACACTTAACTACTTGCACCACCGGGCAGCCCTCCAAGTGACTTTTTTATGCATTTAACCTAGCTACATAAATTAGTCTAACTTGAAATTTTCCTTCAAAAATTTCCAATAGCAAACTGGGTAAATGATCTTTTAGTGGGCCTGAGACCAGTTTAAAAAATCAGGGTTGTGTTAGCATATATGAAGAGAACTCAGTTATAACTTTAAGGAAACATAATTGGCAGCCAGACCTATTAACTTTTGTACCTGTTCATGGCATCAAAGATGTATTTCTAAATTTTAATTTTTTAAATCATTTTCAGAAAATGTGACCTAGGAAATTGAAACTATGTCAGCACACAAAGCCAGTTTATTGGCATAAAATATATCACAATTTTGGCTTTTAAAACTCAAACTTTTTAAAAAATCAACAATGCAAGAGAAAAATAATTGGACAAAGGATTTGAAGCAACAATTCAAAAAGAAAACCCAAATATACAAAAAGATGCTAAACTTCACTAATAATGCAATTAAATCAGCATTGAAATATCACTTTGCACTCATCAGTTTTATTAAACAATTTTTTTTAAAAAGTATTGGCAATGTTATAGCAAAACAACTCTCTTACAATACTAGGAGTGTAAATGGGTGTACCTCATTGGAAAGAATTTGGCAAAATCTAGTGATGTGGAAAAGATACGTATCCTAGGACCCAGCAGCAATTGCCCTCCTAGGTTTAAGGGGCACATAAAAAAATAAAGACAAAATATTCAATACAGAAATGCTTGTACTAGTAAAAAAAAGGGCAAAATATTATGTATATACTATATATATTCTTATAATAAAATACCACACAGCAGCCAAGATGAGTGCACTAGAACTCCAAGTATTAACACGGTTGAATCTCAAAAGTTGAGTGAAAAAAGCAAGGTACAGAACAACATATATGATGCCATTTATGTGAATTTTAAAGTGTAAGAAGAAATATATTTGACTAGTGAATCTATCTGATATAGTCATCTTTAAAAGTAGTAAACGCTAAATATAGGATAGTGATTGCCTTGGAGTGGGGAGTAGGGAAGAAAATGTGATAGAGGAGGAGTGTACAGAGGGCTTCAACTGTTTTTTAAATGGGTTCTTTCTTTTTGTTGTTGTTGTTTTTTTGTGAGGAAGATCGGCCCTGAGCTAACATCTGCCAATCCTCCTTTTTTTTTTTTTTTTTGCCGAGGAAGACTGGCCCTAGGCTAACATCCATGCCCATCTTCTTCTACTTTATATGGGATGTTGCCACAGCATGTCTTGACAAGCGGTGCATCAGTGCATGCCCACGATCTGAACCAGCAAACCCCAGGCCGCTGCAGCAGAGCACACGCACTTAACCGCTGTGCCACTGGGCCAGCCCCTAAATGGGTTATTTCTTAAGCTAAGTGGTTGGGTACGTTGGAGTTCATCATATTATTTTCTATATTTTTCTTGTATACATATATGAAATAATTCATAAAAATCTGTTAAATCCAATGTTTTATTACACTAGTGTTAGGATTAGTTTAATAAAGCACAGTGAAAATGTCACCTCAGTTTCCATATTTCCATTAAGGTGCCAATTCTGTCACCATATGTAACCGGATACCAGTTCATTTTTTGCTTTTTCTTTTCCTACAGATGAATGCCTGACGGGTGATTAATTCAAATGTTAGAAAAGAAATAATTGAGAAGAGCTAAGTCCTTCGTAGGATGAGCACTTTTCAGCAAGCTCTTTATGCTACTTCAGACATGCAGACAAATAAACACATTTCCACCTTGACCACCAACCCCCTCTCTCTGTAGAATGATAAACTTTCTGCAACTTAGGGCTGAGTCAATGTCTTAGTTGTGGCTCTGTATCATCTTATTTCACCCTCAGCATATTTCTTTTACGCTCTGTGCTTGTAAAGATCACACGTGACTATTGCATTTACTAAGAGTCTGGTTATGAATGTTTAATAGCTTTCTATCCTAAATGAAAATCAATCTGTGCCCCTATTGCTTTTTCCTCATTTGTATTTCTATCTTTGTGCAGATACAAAGGCACAAAAACAACAGATATCCAACAAAAGAGAGTTGCAAATTCAGATGTGACAGAGGCCAGGAAAATGACTTAAATAAATGATGCAGGCCAGAGGCAAAGGAAAAGACAGAGGGTTTATGTCCCTTCTTTTAGGCATAGATACTGGTCAGGTCCAGGCTGTTTTTGAAAAGTAAAAATACAAGCTCTGTGTTACCAGATCCTCCAATTGTTCAAAAGATAGAAAAAAATCTAGATCTATATGTTAAAGCTCTTGATTTTTAAAAGTTGGCAACGAATTTAAAGTATAACTTTAATCCTGTTTGGGCTAAACCTAACATCTGCAGCCATAATTAGCTCCTGGGCTGCCAGTTGGAGGCTTTTGCTCTACACAGTACGGAAACTGCTGATGAAGAGAAAACAATTGTTCTTGGGATGAAAAAAAATAGCAAAAACACCTCAACAACCAAAATACGTTATTTTCCTAAAACAGCAGACAGAGCTTAACAGTTCTTTAGAAGTACACGTGTGAAAGAGCATCTATAGATGCCATTTGTAAGATAGCTCCCAGGAAGCCACCAAACCCTCTGCTTCAGGACTGAGTCTTGGCCTTGATCCTTGTCACCCACTGGAAGTGTTTAATCAGAAGTGGGATAACTCTAGACCAGAGGACCATAGAGGTCGTTCTAGGTAAGTGTCTGTCCTAGATGACCCTTCCACTTCTGTCATTAAATGAGTCTCTATTTTGTTGTTGTTGCTTGTTTTCAAATACTCTCGTTTTTTAAATACTCTTGGGTATTTAGAAATATTTGTCACAATCCTTAAAACAACTTCTTTGGAAACAATGTAAATGTCTAAAAGTAGGAAAGTAGTTAAGTAAATTATGTTACATACATCAAATGGAATATTACAGCCATGTGTCACTTAACGACGGGGATACATTCTGAGAAATGCTCCATTAGGTATTTCACCATTGTATGAACATCATAGAGTGTACTTACACAAATCTAGATGGTATAGCCTACCACACATCTAGGCTGTATAGTACTAATCTTATGGGACCACCGTAGTATATGCAGTCTGTTGTTGACCGAAAAATTGTTAGGTGGCGCATGACTGTATACTGGTATTAAATCAATCGTTATGAAATCTGTGTTCAAGGAGCAAAGTGTTGAGTGCTAAAAGAGGTAGGATATTTATATTATGATTACAACTATGTTAACTGTATAAAACATCAGCTCAATAATGTTATAATTGTTTTAAGGTAGTGGGATTAATAGTCACTTTTTTCCTTTCCTCTAAATTTTCCACTATGTAGCTATACTTACATAATTAAATTTTTTTGTTGTTTTTTTGCTGAGGAAGATTCACCCTGAGCTAAATCCATTGCCAATCTTCCCCTTTTTTTGCTTGAGGAAGATTAGCCCTGATCTACCATCTGTGCCAATCCTTCTTTACTTTATATGTAGGACACAGCCACAGCATGGCTGGTGAGTGGAGTAGGTCCACACCCAGGGTCCAAACCCGTGAACCCAGGCCCCTGAAATGGATCACATGGAACTTTCACCACTCTGCCACGGGGTCAGGACCAATTAAAATTATTTTTAAATCAATATTTAAAAAATAAACTCCTTTTTTCAGGCTGTGTTTACAAACAGAGGGATTATCACTTACCTTCCTCCTCCCCCTAGGATCCTAGGGGTGTTACAGTAAATCTCTGTCAGGTAGAAGACAGAAGAGCCTTCCAATGTCTATTTTCTGTATTCTTACATCAAGAGTCATCAGAAATTTATCAAGGGAAGCTTCACAGCAGAGAAGTGCTCTAGAAGAAACTTCATAGTGTTATGTTTTCAGATCTCGTCTCTATTTTCCCACCAACTTCCTCTGGAGTGGTATAATCCACATTTGCACAAACACCAAACAGTTCATGTGGTGGGGCAGGGGAAACTAGTTTGCTGTAATACTTTTATGAGTTTCCTTACTTTCTATTTCTAAGTAAAAAAGCAAAGACTGATGGCATTTGTGAACTGTTGTGTTTCTTTGCAGGAATACAGGCAATATTCCTACAACAACTTAATCCCAATGCGCAGAAAAATCAAAGGAAGCTCAACAAAGTAAACTACTAACACATTGTCTTCTTATCTAGCCTACTTCAAACATTAAAATTCATCCTTTTTGTAAACAAAGAATGGATTCTCTAAAACACAATGTGGATGATCTACCATTCTTCTGTTACTCACAAGGTTAATTTGAAAAAAAATTCATCTGCATAGGGATGGCAAAGTTAGATGTATAAATTGTTTTGAAATATATGTGTTCCCATGTGGTATTTGAATCAGTTGAATAAAATCTAGGATTTATTCTGAGCACTGGTTCCAGACTATGTTACTACTCATGTCAAATAATTTGGAGGAAAGAAGAAGAGCTAATCCTTATTGAGTGTCTGCTGTACCCTAAGAGTTTTAAATATATTACTTCCTTTAATATGTAGAAGAATCCCACTTGGTAGAACTATTATCCTCATTTTATCAAGGAGGAAATAAGATCAGGAAGTCAAATAACTTGCCCCACGGCAAACCACAAATATATGGCGGAAACAAGATTCAATCCTAGGTCTATCTGATTTCAAAACCCATACCTGTTTCATTCTATCAGGCTTCCTTGACCAAAATCTATTGATAATTAAGATTTAAATTAAATTAAGAAACCAAATCTTTTGTGTTCAGAGCTACATATAGGATCAGTTTCTGAACCCAGTTTCATATGTATCATGTCAATATTTTGAAAAGTATAGCACGCTGAGTTGTTTTTCCTTAAGTGTTATGGTTTGGTGAATAGCCAATAAAAATTGCATGCCTATTTCATGTGCTGCTTTAAGCAATAGTATCCCAAGTGAATGTTCTTGAAGTGTTCCTGGTGTAAGGGACAAAAAACTTCCTTCTATACTCTTAAGTTCTCTGGCTGGACCTAAGAATCAAACCGACATAAGATAAGACAGATTAATAGAAAAACAGCATACACATTTGTTTAATATTTTTATGTGTATATGAGAGTACTCAGAAGGAAAATGAAGGCCTGAAGGAGTTGCTGTGTCCAAAAGCTTGTACAAGATGGTCTCCGATTTATGATGATTCAACTCATGATTTTTCAACTTTACTATGGTGAGAAATCAATATGCATTCAGTAGAAACTGTACTTTGAATTTTGAATTTTGATCTTTTCCCGGGCTAACGATATGTAGTATGATCCTCTTTCGTGATGTTGAGCAGTGGCAGTGAGCCCCAGCTTCCAATCAGCCAGGCAATCACGAGGGTAAACAACCGATACACTGACAAGCATTCTGTGCCCATTCAACCATTCTGTTTTTCCCTTTCAGTACAGTATTCAATAAATTACATGAGATATTCGACCTTTTCTTATAAAATAGGCTTGGTGTCAGATTATTTTGCCCAACTGTAAGCTAATGTAATTGTTTTGAGCATGTTTAAGGTAGGCTAGGCTAAGCTATGTTGTTCGGTAGGTTAGGTGTATTGAGTGCATTTTCGACATGATATTTTCAACTTACAATGGGTTTATTGGGACTTACATTGTAAGTCGAGGAAGATCTGTATACATTTTTACACAAAGAACGATAAATTATGAGGATGTGACATGACAAAGCGACTTGGGCTGGGGCAGTAAATTGTGGGATGGTGACTAGGAAATGTATGAGGGAAATTAATAGAAGATAAGGATTATTTTAGTTGGTTTGTTTGTATAAATCCATTTTAGTGTTGGCTTCCAGTCTCTGGTGATAAGAGTGTTCTTCTCTTTCTTGTACAGGGTGGGCACCTTTCTCATGGGAAATTTTATGACTGACTCACTTTTACGTAGAAAGGGGGAGGTCAGAGAACCCTTCCTGTATCCACTCTCTCTCGAGTGCCTTCATCTCAAAATAATCAATATGTCAAAGTGACATATTTTAGGGTGACATTTTTCAATCCCCTTCACTGGTTTTTTTGTTTGCTTTTTTGAAGTTGTGCTATCAGGACACAACGGTTCAACCATTTGTGTTTGATTATGAACCAAGGAAGACAATGGTCAATTCAGGGTTTCAGAAGAGTGTTTTAAAATCCAAGCAAATAAAGAAAGCTAGTCTGCTTAGCTTTGCCTGGTGTTTTTCCTTTACTTTTTCTTAGTTTTTTTTTTTTTTTTTTACAAGAAGTCAGTATGTTAATACCCCTGGCAGAATAGACAAAACCCCTACAACTGCAATCTGGGCTCAAAATCATTACAAAACCCAGATGTGGTCGTATTTGCCAAAGTCTGGTTCTGGTTTTAATGCTCTGCTCCCCTCCAGAGAGGTCTCAGAAAAATGTATATTTGGCCAAAAGAAAAAATTCTGCTAAGTTATCTTAAGTGGTTATACACCACAGCAACTTTATAGAAATCTAAAAAACTGTTGGAGCAGTATTGAAACTATAACTTTCAATATAGTCATAGATATAGATGCAGATAAAGGTGGAGATACAGATATAGATGCTAATACAGATGTAGAGTTAGATACAGATGCAGATATCACACACATACACACACACACACACATAGGTCCAATAATTTGGAATGCATCTCTTACTTTCAAAGACAACAGCACTGGCCTATCTAAACCAGCCTAGACAAGTACCTGCTTTAAGATGATAAAGGGTGATTTATAAGGTTCTATAAAAATGACGTCTAGATCACTGGGATGAAATGGTCATGGAATAAGGATACTAGAGCTTCAGTGAGATGATGAGTCCATCAAGTGATACCCTATGCCAATTGCTTTATTGACAAATATGGTGATAAAAGTGTACAGGGAAGTATTTGACAATTATTTTTCATCCAACACTTCAGAAATCAATACCCATGTTCCCACGATAGGCAGATCACAAGTGCTGGTCATTCCCAGCACCTCGCTAGAAAAACATGCAATAAAAAGCATTTAACTCTGAAAAATGAGATACAAATAGCTATAGAAGCTGGTCACCAGTTAAGAAGAATGAGAGACCATCTGCTGAGCATATCTAAGACCTGACTTCAGCATATGATTAAAACAGACTCCATACAGCCCTAGCATCTTGTGGACGCATTGTATCATTGCTGTTTTTTCTCATTATGTGGATTAACAGATTTGCCAATATTAAGCATTGTAAAGCAGTTGTTACATTCTCCAAATTACATCAAGGCTCAAGAGCTCTGTGATCATCTTTTACGATCCTCAGAACCTCCTCTGCAGCCTTGGAGTTGGGCTCCTGCAATATCACTGAAGGGTATGTACAGTTCAGATTATCACACCATGAACTATAGCAAATCATGATTTAAGTAGTATTGCTAGTAATCATTTACGAAGTTCTTTACGAATAATTCCACTGTTTAGGTGTTCTGAAGTTGATACTCCTAAATAAACGATATCCTATCTGAATAAGTCATTGGATATCTGGTATTCCCAAGTGCCCGAAAATTCCAAGCATTTGAATCTTGGGTCACCAATTCCTTGGGATTTATACCTCTCTAAACATGCCTTAACGTCTAAATCAAGGCTTATTCTTCACTGGTTATTTCAACCTGCGCAGGCTTTGTATTCATCTTAATCTCATGGCAATTACTACTGTTAGTGCCTTTTCTTTAGATACTTAATCATAGACTGCTTTGTATTATTACTTAACACTTTACAAGTGTGACTTTAATTTTCCTGAGATTGCAAGTTCCTTGAGGTGAGCTCCTATGACTTATATTCCTTTGTACCACTTCATCAACAAATACAATCCTAATTTCTCAGTATGTGCTTAGTAAATAGCTATTAAAAGTAATCTTTTTGGGTAGCAAAAGAGAAATGCTAAATCCTCTCTCCCCTTCTCTTCGCCTTACTTGGGATAATGGAAAAAAATGTGTAGGGGATGATGAGAGGGACTTCTCCTCTTGCCTTGAAATTGGGCTAGAGCAGGGATTAGCAAACTTTTTCCGTAAATGGCCAGCTAGTTAGGCTTTGTCATTGATATTTTGTTTTTTTACAACCATTTAAAAATATAAAAATCATTCTTAGTTCACAGGCCATACAAAAACAGGCCACAAACCACATTTGTATCATGATCTGTAGTTTGTTGATGTGTGCTCTACAGCACACAGACAAAACAAAGTGTGCTCAGTGGCCCTCAGTCAAAAGAGCCACCAACAATGGCAGGCAGACTCATTTCTTCAGGGCTTGCTTAAAGGGAGCAAAATCCACTCAATTATCTATCTAATTAGCTAGCTAGTTATCATCTATCTACCTATCTATCTATCATCTATCCATCTATTTATCTATCATCTATCAACCAATCATCTATCTATGTATCATTTATCTATCATCTAAAATTGAGAAAAACTCCCTCAATTATCTATCTATCATTTATCCTCTATCTAGTTATCTATGTAGAGGCTCAGGCATGGAGAGAGGAGAAGGAGTCATCAGCATCTTTGGCCTTGGCCTCATGGGGAATGCTATTAGTCTTCAGAGATTATTTCATACCTTCTCTAAAGTGTGAGGGGTGTCTGGGCATGGAGACACCAAGAAAATCTCCCATAAAGATTGGAAGATTCCTTCAAAGAGGGCTATGGAATCTTATTTCCCGTTTGGATGTCTTCATAGGTAGTGGACTTGTTGACCTACCCTGAGCCTATAAGAACAGGAGAAGAGAACTGGGGAGAAAAAGACATAAAATTTCCTTGGGTTAAAGGGATCCCATGGAATGTAATTAGGTTTGCACCAATATGTTGACACTCCATCTGGGACCTAGGAGCAAGAATCTGTGGAGTATACTTCTAGGAGCAGGAAATGAAGTGGAAAAACAGGAAGCATTAAAGCCAGCTTTCCCATGGAGAGCTATGCAGTTGGAGGCTTTGCAATGAACTCCAAGGGACTCACCCTTATGCCCATGAGAACCAGCATTGAGGTACCTGCCCCACAGAGGGCATGACGCCTGGTCAGGGCTAGTCGGATAAGAGGTGGCTACCAACAGAATAAGGATTACAACAGCAGTTAGGTAAGTTTGTGCATGCTCACTATTTTCTCTCACTCTCCTCCCCAGTAGTATCAACACACAGAAAGAGCTATACCTTCGAGAAAAAGGTGGAAGATGTGTCTCAGAAGCATCCACTGGCACACACACTCCCCAAGCAGTCGCTATCCCAGCTGAAGTCTGCCCTGGAGATAGGGGAAGAGATGCCATTTAAATCAAGCTTAAGATTCATTTTTCAACTAAACTGAATGTTGATAACTGTCCAAGATGTTGTTAAGGGAAAAGAAAAGTGATTTGACAGAGCACAGTTGAAGGCAGTGATTGGAAAAAAAATGTTGTTTCATATTGTACCCCACTGGGTAGAGTTATACACATTTTCTTTCTTTCTCTTCTTTCTTTTCTGTTTTCCTTTCATTTTCTCTTCCTTCCTTCTCTCCTTTCTTTCTCCTTTTTTTTCTTTTCTTATCTTCTGATAGATGTATCCATAGACATTCAACTTCAAGTCTTTTCAGGAAATCTATTTGTCATTGCAAGGACCTAAAATCTATAAGAAGAACCAGGAAATATATTGTCTCAGATTGGTTCTCCAGAAACAAACCTGAAAGGATGATTCCATCTTAAGCAATTTATTAACAAATGATTCCCAAAGGAAACCAGTCAGGGAATAGGAAAAGAAGTGGGGAAAGCAGGACAGGGAAGAAGAGGAAGCCGAGCAAGAGGGTGATCTCAGGCAGTGTCTCCCAGAGGCTGGCTTCAGTCTTATCCTGCAGAAAACTATGGACTGTGAATTCTGCCTCTGATAGTCGCCACCCAAGTCAAGGGGGCTGGGGCTGTCCAACCCCAGACCTGGGAGTCATTGGTTAAGGGTTACACTTAGGAGATGTAAATACCCAGAACTTCTGACTCTCAGCCCTGGAAAAGAAGGCTCCAGGAGCCCACAGGCAGTCCTCCGATGGGGAAACAAAAATTATGAAAATGAGATCCAAGAGGGTCTGGGCAGAGAATCAACATTATCTGCTCCACACGTTCACGGAATGTTATAGTGGAAGAGTCCTTGGAGGATGCAAGACCACAGCATTCCTTGATTAGTAGTATGTTGTGTCACACACACACGTACCCACACATTTGCACACATTAGCATACACGATGTTACCAATAATAAGGTACAAACGTTTGTAAATTTTTATTCCAAATAACTGGCTTAGAATGCAAGGTTATCTCTATAATAATGTCACTCTTACTAGCAATCTCATGTGCTTTCTGTATTGGGAGAGAAAGAGCTGGAGGTACAACTGGGACTTAGAATGGCAGGTACCTCAGGTCTGCCTTATTTATGCTGCAATTTACCCCAAGATACCGTGACTATGATGCTCATCTTATTTGCAACAATTTGAAATGATTTAGAGCTTACAACTTGTGGTTTCATAATTACTTTGGATTTTTAAAAAACTTATCTGTGAATAAATTTGGTTTATTTCTAAATACGCCTATAGGAAGGTATACAGCTTGCTAAAAAAATATGCCAAAAGTCATTACTGTAGTAGAATCCAGCAAGCAGCCTGGGTATAGAAGTAATGCAGGATATACTAATGATTAAAAGTGTGCAGTTAAATTGCCTAGGGCCAAATTCTGGTTTTACTAGTAATAAATTGGTTTTCAATGAACAATTTGATTAACATTTTACACCTAAATACCCTCATCTATAAATAGAAATAAGATTGGAATCTGCTTTATCAGGCTGTTGGAGATTAAAGGAGATTAACATGGGTGGAGTGCTTAGACATGATGCTAGTATACAGTAAGTGCTCTATAAATGTTCATTTTTATTAAAAACATGATTTCAGGAGTTGGAAAGACCTCTGCCTAATTCCTTCTCTTTGTCTTTGGGCAGGTAAGCCTAAGTTCTTCTCAGTAAAGTGGGGATAATATTAGCATCTGGATTTCTGTGGGGATTAAATGCATAATATATGAAATACCTAGCAAACTTGAAGTGCATTGTAGATGTCAGTTCCCTGTCCTTTTACTGATTACACAAATACTGTCCACACGTGAAACAGAAATGGTTGTACAACTTCAGCATAAATGCCTTCAGATCCATTCTTTCATTCAATCTCTTTTGCAAACATAAAAATTGAAGCCTGGTTTAATCTTATGACTTTGAGAAGAAAATAGCAGGGACCATTCCACCCCCACAAAGTTCTCATTAGAATATGTTCCCTTAAATTAAACTGAAATTTGCATCATCTAACATCAACCCTATTTGCTCCTGGAGCAATATGAACTTAAACTGTTTTCAAGTTAATTGAGTTGGCCAACAGAACTGAAAACTTCCCCTTAAATTAAGAACATACTGCCAGAGACTAAGTGCTCATGGGTTCAGTGGCACATTAGGTGGAGTATTTCCTGTGCCCTGACTATAGCAAGGCTTCAATGCAAAGGAAGCTAAAGTATTTGCAGAGCAGTCCAAACTGTCATGTTCCCTTCAAAATCAGTGTCTTGAATCTGTTCTATAGCTTCTGGCTGGTTGATCCCCAGACCTCATTTTTTGGTGTTCAAAACAGTCTGGATTTCATTAACTGGATTGAGTTGAGGTTGAGCTTGGACAATCAGATACTTCTTTTAAAAAAAATTGTTTAATTTGGGGTGAAGGTTGTTGCTTAGAGTATGAAGTATGAAAAAAGTCATTTGTTGTATTCTCCATTGCAGTAAAGGTTTAAAACAAAATATTATGCAGGGAGCAAGTTCAGGATCTCGATTGGAATTATACCAGCAGCCCCACGAAAAGTGGATGCCCTCTGTGTTAATGGCTTTGAGCAATGATGTGACAGGCAGGAGAGTGAAGGTATGCTCCCTGGTTCATCTCTGTCTTCTGGAAGACTCATGTCCATTGCAGCATTATATTCACAATAACCAAGATATGGAAACAACCAAATGTCCATGACAGAAAAATGAATAAAGAAAATATAGTATGTACATACAATGGATTTAGTCAGTCTTTAAAAAGAAGGAAATCCTGCAGCATGCAACAACATGAATTCCACTTACATGAGGTATCTAAAATAGTCAAACTCATAGAAACAGACAAAGGCAACAAAAGCAAAAGTAAATATGTGGATGACATCAAACTAAAAAACTTCTATACAGCAAAAGAAATCATTAGCAAAATGAAAAGGCAACCTATAGAATGGGAGAAAATATTTGCAAACCACATATCTGATAGGGGATTAATATCCAAAATATACAAGGAACTCATACAACTCAATAGCGAAAAAACAAATAACCCAGTTTAAAAATGGGCACAGGTCCTGAATATATATATGACAAAGAGGTACATGAAAAGGTGCTCAAAATTACTAATCATCAGGAAAATGAAAATCAAAACCACAATGAGATGTCATCTCACACTTGTTAGGATGCATATTATCAAAAAAACAAGAGATAAAAAATCTGGGGAGAATGCGAAGAAAAGGAAACCCTTGTTTACTGTTGGTGGAAATGTAAACTGATACAGCCACTATGGAAAACAGTATGGAGGTTCCTCTAGAAATTAAAAATGTAACTACCATATGATCCTGAATCCCACTTCTGGGTGTATATCCAAAGGAAACAAAACCATTATCTCGAAGAGATATCTGTACTCTCACGTTCATAGCAGCATTATTCACAATAGCCAAGGTATGGAAACAACCTAACTTTTGTCAACATATGAATAGATAAAGAAAATGCGGCCTATATGTACAATGGGATGTTACTCAGCCTTAAAAAGGAAAGAAATCCTGTCATTTGTGACAACCTGAATGAAACTGTAGGGCATTATGCTAACTGAAATAAGCTGGCCAGAGAAAGATAAATACTGCATAGAATCTCTTATATGTGGAATCCAAAAAAAAGAAAGTCAAACTTATAGAAAGAGTAGAGAAGAAATTGCCAGGGGCTGGGGCGGTGGGTGTGGGGGGGGGGGGGCGGGTGTGGAATAGGGAGAGATTGGTAAAAGGGTACAAACTTTCAGTTATATAATGAATAAGATCTGAGGCTCTAATGTATAACATGGTGACTCTGATAACACTGCATTGTATAGTTGAAATTTGCTAGGAGAGTAGAACTTAAATGTTCTCTCTAAAAAAAAGGTAAATACTATGTGAGGTGGTGGATATGGGATGTATTAATTAACTCGATGGGGAGAATCCTTTTACAATGTGTACGTATATCAAATCATCATGTCATATACTTTAAATATCTGACAATTTTATTTGTCAATTATGCCTCAGTAAAGCTGAAAAAACAAGAGAATAAAGGGGAGGATAGTGGGAAGGATGATTTTCAAAGACTTCTAACATTTGTTAGCCATTTGTTATAAAAGTTATGAATCAAGTGTTGGCCACTTTCAGACTATGAGCCCTGGTTCCTGCCAATAAGGGGCTACCAGGCTAAATGTAAGATACAGTATTCAAACCAGAACAGTGAATGGCATTAGGATAAGGTGACAACACAAAACAGCACTCAGCCTTTAATTGAGCATCTCTTACTGTATGCCTGCCCAGCACCTGGTCCTTTGTGAGGCTCTGGAGAAAGGCCAGGACCCTGCTCTCCAAGGAACGTACTTTCCAGGGCAGATCAACATATAAACAGGATGAAATCTGGTGAGAGTTCACAAAGTTTATTTCAAGGTCGGTGGTCAGCAGCCAGTCCAGCCCCTGGTGTCCTGTGAGACAATGCACCAGCTGGAACTTGAAGATGGCATAAAAAGTAAGGTGGTAACAAGGAGTAAAGGACACTGTTGCCTGGAGAAAGGTAAGAAAAGGCACAGAAGCGAGAATTGTCTAGTGACAAAGGTCTCCGGGGGGCTTCCTGGTGTCCATGGTGGAGCGTGGGAGAACTGGGAGCCACTGATGAGTTTTGGGACGGTCCTGTAGGACTTCGAGGGGCTTTAAGGGGCCTGTCTAAGTCAGGAATCTTCCAGCAGCAAGTGGTCTTAAACCTGGCCCCAAATAAAGGTATTGGCTCCTGTAACTGAAAACGTCGAGAAAGAGAAAATTGGAGCAAAGAATAGCCTAAAAGTTTAACCCCTCCCACCAAAAAAAAAAAAAAAACACCACCACATAGAAGCAGAGAGTAGAATGGTGGTTGCCAGCAGCTAGGGGAGAGGTAGATATTGGGAATTGTTAATCAAAGGGTATAAAGTTCCAGTTATGCAAGATGAATAAGTCCTAGAGATTGCTATACAACATTGCGGCCTTAAGTAACAATACCGTACATAGTACCCTTAAACATTTGTTAAGAGGGTAGACCTCATGTCAAATGTTCTTACCACAATTAAAAAAAAAAAAAAAGAAATCTATTGAAACCTCAATGAGAAGCATCAAAGGAGGTCCCAGGGAAGACCACCAGCTGGGACCTTTGTTCTGTACTCACATTTCTTTCTTCTTTTGGACAAATGGAGCCATCTGACTTTCTTCCATCCACCCTCTCAGCTCCTGGTTCAGTCACACACCAACATCTAAAGCTATATCATATGTGAAAGACAGTCACATATCTGAGTTGACTTTCTTCCCTTTCCCCAGCATTGACCAATCTCTTCATTTTTTATCTCTATGACAAGAATCAGGAGAAGGTGAATGAGATGACATCTTAAAAGTCCAAGGTTGTCTTGTCAAACCAAACAAAAAAATATAAAAAAAAAAAACCCTCATAAGTGGAAACTTCTGAATCTACCCCAAAGCAAAGTGCCTTTGTGCAGCCTCAAATTGTTTCATCAAGCACACAGCATCCTCAAAGTTATTTCTTGCTTCCACCATTAAAGTGCAATCTTAGTCTGAACAGGGACAAAAGAAATCTTTCTGTCTCCAGGATAACTTGTGTAATTGTGTTCCCACAGCCATTCATCCTTGTTTTTGGTTTTTCTTCATAATCCCCTTGGCAACTGCTGTTTTAAGGCAAGTAGAGGTATCATAGACCATTAAGTGTTGAAAAGGATCCTGGAAACATTCTCATTCACAAAGGAGGAATCCAAGACCCAGGAAGTATGAGGATTTATCCCAAACACAGTCGCAATTGCTAGCAACAGAACTACAGCGAGACGTCAAGGTCTTAGAATGTCTACTCCTCCATCCAGACGGACCCACGTTGTTTTCTTTGACTCTGGCACAAATTGGCCCGTTCCTTGCTGATGTGGCTTTCTAAAGCACTCCTTGATAACTCTTGATGAACTCTGTGGGCATAGAGCTTCTGGGTCTCCATTGTGTTACCAGACATCTAGCTTTCTCCCTTTTACCCTCCCTTGTATCGTAACTGATAAACCCAGAAATCACATCATGCCTTCTCTTCAAGGAACCACAGAAGCTGTTCCACTGAGAAACACCTGGGCAACCCTCTGATGGAATCAGTCTCTTTTCCTACATATGTCCTGTTCTTCTGCCCTCTCAAAGCTGCTCCCACCCTCCCTGTCCCTGGGTGTCTGCCTTTCTCAAAACGGGCTGCAGACTCCGTCACAGTATTTTAGCATCCTCTACAGCATCATTGACTTTGAATACAAGCAAATAAATCCTTTTCAGTTTAACAAAGATGATGAACATGAGGAAGTATTTAATTCCAGAACCTTATAAAGTTCCCCCAAGTCCTCTTTCCAATTAACTTGAAGCCAGTTAGATTCTAGCTCTTCTCTTTTATCCTGAGACTGAAGTTTCCCAAAGCCATCCTGATTTCTCCCACTCCCTGCATTATGAACAGGCATACATATCATTCTTCCAGAAACCTCCTGTCCCAACAGATAGGTTCAAAGATGAAACTAGGGCAGAAAAATAGATGCTCTTATTAATATGCATTTCAATATTCTCAGTGAGTACAGAGGCTATGCCTTTAGATATTTTTTCATTCTCTTCACTAAAGGAAACAAGTAGTTTTATTTTCCTACAGTGACATTTTTATGAAATATTCTGATTTTAAAATGAGGAAATGTAGCATATTACACTTCCTCTTGGAGATTCAAAGGATATGTAACCATAGTCTAGGCTCTGACCAGTTCTGTCACAAACCTGTTTAACTTTGTTTAAACCATTATTTACTAGGTCTGTTCCACTGACACTGGAATCTCTGGAATCTAGGATATTAGTGCATATTAACATCCTAAACCATACATACTTGGAAACATTTGTCTAACATAAAGGCAGCACTGACTTGCCATAAATGTTTCTTTACTACAATTCTACACTCCTTACCTGCTCGTTCAGAAAATATTTTCTCCACCTGAAATGTTTAGTCTCATTTGATGTATCCGTATTTTCTATATAACAAGCATTATGCTAAGATAGGTATTGTTATTTCTGTTAAATAGACAAAGAAACGTGGATTAAGCAGCGTATTGGTTAGGGAGTTTTTGATTGTAAATAAGAGAAATCTCAATCTCACAGTGGCCTAAACAATAAAGGGTTTTTTATTATCCCATAGAGCAAGAAATCTTGAGGCAGAATGACTCTAGGGCTGATTAATTCATCAGTTCATGACATCATCAACAACCTGGACTCTTTCCATCTTTCTGTTCTCTCTTTTTCAGCGTTGTCACTTTGTCAAAAATCAGCTGACCTCATGGTCACAAGCATGCCACCAGATAAGACAATGTATAGCAAAAAAAGAGAAAAAGAATGGGTCTTCTTTTCAAAAGTGTAGATTTTTTTTCTATAAGCCCCTATCATGAAAAAATCAGGTGCTCCATAATCAGCTATCATTACAGGTTGGTAGTTGGAGAAATCAAGTTAAAATCTCAACAAAATAATTGATTCTTAATATCTTACTGGACCAACTGTAACCCCTTTCAAATGCTTATAATCACATTATTCAAATATTATTTTTCAAGTTTTCTTAAATATCACTACGAGGTCTGCCCTCACCTCTCCTGCTATGGATTTCTGCTTTCTCTTACCTGAGTGTCACAAAGCTCCTCCCCAGCGTTGGCCACAAGGCAATTCTTCGAGGGGGTCTGAGCTTGTACCAGTGTACAAAAGAAAGTCTATGATTTTGATGTCTTGAAGCGGGGCTTGGTGGACACCCAGCTACTGTCTGGTTTAACATTTTTCTTCCTCCTTCCCACAATGAATTCTAACTCTAATTCAATAAAGTCTAATTCTAAATTCTTAGTTTGTGGTCTAATTTTCCATAACATTGGCTGAATTCTTTTAACGTGTCATTGGACAGACCTGCATACCAGCGCTGTGGCGATCCAATCACTGTGGAAGGGAATGACCTCAGAGATGGGCTTAGTATTGCCAATAGAGATGGGAATAGAGTCAGTTCTCCCCGCCATTTCTGAGTAAATGGTGGAGCACAAACAGAACTGGGACCAGCAAGAAAGAAATGAAGAGTGGCTATTTGGTTAGCATCCAATAATACTTGCTATAAGTATCTTATTACTGAACATTAAGTACATAAAGTTAGTTGGTTCCTTGAAGATGCATAGCCGTACCCTCCCACCTACACTTCTGTGCACCACCTTGAACTCAAACTGAGGACTTGGGTATCAGAGTTGCTGTCTTACTCTTGTAGGGCTCAAGATAAACTTGCAGCAAGATAAACTCCAAGAACTGTTGACTATTAGAATTAGAACACAACTAAAAATTACTAGTGCATACTTATATTGTCATTTATTCCTTCAGGGTTTCAGTAACATCAGCTTTAATTGTGCAAATATCAAATGCAGTGTAGCTTTAAAAACGAGTTACTTCAGGGAAGAATATCCTAACCCAAGTATTTGTAGCTTAAAATATATATTTATAAAAGAAGAAAAAATGACCCCAGACACAAGCCATTTTTTCCCTGGTTCAATCCAACTGGCTTGAAATTTATTGGCATGATTCACAAATCTAAAAGATTTGAGTCTTAAAAACATGAAAGCCCAGATGGTTTTATTGGCTCAGACATCTTTTTATGATTCTATTTTGTCAGAGCAGTCACCTCAGAGCATAACTAACACTGATTTATGTTCATCCCTTCCAAATGTGTCCAAAATGATTGAATCAAAGAGAAGAATAAGGTAATAATAAGTTGTTGTTTCATTATGAAATGCAAAATGATCCACATAGTTCAATAAAACTTCAGAGCCAGAAATAACTTACATGGCAGTGGATTGCAGACATTGGCTTAACTTGACCCAAAAAATTATTGGGTGAAAGATGGTTTAGAGATGATCCAGACGTTCCCTAGCTTCCAAATACTTGCACTTAGAGAAATGGAAAATCTATATATGTTAGCCATTTCTCCAAGTCCACCTGGCCATCTAAAGCTAACAGTCTAAAATCCAAAGAGGAGTGTTCCAGTGATAGCAGGAAATTAGAATTTTTGTGGGCTTTACACTTTTTTTCAGAGACATCTGCTTAGAGTCATCCTTATGGTCTCACTATTTCCGTGGTTTTAGAAGAACTATTTTCAATTTGGGGGCCAAAGCATGTTTTCTTCCTTCCTGCCAATCTGTATTTTTTAGAGAGTTGGGCAAAGTGCTAAGTTAATATGAAATAGATCTCACCAAGATAGGCAATCATAGTCAAAGCCAGAAAACAGGATTCATTTGCTTTCTTCAGAGTTCCCAAAAAATCCATTCTGTCTCTCCCCTCCATGTCTTCTTTCACTTTTGGTTAGCCAGTTTTGCCCTCTTAGCAAAATCTCTTCTTGAGGAAAGAAAAACAAATATAACCACATATAACATACGTATAGTGTGTATAAACAATTACACCAGTCAGTTGTACCCTAACCTTAATGGATGTTTTCATTTCAAATCTTTTTAACATATAATTGTAAATTAAAATGCTTTGTATTCTCTGTAAAGAAAATGTAATCAAAATATCTCTGGACTTCACCAGTTTTTGGATATAGGGCAAGTTAACCTTAACTGTTATAGAACAAATTTCACAGGTCTTGTCCCCACCTGCTAACCAGGACCTTTAATCTCTTGCAAATTCTTCTCCAATTGTCCAATCATCCATAGTGGGGTTCTCCTATGTGTTCATGAACTGGTCCATCAGCCATAGTCACCACTGGACAATGTGGCCTTTTCCACATTCCTCCTGCCCTGTTTTAGCTCTTCCTGGTCAGTGTCCTTTCCTCCTAAGACTTTGGTGTGCCTAACCTCTACCATGGCTTGTGTGTCCCGCCAGGAGAATGCCAATGCTATGCGGAGACTATGCTGCCAATGGTCCCAAACTTTTCCATCTTTGAGGGGCTTAGAGCATGCTGGCATTTGGTGGAAAAGAAATGATTCTCTCTGTCATGGAGACACGCTATTTCGTCCAGGAATCCTAGATATGATACCTGTATTGAGCCTATTTCTCTTCTTTCTGTGCACCTATTTATCATTTCCCTTGAATTTCTTTAGTTAAAATAAATAAACAAGGTCCCTATATAAGTCAATTCTTACGAGTAGGCCCTTGAAGGAGTGCCTTCTGTCTTTGGGGCATTTACCCTCTTGTAAGCAGACAGGTGTAAAACACATAAAAATAATTGTAATAAAAGGACCAATGTGTAGTTTTAGAATAGATGTGCAGTTTATGGCATAGAAGAGGAAACAATTATTTTTGCCTGGCTGGGTTGAAGTGACCTAAAAGACAGAAGCTTAATAAACAAAGAGAAGTAAAACAGCAGCCCATTTAGAGTGGACTAGAGTGGACAGCACGAATCAAGAGGCAGAGGTGGGGAGACGCAGTGTGTGCACGGCACACTGAATCCTCTCTTTTGGAGTCTGGGGTCACTGAAGGAACTACAACTAGAGAATCTGAGCTTTCTTCTGTGGCAATCATTTTCACTATATTCTGTGCCATGCCCCCGGCTCAAAGGCGTTCAAACTTGATGGTTCAGACCCAACATCTTTAGAAGGAAAAAATTAGTTTTCATGTGTGCTTATTTATATTGGAAAGAGTGTAATCACCAGAAGCTGCCCAGAATAGGTTCCTGGTGATTTTTGAGATACTTGAGGATGTAGATTGTGTTTTCATTTACTCTTTTCATACAAAAGTATCACTTTGGAAATGAGAGTAGGATATAAGTAATGCATAGCACAGTGTTTTGCAAATTGTGGTGCTCAGTGAATATTCAGAGATGAAAGAAAGAAATTGCCATAAGAAGAAAAGACTTTGTTTAACTTGACCATGCCTTACAAAACTGCTTTTCAAGCTATGCTCTGCAGGGGATCTGGAGCCACAGAATCGTCACCTACAGAAGGCTCCTTCTCCCACCAAACATACACGCTTTTCAACTAAAAGACCTTCACTTTTATAAATTTTACATATAAGGGCTCTGAACAAGATTTCCTTCAAGGGAAATAAGGATTTCACAGCTTAAAATTTTTGAAAATTACGTTCTTACAATAATTGAATTTGCTCCCCTGAAAAGGGAAAAGGAGTATTTAAAAAATTCTGAGGGAATTGTGATTCCAGGAGATTCACTAAGTTGACTAAGAAAAATTTGAAGTAATATTTTCAGGAAAGAGAGAAAAAAATATTATGGTAAGCAATAAGAATGATATATAAAGATGATTGTACAGGAGATTTGAGGTAACAGAAAATACAAAATACTCATTTTATCTATTTTTTATTAGCTACCCACTGAGTAAATGTTTTGAACAGCTAAAATTAAATTTTAGATACTAACAAGTAAATACTATCTTATATTACACTGAAACTTTGTAGAAGGCATTCAAGGGTAGGAATGCAGAATGGGAGAGAATCATTCCTAGACAGAAAGAGAACTGCTAAGGGGAGAATAATTAATAGTACTATACATCAAATGCTATTCTCAAGAAAACCTCTGAACTTGAGATCTATGCACAGACCATCTTATAAGTGAACTATAGACAGTTGGCCAGGTGGAAGCATTAATCAATGCCCTTTTGAGGGTGGTTACAAGGGAAGTAACAATACATTTGAGCTAGTAGGAGGAAGAAGCCTAGGAAAAGGATAAATTCTACAATGGGAGACGTTCAATAAAGGTAAGAATCAGATGGAACTAATAACCATATAAGATTAACTTGGCCTATGGGGAAGAATTTGGAACAAGACGTATAACCGCAGTGTAAGTTAGGATCATAAATAAAAATAAATATAGAACGGAAGAAGAACTATCTTGGTGAAGGCTTAGCCAACTGGGAGATTGGCTAAGTGCCATTTATTCTGGGAATTTGAAAGACAAATTTTGAACAAAGTTGCTGTAGTTATATTTTAACAAATAATCATGATGATTTATAATAATAGTAAGACAGCACAAGCATTTTCAAACTAACTTGTTATTAATAATGAAATATCATTGTTTTATCAATTAGAGATTTTCTTTGGAACATGCTTATTGCTATTCATCTTTCAAGTCCTCTAATAAGCTATATAATCATTACGCTATTCTTGTGTCTTGAGAAGGTGAGTGACGCTCATCTTCCTTCTCTATGAGAAGTAACAAATGAGGGCAAGTAAATCCACTTCTGCATGACACTTGTCCTTGAGATCTTTAGGCAACACTTACCAGGTGGGTTGATAAAAAAGGAATGAAAAATAAATTCCACCCATAATTATGAAGCCAGTGTTGCATATCAGGATGCATTCATGTTAGAGACTTTATCAATAGCCTGAAACATTTGGCTACTGCTATGAAAGAGATCCACGTTATCATGCTTGAGGGCCTAAATCATTTTGCCAAGAAGTCTTGCCAAGATAGAGGAGCAGAATACGGAGTTCTTTTATATGATATAGAAGAAAGGGTCTTTAAATACAAGTTTGATTAATTTTGGACAGAGCCTTCAATTTCCCCCCACCCATCACTCTTTCTATTTGATAGAAGAAATCCACTCACAGAATCATTTGGCATGGAGGCCGTCACTCTGAATTGGCTCACCTGACAAATATTTTCAGCCACAGGAATAATGTAAACCTTTCCATTAAGGCCCTATAGTCAGCATTATAGATACCGTTTTAAAACTGTGAGACATTTTGACCAAACAGATATTCTGGAACAAAAAATCAGACAATTCTGAAAGCTTTCCTTTGCTGGAGGAAGTGATTCTGTAAACTGAAATCAAAAACAATAAAGCCGTATCAGTTTTTAAGCAAACCAAAATCTAGAGGCACCTGGAAACACCACAGAACTTTTTAGAAGGTTCTTTCTCCTCAGATGACCTGAACATGAGATGTGGATTCATAATCCTTACTGTGTTGACTTGCAGGCCTTATGAAAGTTCACCTCCTTGACTTGAGAGCAAAGGATATGATATGATTTCACGTGAAGACCTTGGAAATTCTGCTGCTCCTTGAAACAGGCCTATTCTCATCTAGCAAAACCAGTAATGTGAGTTCTGATTCCATTTGTTTTGCTATTAGAGACATTTGTCAGTTGGAGTTTCCAGCATTTATAGGCACAGAAATGAAAACTCAAAATTGATTGTCAAAAGATGATTTTCATAGAGCCATGTAAGTTCATTCCATGTTTACTTCTTATTCAAGCCAAAAAATAGCTGCCTTCTCATTGAAATTTAAAGATGAACATGATTAAAGCTTAAATTTTTAGTTTTATGCACAATTTATATTGCTATAAAGCAATGAACACTTTTCACATTAAAGTTGAGAATGAGAGGCTTTATTTTTTTTAGAAAATGTGTTCTATATTATTTCTCCGTGAAGGAAATGAATATCCAATGCAATAAAAAGATAGTATGAAGAAGTGTGTGCATCTGTGTGTGTGTGTGTGTGTGTGTGTGTATTTCCAAATGGAAATAAATAGCTTTCATGAGATTCTCAAAGAGATTTATGACCCAAAAAAGGTCAACACTACCTATAAAGAGTTAATTCACAATCATGTCCTTGGTTCTGTTCTATCCAACTTTGTAATAAATACTACGTTGAACCATGTACAACTGCCAATGTGTGACCATTTTGACCTACAAAAACAGCAATTTTACAAGGCTCAGCCTAATATCCGAGATGAATTGGTAGGAAACATAAAAAACTAAGGAAGAATAATATGTTAGACCAAGAATCAAGTTTGGAAGAAATCTGGGCATTCTGAATATAGGATAGAAATTTATTACAATGAAAGGAAACAAAGATAAATGTATAAACCTATATTAAGTTGGATAAACAAAATTTTTCAAGTATGGGATGGAAGAGATATTTTACCATGTCGGTAAGAGAAACTCCAAGGACACACATAACAAGCCCAACATGAGATAATGGCATGGCAAGGCTGTTAATGAACTCTAAAGCGATCTCAGCATTAGGAGAATCAAAGATGTTCACTGAGTACTCTCTTTATGCAAGACTTTACCTCAGGTATTTTTAGATTTACTTTTTTTAATTCTCACAATAGTACTCTGAAGTATCAACGGCTCCATTTTACAGGTGATGGAACTGAGCCTCAGAAAGCTACATAACTTGTCCATAGCTAGTAAGCATCAGTGCTGGAAAAGGTAATAATCAAAATTATTAATAATAATTATTGCTAAAATTTATTGAGCTCGTCCTGCAAACCAGGAGCTATGAAAAGCGTGTTATCTAGATTGTTTCATTTAATACTAATGCTAAGACTTATAACAACCCTAGTAGGTAAGTATTATTATTCTCATTTTACAAATGAGAAAATTGAGGTTTAGAGATTGTATCTAGCTTGATAAAGGTCTTTAAACTCCAGCACTAGACACAAAGACAACAGCCATCAAGAGTGTGTAACCAGCTCCCATGATTGAGAAAAGTCAAGTCCCTTATTTTATGTATATCTCCAAATGGTTCTGCTTCTCTGATCAAACTATGACTGATACACATGTATAACTCCATGCATGTTTAGGTTTATATAAAATTCGGGGAGATTATACGCCAAAATGTTAACAGTGATTACGTCTGAGAAATAGAGTTTGCAGTGATTTCTCACTTTTGTTTGTTCACATGTACACTTTAAATTCTTAACAGTGAACATATGTCACTTGAGGCCTAATGATTCTCACAATAAAATAATTTTCAGTCCTCCTCATTACTGAGACCATTTACTAGAAAAAATCAGTATAACTGAACCCATGCGTTTGAGTTCTCAAGTGGCACCACAGTGCACGCAAGCTCCTCAGTACACAGGCAAGTCAATAAAGTATGTGTGCAAGAGGGATAAAAGCGGAATTTTGTATTTAAAAAGAAAATTCACGGATCCAGAATAGTCATCTGCCGTGTAAATATACAAGCTCAGTTGTACCACTTCTTTCTGCAAAGGCACAGGTGCACAGGGGAAAATTCATGCTGCTGCCATGATGCTTCATTGAGCAGGCAGCCTGATCCTGCTCTGCAGGGCGCGGTCACACCACAGAGGCCAGGTGTGTGGCCTGTGGGGTGGTTACCTGGAGTGTTAGGAAGGCAGGTTGTAGTGACACATTCAAGATGATGAGCCCACGGTTAATGCTGAGAAACAAATGGTAAAGGAGGAAGCAGGAAGGAAAAAGAGAATCAGGTAAGAAGTTCAGAGAGAAGAAGCAGGAAATTAGGTGCAGGCAAGAAACAGGGCTGAAATAGCAGATGAGGGCAGTTGAGCAAGCTTGGGGTGAGGCAAGAGAAATGGGGAGAGGAGGAAGATAAGCAGCAAAGAAAAGTGCAGAGAGCAGAGTGTTCCACCTCTTGTCATATAGCCTTTTCTGACTCGAATGAAAAACCACCTCCTTTCTGTGCTTCTCTCTTTCATCTTTTCCTTTCATCTCTCACCTTTCTAGGCTCGTTATTTCCCTTCTCTTCACCATTTTCTCTCTTGCTGTGTTGTATCCAATTAAGATCTTTTTTGTCCTGGGAAGCCTAGAAATGACCTAAGTAGGAAAAGAAAGAGGATACAGCAAGAGAGAAAGGAGGAGGAAAGAGGTAAGGAGGTCATGGAACTGTACCACATGTCTCTAATGAATTGAAATTTGCAAATAAAGCTGATACTGTACATAAAACTTTTGCTATAAATAAAACTTATGCATAATACATAGAAACTTAGGGAGGGCTTAGGGAACTCCTGAACAGCAGTTTAATCCATTGCTCTTGGTTTGTCTAGGGTTCTATCGCATATGTGGAAAGATTATAGTCTTTATTTGGACTGAGAGATAGACATATTAACAAGCATTGTGTTTAATGAAAACAGAAGTGCAATTTAGGCTTGAATTTCCCTGCAAAGACATAATATTAAAATGTGTAAATATATGTATGTGTGTGTGTGTATGTATATGGGATTTTTTTATAAGATTATTATTTAGGGCAGGAGTCAGCAATATAACCCCAGAGTCAAATCCAGTACTCTCTGTTTTTGAACAGCTGGTGAGCTAAGAATAGTTTTTATATTTTTAAATGATTGAAAGGAAAATCAAAAGAAGAATAATATTTTATGGCACAGGAAAATAATATGAAATTCAAATTTCAGAGTTCAAAAAATGAAGTTTTATTGGAAGAGAGTCACACCATTCATTTATCTATTGTCTATGGCTGCTTTCACTCTGCAATGGAGAGCTGTGTATTGGCAACACAGACTGTGCGGCCCACCAAATGCAACACATTTGCTATCTGACCCATTACAAAAAAAAAAGTTTGCCAACCCCTGACTTAGGCCATTGCTTATTGAAAGGGAAAAGTACATTTTCCTATGCTGATCCTCATCGTCTGAAAGAAATAAGGTACTTCCGAAGGGGCAGGATGTCACTCCTTCAGTGGCCCGCCTTAGACTCCCTACTCCTTCTCCATTATAGTGCTGTTCCAGAAAAAGAAATCTATGGGTGTGTTAGTCTGACTCTTTGCTTCTTGAAGTTGTTTTTTTTTTTGCCCATAAACAACAGCACCCAAATTATCATCCTGGCTTTACTGTCCCTATTTGGTAAAATTAATTTGGTAGATGAGTGAGTAAATAATGAATGAATTTAAATTTCAAGGACATCCTATTTTTGCTTCTCATGTTTACTCTTATATTTCTGGAGGCTGATACATCAACAAACCAAAGGAAAAACCATCTTCTTCAGATAAACACCCTAGGCAGTGATAAAATTGTCTTAATTATTCAGCTCATGCTCTAGATTTTCTTGAATGACTAAGGTCCTTTCTGAATATTAAGCAAAACATTGTGCTAGATGAAAAAACGTGACAGCCTTCACAAGGACCTTGGGATCTTCATGCTCAGCATAGCAGAAGGCATTACCAGGTAACTCAGCAACAATTTCAACACAGAAAATTTTTACAGAATATTCAAAAACAAAAAATAAATAACTTTGAAAAAATGTAGCTTAATTGTGTGATTTTCATATAGTTTATAAGTGTAAGAAGGAGATTTCAGAAATCATAGAAATAATGGACACTTAAAATGATAGTCTTTTCAGAAGCCTAACTGAGCACTTCACTAAAACTCACTTTATGAGTTACACAGGAAATTTTATTAACTCAGCACATAAGTTCAACCAGAGAAACATGTAAGTAATATTTTTTCTGAAATGGTAAAGATTCAGCACTATAATTACAGCTGCCTTTGTAAAACTTACCTTTTATTATTCAAATTTATTGGGTTTTGTGTAGATGAGACTATTGTTTCTATAAACAATGGAAATTGAAGCATGATGTTGATACTGAAAAATGAGAGCCAAAGATAATTTTTCTCTCAATGCATTTGTTTTCTAAATTAATTGCTTTGTGGCATTCATCCTTTAGAACATTTAGATAAGTGAAATAGCAGATCTATTAGGCAATATCAAAATAATCAGAATTATAAAAATCATAAGTGAAGCTAAAGTGGAAGGTTCACATGCTGTGTTTCACCCATACGGCTTCAACCCGTAATCTGGCCAGAAGCTGAGTCACCCCGTTAACCATCAACCTTCCAGTTAGAGCTTTAGAGGTAACCTTTTGAAATTGGTGCAATATTTAAAAGCAACTGGTAATTATATAATTTGTAGAAGTCACCACTCATTATGACAAAACTACTCAGAGGAGATGGGGAATACATGTCATAAGTCATGTAATGTAATGTAAGAGGTTGATTGTATAAATGGTTCAACCACGTCAGTGTTATTATCATTTGCAGAACAATAAGTAATGGTTCAGTTCAGCCTAAAGCTCATCACTTACTGCATGCTTACATCTTACACTGCTGGTTTAGGTCTTTCTTTTTAAGAGAACTAGAGGATGATGTCAGATGCAATAGATGAGTGACATCCCTACACCCTTACTCAGAATCCTTGTGAAACAAGTTTGTGTTTCAATAAATCAAAAAGAAGATTGCTTCAAAATGGGGTTGGTGCCATAAATTAAGAGCAAATGGAAGTGGGCAGAAAGGATATTGCTGTAATTTGAGAGGCCCATTGACAGATTCCTTGTTCAGTTGTTGACTCTGTACACATGGGGTTTGGTGGAGATGATGTCCTATTTTATGTAGAAAGTCACACTCAGCTTCCTTCTTACTATTAGTCCAGCTACTCTCTTTATAAACCTTAGAATTGTGATGCATGGATTGCACGGATATTTCCAAATTTGGCACATGCTGTAACTTCTGTATTTAAAAATACATATGTAATGCAGAAGTGACGTCAGTGTCGTGGCAGAGTGAGATTTCCCGTAAACTGTTCCCCCATAAGATACAACAAAAGGAACACTAACAGACCAACAACGGACTCCTAGACAGCAAAAAGGAAGATCGGAAAGATCCACACTGCTGCACATCTGAGAGTGGCCTTGCTGGGGCCCCCAGAGGAAATGGGAAGAGGTAAGGAGAAATCCTTTCCCTCCCCATCAGATCAGCTATCCAGGTCCGCGCGGCTCCCAGAGAGGGGGGAGGGGTGGCTCTCTGCGGGGAAACCGTAGCTCTTCAGGCTCTCTCAGCCAGTGGGAAACTCCCACACAGAGGACTCAGAACTACTGCAGGGGTACCATCAACATCTGAGCACCCCAGGAGAGTAGATAATGAGGGGCTAGCAAGAAGCCTCCCACACCAAGGACCCAGCAGGCAAGAGAGAGAGACCCCCTCCACCGCATGCCCCACACTGAAGCTCAGCAAACCAGACCATACTGAGCGGCTGCCCAATCTCAGTGAGCAGCTGGAGTAGAGCACAGGGGGCTCAGATTACACAGCCCTTACCCCCCACATGGTGGTGGGGGGTGGAAATTGCAACCAGATATTTCCAGGATGAGGAAAAACAAAGCGAACACAGGAACCACAATGCAAAGGTACATGAAATCACCAGACCAGAAGGAAAATGACAAGCACCCAGAAACCAGCTCTGAAGTCGCAGAAATCCATAACCTAAATGACAGAGATTCAAAATAGCTATCACAAAAAAACTCAACAAAATACAAGATAACACAGACAAACAATTCAATGAGATAAAGAGTTTCTTCATAAAAGAGATTGAAATCATAAAGAAAAACCAATCAGCACTGATGGAGATGAAGAACACAATGGAGGAGATAAAGGAGAATCTGGAATCTTTAAAGAACAGAGCTGACAATATGGAGGAAAGAATTAGCATTATAGAGGATAGGAATACAGACATGCTCCAGATGGAAGAGGAGAGAGAACTAAGACTAAAAAGAAATGAAGAAGGTCTCCGAGAGATATCTGACTCTATTAGGAAATGTAACATAAGAATTATAGATATTCCTGAGGGAGAAGAGAGGGAAAGAGGAACAGAGAGCTTATTCAAGAAAATAATAGCTGAGAACTCCCCATATCTGGGGAAGGAGCAGGAAATATGAGTAAGTGAAGCCAATAGGTCACCTAAATACGTCAACAGGCAAAGGCCCACTCTACGACATATAGTGGTAAGTCTGGCTAAAGTCGATGACAAAGAAACAATATTAAGGGCAGCTAGACAAAAACAAAAAATAACGTACAAAGGAACTCCCATCAGGCTCTCAGCAGATTTCTCAACAGAAACTTTACAAGTTAGGAGAGACTGGAATGATATATTCAAAATACTGAAAGACAAAAACTTTCAGCCAAGAATACTCTATCCAGCGGAAATATCCTTCAAATATGATGGAGAAATAGTAACTTTCTCAGATAAACAAAAGCTAAGGGAGTTCATGGCCACTAGACTCCCACTGCAAGTAATACTCAAGAAGGCCCTCAGGCCTGAAAAAAAAAAAAAGAAGAGAAGGGGAATACAAAGCTTGGAGCAAGGAGAAAAACAAGTAGACAAAATCAGAAAAATAGTAGATCTTTACTAGAATAGGTTAGCAACCACTTAAATACCAAAATCAAAGATCAAAGGAAGGAATTCACCAAAAATAAATATAACCTCATTATTGTAAACACACACCCACAACACAAGATAGAATAAGGTATAACAAGAATGACTCAGAAAAGGAAGAGGAGAGAGATTGAATTGACTTAGTATAAGGAAATAAGAGGCCATCAGATAATGGACTATCTCATACACAAGATTTTTTATACAAACCTCAAGGTAACCACTAAACAAATACTCTAAACAAAATCACATATGGTAAACAAAGAGAAAACGAGAAGAGTCATAAGACAGAACAACCAAACTGAATTGGCAGTCGGAAACAAATGGGACAAGAAACAAAGAAAATGCAAAAGAACCAGAAAATAAGTGACAAAACAGCAATGTTAAGCCCTCATATATCAATAATTACCCTAAATATCAATGGATTTAACTCTCCAATCAAAAGATACAAAGTGGCAGGATGGATTAAAAAGCAAGACCCAACAATATGCTGCCTCCAGGAAACACATCTCAGCTCTAAAGACAAGCACAGGCTCAGAGTGAAAGGATGGAAGACAATACTCTGAGCTAATAGCAAACAAAAGAAAGCAGGTAGGGCAATACTCATATCAGACAAAGTAGACTTCAAGATAAAACAGGTTAAGAGAGACAAAGAAGGGCAATATCTAATGATAAAAGGGACACTCCACCAAGAAGACATATCAATTATAAATACATATGCACCCAACATAGGAGCACCAAAGTACATAAAGTAACCATTAACAAACCTAAAAGGAGACATTAACAACAACACAATAATAGTAGGGGATCTTAATATCTCACTTACACTAATGGATAGATCATCCAGATAAAAAGTCAATAAAGAAACAGTGGACTTAAATGAAAAACTGGACGAGATGGACCTAGTAGATATATACAGAGCACTCCATCCAAAAACAGCTGACTACACATTCTTCTCAAGAGCACATGGAACATTCTCAAGGATAGACCATATGTTGGGAACAAAGCAAGCCTCAATAAATTCAAGAAGATTGAAATCATAACAAGCATCTTTTCAGACCATAATGCTGTGAAACTGGAAATCAACCAAGAGAAAAAAACTGGGAAGGTGACAAAAATGTGGAGATTAAACAACATGCTACTGAACAACCAATAGATCATTGATGAAATTAAGAGAAATCAAAAAATATCTGGAAACAAATGAAAATGAAAATATGCCATACCAAATCATATGGGATGCAGCAAAAGCAGTCCTGAGAGGGAAGCTCATAGAGATACAAGCCCACCTTAACAAACAAGAAAAAGCCCAAATAAGCAAGCTTAAATTACACCTAACAGAACTAGAAAAAGAAGAACTAAGCCCAAAGTCAGCAGAAGGAAAGAAATAATAAAAATCAGAGCAGAAACAAATGAAATTGAGACCCAAAAAACAGTAGAAAGGATTAATGAAACAAAGAGTTGGTTCTTTGAGAAGATAAACAAAATTGACAAACCCTTAGCCAGACTTACTAAGAAAAAAAGAGAAAAGGCTCAAGTACACAAAATTAGAAATGAAAGAGGAGAAATTACAATGGATATCACAGAAATACAAAAGATTATAAGAGAAATTATACACCAACAAATTGGGCAATCTAGAAGAAATGGATAAATTCTTAGACTCATACAACCTCCCAGAACTGAACCAAGAAGAAATGGAGAATCTCAATAGACCAATCACAAGTAAAGAGATTGAAATAGTAATCAAAAACCTCTCAAAAAATAAAAGTCCAGGACCAGATGGCTTCTCTGGTGAGTTTTACCAAACATTCAAAGAAGATTTAATAGCCATTCTTATCAAACTATTCCAAAAAATAGAGGAAGATGGAACACTTCCTAACTCATTCTATGAGGCCAACATCACCCTGATACCAAAGCCAGACAAAGACAATACAAAGAAGGAAAATTACAGGCGAATGTTGCTGATGAACATAGATGCAAAAATCCTCAACAAAATATTGGCAAACCGAATACAGCAATACATTAAAAAGATCATATACCACAATCAAGTGGGATTTATACCAGGGACACAGGGATGGTTCAACATCCACAAATCAATCAACGTGATACACCACATCAACAAAACAAAGAATAAAAACCACATGGTCATCTCAATAGATGCAGAGAAGGCATTTGACAAGATACAACATCCATTTATGATAAAAACTCTCAGCAAAATAGGTATAGAAGGAAAGTACCTCAACATAATAAAGGCTATTTATGACAAACCCATAGCCAACATCATACTCAACAGGGAAAGGCTGAGAGCCATTTCTCTGAGAACAGGAATGAGACAAGTTTGCCCACTCTCACCATTCTTATTCAACATAGTACTGGAGGTTTTGGACAGAGCAATTAGGCAAGAAAAAGGAATCCAAACAGGCAACAAAGAAGTGAAACTTTCACTATTTGCAGACGACATGATTTTATATATAGAAAACCCTAAAGAATCCATTGGAAAACTATTAGAAATAATCAACAACTACAGCAAAGTCGCAGGGTACAAAATCAATCTACAAAAATCAGTTACATTTCTGTATGCTAATAAGAAACTAACAGAAAGAGAGCTCAAAAAGATAATACCATTTGCAATTGCATCAAAAAGAATAAAATATCTAGGAATAAATGTTACCAAGGAGGTCAAAGATCTATATAATGAGAACTACAAGACATTATTGAAAGAAAATGATGATGACATAAAGAAATGGAAAGACATCCCATGCACATGGATTGGAAGAATAAACATAGGTAAAATGTCTATATTACCTAAGCAATCTACAGATTCAATGCAATCCCAATCGGAATCCCAATGACATTCTTCACGGAAAAAGAAAAAAGAATACTAAAATTCATATGGGGCAACAAAAGACCCCAAATAGCTAAAGCAATCCTAACAAAAAAGAGCAAAGCTAGAGGCATCACAATCCCAACTTCAAAACATACTACAAAGCAATAGTGATCAAAACAGCATGGTACTGGTACAAAAACAGACAGATAGATCAGTGGAACAGAATTGAAAGCCCAGAAATAAACCACACATATACGGACAGCTAATTTTTGACAAAGGAGCTAAGAACATACAATGGAGAAAGGAAAGTCTCTTCAATAAATGGTGTTGGGAAAACTGGACAGCCACATGCAAAAGAATGAAAGTGGACCATCTGCTACCACTATTCACAAAAATTAACTCAAAATGGATCAAAGACCTGAAGGTGAGACCTGAAACTATAAAACTCATAGAGGAAAATATAGGCAACACACTATATGACATTGGTCATACAGGAATCTTTTCGGATGCCATGCCTACCCAGACTAGGGAAACTAAAGAATAAATAAGCAAGTAGGACTTTATCATATTAAAGAGCTTCTACAAGACAAATGAAACCAGAATCAAGATGAACAGACAACCCATCAGCTGGGAGAGAATATTTGCAAAACATATATCTGACAAGGGGTTAATCTCCATAATATATAAAGAACTCACACAACTGAACAACAAAGAAACAAACAACCCGATCAAAAAATGGGCAGAGGAAATGAACAGACACTTCTCCAAAGAAGATATACAGATGGCCAATAGGCACATGAAAAGACGTTCAACATCACTAATCATCAGGGAAATGCAAATCAAAACAACACTAAGATATCACCTCATGCCCGTTAGAATGGCTATAATCACCAAGACAAAAAACAACAAATGTTGGAGAGGATGTGGAGAAACAGGAACCCACATACACAGCTGGTGGGAATGCGAACTGGTTCAGCCTCTATGGAAAACGGTATGGAGATTCCTCAAAGAATTAAAAATAGAAATACTCTATGATCCAGCTATCCCACTACTGAGAATCTATCCAACGAACCTGAAATCAACAATCCAAAGAGGCTTATGCACCCCTATGTTCATTGCAGCATTATTCACTGTAGCCAAGAAGTGGAAGCAATCCAAGTGTCTCTTGACTAATGATTGGATCAAGAAGATGTGGTATATACATACAATGGAATACTACTCAGAGATAAAAAAAAAGACAAAATCATCCCATTTGCAACAACATAGGTGAACCTGGAGGGTATTATATTAAGTGAAATAAGCCAGAAAGAGAAAGACAAACACTGTATGATCTCACTCATATGTGGAATATAAACCAATACATGGACAGAGAAAACTGTATTGTGGTTACCAGGAGCAATGGGGCTAGGGGGTGGGCACAAGGGGTGAAGGGAGACATATATATGGTGATGGACAAACAAAAATGTACAACCAAAAATTTCACAATGTTATAAACTCTTAAAACATCAATAAAAAATGTATATATATGTAAGTTTCATCACAAATTGATGTTATTTATGATTGTTCAAACAACCAGGAGATGTCTGCAATGATATAAAATAATTCCTAAAAGTTAAACTGGGGAACAATTATTCCTTTTCCTTTTGCAAGCCACTCTTTAAGCCTACCTGCTTTATAAATTAAACATATTAAGTATTAAGGTAAAATATATAACTTCAAAGTATTGTTTTCATTGGTTTTATCATTATTTAGGTATGATAAGGTTAACAGATCAAGAGACAATTGCCATTGGAAGGATAGTTTGTTGAGCACAGCTCCCAGGTGGAGGCGACAGCTTACACCTTGAGGGGCCACACAGGGAAATACCAGTCAGGAGGCAGATGGAGAGGAGCAAGAGCTTTTTCTGGGGTTTCCACAGTAAGGAATGGGCGACACAGGGTAAGCAGGTTTAGGATTAGCTAGTTTGAATGATTTCAGTGGACTTTGGGACATAGGGGTTCTTCCTAGTTGTCTGGTATTTGCTCCTGACATGATTAGGGCAGGTGGTTAGCTGCGCAGAGTATGATAGGCTGATAAAGGAGGCAGTTGGGGATGTGGGCTCTGGATTGGTTGGGGTGCATTTGAAAAGCATGGTCACTGGTGAATTGTTTACTATGTCTAAGAATTAGCTAACCCTGGGAGAGGCAGTCCCTCCAGGGTCAGCAAGAACCATGCTGTCAAAGCATCAGAACACAAAATAAAAGACACGGTTAATACAAGCATTCATCCATCTGTGTTGCATAGTGTTAAATGTATTTCTTTTTGCTATGAAAAATGGCTTTGATGCCTATTATTACTGATAAGACTGAGATAATTCAGCACAAACTTTTTCATATTACCTTCCTCTGCAAACTCTTTTTGCATCTTCCATCAATTTTATTTCATGTCTCTTGACTAAGAAGAAGAATCATCTCTACCCTAATTGTGAATATTGGTCTTCATCTTACTGCTTTAATACCAATTCTAAAGCAATTCTTCATGAATAATTCTCTGTGTGTATATTTTGAATTTTCTTATTTTTTCATCTCTGTGGTCCTATCCCCTCTACTTACAATATGTTCATATCTTCTCTATTCTAAAATCTTTCCCTCTATAGGGTTGGCCCATCAAGCAACAGCAGTCTCTTTTCTTCACTGTCAAAATACTTAAAAATTAATCTGCATCTATGGCCTCCGTCCGAGGCCTCAGTTTCACTCCTTAACCCCTTAGAGTCTGGTTTCTGCTCCACACAGATATCCCTTTTACTGTGATCAAATCTAGCAAGGTATTCTAAACCCTTGTCTCTCCTTATTTGTCTGCAGGATTGGAGCCTATTGGCCTCTTACTTAAATTGCCCAATCCTCCTAACTATTGTGTCATCAAACAATCTAGAGTAAACTGTTAGGTCACTTCCAGTCTCCTCCCATGACTTCTCTAAAGCTCTCTATTTCCTTACAGAGAAAACCTCTTTCTCAAGTCCAGAGTCACACTGCCAGCCACCTACTAGACATTTGTCCCTGGATTTCTCCTCATGACATAGAACTCAATCTGCTCCACTCTAGTGTCACCATTCTCTCAATGTGCTCCTTCCTCTGTCTTCACTTTCTATCAATGTTATCACCTTCACCTAGCTCAAAATATTAGAATCATCTTTGCATCCTTTAAATCTTTTGTTTGCCACGTTACACCATTTGGCAAATCTTTCCTGCTCTGTCTCCCTCTAAACTGGCTCTTCCCTCAGTGAACCCCTTATAGATTGCCTCTGTGCCTTTGGTCATGTGGTTTCTCTCCCTACTGAAACTCCTTGCTCCACTGGCTCACTCAGTATTTATTTAGTACCTATTATGTGCCAGGCACTTTCCTAGACAGTAGAGATTCAAACATGAGCAAAAGCAGCATAGTCCCTGCCCTCATGTAGTTTGCAAGCCAGTGGGGAAGACAGACATTAATCAAATACCACAGATTCACATAAAATAGTAATTCTAAGTGAAAAAAAAGACACTTAGAATTACAAAAGCATTTTTAAAAAGGGATCCTGCTGCAGATGTTCAGGAAAGAGAAACCGAGAGCATGGCAGTGTGGCTAGAACAGAGAGGGTACACTCACTCCTGCTGCAAAAATCCTTCTGATACGCTAAAGCCTCCTGGAAGACCTTCTGTTAATTCGGCAATAAGATGTGATCACTCTTTTGATCCGTCTTAGACTTTGTGAACACTATTTTATGACCCTTCTCCTACTCGATCTATTATCTAATCTTCCTTTTATATATTAACCAATTCAAGGTCGGAGACCCTGATATCATTTCTTTGTATTTTTTTTGTCATTTCCTGGAGCAATGCCTTGGACAGAGTAGGTGCTCACTATTTGCTAAAAGAATAGTCTTAAATTTCCCCAATAATATATGCTCTGATGAAATTTTCATGAGATTAGTAGAAAATACTGTGGGGAAAAACAAGATGATGTTACGATCCATAAAATAGACAATGAATCTCTGGACTATTGAGAACTGGTCAGGCATCTACAGAAAAAGAAAATAGAAACACAGTACCTATATTTATGTATGTATTGCATGATGGTGAAAAGCATATGTTTCAGATTCAGACTACCTGGTTTCAAATGCCACCTCTTACCAATTAATAGTTGTGTGACCTTGGGAAAATTATCTTTAAAATGATAATAATATTAATAGCAACTTCCTCATAAGATTGAGTGAAGATTAACCGAGCTAATATATGTAAAGCATTTGAAACATATGGCCTCAAGAACCTGTCACAGTCCTCAATCACACAGGAGAAGTTTGCCTGTCACTTCTCAAGTTCTCTCTCCCAACTCCCAAGAATCAGTCTTGGGCGATCATCAGGGTTCTGCATGGAAGACATCTGGCAAGGTCAGGTTCTAAACAGAAGGGGGAGTCATCACAGGGAAGTCCCCAAATGAGGCAGGGAAGGAAAGCATTAGAGGCAGACAGAGGTGGGTTCAAATTCACCTCTGCCAAGTTTATCCAGCTCTCAGAACTTCAGCATCTTCACTTGTAGAATGGGATTGTTGCGAGGATTCAAGAACGAGGCCTGGCTTTTATGGTGTAACTTCAAGGGCCCATGGAAAGCCTTCTTCTCCTCAGAGTCTTCAAAAAAGTGAGACATCCCTTTACCAGAAGCTAAGATTGATTCCACGATAACTTGGTCAAAGTTTCCCTTTATAACAACGTATATAGAAATCCTATTGAACACTCCGTGATATAGATTCATTGTCTGTCTCTCTGAACAAGAAGGCTGTTTCTTGTTGTATACCAGAAGAGTCCCTTTACCCCTCGTGAAACTACTAATTGTTTTGTACTTTCGTTTACTTTCCATATATGTAGCCAAATTCTCACGTTAAAATTTTTTTAATTAAAAAAAGTTCACACTTATCTATTATCTTAGGGAAGCTTTTAGCAATTCTATTGATTCTGAGAAACGCAATATTACTTTTGGCATCTAAACATCACTTCTGAAATGTAGATCTGTGGGCATATTTTTATGATGCCTTACGATACCCTAACAATGTGTTTAGACTTGTGTTTAGACAATGTGTTTAGACTGTTTAGACTTTCTCTGAGATCCTGTCCATAGTCATTGGCTGCTTTTCTAAGACAAAATCTCCACGACATCAATGTGATCTTTCACATCAATCAGGCGGATACAATCCAAAAAGCTCAAAGCAAGCAAAAAAATACATATATTGGCTTCATAAACTAACACTGTCTGTGAGAAATTAGGCAAACCTGGAATGACAGGAGTGTGCTCTGACTTTCAGAACAGTTATTTGAAATTCCGGAGTCTACACAGCATGCTTTCAAAACTCATCACTTTACAGAATTTAAAAGGTCTGGAGTTAGATCTTGACACCCTACATGCTGAGTTCAGCTCTTTATTAGAGCCATGGGTATTGATTTTGGTCTTTCCATATTTTTAATGTCATCTTGATTTGGATACATGAGCTCTGGTGGGCTGAAATTGATTGGTACTGATGCTAAGAAAAATTATTAAGAAGACAAAATTTATTTTTATTAGCCTTCCCCTATCTTTCTATTGCCATCCTTTCTCCCATGCCCGCTGCTCACCCACCAGGTTTCCCAATGTCTTCATGATGTTTAAGGCCTCCATTAATGCTGGACCATCCTCCCTGGAAAATGTTTCATGTTCCAGCCCAGTGAAATTTATCTGTTGAGCATGGCCATCTCTCAGCCCTTGCTTAGTGACAATGAACCACTATGATTTACAAGATCTGTTCTGATGGGCTGATGGGTTAGTGAGTACCTGTCTTAGTCAGCTCGGGCTGCTATAACAAGATACCATAGACTAGGTGGCTTAAACAACAGACATTTATTTCTCATGGGTTTGGAGGCTGGGAATTCTAAGATCAAGGCACCCACAGATCTGGTGTGTGGTGAGGGTCCTTCCTGGTTTGTAGATGGTTGTCTTCTTACTATGTCTTCACATGGCAGAGAGCAGAGAGAAAAAGAGGAAGCAAGCTCATGTCTCTTCTTATCAGGGCACTAATCCCATGACATGGGTTCTACCTTCATTACCTAATTACCTCCCAAAGGCCTCACCTTCAAATACTATCACGTTGGGGAGTAGGTTTCAACTTATGAGTTGGGGGCAACACAAACATTCAGTCCACGGCAGTACTACTATCTTAATGAGCTATCTCTCCTGCTTATGAATTAGAATACTCTTCACTTCTCTGCTCCTTTGAAAAGTTAAACTCACTCAATTCAAGGATAATTTCTTTAAATCTTTCCTGATCCCTCGTAGGAATAATTAGTTGCCCTTTATTTTGTGCTCCCACTACTTGTATAAGTAGTCTATGCTACTGCTTATAAGACTTTATTTTATTATTTTATTTTATTTTGTTTTATTATTTTGGTGGTTTGCATGTCCTCCTCTTCCCACTAAACTCTAAGATTTTCAAAGACTGGAATGTCAGATTATTTGTTCTTATGTTTCCATGTTTCTTGTGTTTCCACTACCTAGTATAGAGCCCTTAGTAATTGCTCAATAAATACTCATTGAATTAATACATGACTATAATAATGTGAATTTGAAGTCCTCTCAGTTCTCCCAAGATATTCAGTCTTTGAGAGGTTAAAGAGAAAACAACCTGGCATCTATCCAGGCTAAAGGATGCTTTGAGCAGATCTTTTTCCTGAAAAACTAATCTGAGGACAATAGCTTGTTCAGAGTCATAGCCAGTTGTACCACACATACTTTATATTGATATAAACCTTGGAAATGACAGAGCCCACAACCACAAATCCCTTTATTGTGATGCTGTTTCTCTGGCCAGAGTGATTCAGTATCATCGTTTTTTGTGCCAGAGAGAATATAGCTATACAATGTTCCCATTCAAGGATTTGGTATCCCAAGTTTCCTGTGAGTAAACAATATAGTCCTAAACAAGGAAAAAATGATATATTTTATCATAAAATCTATATATTTGCTCAGTCTCTTGTCCATTTGGAAAATGACAGCAATCAGTGATTCCAAATTCCAGCCAGCCAGAGGGAAAAATATTTGGGGCTGAGTAGGCCTTTCTTCAGTGCCTTCCCCCAAATCACATCACATCAGCAGCCTTCTACACTGCTATGTAGTTTAGGCTGTGACCAAAGATATTCCACAGGCTGAAGTTACACTTCAAACACAAATAGAAGAATCCATGTAAAATGAGATACTCTCATCTTTCATACAGATGTGATTACCTCCAGAGAAATAAGAAACAAAAGGATAATGCACCTCCATCCCTCATCATCAAAATTGCCTTACTTCATGCCTTAACATGATGAGAAGAGCATGATGAAAGACATTTGTAGTGGCGCTTTACTGGATATTGTTTCCTATTGGTATAGAAAGCCATGTTAAATAGCCACTTTTGTTGTCTTTGCTGCCCAAAATATGTAATCATAAACATAAGATCTAGACTTTTGAGAGAAGCCAGACACACGCTAAGTTAGCCATGAAAAACAGATCACATTGATCTTTGAATCATTTGCTTTGGCAGAGATATTTATATAGTTCCTAGATATTTCCTGAAACAAATATAACATGCTGAAGTGTGCAATATTTGGGATTGTGGTTAAGACAGACATAATACATGTCAAGCAGAAGAGGAAAAACCCATCTGGCCTTACCAACATACTCTAGTTTACCTCAAACCCACCTTTTATTTCCTCTGCCTCTCTTATTTCTCTCCTGTTCCACATGTCTTTCTTTAATTACTTTGTCTGTATGCTGATTCAGTTAGCTTTCTTATTATCTAATTCCATATGTTTACAGTCTTTCGCCTGAAATTATTCTGCCTGAGTTTCTTACATCCCATTTTCTAAATGTCTTTAATTAATTCCTCCAGCTATGCTCTTCATCCTATCCTGTCCTAATTTATCCAAGACCCTGCCATCAATTATCGTTAGATAACTACAATCTTTTTTTCTCCCCTAGCATCTTCTCCTTTGCTTCAAATAGGAAGATGGCAATGTGAGTGATTGAATGTCCCGGGCTCATTAGCCATGTATAGAATTTTGCACAAGTTAGCTTAATTTTATGAACCTCAGTTTTCTCCTCAATTTAATCTATATTGTTCACTACACCTCAGAGAAGCCAAAAAATAGAGTAAAAATAACTGATACAAAGTAGTAGTCCTATGACTACACCACCGACCAGCTTTATGGGAGCTTCATCTGCTATCCAACGCTTCCAAACTCCTTCTACAAGTTCCACAGTGCTCGAAGACCTATTCCTCCCATCTGTCACATGGCATGCAATCACATTTCTCCCTTCCTCCTCTAGCCCACCAGAGTGTATCTGTGTTCTCTGTGGATTCTGAAAGTGGAATCCACGCCAACGTTGCCCACTGTTGTCTTCCAGAAGTTGTAAGGTTGCCAATGCCCAAGGCTCAAGACTATCCATATCTGTAGCAAGACTGTTGATTGCCAAAGACACAGAAGGCATCAACAAACAAGAAGGCTCTGTCTCTAATGTCACTGTCATCACCATAGCCAATCTGTTACCGCTCATACTACTGCTTCTCCTACTGGGACCAGCGATTCTCACGCTGTTGACAGTTTGTATGACAGTGTCCCATGGGGATCTTAGAGAAATGACTCTTTTAATTTACATTAGCTCTGTTGTTACACCCCTTACTCTAGGACTTGGCAAGGCTGCACGGAGATTGAACCAGGGACCGTTCGACTGACACCAAGCTGTCCTTGGAATCATTCCTGTGCACTCTCCACAAATCACATTTTGACTATCTATCTTCCCTTCAAAGGAGCTCCTCTCCTCACACTTGCCCTTCCCCAGGTAAACAGGTTTCTCTCATCTCTTTATTTTCCAGGTGCACTCACACACACAATCCTCAAACCTAGTTTGGGCTCAGGCTGTGACACTTGCTACATGTAAGTTATCAATAATAGTAACTATCTTGTAGTATTATTTTGAGGATTCAGTGGAATAGTGTATGTATAGTGTGTGTAACACATTTGGAATGGCATCTGGAGAGGAGGAAAAGGGTTTTAAGGGAAGAAGCAGGCACCCCAGGACTGGTGTCTGAGAAGTGTCACACCACAGCTCTGGTGCACAATAAAACTCCAGGATGGGTGTGTGATGCTCAAGAGCAAACCCCAGAAAGAGGGTTACTCCAAGACAAATGTCTGTTTGGTGCAACTCTTCACGCCATGCCATGCCTGCTCCATAGACTCCCCCACCTGAATGTGACCCTGGAGGAGAGAGAAAGCTGTCAGATTGGAGGGCTCTTTGAAGATGGGCCCAGAGACATGTCAGTGATAATCTGCCTGGACCCACCTGAGCACAAAGCCAGAGGTTGAACTTCCTAGGAGAAAGAGGTACAGGGGTAAGTTCCCGAATAATATTACCTTTTCTCCTCCTTAGAAGGATGAGAATGTGAAATAGAAATTACGAGTTATAAACAGTATATATTGCCCCTCTATAAAAGGAAAATATTCTCAAAATAGTCTATCTCTGAATCCTTGGTTCCCTCAATGCTTCACTAGCATCATATCATTTCACTCGCAGTTTATTGAAACTGCTGCCTTGGGGGTCAGGGTTGGCCAAGAAATTGACAAGGCTCATATCTTTTTCTCTGTCTCATTCTAGACAAACTCTTTACGGAATACGATATTGCTCTCCCTGGAGCCCCACCACTTCATCTCCCTGTAACATTTCTCTTTCCACTGCTCCTTCTCTGCTCTCCAAGGAATTTCTTCTTTTTTCTCCTCTTTGAACAGTTTTTTAAACTCTGCAGTTTCTGCAATCCAGTAACATTCTTGTTCATTTCCTTGTCTTTTTGTCCATAATCTTTCCTCACTTCCTCCCAGATAATCTTATCTACCATTAGGCTTTAGTTATCACCTTTATCCATAGTTCTCAAAAATTTTAATGAGTTAAAATAACCCAAGAATATTTTTTAAAAAGCAGATTCCTGGGGCCCATCCTCCAGAGAATCTGGTTGAGTATGTCTGGGATGAGGCCCAGGAATCTTCATTTTTACAAGCACCCCATGGCAAGTATCTCTGATGCAAATGTTCTCAGGTCACCTCTTAAGAAATACTAACTTCTCTTGCTCATTTTCAGCTCATTATTGCTCTATTGCTCCAAGTCCAAATCACCAGCATCTTAATCTGTCTCCTGACTTCCAGAATCATATTTGCATCTAGCTACTTAATATGTCCACCACCTAAAATGTAATGTAACAATCTGAAAAACAAATTTTATTACTTCATCCCCCTAAACACAATTCACTTCGTTCTTTGTATTTCCTGTCTTTTGTCAAAATAGTACTATCAACTCAATCTAGAAACTAGAATTCTCTCTACTTATCATACAGTAAGTCACACAGTTCTTTTAAATTTATCTCCAAAGTATTCCTCAAATTCACCCTCACCTCTGCCTAGTTTAAACATCCATTGTTCTTTCCTGGGCAATTAAAATAGTCCCTTACCTGGCATCTCTGCTCCCAATCTCTCTCACCTACAGTCATGTTCTTCACACTACTAGCACTTTATTTTCTAAAAGACAGATCCAAGCATATCAGTACAATATTAAAGCAAAAATCAAAAACAGAAACAAACAAAAAATACCTTTGATATTTTCTTGGCTTACAGAATTACTAATGTCCTAATATAGCATTCAAGAATTTGGCCAATCTGACCCCAACCTCAATTCCAAACCCTTTCTCTTTAGCCTTCCCACCATGTACAACAGCAAGCTCTCAAGCCCTGCTCACCCCTTTCATGCTGCCATATTTCAAGCACAGTTCTCTGCTGTCCAGAATGCCCTTTACTTCATCTCAATATGTTGAAATCCTTTCCAAACTTTCAAACCACCCCTTTCACTGAAATATGTCAAAGACAGAATTATAAGCTGTCCCCATAATATTCCTCAAATTGTGAAGATGTTTTCATTTATTTGCTCATTAACCAAATATTTGTTGAACTTCTATGATACACCAGGTCCTGTGTAAGGCACTGACAATTCAATAATGAATAATATAGATTCTGTTTGTGTGTGTGTTTGGTAGTATGTGATGAGCGATATGAGGGAGAGAAGAGGAGAATAAGGATGTTTTTTAAAGGGAGAAGAGAGGAGCCCTGTTTTGGAGGGCACTGCAGACTGGCTTGCTCAACATCAAACCCAATGAACATTTTTATGTACAGAGGCTAAAAAGCCAAAATCCACATGCATTACTTAGAGTAGGACTGGGCTGTTACAACCAAAAGACCAAACAATAATCCAGTGAGTTGAAGAATATTCAAGTTTTTTTCTCACTCATGTAATCATTGAATATAGTTAAATGGAGTTTGCTCCCCAGAGTCATCCAGGAATCCGGGGTAGTGATATAGCTCTACATCCTCTAGCGCTTTTGTCATCCGCATGGTTGAAGCTGGGTCAGGTTCCAACCAACAATAGAGAAAAAATGTGAATGAGGTATGACCATTATCTTAAGGAGTATATTACTTCCAGTCAAATCCAGGCAAGAACATTGACGCATAACCACATATAACTGCAGTGGAGACTGGAAAACATAGTATAGCCATGTACTCCTCAAGAAGGAGAAAATGGACTATTTTAGTCAACTAACAGTGTTTTTCATAAAACATTTCCTAGAGTCCCTTATAGTGAGATTCCAGATATTATCTTAGTTTGGATACTGACTCATTTCAGGAGAGAAGCAGGGTGAGGAGCTTCCATGCCACTTGTATAGATGATGGCAAAGACAGCTCGGTTCTGGATCAGACAACTACAGCAGTGACTTCCTTATTCCACAGGTAGTGTCCTCCTTTGGCAGATTCCTGGCAAAGGCTGAGGTATCATTCTGGAACCAGCAGCCATGATGACATATTTCTGATTCTGTAATAAAGTTTCTGATTGTGACAGAGACAGCACCTCCCCTGGCCCAATTCTGTTGCATAGATTTGGAAATGCTTCCTGGAATCTCAACATATGGTTTTTCTTCAGCTCTCCTAGTGGTTCTATAAGTCACGTAATACGACATAGTAACTCCCTGTCTGCTTAGGTAGAGCGGATTCTATTCTTGACAACTGAACTCTGAGCAGCACATCTTCTATGTCTCCAAAAACCTGAAATCTCCTTGGAGGTCTCTGGCTCACATTTCCATGATGCATACAACAATTTACATTGAATTCCGAAAGCATTTACTAAGGGATGTGCCAATCTATGAATCCTCAAAGAGTATAGGAAAGAGTATTTATTTTTCTAATATTTCTAAGACCCTACTTTCAAACCTCAATACCCAATTGCCCTTCATTTCGTAGACCCCAGGACGATCTGTTATATTGGGGGCGAGGAGGGGAGATCCAAGACGCCTAGTGAGTAGGCTCACAACCAGAGCTCCCACAACAACTTTCTTTAAAATGTATTGTATTTCAATTTCTATCAAAATGCCATTTATTATGCAAGATAAAGTATTTAGGAGAAAGTGGACTGAGGTATGCAATTTATCTCAAAATGCATCAAGAAAACTAAATGGAATGAGGAAAGGCTAGAAGGAGGGACAAATGGATAGATATGTGATAAAGCAAGTATAGTAAAATGTTAATGGGGTAGAATCCAAGTGGTGTGTATACAGCTGCACACTGAACAATTATTTCAGCTTTGCTGTATGTTTCAAACTTTTCATAATAAAACGTTGGAGGGGCCAGCCCGGTGGCGCAAGTGGTTAAGTGCACGCGCTCCGCTGCAGAGGCCCGGGATTCGCCGTTTGGCTCGCGGGCGCGTACCAACGCACCGCTTGTCAAGCCATGCTGTGGCGGCGTCCTGTATAAAGTGGAGGAAGATGGGCATGGATGTTAGCCCAGGGCCAGTCTTCCTCAGCAGAAAAAGAGGAGGATTGGTAGATGTTAGCTCAGGGCCGATCTTCCTCACAAAAAAATAAATAAATAAATAAAAATTAAAAAAATAAAATGTTGGAAAAATATTGTTCATTAAAAGTAATTTGTTTCTTGCACATATATACAAACAGTACAGATATATCCTGAGAAAAAGTAATAATTTTCTTTCTTCATCTACTGCTAATTTGAGGTGTATTCATTCATATTTTACCTTGCTTATTATAAGCATAAAACATACATAAATATAAGTATTTAATATCAAATGGGATAATACCATATTATATTTTGTAAATTGCTTTTTTACTTTTTTAAATGCATCATGGATATATTTTCAAGTCAATTCATATAGATCCATTTCTTTTTAAAAATGTATATAGTATTTCAGAATATGAATTACCTAGTTTGTTCAATTAACTTCTTATTGATGACTATTTAGGTTGTCTTCAGCTCTTGGTTGCCAAAAACCCTGTGAAAATTTTCTTAAACATATGCTTTAACTACCGGTATTTTTATATCTGGTAAATAAGTAGTTGGAAGTGGAATTGCTGGTCAGAGGGGCATATGTATTTTAAATTTTAATTAGTTCTGCCAGATAACTTTCTAAGAAGGTTGTTTATAGTCCAACCAAGAGTAAATGAGAATCTCTCTTTTCCCACAATCTCACCAGCGTGAGAGATTATCACTCATGAGCATTCTGATGGTGATCATGATGCTTTAGGATTTTTTCCAGAGGAAACAAGACTGAATAATGAAGATAACTCCAGAATAAATAATTTACTAAGGCCACATAGTTTATTAATGCCAGAAAAGGGAAAGGAACTGTGGACTTCCAATTTGCAATGTTTACTTCTTCCTTTTTTGAACATAGTCTGAAGAGTCTAAGTAAAAGCACTAATGAGTGATAGTTTTTACTTTTTATCAAAATGTAAATTTTGTTATTTTTCAATCAATTTAGTTACTTTTAGTCTCTCAGCTTCCTGATCTGTTTCAGTTCTGTGACCATAATTTTAGGCAGTATGGTCAAATACAGAGCGTAAAACGTGAGGGATTCCTCAGTGTTCCATCAAGTGGAGAGTGGCAGAAACCTGCCACACCCTTCTCTCGTGCTGCTTCCAGAGAGTCATGGGCCAAAGTGATGATCTAATCATGGAGAGTTGGTCTCCACATGCACCATCAGCCTGGCATAGAGCTCCCAAGCTCACTTTGCAAACTCAGGCAAATCTCTCCTCTTCCTTGTTTGCATTTTCCTGACACGTAAAATGAAGAGGTACCTTTCACATACCAGGAAACATATTCTACATTTTGAAACAAAAATTTTAGCCAAGCCTCTAGATATGTAGTAAAACCTTATTTAAGAACAATCTATCCTACAAGGAAAATAAATAAAATAAGAAGAAACAAACACTTAGAAAGAAGTCATGTTATATAGCATGACTTAGCCTGATTCTGGAATATTAGAGTAATTATGTTGCATTACTCTGCATTATCTATTTTGAAAGTATTTTTCTCCATACGATGGAAGCAGCTGCTCAAATACTTCCCAGCAAATGGTTAGGTAACTTAAGATGCATACTCCTCCCCGATAACAGAAGTGGTATACGACTGTTTCCCATTCACAGACAAAATCATTGAAAAATGTTATTTTGATAGAAAAACTTCCCATAACAAAGCTTAAAGGTATCTATAATACATCTCCCTTCTTCTTTTTATTGGCCAGAAATATTTTTAAATGACCTGGTCAGTATTTTGTCCCAATGTCAGTGAAGCATAGAACCAATAGTAGATAATGACAGGCCCTAAAAATTAATAATAATGCTACTAATCAAAAGGCAAACTAATTGTTTAAAACTTTGAATGAATGAAAGTGGAGCAAATAATTCAAATTTTCTAGGTAACTAGACACAGTTAGTGTTGATTCTGGCTATTCTAAGTCTTAGAGAAAAAATATCCACTTTTCTTTGGGCTGTATCTTCAAGTTCTCAGGTACCCCAATGGCTAGGGAGTACTCAAATTCTTCCAAGCATTCTAAATGAAGCATTCCGCAAAGAAAGGACAGCAATGTAGACAGGGTCAAACACTAGGGCATGGACCTTTTTATTTAATCACTAATAAAGCTGAAAACTTATGTTGATATGGTGTTAACTCAGGGCATTTGTGGGTCAGTGCTCTTTGAGATCATGGTCATTTACTGTATTATTTGTTTCCATGTAAATAAAGTAGAAACAGGTGGACTAGGGCTGTCTCCGGCTGAGAATAATCTGTTACCCTCCCCCCAAGAACCACACACACAAACACACACACATTCTGGGAAGGTCCTGGGATAGGCAGTCTAGCTCAGCTGTTCTAAGTCTTAGGGGAACATATTCACTTTTCTTTGGGTTACCTCTTCCACATTTAAAGTACAGTATCAAGATATCAGCCTCTGAAAAAGGAACCAAGAAGACTCCTTGTCCTGCTTTTCAACTTTAGTTAAGGAGAAGCAGTTCTCTCAGGATGTCCTTAGTCCAATCTAGCCCAGGGTTTCCTAAGTGAGGGTGATTTGGGACTATCTGGGGACATTTTTGGTTATTACAACTGAAGAGGAGGTGTGCCGATGGCATCTAGTGGTAGAGGCCAGGGATGCTGCTAAACATCCTACAGTGCACAGGACACTCCCCTCCAGCAAAGAATTATCCAGTCCAAATGTCAATATGTTAGTAGTGCAGAGGTTGAGAAACCTTGATCTAGCCCACAAGGGCTGGCATGTCACCGACAGATTTAGGGCCAATAACTTGCTTAAACTTATCATCGTCATTCTCTCTCTCTCTCTCCCCCTATCCCCTCTTCCTTTTCTTCACCCCCAGCTCCAAATATGGGAGACAGACTACTCAGTTACCAACTGGAATGATTTAGGTATTGTAATCACAGCTAACCCCTCTTTAAAAAAAATGACTAGTATTGGCTATTTCTTAAATTTCATAGTATTCACATTTCTTGTGAATTGAATGATTAAGATAAGTGAATAATTCTAGCTTAAAACTCCACTTTGGACCACAACTATTTGAGCTGACCATGTTAATATATTATTATGCAACTCAGTACTATCAAGTTGTATGTCCCTATTTTTAGGTTATTTCCAGTAAAAAAAAATCAGAGAAAATGTTCAAGCCAGCCATGAAAATGGATTTTAGTTTCTTTGTATACTCACATAAAAACACAGTTACCCCTATATTTTGAATATGAAGAATAATCATATAGGAAAATTTTCTATTTGGTTTGACATCTGTGAATTAATTCAACCAGGTCTGGTGGCAAGAACATCAGTCTATGTAAATTTGTGCCAAAGGTAAACACAAGGTATTCTCTGGCCCAGATAAATTACCACTTACACTGCAAAATAAAACAAAATAGTTGTAAATGTTGACAATAAATATTTGCTCATTTGTGGAATGAGCATTTCCTCTTTTTGTAGAGAAACTGTATAATCTGAATCCTGCAGGTTTGGTCTCTGATATACTAAAGAGTAGAAACTTATCTTACTGTCTCAACAAATCCTAGCTTTAAAGCCAATTGCCTTACTGGAAAAATTCTATCTTGGATGTCAGAAGTTGAAAAGTAATTTCTTCCTCTTTACATTCCTGCTATTATAGTCTTAAATCACTTTCACATCCCTCCAGGACCAGCTACATAATTTTTGGTACCAAGTGAAAAATGAAAAGGTGGGACTCCCTTGTTTAAAAATTATTAAGAATTTCAAGATGGTGACAGCAGAGCATTAAATTAAATAAGGGGCCCTTCCAAGCACAGGGCGCTCTGCAACTGCACATTACTTACCCGTGAAGTCGGCCCTGCTTCCATCCTACCCCAGTCGATTCTTGTGAGGTCATGTACACAGAAATGCCATTTTTAAGCTATCATCCTGCAGGGCCTCCACATTCGGTTCAACAGGCTCCGCAATGCACAACTCTAAGAGTGTTCATGTCAGAGGCTGAGGCAATTGCATTCTCTGGAATTGTGTGCCTTACAACCTGTGTACTTATATGTGCCAGCCCTCAACACCACTTACACAACTGATGCTCTTCTCTATTTTAGCAAGGTGAGTCATGGTACATAGCTACTACTTTTTCTCATCCACCAAAACATGAGAAATAATTCAGATGATCTTCAAACTCAGTGACTCTTCAATCTTTCCATTTGTGATCAGTCACCGAAGAGGGTGTTTTGCATTTATTAAACTCTAGTTCAAAGACTATAAAAAAATTCCCTTGTATTTTTCTCATAAACAGGAATATATTTCATGTTTTTCCCAAATATTTGAAGCATTAATGTTATGAGATTTGAGTGACAGTATAATCCATTTATGGATCATAGTTTCGTCATGATTCATGTATTACTTGAGGAAGCACTTGAGGGTCTATGGAAGATCTCCTGTGTAGATCAGAGGAAATGTCCCAAGAACATTGGATCAGTACAGTAGATATTACAGCTAGAAGTGATCTAAGAAATTATCTTTTATCCACTCTTTCTTTAGGTAGATGAGGAACTGAAAACTGGACTTGCCACAGGTCACAGGAAAATATTGGAAGAGTAAAGACTAGATCCCAGATCCTAGGGAACTTGATTTCCAGTATAACCAGAATTTGCAATGTGTGTGCTTAAATTGGACCCATCCTGGGAGAAAAGTGATAAATGCTTCTGTCAGCAAGAGAAAAATCAATGTCTTGTGAGTAATTGTAACTGTGCCTCCGATTTGACAGATAACATGTTAGCAGTTACCCAGTCAGATCCTGCGAACTCATACTCTCACTCGGGCACAACTGCTGGAAATGGATGCTGTTTGTCATTGCAGTATATTAGCGCCTTTCTTAAGATTTCTTATGCGTTGTCACTGTAAACCCTCTCTCTTCAGGTGTTTATAACAAGCTCATAAGCATTCTGTTCTTATTCAGACATCTGAAGCATAAAAACTCTCAGCAATAAAAAGAGTTTAAAAGTATTTGCTAAAAATTCAAAACCATCTCAGGTACCTACAACATTTTATCAAACAGAAAAGGGAATGTTTACAACTTAAATTATTTTGCAATATATTTAAATTTGAAAATAGTCACTAAATCTTGAAAGAAACATTTTATTCTTTCTCCACCAGAATTATTGCCCTCTGAAGTGATTTCACTTTGTCATAATCTTTCTGTTTGACTTGGAGTGAATGTTCCCATCTCCCACTGTAACAGCGGCAAGGCAATTCTTATCACCAGAACCAGGCTGTGTGAGTTCTAAATGTCAGGAGACAAAGCTGCCTTAGAAGCTCATGCTTCCTCCCACCTCTATTCTACAGATCTGTTTGTTTTCCTGCCAATTCATTATTTCTTGATATTCTTTGCCCCAAATGGATTATAAGATTCTTTCTTCTGAAAGTTTTAAAACTGAATCTCTCATAAAATTTGGCCATCAAATCAGTATAAGATATTAAGTAATAGTCTGATATCTCATAGTTCTAAAAAAGGCATCCATGATTTCTATAAAAGCTAATCCTCCTCTTAATGTGATATATTTGTAACTTGATGAGCCAACACTATTTCCATCATCAAAAAGCACTGACATGGAATGATACGGAAGAAGAATAGCTTCTAAAACGATATAGCGGATATTTTCTCATGTTAGTATAGGTTGCATTACTGGCCCAATCTTTCATCCCTCCCAATAGCCAGACTCTTTGTCTTGTGATTTTGTAATTCTCTCCCTTCACCTTGGACTTGACCATGTGACTTATTTTGGCCCATGTGGTAGGAGTAGAAATGCAATTTTCCAGTTGCCTTTTTGCACCTCTTTCATTGCCAAGAGAAAAGCTTGCTCTGGCTAGCCTGAGTAAGGAAGGTGAGAGACAGGTACTAAGAACAGAACCGCCCCCACTGACCCACAAAGGAACAGCTAGAAGCAGTGAGGCCCGGGGCCCTGCAATCTGAAGCTGAGACACCCAGCCCAACTCCAAAGTCCTACAGACACATAGGTGATAATAAATGATTCTTGTTTAAAGCTACTGAATTTTGAAGTTTCTTATTCAACAATAGCTATTTGATCCATTGGGCTTTCATGGTCAAAACCAGGAACAAGACTAGCTGAAAATAACATGTGTGGGACTTCTCCTGGACACAAAACAGGCCAGAAACAATCTGTTTTAAGTTACCAAGCTTATCATCCTCAAACAAAGGGGAAAATGCTTCCATTTGGAAACCAGAATAGATAAAAAATGGTCCCCATTTGTTGAGTTTGCTGAGAAAAACGTGACTCGCCATATCGTCTGAAGTAGCAGTTTCCAAAGTTTGGACACTCTGGAAATCTTTGTATATTTGGAGACCAGAGGTTCCTTGCCATCCTGAAAATATCCTACTTTAGCTAATCTGCACCTCTCACTTAGAATCTCAATGCTATTTCCTCAAAATTGGGTGTTCAATTCTTATTTAACATGATTTTGTAGTAAATGGACAACTACTATTCTTCCAACTTATTAAAAAGTGGATAATTTTTATTTTGTTTTATTTTAACGCTTAGAATAGAGGCTAAAGAATTCAAGTTGGATAAACAGAGACCTTGGATTCTGAACAATTCTCATGAATACTGTAAACCTTTAACCCAAATATCTAAGTAATTTCAATTGTACTAATATTTAAATAAATGAAACAATAAAAATAAATAAGTTAACAGAATAGATTCTTACATCATGTTTATTGGTTTCATAAAACATTTTCTAACTAAAATATAGATGTTTTCCCACAAGCATAACCTCTCTAATGATTTAATTCAAGTCACAGTTTTGCCTGCGACTTGCTTTGAAAATGAACTGAGGATATTTACTCAAAAAAGCAACAGTGCAAACTAAACAAATAGCTAATGATGGTAGAGAGATTATAAATAATTTTAAATATTAAATTAAGTATCTGAAAATGGATTGTGCCCTTGGAAACAAATAACTATTTTTCATTTACTTCCTGTACAGTAAGCAAAATGGCTTTAGAGATTTAAAAAAAAAAATCAATGTTTTATTACCTGAAGACCTTGCTGAGGATTGAGAATATTTTTCTGCTGTTGACATCTCATTAAGATTATTTAACAACTAAGCAATGCATTTTTCACCTTGGTGCTAAAATTGATATATTTTTCAAAATACAGTCCAGAGTTTTCAGAGAAAAACCCACAGATTTTTGACCCAATGTCAATATCTATCACTGAAAGGTGTGGAATAAAATGAAACAATAAATGTGTTGAGTCAAAAGGATAGAAAATATATTAAGCAATAAATAAAGTCTTGCCTTAATGATGCTATTAAAAGTGGCAAAGACATAAAATGAATATTCTTTTATAATGAGATTACTTATAAAATTGCTACTTTGCATTAATTGGATATTGATAATATATATATTTTATCATTTTACAAGCATGCATTAGAAAGATGAGAATTTTACTTGTTGTTACCCATTTTCACACATAGAGAACAGAGGCATTTTCCAGATTCTTTTAAACAGAAAAACAAGATTCTTTCTTTGTTCATTTTTTATATAAACTCAGGTTTACAGAAAGGTTGCAAAAATAGTACCTAGAATTAGGTACTAATTAGGTACTAATTCTAGAATTAGAATTCCCATGTACCCTTCATCCAGATTTTCTAAATGTTAATATTTTACCATATTTGCTTTATCACCCCAACTCTTAATATATATATATCAGAATACTTAAGGGTAAGTTGCAGACATGATATTACATTTACACCTAAATATTTTAATGTACATATTCTAAAATAAGACAGTTGTCTTACATAGTCACTGTACAATTATCAATGTCAGGATTAAACATTGATACAATACTATCAGATAGTCTATAGACCTCATTCGATTTCACTAGTTATCCAAAAAATGTTGTTTATAGCAAAAGAAAATCTCAAGTTTATACATTATATTCAGATGTAGTATCTCTTTAGTCTCCTTTAAACTAGAATAGTTTTCAGAAAAATTTCTTTTTCATTTCGTGGGTATTTTTGAAGAGTAAAATCTCATTATTTTGTAGAATGTCCCTCAAATTGGGTTTCTCTGATGTTTTCTTATGATTAGATTCAACATATGTGTGTTGGGCCAGGAGTATCATAGAAGTGATATTTTGTTCTCAGTGCAACATATCAAGAGGCACATGATGTCAATTTGTCCCAATGTTGGTGATGTTAACTTTGCTCACTTAAGGTGGTATGTCAGGTTCCTCCACTGTAAAGTTAGTATTTTTTTCCCTTTTAACTAATAAGTATCTTGTGGGAACATAGTTTGCAGTTTCATAAATACCCTGGTATTTTTCACACTTTCAACCTCTTTGTTGTTGTTAGTACCATTAAGTTGATTCCAACTCATAGGGACCCTGTGTACGGCAGAGCGGAGCCCTGCCCGGTGTTTTTCGCACCGTCTTCTCACCTTCTGGGGCTATGTTAGACAAAACTGTGCTGCTATTCATAGGGTTTTCACTGCCACTTTTTTCAGAAGTGTGTGGTCAGGTCCCTCTTCCTAGTCTGTCTTAGCCTGGAAGCTCTGCTGAAACCTATCCACCCTGGGTGACCCTGCTGGTATGTGAAATACTGGTGGCGTAGCTTTCAGCATCACAGCAACACACAGCTGCCACAGTATGATAACCAACAAATGGATGGTGTGGTTCCCTGACCAGGAAATGAACCCGGGCTTTGGCGGTGAGAGCACTGAGTCTGAACCACTAGACCACCGGGGCTGGCTTTCAACCTCTAGTTAGCACCAATTGATGATTTTTGCCTGAATTGAATAATATTATGAAGGTTGCCAAACAGCAATTTTTCTAATCGGTCACACTTATTGGTTGGCTTTCTAATGTAAAGAAGAGCTTTTCCTTCTTCTCCATTTACGTAGGTATGTATGCGTGTATGTATTTCTTTATGGGAGTCATGGACTCTTATTTTATTCAGGGGGTTATAATCCTTTACTATCATTATTTATTCTGGTGGCCAAATTTTCCCAGCTTTGGCCTTATTAAGCCACTTCATGTTGGTTCCTGTGTCCTTTTGACTTGTCCTCATTCTTTGAGAACTTTTTTATTTTCTGGTGCACACACACACACACACACACACACAAATGTGCTTATCATATCCCACCTCTGGAATCAGCCATTTCTGTAAGGATCTCTGGTTGTAATTAGTGGAGTATTTAGAAAGCAAGACATGGGCTCTAGGGGAGTCATTGCTTTAAGGCACTCTCATAAGACAGAGATAAGAAATAGATTTACACACACATGCACACACGCACATCCACATCTATTTTGATGTCTACCTATCTATCTCAGGGTTTCTCATCCTGAGCACATCGATATTTTGGATCAGATAATATCAGATAATTCTTTGTTGGGAGAGATGGGGGGTGCTGTCCCCTGCATTGTAAGATGTTTAAGAGCACCTGTGGCTTCTCATTGGATGCCAGTGGCATACCCCACCTCCCATTTGTGAAAACCAAAAACATCTCCAGATATCGCCAAATTTCCCCTGGAGGGCAAATTGCCCCCAGTAGAGAACCACTGATGAATCTATTAAAAACCATGAATTCAACAGCATGGATGGAGGGTATTATGCTAAGTGAAATAAGTCGGTCAGAGAAAGACAAATACAAAGACAAGTATGATTTCATTTATATGTGGAATCTAAAAAATAAAACAAACATAACAAAACAGAAACAGATTCATAAATGCAGAGAACTAGTGGTGGCCAGAGGGGTGAGGGAATGGGCAAAATAGGCGAAAGGGATCAAGAGGTAAAAAATTCCAGTTATAAAATAAATAAGTCACAGGGATGTAATGTACAGCATAGAGAATATAGTCAATAATATTGTAAGTTTGTATAGTGACAGATGGTAACCAGACTTGGCATGATGATCATTGTATAATATATAAAAATATCAAATCACTATGTTATACACCTGAAACTAATATAATATTGTATGTCAATTATACGTCAATAAAAAAATAAGGTATAATAAAGACAAAAAGAGTCATAGGCCAAAATAAACCAAATCTTGAATTCACACTGATATCTACAACTGCAATCCAACCTCACAGGGTTCATTCTATCCTTTTCTCTTTCTATATTGTATATTCCCTTTTTTGACAATAAAAAACCTGGCTCCCATCATGCACTCTATATTTACTGTTTGCTCATTCCTAGATATAAAAAAATAATAATAATGTTATCACTACTAACCTATCCTCTTACAAAAACAAAAAAGCTTTGAACTTTATCAAAGGCTTTTCAGCCTCTCTGGAGATAATCAAATAATTTTTCTTCTTGTATCTATTAATATGGTCTATTATGTTAATAAATTTTCTAATATTGAGCCAAATTTGCAATTCTGAAAGAAATATCACTTAGTCATGGCTTACTATTTTCTTGGTGTATTGTTAATTCTATTCACTTATATTTTATTTGGAACTTTTGCTTCAATATTTATAAGTGATAGCATTCTGTAATTTCTTTTTTCATACTCTCAGACTTTTTTTTTTTTATGGGGAAGCTCTGCCCTGAGCTAGCATCCCTTGCCAATCTTCTTCTTTTTTCTGAGGAAGATTAGCCCTGAGCTAACATTCGTGCCCATCTTCCTCTATTTCGTATATGGGATACCACCACAGCATGGCTTGATGAGCGGCGTGTAAGTCTGTGCCCAGGGTTCAAACCTGCAAACCCCGGGCCGCCAAAGCAGAGCATGCAAACTTAACCACTATGCCACTGGACCAGCCCCATACTGTGTTTTTTGTATTAATATTATCCTTTCTTCATAAAAAGAACTGGAAAAGTTTCTTTTATCTTTAAAATCTCTGAAATAGTTTCTGGAGCTTTGGGATTATGGTGAAATCACTCAGCCTTGGTGGATTTTTCCATGTAATTCCTTAATAATTTTCCCCAGTAAAATTGGTCTAACCCTTCTATTTTTAATGTGGTCAATTTTGGAAATTTTATTTCCTATAAAATTATCCACTTGATTTAATTTTTGAGCTTATTTGCAAAGATCCCTGTAAAGCACTCTCATGAGATTTTAACATTTCCTCTGTATCAATAGTTATTTCCTCCTTATCATTTCTTACTTTGTATGATTGAACATGCTCACTTTTTCTTGATTAAGTTAGCCAATGGTTTGTCTATTTTTTTTAATTAAAAATAAACCAAGATTTTTATTTATTCATTAGATTTAGTGTTTTACTAGTCTCTACCTCATTATTTTCTACTGTTATCTTTATTATTTTTTTCCCTTTATTTTCATCTGGTTTAATTAATTTTCTTCTAGATATATGTTCCCAGATATTAGTCATTCACTTCCATTTTTTAATGTATATTGAAAAGGTATTTAAAGCTATGAAATTTCAATGATCACTAATAAAACCCATAGATTCTAATATATAGTGTCATCATTATTGTTGTTTTTTAGAAATTCTTTAATTTTGATATTTCTTTCTACTTTTACCCAAGAGTTATTTATCAAAAGGTTTTTAAATTTCTGAATGAAAACACTCTTTCTTAAAAATGTTTTAATATGTGTAGTTTATTGCATTGTAATTGAAGAATGATTTTTGTAATATTTCTACTTCATGGAATTTTCTAGAGTTTTATTTCTGATTACTATGTGATCAAGTTTGTAAATATCTCCATGTGTGCTTGAGAAGAAGGTGCATTTTTTATTACCAGTATGTAAAGTTCAATATACATCCAAAAAGTTTGCCTCATTGGTTGTATTATTTGGAGTTCCTAAATCCTTATTTATTTGTCCATTTGATCTCTCTTGTACTTAGTGGTGTGTATATTCTCCTATTATTAGTGTGTTTCTATCTATATGACCTTGCGTGTCTTCTACTATTTCCTTTATAAAAGTGATTTTTTTGTTCTTATGTGCATGTATATTTATAACTGTTATGTTTACACACATTTAATTATTGTGTTTTTATTGTGAATTGTACTTTTAACATTAAAAGATATGCTTCTGTATTACTTTAAGTGCTATACAATTTGAATTCCACTTCTTTAATATCAGTATCTCTGTCCTGCATTCTTATTGTTTTTATTTCCCTGGTTCAGTTTTATCTTTTTCTCTCTCTCTTTTTTTTTTTTTTTGAGGAATCATGTGTCTCCTGTATAGAGCATAATACACTTGGGTCTTAATTTGTGAGTCAAACTTAAACTCTTTTTCTTTTAAGAGCTGGTTGAAGGCAGCCCTGAGGGGAGAGGTTGTGTGGCAATCAATTTTTTTCTTTTTTGTTTGTTTGTTTTTCTGTTTGCTTTGCAGGATCTAAATCCAACCACCTCCCTTGTTTCTTTTTCCCTTCACTACATTGTTTCTTCAAGGTGCTTCTCCTTCCTTGAAACCCCCTTCTCTCCACTAAAAGATTCCTTTTCTAAGACTGCCTCCTCACTTTCTGAGTTCCCCATTAGGTACCTATCCTGTGAGCTGTGTTCTGATCTATTGCATAGCTTTTCAACCATAGTGTTAACTTTCTCTTCATGGAGATGGTTTTAGAACAATATTAGCCCTCGGGCAAGCTTTCCTCTTGTTTCTTTTACCCAAACTGTCTTTGTTCTCTGTGAAGGCTGACAGCAGGCATGTAGAAGTGTAAGGAGATAGTTTGCTGAGATTTGACGTTTATTTTTCTATTTAGAGTTAATTTGAATTTTAAAAATTTTCTGTCTTCTAATTATATTGCAAGCATAAGTTTTGTTTGATATGATTCCTTCTGGTTGATTTATTTTCCCCTTTGGAGGAAATGTTGGATGATTTGTTTTTATACCACTGCCATTGCCTCAGCTATTGGGAAATCAGAGAACCCATGATTTCCTACATTCCCTGAAGAACTGCGTCTCACTGTATGTTTGGAATACTTTTGCAACTGCAAGTAAGAGGAAACTCAATTCCTAGGTAGGGAATTGTACTTCCCTTTAGGATGTTGAAAGATGTAAGAGAATATTGTTTGCCATACAGCCCATGAGAAAAAGCCGAATAGTCTACAAAATCAGCGGCTTTCAGTAATATCAGCTCTTTCTATTTCTTGCAGCTTCTCTTGCTTTGCATGCTGGCTTTCATTCTTATTCCTGAAGCTTCATGATTGCAATAAGGCTGCCATTGTCTCAAGTTCAAGGCAGAAGAGAAAAAAATGAGTCTGTTCTAGCAGGCTCTGTTTCTTTTGTCAAGAAGAGAAAATTTTCTTAGAAATTGAACATCAGGCCTCCACTAACATCTCATTGGGTGGAAGTGTGCCACGTGGTCTCTTCTATCTGCAAGGGAGGCTATAAAGCTCGAGAGTATTTAGCTGTTTTCAGGTTCTATAGTGGAGGTGGGCAAGAGAAAAGTGAGTCGAAAATGAACATGAGCTGGGGCAGCCAACGAAGAGCATCTGCAGCACTTAACGCTTCTTTTATGCACCTCACAGGACTTAGTGGATTTCATGTCACATGAGTTCAATTGAATTGACCTTTTGGCTTGACCTATTTAATAATACGTATATGTAGATCACATGTGTACATAGGATTATGCTTATGTCTATTTTTTCCAGGAAAATCACTGATTGTTCTCATTTGTAAGATTAAATAACACAGTAGTATATTATTTAAGTAGGGCAAGTGATGCCAGTAATCCCCATCATAAGAGACCTGTAATAGTGCAATAGTGAGTGCACAATAGGGATAAGTAGTGTCATTCTTAGAGACATCAAAGGTCAAAAAGACCCAGATTTACAGACAACACAATACAGAAATTTAAGCGGTGAACACCAGACCAAAAGCAGACATTTGAAAGAGAACATTGCCTCCATCTTACCCAGTCGGTATGTCTATAAACCTATCCCTTATTTGGTGATTACGATGTGTTTCTCTGAGGATTCTTGTAGAAATCCAATGAGGTGATGTGTATAAAGCTCCTTGCACAGTGCTCAATAAATGTCAGCTATGACTACTACTCTTATTAGTGATACAATGTTTTTCCAAGTACAGTAGTAACTGCTTTATATATAATTATTCATTCCTTGCAACAATTTTATGAGGTAGGCATTATTATCACCATTTTACTTATGGGGAAACTAAAGCTTATTGACAGTAAATAACTTGTCCAAAGTAACATAACTGATAAATGGAGAGACCAGGACTCTGGTCTATATCAATCTGATTCCAAAGCCTGTACATTTAACCTTTCCCATGATGGTGCCTAATAATCACTGTCTAGGTTCTGTATTATTAGATGAGAGGTCACACAGGTAACAGCTCCCTTTGTCACTTCCTTCTCTCCTGTTCTCATCTCCACACCATCCCTATGTTATTATTTCACAAAGTAGGGAGATTAAACTTAGCACATCCTCACAAAAGGTCTAGATTTGGTCACATTTTTTGTACTTTTTCTTGGTATAACATTTATCACCCTGCTTTGTAATCATTTTCTTGTCTGTCTCTCTCAAAAGATAGGAAATTCCAGGTATGAATAGACCAAATTTGTCCATCACTGTAGTAGTGATCAAAGTACTTCTCAATTTGAAAGAATTCCTTATTAAATTAAGGAATTTAGTTCTTCATCTGTCACATATCTGTCACATTTTTTCTATTTGAATTTTATTTTATTAACATTGATTTTTTTTTTTTTTTGCCTCTATCCAGGACTACTAAGAAAAAAGAGAAGAGACACAAATTGCCAATATCAAGAGTGAAAGAGAGGACCTCAATGGAAATTCTGTAATCATTAAAAGGATAATAAGTGAGTTATAAGAAAATTAATGCATATTCATATGTAACTTAGGTGAGATGGACCAAATCTTGGAAAGATATGAGCTGTCAATGCTTATTCAAGAAAAAATAATCTGAAGAGTTCTCTATCTGTTAAATTTAATTCACAATTTAAAATACCCACAAAGAAAACTCTAGCCTAGTGAAATTTATCAAATGTGTAAGAAAGCAATAATATCAATTCTCTATAAACCCTTTCTGAGACTAGAAGAGATGAGATCACTTCCCAACTCATTTTATGGAGCCAACACACTGGTACCAAAACCAGACAAAGACAATACAAAAATGACCAATATTTCTCAACTACATAGATACAAGATTTCTTAAAAAGTGTTATGAAAGCAAACCAATACTTTAGGAAAATGCATCATGACCAAGTGGGATATCATGGAATAAAAGATTTGTTCAACATTTGAAAATCAATCAATGTGATTAACTATATAAACACATCAAAGAAAAACTGTAAGATCATTTTCATAGATGCCCAATAAGTATTTGACAAAATTCCATATCCACTCATGATAAAAAATGCTTAAAAACTCTCAGTGAACTAAGGAGAAGGGAACTTCCTTCACCTGATAAGGACCATTTTGAAAAACCCACATCTAATATAGCTAAGGGTGAAAGGCTAATTGCTCTGAAGGCCAAAAACAAGGCAAGAATTTCGTCTCTCTCAATCCTTTTAGTTAACATTGTATGAAAGTCTTATCCTGTGCAATAAGTTAAGAAAAATAAATAAAAATTAGCCAGATTGGCAAAGGAGAAGTAAAGCTGTCTTTATTCCATACAACATGGTTATCTACTTAGAAAATCCAAAAGAATCTACAAAAATATTTCCTAGAATCAACATGTGAGTTCATTAACATTGCATAATACAAGGCATGCTACAACATTTTTAAAAGATCAATTGTGTTTATACTTACTCATTATGAAAAATTGGAAATTGAAATCAAACAAACTACCATTTACAATAACATTAAAGAAAAACATGAAACACTTCAGGGCAGAGCTAACAAACCATGCAGGACTTGTACACTGAAAACTATAAAATCTTTCTGAGATAAATTAAAAAAAACAAATTAATGGAGAGATATACTTTGTTCAAGAATCAGATGATTCACTATTGTTATGATATCAATTCTATGCAAATTGATCTATAGATTCAAAGTAATATCAATCAAAATCCCAGAAGGCTCTTTTTTTAGAAATTTGCAAGCTGATTCCAAAATTCATATAGAAATGCAAAGAACCTAGAGTAATAGAAACCATTTTGAAAACAAATAATAAGTTGGAGAACTCATTCTACCTGATTTCAAGACTTACATAAAACTACAGTATCAAGACAGTACAGTATGGGCATAAGGGTAACATCAGTGTAGCAGAACAGAGAGTCCAAAAATAGACCCACACATATATGGCCAATTAATTTTCAACAAAGTTGTCAAGGTAATTCATTAGGAATGGATATTTTTTCAACAAATTCTGCTAAAGAATTGGAAGTCCATATGCAAAATTGAAAGAAAACAAAACAGAATCTCAATCTTTACTCCATTATCTTAAATGATATAAAATTAGCTAAAACTATATCATAGATATAAATGTAAGACCTAAAAATCTAAAATGTCTGGGAAAAATCAAAGGAGAAAATCTTTGTGAGCTTGGATTAGGCAAATATTTCTTAGATATGACACAAAAAGCACAAATCATAAAAGAAAATAAGGGTAAATTATACTTCAACAAAATTAACAATTCTTTGCAAGATACTGCTAAGAAAATTAAAACACAAACCACAGATTGGGAATAAATATTTGTAAAACATCTGATAGAGGAATTGTATCAGAATATATGTTTTAAAACTCAGTAATAAGATAACAAACAATTCAATTAAAAATAGCCAAATGATTCAAACAAACATTTCACCAAAGAAGATATACTGATTGCAGATAAGTACATAGGGAAAAATGCTCATCATTAGTTATGAGGGAAATCAAATTAAAACCCCAATGAGATAATGATACCTATCTACTGAAATGACTAAAATGAAAAAGACTGACAATACTAAGTATTAGTGAGAATTCAGAGCTACAGCACAATGGGAGCTCTCACATATTGCTGGTAGAGATACGGAATGGTACAGTCAGTCATTTTAGAAGAGAGTTGCACTTTTTTATAAAGTTAAACCCATGCTCATTATTTTGTGGTAGGCTTGCTGAGGGCAGAATCAATTCTTCCTTCCCCAAAATTGGTTCAAGACTGATGATGCCACATATGCACCAAGAGAATATGAAAAATTTTATTACTTACATAATGAGGTTTTCTGGAGAAAACAGAGCAAGCACCCAAAATGACTTGAGCAAAGGAAGGAGTGACGGCTATAGTTTTTATTGTGGTCAGGCTACAGGACCAAGGTGAGGGTGATAGAATGGTTTGAACTTCTCCACTGGCACTAAGGAAGGCAACACTGGGGCTCTTTTTATCCTTGCCCAGATGTGGAAAAAGAGGGAAGGATGGGGCCTGAAAGCTGTCTGTGGTCAACCATCAAAAATGGAGTGAGACACTTTATTACACTTACTAAATGACCCAGCAGTCTCACTCTTAGATATTTACCCAAGAGAAGTGATAACATAACATATGTTCAGCAAACATTTATAACCCAAAACTGGAAGCAACCCAAAAGTCCATCAACTGGTGAATCAGTAAACAAATTGTAGCACATACATACAATGGAATACTATTTAGGAATCAAAAGGAACAATTTATAGATACATGCAATAGCATGAATGAATCTCAAAAGCATTATCCCAACTGATAGAAGCCAGATACAAAAGGCCGCACAGTAATTACATTTGTATGGAAATCTAGAAAAGGTAAAACTATAAAAGCAAATCAAATAAGTGGGAATTGGTTTCAAAGGACACAAGAGAACTTTTTAAGATGATATACTAATTGTGATGGTAGTTACACAGCTCTATATTTCTCAAAACTCAACAAACTATACTTACGGAGGGTGAAATTTTGTGTATGAAAATTATACAACCATGCACTTGAATTAAAAATAAACTTTTGCGGGCCGGCCCGGTGACATTGTGGTTAAGTTCACACGCTCCACTTCAGCGGACCAGGGTTCGCAGTTTCAGATCCTGGGCTCAGACCTATGCATCGCTCATCAATCTATGCTATGGTGGCATCCCACATACAAAATAGAGGAAGATGAGCACAGATATTAGCTCAGGGCTAATCTTCCTCAGCAAAAAGAGGAAGATTGGTGATGGATGTTAGCTGAGGGCCAATCTTCCTCACCAAAAAAAGGAAAATACATAAACCTTTGTAAGATAAATAGAACTAATATTACTGTCTTCAATTTCTAGATAAGTAAACTGAGGCTAAAAAAGTCTAAGTGGTCTGCTAAAAGCCAGCCGGGGGGAAAGGGGCAGACACCAGACTTATATCCAGCTCACTAACCCTCATCCCAAGCTCGTTCATGATATTATATTTTTGATCTAATACAAGCACTTTTATGACATTTCCTCATCAACAATGTAATGTGAAGACAATTTAGTCTCATATTGTGTCATTCCAAGGGGTCAGATCAGGTCCAATAGACCAACAGGTAAAAATTATAGCAAATCAGACATTTTTGCTTAACATAAAAAAACTACTTGAACAATGAGACCATCATTGAAGGCTTCCCAAATGGACTGCTTATTGATAGTGTTCAGGTAAAAGCCAATATACCCTGAGAAAGTGGAGCAGGGAGGTGACTGAGGAATTTAAAGTTTAGATGTGGAGCTGCAGCAGCTGGTCTCTAAGTGTCCAGTCATCACTCCTGCTCTATAAAGACGTGGAAGACTTGTTTTGCACCTGGTAATGTGAGGTACAGTCCTAAGGCCTGTGAGTGTCACAAAGATGAAAAAGGTATTACTGCTAACCTGAAGATGCATATGGTAAAATGTTAGAGTCTGTACCTACAGAAAGTGATTGCTTATGTGATATGTTCTAAAAGCAAATACACAGCATAATAGAGTTAAATATACTTCTTTATAAATCCCATAGGAGGGAAATTAAGATTATTATCTTCTCAACCAACAATATAAAACAGTTTGTGCAAATTGTGATAGACATTAAGAAAAATCTACAGATAATATCTACTGATTAAAATTAAGCTAATTTAATTCATCAGAGACTGAATATAATTCTTTTCCTTACCATTTATGGATTTAACTATTATGTTAGGGTGGTGGGATTAGATGATTTGAACCTTTTTGGTATGATTATAAAGTATTTTAATTTTAAAGCCTTGAGGATAAAGAAATGCAGCTAATTTCTGCGTGTACAAAAATAATGTAAACATCTACTGGGCTGGGACTCAATTAGAGCCTCTGAACTCGAGGGCAGAATTTAGTCCAGATCATTTGAAAATAACAGCATCCTCCCTTATAATTATAAGATCAATGACTGACAAGATAATTAGTATATCTGGTAATCAAGGTAACAGCTTTTGCAGATCTGTTTAGATTATATACTGTTACTTGGAATACATGCCAAAGGTGTTAAACTAATCTTCTGTACTCAAAGATGATGGCTGAATCTTAGGAAACTAATATGTATAGGCTGTATTCTTCACTTCATAAACAGTCGCAGGCAACGAATAAATCAATACTAATTATGATTATAGTTTTAGAGCACAGTTAGGATAAAGCAGCTATCTTTGCAGGAAGAGCATCAATTTGAATACCTAAAACCCAATCAACAGTCTGACTTGTACTATCTTTTCAATCTAACTATTAGGTACGTACTGGAGACAGTTTAAGATATTCACCAATCACAAAATTACCAATCACCAATCACCAAAATGACTGTGGCAGCTTGATCTCAGAGTCACATACGCCTGGGTTGACATCTTTGCTGTGACACGTAGACCTTTGACAGCTTTTACAGTGGGCTTCTGTTGCTTTTGCCTGCACACTTTTCTTTGGGTCACAGCGCCTTCATTTTCTTTTGCAAAGTCCTCTCACCCTGATAACATACAGTCTTGGTGGGGGTCGTAAAATTTATATTCCAACCTTCCTTGCCAGAGATTGGGTGCAAGGCCAGGATGAGCAATGCCTGGAAGCTATTCTCTGCAAGGTAGTGACGAGTCCAAGGATGGGAATGTGGACCAGGCAAGGCCAAGAAGAGTACTCTTTATGGTTGATGTAATTGCTAAGGTGATAATGGCCATGTTTGCTATTGAGTCAGAGTACACATAGAGTTCAGCCATCAAAAGAAAGCAGAGGGTGTATATAGAGAGACAAAGAGAGCTCTTATAACATTGTTTACATCTCTGAATCCAGGTGTGCCTGAAAGCCGATTTACCCACTGAAATTCTTAGTAATAAGATCAAAATATTTTCTGCTTGCTTAAACAAGCAACAAAAAGGAATCTTGACTGATGGAACCTACCTAATACTTCTATGCCTTGGTTTCCTAATTTGTAAAATTAAACATGAAAGTTGCCATTTTATAGAATTATTGTAACTAAGACAATTGTTGCTTTACCCTATTTAATATTTGTGATGACTTTATGAAGTTAGTGTTAATTTTATCTCCCTCTACTGGTGAAGAAACTGAAGCTTAGAGATGTTAAGGAATTTGCCCAAGGTAATGTATTAGACAGGGTGAGCAGCACTAATTAATGTAAAAATAACCTCAAAACTTTAGTGGCTCCATACGATGAAAGTGAATTTCTTTCTCATACGAAGTCTAGTTCTAATACAAGTTAAAGCAGCTCTCCTGGGCAATATTCTTCTAAGTGCTGTTGCAGGGATCCAGGCGCCCTCCTTATTGGGGCTCTGCTATTCAGTGCCTTCAATATCACACTAGTGTCATCCAGCCAGCGGGTAGAGATGGAGTTGAGGGGTATAGAATATCGGGAAGGCACACGAGATATGTATCTACCCCAACTCAGAAGTGATACATATATTTCCTGCTTATATTCTATTGGCTAAAATTAGTCACAGGGTATCACCAGTTGCAAGGAGTCATGTAGTCTTTCCATATGCCCCAAATGAAACTTAAATGTAGCATTTTTTGTACCATAACTAACATTGGTTAATACAAGTGGAGCCTGGATTTCAACCCAGTCAACCTGACTATTGAATCCAGGCCCTTACGCACTATGCTGTTACAGTAACCTGTTGCCAGCACTTATTGAATGTGTGTGACAGTGCTAGGCATATGGTAGATGCTTAATAAATGTAAGATTTCTTCTGAGGAAGAAGAAAAAAGAGAGAGAGAGAGAACCAGGGATGAAAGGGAGGAAGGAAGAAAGGGAGGGAGGGAGGGGAAATAAAGACTGATCACAAACATTTAAATTCTTTTATTTTGTGTTTCTTTTCTCTAAAAATCCTTAATTTGATAAATTGGGGATGAAGAGCAAACAATTAATCATATTTTTAAAAATTATAATACTTTAGAAAAAGAAGAACAATGACAGAAGAAGTGAAACACCACGGAGGAGTATATGCAGACTGGCCCATCTCCTAACACAACCCATCCAAGTAACAACTCACTAAGCAGAATCCACTGTGATGGTGTTTTGAGCACTAGTGGTATTGCTTTGATAGTCCTTGATTTTCTGTATTTGCGTGTATAACCCAAGTTATATGCCACAAATCTTCTCTACGTTTATGCCTGAAATTAGTTCTCTGACGTTTTCCCCAGCTATTTATCAGAGGTTTCAAAGCACTGTCTGTCTTTCAGTCCATCAGATTTTTCCATCCAGGCTTCTTAATTTGCTACCTCTTAGCCTCAGGTGACCCTCTTGAGCTCTCTGCTGGGCTCCATGATGCTTAATGGGCATAACTAATGGGAAATATTGAAAATAGAGAAGAGGAGAGGAAACAAGGCAATACTATTATCTATTTCTCCAAATATGTAATAATCCTTCTCTAAAATCCCCTCAGCATAGGAGAGACTGGGATATACCTTTCAATAAGAACTTACAGAAGGTTCAAGGATAATAAATTAGCCTAGAACTCTTGTCAGACTCAGATGCATTCTAGAAACTCTTTCTGGCCAGCTCCTCCTTTGCTTCCAGCCTGATATCATGTGCTAAAGGGCAGCTGAGCACTTCCATCACCTCTACCCCAACCCTTCACCAGCAGAACTTTTCCAGGCATCCCAGGGCCTCAGATCTGGGCCAATCTGCTTCCAAGCAAAGAGAAATATGTTTTCTCCCCTCAGTGCAAGGCCAACATGGAGGTCTTTATTTCTTGATGGCAGACTAACAAGTTTTTATTCCCTTCAGGGAAAACTCCTCCTCCACTCATATAGATTTTGTGGGTTTTGACCTATGGCTCAAACAAGACAATCATACAGTAGTCTGATATCAAAACATTTCCATTTGTTGGTGCTATATTTTTTAAATAAGACTACACACGTTCAACAGTTTGGTCCAGGTAAGACTGCACTAAGCTTACTTGAAAGCCGTAAATGTACGTTTTGGCCAAAAGATAAAAATACTGATTTCCTCTAGTGAATAGCCTGTATTTAATAGATTGTGCCAAGTCAGGAACTCTGTGTTAAAATACAGGTTGGCCTTCCCAAGAAACTTCTTAAGATATGGATGAATGAATAAATGAACATACCTGATGATAAGGTAAATATCTGTGGCGATTACAGATTCACAGTGATACGCAGTCCCAGTCCATGGAAAACCTCCTAGCTATTCTTTCTGAATAGGGAGTTTGGTTTACTGACACCATCTCCTAATGATGTTATTCAAGATTACCAAAAATTAATCATAAATATTACTGCAGTAGATACAAATAATCATTAACTGCTACTATGCTGCTACACAGGAGCATGCTACTATGAACAACTCTATGGCCACAAATGTGATAACCTAGACGAAATAAGCCAATTCCTCAGAGGATACAATCTGCCAAAACTCACACAAGAAGAAATAGACAATCTGAACAGGCATATATCAATTAAAGAAATTGAATTAATAATTAATAACCTTCTAAAACAGAAAGCACCAGGCCCAAATGGGTGCACAGGTGAATTCTACTGAATTTAAGGAAGAAATTATACCAATTCTCTGCAAGCTCTTTAACAAGACAGAAAGAAACACAATGAATATTTCCTAACTCATCCTGTGGTGCCAAAATTACCTAATACCAAAACCAGACTAAGAAATTACAAGAAAAGAAAATTACAGGCCACTATCTCTTATGAAAATAGATACAAAAACCCTCAATAAAATATTGGCAAGTTGAATCCATCAACGCATAGGAAGAGTTATACACCATGACCAAGTGGGATTTATCCCAGGTATTCAGGGTGGTACAATGTTGAAAAATCAATTAATATAATTCATCACATCAACAGCCTAAAGAAGAAAAATCACATGATCATATCAATAGATGCAGAAGAAGCATTGACAAAATTCAGCACCCATTCATGATAAAAACACTCAGCAAACTAGGAGGAAAATTTCCGCAACTTAAAGATCATCTACAAAAAACCTACAGCTAACATCATAGTTAATGATGAGACCCTAGAACTTTTAATTTTTTTTTCTCTGTTCTTTATTTCTTTTTTCTCCTTTCTTTTACTTTCTTTGGGTGAACTTTTTATTATTCAGTTTTATCACTCCTATTGGCTCCTTAGCTGTATCTCATTGTCTTAATGTTTTAATGGATGCTCTCGTGATGACACTATGCATCCTTAACTCATAATAACCCGACTTTAATACTATACCGCTTCAAGTATAGAGTGAGAAACTTGCTACAGTACACTTCAATTTACCTCCTTCCTGTGCTTTGTGCTGCTGTTGTCATATATAGTATTTGTACATTAATTATATAACCCAAAATAAATTATTATTTTTGCTTTAAAGAAATTGCATGTTAAAGAAATTTTTTAAATTTAAATTATTTTTATGTTTACCCATACATTTACGATTTCCACTACTCTTTATTCCTTCCTATAGATCCAAGTTTCCGGATCTACAGGATCATTTAGCCTGAAGTACTTCCTCTAGCATGTTGGTCTATTGTTGGTCTATTGCCAACAAGCCTCTCGACTTTTGCTTATCTGAAGACATGCCTTCATATCTGAATGATTATTTCAACTATGCACACAATTATCATGACAATTCTTTTCCATTAAGTGATTCAGAAATGTTGCTCCATTGTCTTCTGGCTTCCATTGTTTCCAATGAGAAATCAGGCAGAATTTGTAGCATTGCTCCCCTGTATGTAATGTGTTCTTATTCTCTTGTTGTTTTCAATATTTTTCTCTTTTATTTTGGATTTCAGCAGATTGATAATCAGGTGCCTGTGTGTGTGTGGTGTGGTGTGGGTTTTCATCCTGTGAGAAGCATTCAATGAGCTTCTGAGACCTGTAGGTTAATACTTTTAATTAAATTTGGAGAGATTTTGACCATTATTTATTGAAAATATTCTTTACATGACTTTCTTTCTCTCGTTTTCTTCTGGGACTCCAATTGCTTATGGGTCTGCTCTTATTGACTAATTTTTCTTTTGATTATGGGTCACATTTTCCTGTTTCCTTGCATATTTCATATGTTTTAATTGAGTTCCAGGCATTGTGTATAAAGGAATAATAGAATCTGAAGTATGATTATTTTTTGCTTTATTTTGTTCATTTTCCAGAGAATTTAAGCCTTTTTCTCCGTTTGGCAATTAGAGTAAATGGATGATGATTTAGATTTTTTTCAAAAGTCAAGTCGAGCTGGGGCTGAGCCATAGTGTTAATTAGATCTGGCTCACCTTTGGTTAATCCTTTCTGCACCATTCTATGCCACTGCTGCTAAGGGCTGACCACTTTCTTCCTAACAGCATTTGAGCTAGATGGGGTGGGGAGTGGATCAAAGTTTCAAGTAGCTTTGGTCAATGTTTGGATTCAACACCCTATTGGTTTTCTGGAGAATTCTAATACAATGGCAAAAGGGATTTTTGCAGATGTAATTAAGTTTACTAAGCAGTTGACTTCGATTAATCAAAAGGGAAATCAAATCATCTAGGTGGGCCTGACCTAATCACATGAGCCCTTTAAAAGCAGAGAGTTTTCTCTAGTGAGCAGTGAGTAGCAGAGGAGGAAGTCAGATAGATTCCAGTCATGAAAAGGAATTGAAACAAGGCTCTTGGCTTGAAGATGGAAGGGGCTATAGGGAAAGGACCTGAGAGCAGCCTCTAGTTGCTGAGAACAGCGCTCAGCTGACAAGCAACAAGGAAATGGGGACCTCAATCCAATAGCCACAGGGAACTTAATGCTGCCAACAAGAATAAGCTTGGAAGCAGTTTTCTCCCCCAAGCGTCAGATTAAGAACTCAGCTCTGCCAATATCTTGCTTTTGGCCTTGTGAAATCCTGAGCAGAGAACTCAGCCTTACCCTTATGGGCTTCTGACATAAAAGACTGTGAGCTAACAAACGGGTGTCATGGTGTATGGAAATTTGTTATGCAGCAATCGAAAACTAACATAGCCAAGACATAAAGATGAGCTCCACTAGCAAGGCTAAAGGTGGTTTTTGTTAATGGCCACCTGCCTTGGTATCTGAATGCACGCAGCACTAAAATTTCCACATTTCAAAAAATACTACTCTCTCTCTTTTACTGTTCAAAATTCACCTGATGGAATGATCCAAAAAGTATTAAGACCATATGTTGTCTAAAAAATCTTCTTACCAATTTCTACCTGTCTTCCTTTATTCTGACACATGTACATTTACCTTTATAATCAGCAGCATAAATGTGTCAATAATCTAGAGTGACACTGGCTGTTTCAAGGATATTGAAACTGGAGTAGTGGGAACTGCCCCTTAGTAGTTGAAAACACAAAAAGTAAACATTGTTGCTACATGATGGGAACTCGCTAGAAGAAGTCCACTCACAGAAACTGTGAATCTCTTTCCTAAAAGATTAAAAATCTGGTTCTTAGGGACAAAGTTGACATCTGCTAGTACGTGTGTATTCGCACAGGTGTCTCAGTAGCGTAAATTCAACAGCTGCCGTCACTTGTGTTGAACTTCTGGTTTTAGCTAAATTGTTTTAGAAGAAGATCCAGGAGTACAGACAATCATTTTTTTTCAAGTTTTGAAAGCATATTTCTTTTTAACATCAAGCTGTAGCATGTAAACAGTGGTCTGAAAAAACAACTGTGCTCTTCAGAGCCTTGCTTCATATTCCTCTGTTCACCTAACACTGTTCTCAACTTGCCACCAAGACAGCCTAGTGATTATGGATGAAGACAAGAAAAAAAGATTTTGGAGTCTAGCAGATATAGGTATAAATGCCAACTCAGCTATTTATTAGCTGAGTAAGTAGCAGCATCTATGAGTTTCCTCACTGAAGAAGAATTTCCTTGCAGAGCCATGACGAGGAGTACTTAACAAAGTAAGTCCAGAGTTTATCACTGTTCTGACCCAATTTGTAGTGCCTATGTTTATTAATATTTATTCTGAAATATAAGTGTTTTGATCCAGTTCATTCCAAATTTCAAAAAGAAAAACAAATCCTCAATTGTACTTACCAATTTTTTCTCTTGCTGTTGTCATTTATTCAAAATCCTGTTGCTTTCTTGTCAATAGTTTTTTACTCAGCATCACGAAATTAATGCTACTAAAGTCATCCATCTGAGTTAAGGACACTTTCTCTAGTAAAGCCTTAGTACCTTAAAGTAGATCTGAAAAGTATTTTAAACTCAATCTCCTAGTTGTTAGTGGGGATATTTTAGCATTTTCAGTAGAAGTTTTATTATATTAATAACTTTTCTGTATTTCAGTTGCTGTAACCACTTTATGCCAAATTTTGTTCAATAGTAATCACTGTTATAATGATATGGTAGTGTTCATTTTCCAGGCTTTACAATGTCCAGCAAATGTCCTTTTTACATATGAAAACCGTACTCACCAAGCTATACTTTATAAAAGTCTGTACTAGGCCATTCAGTAATTTATAAATTCAAAGCAAGACCCTATTATTCATTCTAAATATGACAGCATAGCTTTAGAGGTGGGCAGCCTCCACACAAGTAATCTGCTGATTAGGGCGAGTATGCATATCAGAAGCCAGCAAACTCCAATTTGCCTTGAATGTCAGCTGCATAACAACTTATCAGAGAAGCCCAGATACGAGGGTAAAGAAATGCTCCTTCCTTAATTATGAGCATGTGTATGCCAATGCGAACCTACATTAGTCTGACGGAGCATTCTGGGATAATAAGTTAATGCTATTAAGATTCATTAAATTTTCCTAATATGCATGCCAATGCCTCTTAGTGGTAATACTTTAGATCCCAAGCTCCGAGTCTGTGCTGACAAAGTCCAAGGAGAATGGAAAGAGGTCCAGCCTGGAATGCCAGTAGATGTCCTAAATAAGACTTTGCAACATTTTAGAAAAGATGCTTTTGGTGACTGCACATACTAATTCGGTGTTAACTTCAGGTGATCATGATTAATCATTCAAAGAAAACAAAAACCTTTCTGTTTTATGTGTAGCCATCTAAGTTTTTTGTACTAATATAAGGAAAAATTAGTGGAAAGTTCAGAGCAAATTTGTGAGGGCCTACTTTGGCCTTAGATATGTTTTATTTGGCTAGAATTTAAATTTGAATGATGGTAGGTGGCATTGCCCTGTCCAGAGCCTATTGCTTTTATATTTGATTTATTCACTTACCTTATCTGACTGATCCCTGAAGGCATTTGAGCTTCAGGCTCCAGTTCTAAATGAAGATCTACTTGAAAGGCCAAATGTTTCCTTAAGAGAGATTGACGAAGCCAGTGAATGTGACTCTGAATCTTTTGCTTAACTGCCATGTCAGAGTCTGACAAAATACAAATATAGGATTTATTTGACCCAGGAGACTGTAATATAATGGAAGTGTCTTGATTTGTGAGACAGGGAACACAGTTTCATTCGTCCATTCATTTAACTGTTCAGTCATTCAGATGACCAACATGTATTGACCACCCACAGGGTACCATTGTTGGTATACAACAATGAGCAATAATAGTACTGTCTCCTAAGATTGTTGTAAGGATTCAGTCTGATAATACATGTGTATTGGGTACAAATCTTCTTCTTCTTTTCAGATTCCTTTGACTGTCTCCTTTTGTGTTTCTCTTGGTCAGCACCTCATCCGTGCTAAATAGTTCCTTTATGACTAGATGAAATGCAATACCCTAGGGATCTGGCTTGCTGAATGGACCCCAAGGTGCTAGTTAATACCACCTGGAAATGTCAGAGAGTGAGCTCTCTGTGGAGTACAGCTCACCCTTGGGAAATGAGAGATGAAATGGAAATAGGCAGAAAAATTCCTCCTCTTTCTCTCTTCATGGACTGCTCTAAGTTGCAATTCTTTGCAAATATTCCAGGAAAGTTCCATATTCCAAGCAAAGGTACCTGCTGGGTGACCTGTTAATGTAGTTGATACCGAACCAAGTGGGCTCGCCTCCTGGTGAGTTAAATAAGAATCTACACCAGTGGAAGTTGTCTCACAAAGTAAAGTGTACTTGCAGCAAATAGGAGGCCATGAGAAATCATTTCCAAAGCCATGGCACCCCCTAAACAAAGGGGAGGAGGAACTTTTATTTGGTTGGGGAATTACTATTCAAAAGGGAGAGGTGGGGGTTCGCTTGCACAGGCTCAGTTGGAGAACCTGCTTCCACATAATGGGCCCTAAGCTCCTCCTGGAGAGATCTTTGCATTAAAATAGGGCAAAGGCTATGGGCACAGCTCTTATAGTGAGGCTTGGTCAGTTTCAGGATGGCTGGTGGTTACATCTCCTTAACATACAAAAGGAAAAGAAACAACTTGGAAAAACAGTTAATTGCTTCCAAACCTACCTTTGAGTTCCTCAGGGCACCTAGTTGGGTGACATAGTGACTGACACATTAAAATGATTGCATTTCATTGTTCATTAGCTTTTCTCATTTTACTTCTCTCTCTTCCTTCCACCTTTACTACTTTGGGCTTATGTCTCTCACGTAAAGTACCAGTGTGAGCTTGGACAACTCATACAGTCTTTCTGAGCCTCAATAATAGAGTTGAACAATTTGAAGACTTCTTCCAGCTCTAAATCTTAGAATTCTATGATTATCTGCAAGGATACCAAAATTATTTATTTTGTAAAATAGTCATGTTCTAGATTTTTAAATCATCATATAAAAAAATGATTTTTTTACTGTAAATTTATGAAATCAGAAATACCTTTCTCTTTGTTAAAGAGCATTTCTGGTGCCAATTTTGCTTCTCAAAATTAAAAGAAATTGCATTAGACAATTTCTAAATAAGCTACACTTCTCTAAACTTCTATAATTTTATGACTCCATTTTGACAGTCTCATGTTTGAACAGATTTTTTTTTAGAGAGAGGAAAGGAATTACCATTTATTGCACCAAAAGTATGGTGCCAGGCACTAAGTAACTTACTTTACATATATATCATTTTATTTAGCCCTCACAAATGCCCTGGAAGGCAGAAATTATTTTCTCTATTTTAAAGGCATGGAGAGTAATTAATTGCCAGGTGCAAATAGCTAATAAGGGGCAAGCAAAGAGGGAAAGCCGTCTGCCCAGCTCCAAAGACCAAGCTCCCCCACTGAGCACATTGTCTCACTTTTTTATTTTAATCTCCTTTTCTGACTCATCTTTCCTCCACAAAAATCTATGACTTAGAAATTACTCATTGATCCACAGCTACACAAATTTAATACCCCTTTAATTATTTACTTTTTGCCTGTGTGGTAAAACATCTAGTAACTTAGAGCAATAATATCTCATTTAAACAGTAAGTGTAGCTGTCAAGGGTAACTGACAAGTTTAAAACTTCCTTAACTTAGCACATTACAATATGCATGACAATTCACTTCCTGGATACATTTCAAGTAGTTTAATGTTTTATTCACTGTAGTAATAGCATCCAGCAGTGTCTAGTAACCAATACATCTGTGCTTTGCAAATACAAATATAATAGATGATAACAAGATAATTCTGACACCTAAGAAAGACTAAGGGCATTTTCAAAGAAAGCTTTTGTTATATTCAACTTTACTCTAAGCCCAAGTTTATTTTATTGTACTTGAATAATTTAAAGTTGATTATGTGTACATGGACTAAGGTAAGTCTTTGCGAACCAAAATATGAAATTTTCCAATATATCATTCACAAACCTCAAGAGGCATGACATTAAATTAAATTAAATCTATGTTTCTACCATAAAACACACATAAAAATTTAACTCAGTTTTTTTAATCGCTAAATTATTAGTATAATCAGATATTAAAAACTTCCCCATGGTACAACTATACATATTAGTGAAAAAAGTGTTTTAGGTTAAATATTAAACATAATGAAACACTGTCTTCAGAGCATAGTTTAAATAAATAAGAATGTCTCAAAAGTAAAATAATCTTATATATCTGTGCCTGGCTCCCATACATTGATTTAATTCCTGGGATTCTAATTTAAAAACTTGGTCTAAGTGTTGATTGGTTAGAATACTCTGAATGACCTAGTTAAAATATTTGGTTATTAGAAATCTTCATAGTATTGCATTTTTAACTTATTCCAGTCATCCAAAGAATCTCAGTGTCAAAAATTGTAAGATGGAAGATGATATGGAAGGCCAGAATATAGGTAAGAGCAGAAAATGTGTAAAACATCTACGGTGCTTCATTTTTCATATAAAGCAGGGGGCCTCATGTATTAAACCAAATAAAAGTTTCCAAATGACCTTAAGTGGTCCCTGAAGGCTCAGCCAAAAGTTCTATTTCCATAATCTATGATGATAGAGTTTCTACCAAAGTGACTCCCAAGTGGCTGGATGGCCAGATGCCAATACCCTGTACCAAGACAGAGCCCAGATCTGCTCTTTCATTTGGTAGGGATAATAACACAACTACTTGTAAAGTGTTCTATTTTACCAAAGGCCTTCCCATTACTGCTCTACCCATGGCGTAATAAAAGTGTTGATCAACATTTGCATGTTCATAACAGCTAGAGGCAAAAACAAGTAGAAACTTCCAAAGTGGGTGAGGCTGTCTTCAGAAGCTCCCACCTCCCTCCTGCATATTGTCCCCAACCTCCAGCGCTCCCAAGTCCTTTGACTTCCCTCTAGCTTTATAAGAACATCTAATTTCAGCTTCCCCCTCAAATAGTCCTTCCCAGATCAACCTATGTATGGCACCTTATTAGAGGAGCTGGTAGGTTATTTATTCATACATAAATGGATCTAATAAGTCATTTATTCACTCAGTTATTCAGCAAACATGTGCTGAGTGTCCATTTTGTGCCAGGCACTGTGCCAGACACTAGAAAAATATCACTGGAGGAAACTTAGTAAACACAGTGGTAGGAAAGACAGACCCTTGCTCAGTTATCCAGAATCCCACTTTGATGCATTTTAAAAGAATAATATACAGGCTGCTAACTCAAAGGAATAGACTCTGACTAAAGAATTATAGGCAGAAATAGATATATTTTAAATGGGAATGACTTCCCCAGAACTCTCAAATCATAGGGTACACACCCTTTCTCTCTATTCAGAAGATCAGCCTTGAGCACAGCACACGAATTGTTCAACATGTTAAGTGGAACTTTTCCTGTTACCTTGGAATATGAGATTAAGCCCTATGCAGGATAAAAGACAATAAAAGCCTTACATTATAAAAAGCAACTGCCAAATACATCTCTGTGAATTATTAAGGCTTGGCAAAAATCAGTCCTCACTTCCAAACACCCCGAAGAGCCTATAAAAAGAACAGACTAGCAATTCCAGGGGAAATCATCCAGATTTAATAATTACTAGGTCTTAGGCACCTTTTGACTTTTCTTTTCTCCATGGAGTGGGGTAGAGGGTACTATTCTCTTTTAAAGAAAGTAAGGGAGGTTCTGGAGACCACCCATAATAACTGGAAGACCAAGAGGTGGAGAGGCACATTTCTCTTCACTGTGAGTACTTGCAAGTTGTAGCTCAAATGCCACTGTGAGGAAATCCTTGGGAGAGCTTGACATGCTTCCCTTGAGTTTGGGAGGCAACTGGGGACCTTGAAACTGGTGCCTACCTCTGCCTTCAGAGTTCGGAAGGTGGGAGATTGGCTGGAGCCATTGTGCAAAAGGTGAGGAGAGAGAGCTGCTGTGGAAACAGCCTGGACTCTGATCCTTTGGCAAGGCCAGCCCAAAAAGATGTCATGCAAAATTCGAGCCATCACCTGTATCACCTTTCTATTGCTACTGTAATAAATTCCATAAATGTCATGGCTTAAAATAATATAAATTTATTCTCTTAGAATTCTGGAGGTCAGAAGTCTAAAATGGGTCTGCAGGCCTGCTTTCATTCTGGATGCTCTAGGGGAGAAGTTATTTCCCTGTCTTTTCCAGCTCCTCCAAGCTGCCTACATTCCTTGAGTCATAGTTCCTTCCTCCGTCTTCAAAGCCAGCATTGTAGCACCTGCTCTTCTCTCTGACCTCTGCTTCCGGCATTACATCTTCTCTCTGTGACTCTGATCCTCCTGCCTCCCTCTTACAAGGATCTTTGTGGTTACCTTGGATCTACCTGGATATTCTGGGATAATCTTCCCATCTCAAGATCCTTAACTTAATCATATCTACAAAATCCCTTTCACCATGTAAAGTAACATTCACAGGTTCCAGGGATTAGGAAGTGGATAGCATCCTACCCAATAAGGAGGCTTGTTGAGTTATAGGAACCCACGCAATGAGAAGCTTGGATGTATAATGCTGGGGGAGGAGGGGGTCTCAAGAAAGTCAGGAGAACATGGCCCAAGTTAGAGTTCTAGAGAACTTCCAAGCCACCAATAGATGTGTCCTATGAAGTATCTAACATCTGAACCTCTACCCCACAGAGGCAATGATGTTAAATTCCAACAGCTTCAAGCAAGTTGAGACTTCCTTTAGTCTACTATCTCCTCCCCTGACTCTGGAAGACCCAGGGGTGATATCTGCAGTTGAAGTGAAGAAGAAGGAAGTGTGAGAGAGTAAAGCAAGACCTGCCCTCTGTGGTAGGTCAGGCCTAAACCAACAGGAAGTGAGAAGCTGTGAATTACACATGAGATTGAAATTTTGATTTAGACAACACTGAAATTTTACCACCCCAATATGAGTTTTCATTAATAAAACGTGACTGTTCTAATATTGGAAAAGCATGAATTCTGCCTGTGAGGCAACCAAGGAGTAGGGAAAAGGAGATCCAACAGAGCACATTTGAAGAGGAAGGTTGGAAAATAATTAAACCCTTTTGTATTTGTATGACTCAGATTTCATCCTATTCAACAAAGTGGTGACAATGATTTTTTTTGTGCATTTATTGCATATGTAGCCAAGTCATTGGCTTTTGATAAGATATTTTTCTGTCTCTGATTTCCTACATTCTCCTGCCTAGAAATGCTCTTTATGTCAGCTGCCACTCAGCTCCACCACTCCCATCCCTAACAGCAACTTGCTCATTCCAGATTCACGTACACTCCTAATTATTCAGAGCCTGCCTAATTCTCTAAATGTATTAACTGGCACTGGATTGACACCTTCTATGTTGTTCAGCAGTTGTTACATTGGCTTCTAAATTATTTCAGCTTGGCATTACAGAGATAATCTGTCACTAATGCAAACTTGTGTATTTACAATATTAGAATTGCTGTCTTGTTATTTTTTCATCACTACTGTATTTTCTGAGTCTCCCTCATTACCATGTGTATTGTTTCATTATTTACATTTTGAATGCTATTATCTCTAAGGCTGTCAGCAGAAGCATTCTGAGATAATGATGCTGTGGGAAGAGAATTATCTAAATATGGATCTTCCTGCTCGTGCTTAAATAAATTATTGTCTAACTCTTCAGATGCTTCTTTGGGGTCCTCATTAAGACACTCATGGCCTAGTGGAATTATGGAGCATCAACTGCCTTTGACTAAGGGCCTGAAGGTACAGAAACAAAACTAGAGATAGAGAAACCCATCAAGACTTGAAGTGAAGGACTTTCTGATGACAGTAACAGGGGATATCAAAACATCCAATGAAATATGTATTTAACAGCAATAGCCTTAAAAGAGAACAGTGTTTGTTTGAGAGTCTGAAAGTAAAACAATGAGATGAATATAAAATATTTCATGTGTTTTGTTTTGTTTTGATTTAGAAATTACCTGTTCAAAAGCAGACAATCCCCAGGGAACTTTACCCAGTGCTCTGGCTTTAAATACCAACTATATACCCCTGCCTCCCAAATTGCTGTCTCTGTCATTGGCCTCTCCACTGAGCTTCAAGTTCAAATATCCAACTTCAAATTTGACATCTACACTTGGCTGTCTATTGGAATCTCACATTTGACATGGCTAATACAAAACTCTTTTTTTTTCCCCAAAAAAATCTCTGTTCCCTCTCTTTCCTGTCAACCAGTCTTAGTACCTGCCATCGGCTGTGTTCTACAAAAACCAGGGAATTTCCCTGGACTCTTTTCTCACTCTTACTCCCTACATCTAATTGATCAAGTCCTGTAGGTTTATCTGCAAAATCCATCCTGAATCCATCTATTTCTCTCCATCTCCACTAAGACCACCCTTGCCCAGGAAATCATCATCTTTTCCTGGGCACCATCTCCCAGCAGGGAGATAAGCTTCCACTCTTGCCCCTCTGCTAACAGCAGCCAGAATGAACTTTATAAGACATGCACCATGTCATGCCGTCCTGCTTAAAGCCTAGTGGCTTCTAGTCACACTTAGAATAAAATCTAGACACCTCACCATGACCTGCAAAGCCCTGAATGACCTGCTCTTGCCTACCTTTTGTTTCGCACCTCCTCTCACTCTCTCCAGCCACGCTGGCATTCTTCCAGCTCATTTCACCTCATGCTCTCTGCACAGGCTGACTCTTCTGTCTAGAAAATTCTGCTCACAGATCTACGCATGGATGGATCACTGCTTCTCCCATGCAAGTCTCACTCAGCCTCCTCAGGGAGGACTTTCAAATCCTCAACCACTCTCCCCCACATCTAGTGCTGCTTCATGGTACTTATCACCCTCTGAAAGTATCTGGTCCATTAATTTATTTGCTTATTTATTATGTGTCTTGTCCCACTAGATTATAAGCTCTGGGAGCACAGGAACCTTGTCTTTCTTGTTCTCCACTGTATATCTAGGGTCAAGAATGGTGCCTCACTCATAGCTGTCCCTCAATAAATATTTATGAATGAATGAATGATTGGAGTCCAAATTATTCATGGCAGTGTCAGAGGCCCACATTGCCGGTCTTCTTAGTTACGGTAAATACACACATCCCTGGTTATCTTCCTGCATGTCTGGGAGAATCCAAATTGGAGACTCAATTTCCAGATGTAGTGATGGGTGTTCAGTGCTTTTTGCAAAGCCAGTATCTCAGGCTCTGGCCAGCTCCTTCATGCCTCACCTATTGTCATCATAGTGAGAGATGTGTCCCAGCTCCTGTTCTAGTGTGAGGAAGACCACTCCATTCTCTCTGCTACTGGACCCCAGAACCTCACTGCCTGGAATTCTTCTCTTTGGCAAAATCATTTCTCCTGACCTCTTTCCTCTAGAGATTTCCCAGCCATAGACAGATCAGACTTACTCTCCTCAGGTCCCATAAAGAATGCTATGTTGACTAGAAAGATAGAAATTTCTCAGCTTCCGTAGTATTGTTTCAATGCTTTTTGACATCCTGCCATTATACATTGTGGTGATTCAGTGTAGAGTTCAGCTACAGATTTTTATTTATTTCTGAGGCAGGGTTAAATAAAAGGAGGAAAGTGAGTGGTAGAATTCACCTCAAAAAATGTTTCTTGAAGCCCTGCTTAGCATTCTTGACCATTTTAATGCTAAAAGCAAACAAACAAAAAAGGTGTGCCCTTAGCTCCTGAGGCTGGTGTTGCCTGTGCACAACCTGTCTGTTTTCCCACAGATAAAACAAAATGTAAAAACAGTAAATAATCAATGCTGCCTTCTACAACACCACTGAGACTCCAGAGGAGAGGAGATAATGATGAGTTATTGAACTGTTTTCTTGGGAAAAAAAAATCCTAAATAATACTTCTGAAGTCCAAAAAGTAGCACAGAAGATGGTTCAGTAATGTTTGCAGAACAGTTAGTTAATATTAGAATAATAATACAAAATAATCACATGGAATCTATGACTATTCTATAGATACAAATGAAATTTGTTTCAGCAACTTACAAATCTGTAAAGTATCAAAAAAATTGTTATCTAACAAAGTCAATTTAATGAAAAAGTATGATTAATCCTGTGCTTTTCAGGATGATATAAGTTGTTTTGCAATACAATCACTGCTGGTAAGAGTTTATATTTAGTTTAGCACTTACTGTGGGCCAGACACTATTGCATGTGCTTTGCAGATATTTCCTCATGTACTCCTCAAAAGCCCCTGTGAGATAGCTGAGAATGCATACCTACCTTCGACAGACAAAGAAACAAAAGTACAGAGAGGTTAGTGCTTGCCCACTTGTACTCAGTTCTCAGTGATAGCTGGGTTTCAAACCCAGGCTGTACTTTCTCTAACCACCAAACTATGGCACTTGTTACACTACTACCAGTGGTAGTAATCAGTGACATTTATCTAGCCCTCCCAATGCCCCATGCACAATGGAAAACATGTTACAGGTATTGTATCATCTAATCCTCCCAACATTCCTGAGGTGGAAGTACTATTATTATAATCTTTGTTTAAAACTGATGATGATATGGTTTAATGGAAAGTTTTTCCCATACTGTTCCCTGCTGGAAACAACTCTTATATTTTATTAAATTTTGCAAAGCATGAGCAGCCCCTGGCAGCTCAGTTCACACTACTTTTTCTTCAGTAGCCCACACAGGGGCTTAGAATTGCCAGCTATATGCCATTTCCACTCTTGTTTTATGTGACCTCTATTTTTGCATCTAGAAAAAAATTAACTCTTCTGTTCTAAACTTAGGCAGATGTATTTTTAAGGTGATGCTTCTTAATCTTCTAGCTGTGCAGGCTTGTCAGTGAGGTTACATTTCTCATTCCAACCCAGCACTAGGGCTGAACACTCCAAGAGAAAGCTTATCCCTTCCGAGAAAGCTCAATAACAGCTCAATCTATGAGGGCTGCAAATCATAAAATATGAGACCCTTCTTCAACTAAATTAATTGGACCACATCACAGAAACACTAACAAAGGCCTTTTATAGATTCCAGCCAGTGAATCCTTTTCAAAGTGAGGCTTACAATATTCTTTTATTAGTCCACAAGTAACAAATGTAATACAGACATCAGTCTTATTGGAATAGTAGAGAAATCTCTGGAGTCAACAGAAGAGAAATGGGAGCTCCATCACATTCCAGTAACAGGGTTAGCAACAATCACCATTAAAAGAAAAACATGTATGCATAATTATGGAGGTGAACTATTAAATACTAAAATGGGGACTTATTAACTACAATCAAATAAGAGTTAATGCCAATAACTTACGAGATAACAGACTATGTTCTGAACACTGTAAGCACATGATTTCGTAATAACACACAGGGAAAGACGCTATTATCATCTTCATTTTACAGATTAGGAAACTGAGGCTTAGATAGGCCAAGTGAATTGTCCAGGGGTAGACAGCCGGTAAGCGGCAGAGCCAAGTTTCAGCCCAAGCATTCTGAACCCTACATAGTTTTAGTCTGCTGTGTTTTGTCAACCCTCAGCTACATAGAATGGTAACACAGCACAGACTGGCCACACTGAAACTTTATGCCCTTCCCACAGCACAGTAGGCATCTTCGCCCATGCTGTTCTTTCTGCCTGGGACACCTACCTCTGCCAACTCCTTTTCTCACTCTCTAAGATTCAGCTTAAGTGTCATTTGGGGAAGGTTACCATTATGCCAGCCTCCCCTGCCCCAGTCTTCTACCAAGGCATGCTTAGACGCCTTTTCTCTGGCTTAAAATGCATGACCCATTGTGTGCAAAAGAGGAAAAAAGGAGTCAGGTGGGCAACCTGGTACTGCAAACAGCGAGGAGAATGCTGATATCTGGAGCTATCATGGTCTTACAAAGGAAAACAACTCTACGTTCACCTGACTGCGGTTAAATGCCTTTGGTTGTCTGAGTTACTGGCTGCCAGATAATATTTACATTATTTATCTATTTTACAAGTGCTTAGGGCTGAAGCTGTAGTGCAATAGGCCTTTATTTACTTATTAGAGCCTTCTGACAGTCCATAGTTCTTCCTTATTTCAATCTAATTTAATTGCAGAAAACAAAAAAATTGTCTTCTAAAGATAAGCTTAAAGATTTTTTTCGTTTCCTGGTGCAGGAGGAAAGCAACCGTGCGGAGGTCTCTGGATAATAGATAACTTCTCCACCTCTTGCTTTTCTTGGCAGGCTTGTGAAATATTTATTGCATTTTTTTTACAAAGGCTTAAAAGTATCTTTCCCCTCCAGAGAATATTCTTCTGTGACCCAGTGCGTGTCCCACCGTTGCCTCCTTCAGCTGTGCTTCCATCTCCTGCCCCCTCGCCTGACCCCCGTCTTTCAATGCTGCCTTTGGGTTAACTTCTTCTGACAATTTCTGTTGCCTTTCGTTTAAGCTGTTACATTCCATATGGCTCCTCTTTCTTTGATGTGGCCCAGAACATATTATAAGCCACAGAACACAAACTCTGTGATGTGATAGTTCACCAAAGAATCTCTGCACTATTCTACCCCCTTGAGTTCTTAACACAACTCTAAAGAAATGAAGAACATCTAGACAAAGAGAGGGAGAAATCCCCGTCTGCATATCACCTCTATGTGTAAAAGAAGCTATGCTTCAGAACCAAATGGCTACTTTTTAACCTGTGGAAATATTAGAGCAAATAGCCACTGTGGATAAACCCAACGATCAAAACCGGACAAGCCGACCATTGATAATCAGTTAGTGGGTCTGATTTGGGACTCAAATTTGGGACTCAATGGTAAATTGATCCAAAGCAGATTTTTAAAAATCTCAGAACTAAAAGCAAATAGAGTCAGAAAATATTTTGAAGAAATTATTCATCCATCTCCACTCAATCTACAATGACTGTTAAGCAGCTTCAAGGGAAACTGCCCATCTTGAGTCAAGCTAATAGGTAAAAAGTAGAGAATGGGATAAAAAATTGTTCATCTGTCTTTGCGGTGGACATTGGTAAATGTTGAAAATGAAATGGGTTACTCAACTGAAGATTAAAAATTATCCCAGTATCTGTAGATTTGGTTTTTCATACTGTAAGGTGAAAAGAGAGATAGAGGGAAAGACAGAGGGAGGGAGGGAGGGAGAATAATAGGCTATAGGTTGTCAAGAGACCTTATTCAATTCCGATTGTGCAGCTGAGCTGCAGAACATCTTCGAGCAAGAGTCCTAACCTCTGTGAGCAAACTTGCTCATCAGCTAGGCAAGGCTAATTAGGACTATCCACCTTCCCCACCTAAAAAGCATAGTTCATGTTAATGAACTTGAACATTTTGAACAGCCTGAGTTCCACACACAAAAAGGTGAAAAGGGCATTTCATGGTCGTTAGCAATTATCTGTGAAATTATTTAAGTTGTCAGAAGGACCAATAAAGATCTGCCCCTGGGAGACACTTCCCATACCATTGCACTGTCCATATGTTTTATGCTTTTAAAGGGAAGCATTCCTCCCACCCATTTCTTTCTCTGTCTCTCTCTTTCATTTCTTTGTCTCTTCTTCTCTTAAATATTCTTGTTCTCTTTTATAAGATTGTCATTATCTTTTATGATTGTATCCTAAATCTAAAAGCTAAGAAGCCAATTATAGTAAAATTTGATGTACCTTCCTCCATATTCTCCCCACCCCATCCCACAGTCCAAAAGACACCTCATGTGTCTTCTTCCTCTTAATACACTAAACCATATTTTCCAGTCGTGTTACATTAGCCAAAAAAAGAGTTAGTACCTACATTCTCTGATCTTCTCTACTAATTTTATGAAACAGATTAATATAAATGCATTTTTACATAATATTGTTGTCTAATTCTGAACAATTAACAAGAAAAACACGTGAGGATTGACTTTAAAATAATGTCTTGTTTTGTGTTTTAATGACTGCATGCAAAAAAATAGAGGATGCTACAGAGCTGGCTTTATTCTAAGTAAAGATGTGGTGAAGCCCTTTCACTGGATAAGTCCTTCTGTTGCCTTCTGGTGCTATTGCTTCTTTTCCCGCCAGCACTTGTGAAGAACAGGTCCACTGTGACTTGCAAACATGTTACCTTCTCTGACTTTTGGATAGTTCCCAAGGTCTTGTTTTTTAAAAGGTTAAGTTATACATCAAAAATGTACTGCCAAGTTATTAGCTTGGTCTTTGAACCAGAACAGGTTATCTGGGATCCAATTCATAATTTGTCAGTAATATATAAAACAAGTTGAGGGGGATAGGGGAAAAAAAAGAAAAAGAAAACTTTGTAAAAAGCACTAGTTTTTAAAAAAAATTATATAAACCTTTAAATATTACTAATTAACTAAAGGTGTTTTAGGATAGGCCAAACCAGAAATCGTAACTGTATTCACAGTATGTAGCCTTAGAAAGTAAGTTTGAGGAAATTTGAAAATTATTTAAGCTTTACATCTAGAGATGGAATCCTGTTAAAATGTCACTATTATCCATTCACCAGTTTTATTCTGCTATAGAAATAAAAATAAATTTACCTGTTAGTCAACCTTTAATTATGGATTTGGCTACTCTGTGCCAGGTAATCCAGTAGCTTTTGGGAATAAATCAATGAAAAGTTAGTCCTGTACTTCAAGTGCTTATAGTTTAGCCAGGGTGCAAGACAAGCACCCGAACAAGTTCAATCCCATATAGAGTGAGTACACAGGAAATATGCAGATAACCGAGTCTGTGATGATCTACCTCTGAGTCACAGGGGTAAGAGGCATTCAGGCAGAAGGAATGGCAGATTAAAAAAAAAGCCTGACAATGCCACATGTTGGTGAAACTGCAAGTGTTTTGACACAATTAGAGCATGAGTGTGGCAGATCATAAGCACAGAGCTACAGAAGAAAGCAAACAGAGCATGAAGGGCCCTGAATGACATTTAGAATTCAGGCAGACGATGGCGGGCCTTGGTAATGTCTAAGCAGTGGAATGATATGATTTTTGTCGGCGTTTCACTTTCAAAAGATCTCTCTGGCAGCAGTATGAGAGATCTATGTGAGAGATTGTCCCTTGACAACCTAACTCATCTCTAGATCCAAACCTAACTCATCTCTAGAACTTACAAAAACGAATAATGTAATAAAAATGATATGAAGCCAAAAGGACAACAAAAGAAAAAGGAAAAGAAATAGAACAAGGAAAGAAAATAATTTCTCTCCAGAAAAATTAGCCAGCTAGAGAAAAGAAATGTAGACACTGACAGTTGTGATCTTCCAATGAATTTCCAGTTGCCTTTAGTCATCCTACCATAAAACCAACTAAATGACAAGTGTCTCTCTCCACAACACACACACAAACACATAAACATACACATGACATACAACTTTCATCTGGCTTTTGTTGCCTCAATCTTAAGCACGAAAAGACAGGCAAGAAACTAGACATCCGGACATTTGAAAGAAGCCTCCTATATAAAAAGCAGACAGGCAGAGACAAGAAAGAAAGGAAAAGAAAAAAAGGAACTAGAGGAAACAGAATTAATGGAGAAAGCATAAGAGCATACAATACTTCAAAATAAGATTCTATAATTTATATCCTCAGAAAGATAAGAAATGTTACATCCATAAAATAAGAATGACGTTATAAAAATGGAACAATAAGAGAACATAAGAAAAAATATCTGAGAAATAAATAGAATAAAAGAGTCAAAAGATAAAGGTGGAGAACTCTCCCAAGCAAGAAAAGAAAAAATAGATGGAAAAAAAGAAAGGGAAAAATTAAGAAGATAAAAGAATAAATCCAGTTGGTCCTGTATTCGAACGACATGAGTACCATGGAATACAGAGGAATTTAAATTAGAGATATAATATAATAACATTTCCCAGAACTTAAGAACATGCATTTCTAGACTGAAAGTACTATGTGAATGCTCAGGAAAATAGCTGAAAAAGACCCACACCAAGTCACATTATCGTACAATTTCAAAATGCCAGGGATATAGAAAAAATCTTTATATCTTCCAGAGAAGAAAACATAAGTCACAAAGAATTAAGAAGAGCAATGCTATGGTCTCACTCATATGTAGAATCTAAAAAAGTTGAACGCATAGAAGCAGAGAGCAGAATGGTGGTTGCCAGGGGCTGGGTGTGGAGGAAATGGGGAGATGTTGCTCAAAAGATACAAAGGTGCAATCAGGCAGGATAAATAAGTTCTGGAGATCTAATGTACAGCATGGTGACTATAGTTAATAATACTGTATTGTATACTTGAAATTTGCTAAGAGAATAGATCTTAAATGTTCTCACCAGAAGAAAAAAAAAGATAGCTATGCAAGGTGATGGATATATTAATTAGCTTGACCATTTCATAATGTAGACATATATCAAAAAATCACTGTTACACACCTTAAGTGTGTATAATTTTTATTTGACAATTATACCTCAAAAAGCTGGGGGGTAAAAGAAGTGCAACGCTAGAAGCAGAAGAAAGGAAATGATAAAGATCAGAGGCAAATCAATGAAATTGAAAACAGAAAAATAATAGAGAAAATCAATCAACTCAAAAACTAATTCTTTGAGATCAATACAATTGATAAGCTTCTATCCATATTTATCAAGAAAAATAGAGAGAAGACACAGATTACCAATATCGGGAGTGACATCACTACAGATAATATAGATGTTAAAAGGATAATTTGCTGTTAGTGTTGTCACTTTGATTCCAACTCCTAACGACCCTGTGTACAGCAGAACAGAATCTTACCTGGTCTTTCTTGCGCCATCCTCTCACCTTCCAGCACTATATCAGCCACTGCTATTCACAGGGTTTTCATGCCAATTTTTTTTGGAAGTGGGTGGCTACATCCTTTTTCCTACTCTGTCTTAGTCTGAAAGCTCCACTAAAACCTGTCCACCATGATTGACCCTGCTGGTATTTTGAAATACTGGTGGCATAGCTTTCAGCATCACAGCAACATGCAGCCACCACAGTATGACAACTGACAAATGAGTGGTGTGGTTTCCTGACCAGGAAATGAACACAGGCGGTGATGATGAGAGCACCAACTTAACCAGCCCTGGTTAAAAGGATAATGAGGGAATGTTACGAACAACTTTACACTAATAAATTCAACAACATAGTTGAAATGGACAAATTACTTGAAAGACACGAACTATCAAAGCTCGCTCAGAAAGAAGTAGGCAACCTGAAAAGCCCCACATCTACTAAAGAAATTGAATTAGTAAATATCTTCCTACAAAGAAAATTCCAAGCCCAGATGACTACACTAGGGAATTCTACCAAACATTTAAGGAGGAAATAATATCAATTTTGCAGAAACTCTACCAAACAACTGAAAAGGAGACAACTTTTCCAAGCTCATTCTATGAAGCCAGTAGTACTTTGATACCAAAACCAGATAAAGATATTACAAGGAAAGAAAACTACCTACAAATATCTCTCATGAACATAGATATGAAAAATCTTAACAAAAATTTTAGAAAATTGAACGCAGTAATATATAAAAAATATAACACATCATGACTGAGTGAGGTTTATCCCAGGAATGCAAAGTTGACAACATTAAAAAATCAGTCAATGTAATTCACTATATTAATAAGCAAAAAAGAAAAAAACATATGATTGTCTCAATAGATGCAACAAAAACAATGGACAAAATCCAACACCTTCTTCATACAAACTCTCAGCAAATTAGGAATACAATAGAACTTCCTCAATCTGATAAAGGGCATCTGTGAAAAATCTACAGCTAACATCATAATAGTAATGAAAGACTAAAACGTTTCTCATTAAGATTAGGAACAAGGCAAGGAAGTCTGCTCTTCCTACTTCTATCCAACTTTGTACTGAAGGTTGTAGCCAGTGCAATAAGGTAAGTAATAGAAATAAAGGGCATCCAGATTAAAATGGAGCAATTAAAACTGTCTTTATTCAAAAATGGCATGATGATCTATGTAGATGATCATGTGGGACCTACAAAAACAACTACTAGAATGAAAAAAAGATCTAAAGAGATACTATGCCAAAGAATGTGTACCAGTGACTAATAAGCACACGAAAAGATGTTCGACATCATTAGTCATTCAGGAAAATACAATCTAAAACCACAATGCAATACCACTATAATAATATCTAAAATTAAAGTGACTTCCCATACCAAATGTTGGTCAGAATATGCAACTGTTGGAATTCTAATTGACTGTTGAGAAACAATTTGTCAGTTTCATAAAAAGTTAAATATACATGTACCCTATGACTCAGTAATTCTATTCTTAAGCATTTACCCAAGAAAGATGAAAGCAAATATCCATACAAAGACTTCCATGAATGTTCATAGCAGCTTTTTTCTTTGTAATAACAAAAACCTGGAAACAATCCAAATGTCCATCAACAGGTGATTAGATAAACACACTGTGGTATATCCATATTACTGAATATTACTCAGATATATACAACAACGTGGATGAATCTCAAAATAATTAGGAGTGAAAAAGAACTCAGACCAAAAAGCATATATAATTTATGATTCCATTTATATAAAATCCTAGAAAATACAAACTAATCTATAGTGACATAAGGCAGATTAACGGTTGCCTGGGGATTGGTGAGGTGGATGGGGCAGAAGGGAGAGATTACAAAGGGACTCAAGGAAACTTTTGTGAATAATGGTTTATGTTTAGTTTCTTGATGGTGGTGAAGCTTTCACAGGTGTATAAATACGTCAAAATTGTTATCAAATTGTACACGTTAAATATGTGCATTTTATTATATGTTGACTTACTTTAAAAATAAGTTAAAAAAAGAAAAAACCTTAAAAGCAGAAAAAGAAAATTGAGCAGAAAAAAATTTTATTAGGGGAGGATGAGCCTCAAAGTGGGAGAATAGGAAGTTATGGCAACATCCAAACTAAAGGTAATGTTCTGTACTAAAGATTTGTCAGATGGAATGGAGAGAACTAGACAGATTTGAAAACATATTTATTGAAGTTTAGTAATCAGACTTGGTATTTGTTTGGTGGGATGGTGTGAAAAGATCAGTAAAGACTGATTTCAGGTTTGGGGTCTGGATTACTGGATTACCAGCCTAGGGTCAAGATTTGGCAGGAGAACATCATGAGTTTAGTTTTCAGTGCATTGAATCTGAGATATACACATATGGAGATGCCCAAAAGGTAGCTGTGTAAGGGGTCTGAAATACCAAAAGGTGAGGTCGAGTTGTAAGTCCTCAGCAAACAGATGATAATAGAAGCAGAGTATTAATTGATTAGATCACCTAAGAAGAGTGAGTTAAGATATGATTTAAGTGCTGAGGCCTAAACCCTAAGAAATACTAATATTTTATGGTTGGGCAGAGTGGAGGATCTCACAGTGTAAATAGAAATTTATTTTGATAATCCGACTCTCATAACATATACTGGGAATTATAATTCATCAGAGTCAGAGAACTTTCAAATGATCCAAAAAATCAAAATCAACAGCAACTCAATGTGAGCTGGTAGACATTCTTCTCTGGTTGTTAGTTGGGGGAACCTTTTGATGGATATTTATTCATGCAGACCCTTCAAAAAACCGCCACAATGACTTCTGCACTTAGAGTAACTCTGCAGTATATGGCTCTTGTTTAGACTTTACACTAATTATGGCAGTTATAATCATGTGGTTAAGAGAAAAATTGGCAGACTTCCACATGGCGTTTTTAGCCTCATAAATTTGAAATGAGAGAATTTTTCAACCATATGGTTGCTAATTTTTAACCTGCCCACACCTGGTATAATGTTTTGTGTCATGTTTCAGTAATATACTTGGAGTTATTGATACCAGCTTTGACTGGAACCAATATAACGACTTGAGATTGTTGTTCATGTTTCCTGAACTAGAAAAAAAGTTATTAAGTCAAGTGACAGACATATAAATGTGCTATTATGTTTTCATGAAATTAATATTTCCACGGATCATATTATAAATATTGAGCAGAAAATCTATAATTTTGGTCTTACATATAAAGCTAAATATGAAATCATAAATAAAAATGCAAAAAAATGATTAGTAATCCATTATACATTAACTACCAAAAAATGCATCCATTGAAGTTCATACATTTCACTTCTAGGAAAGTCCTAATCAGATTCCATTAAGTCCTATTTTAGAAAATTCTAAAAAGGTTGGTTAACTGGTTACTGCCCAAAAGCAAATTGGTAGCAATAAGCTAGTTGCAGACAGAACTTCGTTTTGAGACAAGCACATTAATGACAGCAAGCCATGATGACCCATAAAGAGAAATATGAAAGAACAAAACTTTAGAGAGCAGAATCAGAACTCCAAGTAGACTAGTTCATGGCCATTTAGTGTAGAGTCAGCAACCTGCTCTATTTCATCAGGCTTTGAAGGTAGCACTATACAACGACTAATGATTAAATATAATAGTCACCAAAAGGTTAAACATAGTAATATTATGTGAAATTCATTTTTAAAAAGATTTTAATAGAGTTAAAATTGGTTAACAGTATGAATCCATTTTTTATAAGTTTTGCTCATGTAAAGTAGTTTGTTTTCTAGTAATGAATGTTCTCCCTTAAAATAAAATCCATTCATAAGAAGAGATCTCTTTAAAGACCACTCATGACTTCAACTATAAAGCACAGTACTTGTTAATTGACCACCAGTTTATCTCTTTGTGTCATTTAGAACTCCTTAACTTTCACCTAGTATCACAGAGTGCAATTGTTCTAGCCCATTAGATCATTACTCCTTGAAAGTAGAGAGTAAATATCAGACACTTGATTTCAACTTTATATCATGTGCCCTTCAACTGTACCTTGCAGTGCCTAACATATAGAGAGTGCTGAATAAATGAAGAAAAATGACTTACAATCCACATACCTACATCCTTTATTCTTTTAGTGACAATAACTAATAGTGTCAAAACCTACATTTGGATAACACTGTAAGAGGTAAATTCACATAAAGAAATCTTTAAATATGATTTAATCTCAAAAATTCAAATTAACAGGAGAAAAGTCAGTTCAAATGGCTGAATGAATGAAAGTATGAATTATTGAATATCCTTGAGGAATTACAGTGTAGTCAGAAGCTAATGTGCCTACTAATGAATCCAAAATGTGTAGATTGAAATTATTTGTTATTATAATATCAATTATGTGTCATAGTAATTTTACATTCTTAGGTAGATTGAAATTTGCATTTTGTGCTGAGAAAAAGCTTTACAAAAAGTTTTATTTTAATATGCTCCTTTACTAAATCTTTTTAAATTTCCAGTTAAGGAAGATGGAAATAAATGATTTTGCCCTCTCTATATTAAAAAACCATGGGTCTCGGTTATCTAATGCAATTTATATTTGATTTATCATTATATATTTTATTTTCAAGACAGTTTGTTAATGGGATTTAATTTTTAAACCTTTGAGAGACACTTACACCAATGTGTTCACAACTTCAATCTTACAATATCATTTTTATTTTGAAGAATATTTTCATTATCTTTATATATATGCTCATATTTAGGGCTCAATCACATTATTTTAGCATGGCTTAGGATTTATTCAGAAATAAATAAGCAGTTCAATGTCATTAATTTCATAAAAATAATCAAAATTTTTCTGATTATCAAGCATTTGTCTCTTTTTTTTACACCTATAGTAAAAACTATAAAGAGGTAGAGAGTAGATTTCATTTACTAAGAAAATGCCATATGACTGTAGTCTGCAATTTTGATACCTAGGTACAGGTTTGTGGTTATAGAAAATGAGATGATTTCTGAATAACAACAGACAAATCCTCAGAATTCAATCACATTGGAAGAAGATTAGAGGTTGCCTGTGTATAACAGAACATTCTTTCATATCTGATGCAGGGACAATTGGTAAACATAAGAAGCATTCTAGTGAGTTTCGTGGAGGAAAGAAGACAGCAAGTTGTACAAAAGTCAGAGAGCTGAGTCAGCTTGACAAGCAAATAGTCAATCGCTTGTTGTTACTCTGTTGGTTATTTAATCCATTAAGCTCTTTTATTAACATAACAATGTAGGTGATCATGTTTTGAATAGAGAATTATTTGAGCAGGGCAGAGGACTAATCCCTTCACTCCTTCATTCAATACTAAGTGTCTAAAGTGTGCCAGTCACTGTGCCAGAAGCAGAAGATATAAATAAAAATATGACCTTTTTTCCCTTGTCGTTCATAAAACAAATAGCTGATAAGCTGGACTTCGTTAAAATGAAAAGCTTCTGCCCTGCAAAAGACAATGTCAAGAGAATGAGAAAACAAGCCACAGACTTGATGAAAATATTTGCAAAAGACATATCTAATAAAGGATTGTTATCTAAAATATACAAAGAATTCATAAAACTTAACAAGAAGAAAATGAACACACTGATTAAAAAATTAGCAAAAAACCTGAACAGATACCTCACCAAAGAAGATATGCAGATGGAAAATAAGCATATGAAAAGATGCTCAACATCATATGTCATTAGGGAAGCGTAAATTAAAACAATAACAAATTGCCACTGCACACCTATTCGAATGGCTGAAATCCAAAATACTGACACCACCAAATGCTGGCAAGGATGTGGAACAACAGGAATTTTCATTCTTTGCTGGTGGGAATGCAAAATGGTACAGATGGAAGTTTTTACAAAACTAATCATATTCTTACCATATGATGCAGCAATTGCACTCTGGGTATTTACACAAATGAGTTGAAAACTCATGTTCACACAAAAAACTGCACACAGATGTTTATAGCAACTTTATTCATAATTACCAAAACCTGGAAGCAACTGAGATGTCCTTCAGTGGGTAAATTGATAAGTAAACCGTGATACATCCAGGCAATGGAATATCATTTGGTACTAAAAATAAATGAGCTATCAAGCCATGAAAAGACATGGAGGAATCTTAAATGCATATTTCTAAGTGAAAGATTCAAACTAAAAGCATACATATTATATGATTCCACTTATATGACATTCTGGAAAAGGCAAAACTATGGAGATAGTAAAATGATCAGTGGTTGCCAGGGGGTAGGGAGAGAAAGGGATGAATTGGCAGAGCACAGACAATTTTCAGGGCAGTGAAACTATTCCATATGATATCATACTGATGGATATTTAACATTATATATCTGTCAAAACACATGGAATGTACAACACCAAGAGTGAATTCTAATGTAAACTATGGTCATTGAGTGATAATGATGTGTTAATGTAGATTTATCAATTATAACAAATGTACTACTCTGGTGAGGGATGTTGATAGTGGGAAAGTTTGTGTGTGTGCAAGGAGCAGGGAGTATATGAGAATTCAACATACTTTCGACTCAATTTTTCTGTGAACCTAAAACTACTCTGAAAAGAATAGTCTATTAAAAAACACTATATTAGCAACTAGAAGGTTGTGCAACTATGACATGCAACTATCTACTGGGGCTTTGGGGAAAAAAAGGAGGAGGACTGGCAATAGATGTTAGCTCAGGGCTGATCTTCCTCACAAAAAAAATAAATAAATAAAAATTTTAAAAAAACTGTATTATCTACTAAGAAATGCAGAATGTCATCAAATGATGACATTAGAGGGTCTTAAATGTTATGAGGGAGGCAAGCAGTGGATACTGTGTGAACACAGGGATGGGCAAGAGAACATCCAATTGGACTGGAGAGGAGAAGCAAGGGATGTCAAGGAGGCAGATTTCTGCTTATTTCCAACTTCCCTAGAGCAGGAAAAGAATTCAGACAAATCCTAAGCATGTGCAGTAAAGGTGGAAGAAAAACTGAGCAAAGATCTCTTTAAAAAGAAGGAAAATATATGTTTCTAAACCAAAAAAAGGTGCAGTTCCCAGGCGCAGACCTACACCACTCGTCAGTGGCCGTGCTGTGGAGGTGACCCACATACAAAACAGAGGACGATTGGCACAGATATCAGCTCAGGGCAAATCTTCCTCAAGCAAAAAGAGGAAGATTGGCAACAGATGTTAGCTCAGAGCGAATCTTCCTCAGCAAAAAAAAAAAAGAATAAAGGGCACTGGAATTAATAAGTACATGGTAAATATTTAGAATTTTTAATTATTACTTAAATCTTTTAAAAATATAATTGTTTAAGCAAAAATAATACCAATGTGTAGGGCTTATAATATATGTATAAGTGCATTGTATGATAGTGAATGAAGTACATTGTATGATAACAATAGCATATAGACCAGGAAGGGAAAAACAGAAATATGCTATCGCGTGGTGAAATGGCACAATGTCATTTGAAAATAGACTATAATGAGTTAAAATTGTATACTCTAAACCCAAAGGCAATATCTAAAATAACAAAACAAAGCCCTATTACTAATGAGCTAATAAAGGAGATAAAATGAAATGGTTTTTGTAAAAATGCTCAGTTAATCTAAAAGAAGATAGAAAAAGAAGGATAAAGGAACACAGAACATATGGCGTAAACAGAAAACAAATAACAAGATGGTAGATTTAAACCCAACTGTATCAGCAATTACATTAAATGTAAATAATCTGGGCACCTTAATTAAAAAGCAGAGATTTCATATTGGATAAAAATGCAAGACTCAATTATATGTTGTTTAGAAGAAATCATTTTTAAATATAAAGAAGCAAACAGATTAAAAGTGAACAGATTTTTTTTAAATGCCATGCTAACATTAATCAAAAGAAAGATGAAGTGACTCTACTGATCTTAGACAAGACAGATTTTGGAGCAAAGAATATTAGCAGGGCTAAAGAAAGTCATTTCATAAAGAGGTCAATTAAATAAGAGGACATAAGAATCTTAAACATTTATACACCTAATAGCAGAGTTTCAAAATACATGAAGCAAACTGATAGAATTGCAAAAAGAAATAAACAAATCCAACATTTTAGTCAGATATTTTGCAACCCTTTCAATAATTGATAAAAACAAGTAGACAGAAAGACAATAAGGACACAGAAGATTTGAACAACCCTGTCAAACTTGATCTAATTGACATTTATAAAGCACTCCATCCAATATCAGCAGAATATATCTCTTTTCAAGTGCACACACAACATGTACCAAGAGAAAATATATTCTAGGTTGAAGTGAGCTGCAGTTTTCTGCATACTAAAGTGAGATGATTATTTGTGTTATTGGGGACAGAAAGTGAGATAAAGAGAGGGTAACATGGAGGGAAATCAGAGGTCAGAGCTTGATTTGGAAAAAACGGCCAAGGAACTTCGTAACGTCAGAAAAATCTAATATTCAGTTTTAAGTTATGTGTGTTGTATATGCCCCTTCCCTTCGCTTTGTAACCCCAAATCTCAGTGAATGTCTTGTATCCACAGCTGCCTCTGTGAGCAGTATGGGGATAAGGAGGACATAGAATAGAGAAGAAGGAAATGCTACTACATTTGATGTGAAGCCAGGACAGAGATAAAGAAGCAGCCTTAAGACTCAGAATAATGAGTATGCAACAAAAGCAGGAAACTGGAGTCAGACACTACTAGCACAAATATATTTGTAGAAATCCTGAGGGCATGGGACTTGCCATGAAACATAGTTGCAGGATCTGATCTTATCCTGATGCTCAGGAGCAGAGTGATCCCAGTGAACATCTGTGTTACATTTTTTTCTCCCCCTACCAATTACCACAAGAGAAAAGAAGCAGTATAAATTTACTTCTTGTTGTATGAATGATCCCAAAACCCTCCACCAAGGCTGCAAAAGTTGCTACAAATAGTTTATTTTTAAGTAACATTTCCTTTACATACCTATCACCCAATTTAATTTGAGCATATTATCTCTAAAGCCATAGCAACAAGTTGACACCAGCAGTGAAACAAAAATGAGAACAAATCTAGGCTATCTGCTTGAAGGGAGATCAAACAAGTAGGATGTGCCTGAAGGCTAAACCCCAGCTGCTGGTGTGTCTCTGCCCCCACATATTTTTAACATTTTTCTACTGATAGTACATAGGAGCAGGGAAATGCAAATCGAACCCTCCTTTTGGCTTACTAGCATAGGCAGAGGATAAAACAAAACATGAGTTTCAGGATGGTCATAGCACATTCAAACTCTGTTTTCAAACATCTCCTTGATAGAGGAGAGGGCTTGGGGGCTCAGTTACCTGGCGGGGTTCAAGGAGAATATTTGACAAAATTCTCTGCATGTGGATTTCTGAAAGCTGCTGAATCTTGGTAGCCCTCGTCAGTTCCCACTGCTCAGTCTCCTTTTGAAAGTTAAAAAGTTCCCGGGTCTCATTACTTGGATCACAAAGCTGTCATGCAAAGACCATCTGCAACACCACAGGCCCCCACGATCAGCAACTGCAGTGGGACAGAGGTGGTAGTGACACCCAGGTCCCAGAGAAGGGAGGATCTTTTAACAGTCTACAATCGGTATATGACACTGCTTGCCTAGCTGTCTTTTTATTTTTTTGTATTGCCCAGATTTTGCTGCACAAGGCTGGTGAAATTGTCTACATTACCCACCTTGTGTCTCCAGTAGCTGGCACAGTGCTTACCTAGCACAGGAAGGTGCTTAATAAATAGTTGTTCAATTAGATTATGGCCAAATTCAAAGAGCATGAACAAGTCTGGAAGAGACCAAAAAACAATGTTTATGATCAAGGCCACGGTGGGAGCTTCAACCACCACGTGGTAATAAATCACGTGTCTCTCTGACAGATGGATTTGTGATTTTTCCCAGCTATCAAAGCAGGACAATTCCTTAAGCTCCAGTGACATGTGGTCAACAAGGGTAGTTATGTTACAGAGATTTAGGGAAAGCATTTGTGGGTTTTTTTCTCAGCATAGTATACAATAAAGGTCAAATTGTAGGCCAGCCTGTGGAGTAAGCAGACAGTTTGATAAATACTCTTCCTCTTTCTGGGCCTTTTTACCATCCTTTTCCAGCCCTGAACTCCTTTTTCCCTACTTTGAGACAGCCCACTTCCTCCCCATTCGTCTGCCCTCACCTAAATAAGCCAGATCTATGTTACCAGCAGCTAAATAATCCTAAACATTTCCTATTTTAAAAGACAGCAATTTGGCAAACACATTTTTAGCAAGGTGTTATGACTGCTAAGAACTTCATGCAGACTTCTCAGATACATTTGCATTTGCACTGGGAGAAACCATATCTGTACTCAAAAGAACTCACGAAAATGTGATATTGGAGGAATCAATGAATCTGG